>NC_141696.1:1365830826-1367030826 GCF_964263255.1 Lissotriton vulgaris
GAACCCTGACAGTTGTTGTCAGCCCCACTGGCGTTTGAGTCACACGCTGTGGTTGTGCTGCGCCTGTTGGCACTGAGGTGGCACTGTCCACAGGGGCAGATGGTGGTACTACCGCTGGTGCGTCAGCTTGCCCTGATGGTCCTGGCTGTGGGGATGGATGTACGTCTCCCTCGGTGTCCTCAGTAATGTCTTCAATTTGCAGGGCATTGTTATCCGTACTGGGTACTTCAGAGCCACCTGTGATGTAAAGTGGACGTTGATTAATGACATGTTTCTTACACATTGAAGGTTTCTACATGCATGCAGGCTACCATTCCCTGACTCGCTGCAGGATTGACTCTCACTGAACAGGCCTGGCTGTATGGGGCTAGATGGTAATTGTGGTCAGACTACATGTCCCACAATGCAATAGGGCTTTTGTGGTGTGCTTTGGCTGCATGACTGGGGTTTCTAATGGGATGATCTGGGGTCATGGCCATTGTTAGGGGACAGGGTTGCAGTCGCATGGCACTTACCTTGTGTATCTTGGGTGGGTCGGGAGGAGTCCAGCTGGGTTACCCCCACGCATGCCTGGGGATTCAGGGTGTCCTCTACTCGGTCCTCAAGTGGGGTGTTGGGTGGGACAGTGGGCTCCCCTCCTCCTGTCGCAACACTCTCCCCCAGCCTTTCTGCGATCCTCTCCTTGGCCCGCCCTCTCAGGTCGTACCATCGTTTTTTCAAATCATCCACAGAGCGCTGGGTCACCCCCACAGAATTGACTTTTGCGCGGATGTGCACCCAAATCCTCCTTTTGTCGGCCTCAGGCACCCTTCTCGAGTCCTTCCCAAAGAGGCGGTTGTGGTCCTTGCACACTCCCTCTATGAGATATTCAAGTTCTTGTTCCGAAAATTTTATTTTCCTTTTCCTTCCTGTGGAAGTTTCCCCTGCAGCTTCCTGTGACATGTTCTGCAGTGGGGTGTCTCCTGGTTTTCAGCTGGAGGTACTCTGGAGTGGAGCTCTGAGCAATGCTGCTTCCACTTCAGGCTCACAATGCAGAATGAGGGTGGAACCTGCCTACTTCCTGGTTGTGATGTCATCACTGTGCTCAGAATACGACTTCCCGTTTTTGCGATGTCGCAATTAGCGAGATCGCAATTTGCAATTTCAGTAATTGCGAGATCGCAATTTCAACAAGGGTATCGTCCGATTCTGAGATTTTTATGCGATTTTCGGTAACTCGCAATCGGCGATTGCGGTCGATTGCGAATAGCTTTTTTTAATCGCAATTTTTCTTGGATCCCATTCTGCGATTTCTACATTGCGATTCGCATTTTCTCGCAATATAGGAATTGCAGAATTTGAGATTGATGAATCTATGTGTATGTCTTCATAAAATGCTAAATAGTAAAAATATTCAAATACAGGCATAGGATCCAGAAACAGTTCTCATCTAACATTCCCTATGTTCCACAGATTTTAGCATAATAGTGGGGTCAACACATTGCGGTAGTTTGAAGCCAATACTGACCACCTTCTTCAAGACAACAGAATATCTCTCACATGTCAAAATGAATTGCTAAAACCAAGTGATTACTTAACTTGGTACTCACTCGATCCTACTCAACAGAGAAGAACTAAAAGCAATATCCTATCTCTTGGAGTCCAAGATAAGCTGGAGCTACAAGTCATGTAGTTATCCACATGGGAAAGGTACATCTCATATCTACTCTGACCCAGGACAAACAAAGGGAAGACAACAAATGTCTTAATACTGCCCTCACACACTTTGCAGTGTCATGCTTCATCATAGGGCCGCATCATACATCCAGGTGCAGCCCAACACTCTGGATGGAGTGCAATGTTTTTTTTTTATGAAGAACAGTGGTGAGGGTAGACAGAGTAAGGAAAACGCGATAGAACACACAGAATACACGTACAAAAACGTGATACAACTCAAGACAAAAGAAGGGGAGGTCTAGTCCCCTGTGACACGGGACCAAACAGTGCAGTCTATCTACTTAAAACAACCTAAGGGTCAACATAAATTCTTTTACACTGCCTGCGAACCCATGGTAGGATTAAAAATACACTTAGGGGTATAAAGGGGAGGTAACGAGCCCTATAGCCCCACTGCAAATACCAACATGTTTCTGCCAATGTTATGCCCCCACAAGGGTCGCCCTGGCATTCATCAGGGTGTTGGTCCCTAGTTGATGGTCTTCACCCAACTCGGGTGTATTACCTATTTATTCGGTCTGTATGTAATATTCAATTCTTTTATACTCTGTAGAATTTCTGAGAGGTAACAAATTCCTATAAAAATGAAAAAAGGGGGGAAGAGAAAACATAAAACCTCTCAGGTTTATGTACCCCTATGTCTGTGTGTTCCTCCGATCTAAGATCAGACATTTATCTTCAACCCATCAATTTAAAAACAGCCAGTCTCTCAGTAACATCTAATCTCGGATTATAAGAAGGAAGCAGACTACCTCAGTGAAAAATTAAGAGACAGTGATTATCCTGACCAAGTAATCAATAGAGCCCGCAAATGAGCAAGAAATTGTGACAGGGAGGTCCTGTTGGAGACCAATGAGAAAGAGACAGTTGACAGTAGCATTTGTGTTACAACATTTAATAATAAACAACAAGAAAAATGCCAGTACTGATCCATTATTTAGATTAATTTACCATAGGTGCATAGACCACATGACAATACACCCGAAAGCTCATCAATAGCTTTTATTTCAATAGCACAAGTGTTTTTATAATAATTCTCTCCTACAGGGAACACATAACTACATGTGATGAACAGTCATGAAATGTGAATACATTTAGACACAGGGAGTAGTGGTGAATCCACTTACATTCGCATACTTCCAAAACTCATTCAATCTGACAAAACACACTCACTCAGTATCACATCAAACACACTCAACCTACTTGGTACAAAACAACAAGGGGGGACAAATATACCACCTAGGAAACACCTTAGATGCCAAACAAAGCTGTGGTTGATTTTACAAAAAGAGTTTTCTATATGTACACCCTATAGAATATTTACACTACTATACAACCAATGATATATTTACAATAATTGGGCATAACACAACTAGGCATGGGCGAATTTTGCGAATTCGCAATTAGCAAATTTTGCGAATTTGCGAATTCGTGATCCGCAAAATCCGTGAATTTGCGGATTCGCGGATTTTGCGGATTGTGTGGGGCATGGCCGGGGGGAAAATGGTGCACATCGCTAGTGTGAGGGGCAGGGCCAAACGGGCGAGGCTTATATGCGAGTTCACATGCCTCTTGTGTGTATAAAAGGACAGGCACGGATCAGAGAAGCTCGTGGTCACAGGAACTGCACAGGGATGGAGCTCATGGAAGTCAATTATGCAAAGGCCTCCATCAAGCATCATAGCTAATTTTCGACGATAGATATGGGGAGAGCGCACACCTACCCAGCCTCGACAAAACACACATTTTTTGGGGGGCTGATTAACTTTGCCATCACACCAAAGAGCGCCAGGGTCCCTCGAGTGAGCTGTCCATCAAGTGGGTAAAGGGCGGGAAGACGGTGCACACACCACTAGTGTGTGGGGAGGGGCCAAACGGACGGGGCTTATATGCGAGTTCACATGCCTCTTGTGTGTATAAAAGGACAGGCACGGATCAGAGAAGCTCGTGGTCACAGAATCTGCACAGGGATGGAGCTAGTGAAAGTCAATTATGCAAAGGCCTCCATCAAGCATCATAGCTAATTTTCGACAATAGATATGGGGAGAGCGCACACCTACCCAGCATCGACAAAACACACATTTTTGGGGGGGCTGATTAACTTTGCCATCACACCAAAGAGCGCCGGGGTCCCTCGAGTGAGCTGTCCATGGGGAGAGCACACACCTACCCAGCCTCGACAAAACACACATTTTTGGGGGGGCTGATTAACTTTGCCATCACACCAAAGAGCGCCGGGGTCCCTCGAGTGAGCTGCCCATCAAGTGGGTAAAGGGCGCGAAGACGGTGCACACACCACTAGTGTGTGGGGAGGGGCCAAACGGACGGGGCTTATATGCGAGTTCACATGCCTCTTGTGTGTATAAAAGGACAGGCACGGATCAGAGAAGCTCGTGGTCACAGGAACTGCACAGGGATGGAGCTCATGGAAGTCAATTATGCAAAGGCCTCCATCAAGCATCATAGCTAATTTTCGACGATAGATATGGGGAGAGCGCACACCTACCCAGCCTCGACAAAACACAAATTTTTTGGGGGGCTGATTAACTTTGCCATCACACCAAAGAGCGCCGGGGTCCCTCGAGTGAGCTGTCCATCAAGTGGGTAAAGGGCGCGAAGACGGTGCACACACCACTAGTGTGTGGGGAGGGGCCAAACGGACGGGGCTTATATGCGAGTTCACATGCCTCTTGTGTGTATAAAAGGACAGGCACGGATCAGAGAAGCTTATGGTCACAGAAACTGCACAGGGATGGAGCTAGTGAAAGTCAATTATGCTAATGCCTCCATCAAGCATCATAGCTAATTTTCCACGATAGATATGGGGAGAACCCACACCTACCCAGCCTCGGCAAAACACACATCAATCTTACTAACTATTTTAGGATGGCGCCGGCAAGCTGCCGGTGCCATCTTAAAATAGTTACTAAATAAGCTTCATCGTTAAGCACTAATAGATAAAATAAAGCAGGTGCTCGAGCACCTGCTTTATTTTATCTATTAGTGCTTCCTGTTGAAGCTAACTTTGTAGCTATTTTAGGATGGCGCTGGCAGCTTGCCGGCGCCATCCTAAAATAGTTAAAAGTTCAACACAGTTGAACTTTAACCCCCGAAATCCGCCACTCGCGGATCTCGCGGATTTTCAGTAAATTCGCGGGAGTTCGCGGATCGCGGATTGACCGAAAATCCGCGAGCGGAACGGATTTTCCACTCACCCCTAAACACAACCAAGCCTAATTTACAAAACCACTGCTTGGCAAAATCTGTGGTCTACGCGTTTCAAATCCCTTTATTCTTCGGATTCTCCCCAGGACCAAAAACTGTCAAGCAAAATAGAAAAATGTATGACAAATGCCTTTTTAAAGACCAAAGAATGCTCACAGCTATTACGGACTCTAAAACTTTATTGGAAAAAGTCGACAAAGAAATCCTGGAGTTTAAGGATTATACAATTACGCAAAAAACTAACCAATTTGAGAAAGATAAAAGGAACTTTTCGTTGGATACTGTTAATCCATTTCTACAGGCAGATTTCTATACTAAAGTAGATTCACGTAGATATTTATCAGAGAATCAGGGGAGATCTCTTTATCAGTTTATCTCCTTTTCAGATACTTCCTCCTCATCGGGCAGAGAGACGGACAGTGGCAAAGGACACCCTAACCAAAATCGGAAATGGAATCCGCAACAACAACAGGGATCTTCTTCTTTTTTAGGGAGAGGCCAGTCCAGACCAAAGGGGCGAGTGAGATACAACAATCAGCCTTGGGAGATGACCACAAGAAGACAACATTACAAAAATTATGTGTTTCTCCCATTTTTAATTTATCAGAAAGAGTGCTGACCAGTGCAGAGGAAAGCATTCTCACCAAAGGGCTTTTATTTGTTCCATCAAAGAAGACTGACTTTGTTAAAATGAAAACTGAATTCATCGAATTTTGCCGGAAAATCCGATTAAAAATGTTTTTTGCAGGAAATGAAACAACTACTGCACTTGAAGTGACAGGATTACGGAAAAAATCTACCTTTTGTACGCCCGGGAATAAAATACCAAAGGAAGTAATTCTGTTTGAAAAAACTGTCCTATCGGCTATTTCGGAAATGGAAAAAAGCAAAAATTATGTGAAACATAACATTTCAAAGGACCAACGAGAAGTATTGGTTTCACTAGAGAATGACTCTTCTGTGACAATTAAACAGGCGGACACAGGTGGCTCAATTGTGGTGTGGGGAACAACTGATTACACCAATGAGGTCCTAAAACAACTGAATGATCCTGCTTGTTATAAAAAAAATCCCATAAGATCCAACTTTAGAGCTTCAAGGCCAATTATTTGCCGTCTTGAAAGAGGGCTTTGAACAAGGATTTCTGGGCCCCAAAGAATACAATTTTTTACAGAACACAAATCCAAGGGTTCCAGTTTTTTATGTATTGCCAAAGATTCACAAAAATGAGACAAATCCACCCGGTAGACCAATTGTCTCCGGGTGTGAATCCCTGGTGGAACCGATCTCTAAATACGTGGACTGTTTTTTGAAGGAATTTATGATTGGAGTAATTTCCTATCTCCAGGACACCAACGACTTTATCAATAAATTGGAGAAGGTTGCGTTTGACAAAGACAAAGATCTAATGGTGACGTTGGATGTCACCGCACTGTATACCCAAATTCCACAAGACGAAGCAGTGGCAGTGCTCTCCTACTTTCTGGAAAAAAGAGTAAAACCTGTTCAGGGACCGACTCAATTTATAGTTGATTTGGCTTCCTTTGCTCTTAAAAAAAACTATTTCACATTCAGGAATGACTTCTTCTTCCAAATAAAAGGTGTAGTGATGGGGTGCCCTTTTGCCCCAGAGCTAGCCCTGTTGTTTATGTCAATGTACGAGGACACATTTGTCCATAATAACAATCTATTTTCGCAATATATTACAACGTGGCTACGTTTCATTGATGATATTTTTCTGGTGTGGACAGGAGGAGTGGAGCAATTATTGCTCTTTTTTGATTGGCTCAATTTAAGAACGGCAGATATACAATTCAGCATTTCTTATTCAGCTAATAAAATATCATTTTTGGATGTAGAGGTATATCCGGCTGAGGGGGGGTTGGAGACGACCCTGTACACAAAATCTACAGACAGGAACAAGGTTCTCTTATTTTCTAGCAATCATCCGAGGAGTCTGAGAGAAAATATACCGTATGGACAATTTTTAAGAATTCATAGAAATTGCTACTACAAGGATGAATATAATTTGCATGCTAGCAACTTAGTAGATAAACTGCAGGATTGTGGTTATCCCAAGAAACTAGTTAAGGCAGCTATGAAACGTGCACCTTGGACCCCTAGAAAGTCACTCCTGGAGAGAAAGAATAAATCACCAACACAACGTCAAGTATGTGTTACCACATTCTGCCCCAACTCAAATAAACTTAAAAAGGTGATCAATCAAAATTGGCATCTGATCAAGAACTTGGATGATGACATCTTGACTCCCCCACTGTTTGCGTTTAAGAAATAAAGCAGTGTATCCAATGATATCGTGAGAGCTTCTTCTAAAAAAGATCCTAAAACTTCTTTGAGGCAATTAATGGACCTCGCTCCAGTAACTGGACATCACAAATGTGAGATGTGTGTTTGCTGCGATCTAACAGTAGAAGGATCTCTGTTTGTACATTGTGGGATTTATTGGAAACATGAGGCTTTCAGTCATTGCAAAACCAAAAATGTAATATATGGAATTACATGCCCTTGTGGGATGTTATACATTGGCAAAACAAATCAGAAGATACGGCAGAGAAATTCTCAACATAAGTCCAGGATTAAGACAAATGTGGAGACAGACCCCCTTGTGAATCATCGGAAGAAGAAGTAACATACTGAAAGTGATTTTAGATGGACAGTAATTTCCAAAGTGGAGCGAGACCCTCGAGGGGGTGATTTGGAACTTAAATTGTCACAAAGAGAAGCCTTTCTCATTGTGAAATTTGACACAGCTGTGTCTGGTCTCAATGAGATATCTGAAATATACAAGTTATGATCTTAGATTCCATAGTGAAGTTCCGGTAAGATAACAGTGGACATGTGATTAGGTGTTCGATTTTATGCAGCTTTACTTAGGCCATCGTGTGGCTTTGTCGGGTAGAATAGCATGCCCACATGGTTATACATCCCTTGTTAGGGACCTCCATGTAGAGAAAGTTCAAGTATACTTACCGTTTTTTGCCCTATGGGCCATAGATTGGAGCATCAACGCCCAATTTATTGTCGTGGGACCAGCCCATACATGGTATTCCTTCATCTATACTCCCCGAGTTATGACAAGAGAGAATAGTATTTTTCTTTAGGGTATGGATTACCGCCTTCAGGATGCATAATGAATGGGAGTTAATATCCTGATATAAATTACTACTCCCAGAATGCATAATGAACTATATTACCACGGGCTCTCCTAATAGATTTCTTCATGTAATTTTATATTCATTTTTCCATTTAATTATTTTTTTTATTTTTTTTACCTTTATTTGTCATTTTTAAAAAAAAAAAAAAAAACAAACAGTTGCATTACAACAGCACTTAAACGAGTTGCGAGCTCCAAAAAATAGCACCTCGCAGGGTGCAACAACATTCCCAACAGCAGCCATCTGTGAAACAGTGGATAGTGAAAAGACAGCCGGTATGCCGCTCAGGTGATGGTTAGGTGGTACTATGCCAACGTAGTGGCCGCTCCACTGGGCTTGACCAGCAGACAGGTAGGAGCACCGATGTCATAGATGTAGCTTAGGTCATTCCTTTGCGATAGATGTATACTATTAGGTCCTGAAGAATCGCAGCATAATTGCATAAGCGAGAAACATGTCGACCTCACTATACGAACTGTAGTCCTAGATCGTGATACGGAATCCTAATTTCTGGCGATCATAGGCTACCCACTGTTTTTAACATATAGCATGGGAACCACCAGAATAAATTGATCTCCGGTACCTCGTGCTATATTTTAAATCACCACCCTACACTATCCATTCTCTCCCTGGCCCCTCACTTGCACTTCACCCATAGGCAGTTGGAAAAAAGATCTCCGACAAAGAGCCCCTCTATGAGGTGAGCCCGTAGGGCATTGCACCGCCTGCCCTACGAGGAGCAACCGCCAATGATGAAGCATGACACTCGCAAGAGTGTGTGAGGCCATTAATTCCAACATATTGGATACCCAGGGTAGCCCTCCACAGAGCACTACCCCCTTTCCCCTTTATTGACCGTACCCTTCTTCTTCCTCAGGAACAGCAGAGTCCGTTTTTGTTAGTCATTGTTCTTTGGGGCTCTGACTCTGGCTGGACCTTCCATTCCTATTTCCTGGAGTGGTAATCTGAGCCTTAGGATCAACACTTGGTCCGTCCTCACCCCTCCTTTGCTATATAGATGTAGCTTGACCAGAAAGGGAGAGGGGAAGGGTCAGGCAGTCGCCGGCACCGGCGGCTGCCGCTGGCCAAGGGCCAGCAGGGAGCGCGGGAGCGACAGTCGCTAGAGGGAAGAGCAGGTAGCGCATGCGTGGAACAGGAATAAATGGGGAGATCAGGTAATGGCCGCCTCTGCAGCCATCGCGGACCCAGGGCCGGCGGGGAGTGCAGGGGATGCAGCACCACTTGATGAGGATCGGGAGAGAAGATAGGCAACCAGGGGACCCCAGATGTCAACAGGACGCGATTTAGCAGGCATCAGATCCCAAAATTCGGAAAGGAGTGTTTGACAACGGGACGCATCAGCAAGCCAGTCCGCAACGGTAGGAGCGGACCGGCGGCCCCAGCCCACTGCCACCCTGCGTCTCGCCAGCAGCAGGAGCATAGCGATGAGGCAACGTGAGGCGTCTGGACACGGCTTGACATACCCAAAAAGACATACTAGGGTGTCTGGGCCTACAGCGGCACCAGAGATCTCGGATATCGTAGCGCATGCCTCTATCCAAAACCCCTGCACCCTCGGACAGAGCCAGGCCAAGTGAGCAAAGTCAGCAGCTGGAGCCGAACATCGCCTGCGGGAGTCCTCCGGGCTCAGTCCCAAGCGGCGAAGCAACGCCAGAGTGTGATAGAACCCGTGCAAGAACTTGAAGTGAATCAAGCGGAGTCGGTAATTCGGGGAGAGCTTAGTGGTCTGATTGCAGCAGTACGACCAATCAGCATCGGGGATCTCCACGCATCCCTCATCCGGGTTGACGAAATGGAGGAGGCCTCCAGCGCAAAAGCATATAATCTGGTGACGAGCTTGCGCGGGGACTCCGAAGTGTACACGAAGTCCAGTGCCGGGAAAGTGGGCGGCGGGTTCGGAAAAGTCGGGTGCAGTTTCCGGCAGGTGGCACGCAGTTGGTAGAAAAGAAGCGTATCCATCAAGGAGGGGGACTCAGGAAGGGTGTAAAAGGACTTGTGCGGATAAAGATCCGCGATTGTCTTTAGTCCACAAGATGCAGCATGACGAGACATGCTGGACGACTGCAAGGGCGGGAAAGCCGGATGATCGACGATAGGCACGGCGTTCGCGGATAGAAGAGTAAGACCTGATAGTCGGCAACGTTGGAGCCATGTCCAGGGTAGTGTCTCGACGTGTTTATCTCTGCCCGAGGACGAGCTGTAGGAGCGAAGAGCGCCGTGGAAAGAGGCCAGGGGGAGGCAACATCAAGTTCCACTGCCACATGAGGCTGGTACGGGTTGGGATGCAGCCAGAAATGGAGGAAACTAGCCTGGGCGCAAAAGAATAAAGTTTGAAATCCTAAGCGCCCAGTCTGCCCGCCGGCATGGACATCGTGAGAACTTCATAGGCAATCCTGGGTTGTCGCCCAGCCCAGATCAGTGACACATTCAGTGACCGAAGACGGCAAAAGAAATAGGAAGTGAGGGGAATAGGTATGTTGGAAAAGAGGTAAAGGAATTTGGGAAGCACCACCATCTTGGCTATGGCAACTCGGCCTGCCAGGAAAAGTGGGAGCTGACTCCACAGGGGGACCTTAGTCTCAAGCCAGTACACCGTCCGACCAAAATTGGAGTGCAAGAGCTCGTCCGGGTCCCTGCTCAGCCAGATCCCCAGATAATGTGTGGGGCCATCCGCCCATTAAAAAGGGTAGTCCGGCGTGAAAGGGTGAGTGGCGTCAGTCAGAGGAAAAAGCACCGACTTGTTCCAATTAATCTGGACTCCCGATAGGCCACGGAACCGGATCACCTCCCGCACCAAGGGACTCAGTTTATCTTGAGGGTGCCGGGCATAAAGAGTACGGTCGTCCACATACATGGAGAGCTGGAGGGATCAAGATGAAAAACCAATACCCCTGTGGGTTTGGTGCTGTCGCAACCGGGCAGCCAGGGGCTCCATTGCGATGGCGAAGAGCATGGGCAACAGCGGACACCCCTGCCTGGTACCGTTCGAGATGGTGATAGGGTCAGAAATCTGTCCATTTACCCGAAGGCGAGCCGTTGGAGCTGTATAAAGCAGACGGATGTTCTGCAGACAATGGGGACTGAATCCCATTTGGGATGTAAAAAAGAAAGGGCCATTCCAGGGTGTCGAACACTTTCATGGCGTCGATCAGCGCGGCCACAGCCGGAAGATCGGGGTTAATTTGGTGCAGTACAGAAAAGATGGTGCGAAGGTTATGTGAGGTGGCCCTGCCTGGAATAAAGCTGGATTGGTCGGGGAGAGCGATGGTGGGCATCAGTAAAAGAAGACGGGAGGCAATCAATTTAGCGAAAATCTTATTGTCAATGTTGATGAGGGAGAGAGGGTGGTAGGAGTCGAAGCGGTCGGTGGGTTTGTGGGGCTTGAGGAGAAGGATCAACGAGGCCTCGCGGAGAGACGGCGGGAACACCCCAGTGTCAAAGGATTCATTAAACACTGCGGCGAAATGTGGGACCGAAAGACCAGCAAACGTTTTAGGAAAAGCAGCTGGCAGGCCATCTAGGCCAGGTGCCTTGTCCCTCAGGAGGCTGCTAATCGCTGCTAGAATCTCATCCCTCGAGAAGGGCTCATCGAGAAACTTCCAATGCTAATCCACCAGCCAGACCAAGGCTATAGATTTAAAATATTGGTAAAAATCAGCCGATGAAGGGGAAGAGCCCGCGGAATATAGGGTGGAATAAAACTTAGTGAACCAGGTTAAGATTTCCTCCAAGGACGTGGTGCGATCTGGGCCACCATCGCTGAGGGCTGTAGTATACGAAGCCGCGCGGGGGGTCGCAAAAGATTGGCAAGAGTGTACCCCGGACGATGCCCCTCCCCAAAGGGGTGGGCACGGCCCTCTCTGCCCAGAAAGAACCGCTCACGACCCGCCTCATCCGATAATTCGGTGTGTTTCTGTCGCAGGTGCACAAGCGTTTGGGGGCTGGGATTAAGCAGCAAAGCTGCGTCCAAGTCGCGGATCTCACCCTCCAGACAAGCAAGCGCAGAGCGGATGGACCTAAGAACGCCTGATTGTTCGGAAATGAATTCCCCTCAAATGAAGACTTTGAAGCTCTCCCAGAGGGTAGAGGCTGAGTCGACCGATCCCACGTTAAGCTCAAAAAAGGTAGTGATCGAAGACTGGACTTCGTCACGGTATACTGTGTCCTTGAGGGCAGTTGGAGAAAGGCGCCAGGAGAACGGCTGTGGTCTGAGGAGGAGCTGGACCGACACGTGATTGGACAGGGTACGGGCCATATGAGTGGAATCCACTGTCCAGGACAGTACGTCTGGCGAGGCGACCCAGAGGTCCATCCTCGACCAGCAGCCTCGTGCCCCCGTGATGCAAGTACCCTCCCTGGCGTCCGGGTGAAGATGACGCCAGACATCCGAGAGCGCATTATCGGAGAGGATAGAAGCCAAAGCAGTAGCGGCCCGTGGACAAGCCTGAGAGGTGTCTGACCTGTCCAACGTCGCTGAGGGGGCGACATTGATGACCCCACCCCAAATATCACATATCTACCCTCAGGGTCAATGCAGGCCTTAGAGGTCTGCCAAGGACGGCCGCGGCGCAACAGAATGAAGGCCCCTCTGGTGGGGGGGTGTGGCTTAGCACGCGATGCGAATGGACGCCTGCGGGTAGAGCTCCGTGCCGAGCTCCCCTTCCCGGCGCAATTATCCAGAGAACCACTCTACAGAGCCGGCCGAAAACCACCGGCGCGTGGTCCACACATCCCGACGCGCCACCTGTCCAACTTTGGTGTCGATCGGACTCGCCCCACTGCACCGGGAGGAAACCCGAGGAGCTGCTGCCGCACCCCCGGCCCCAGGCCCGGCGGACGCCCAGGACATACCGGGGATTTAGTGGCGGAGGTAGGCCCGGAGGCGCAGCCTGAGGCAGACACCCGCGGAACACGCACACCCGCGACTGGGACCACCCACAGCTCGTCCTCAACAACAGGTGGACACAGCACCTCTCACACAGTGGCGCTCGGGGTCGTCCCGGTGGAGGGGAGACCGAGAGGGAGTGACACGGGACTGGAGGCCGGAACCAGACGTGCGCGGGGGCCCGGAGCCGACTCCCCTCATCGGACGCCACGTGGTCCAACACCGCGCAGTGACGGAGGGTGAGCGACCTGGACCCGAGTATCTGAGGGCATAAACGTTGTGAGAGTGACTGTGCGCGGAGGCGGCAGGTCTCGGCTGAGGGCCACAAACACACAGTGCAACAGCTGTGGCGCAAAGCGCGCGAAAACTTCGCCACCAACAGCACCGGAGGCGCGCAATCACCAGAGGGGCAAGCAACACGCCTTGGAACCGGGCACGGTGCTGACTCCAGAAGTGGGACCCCAGTGCTCATACCACGTGCGCAGCACCAACACGCAAAGGCGCCCGACATCGGACCCCCGGGCAGGACCACAACATGGCGCCCACAGCGCTGCGCTGGTGAATGCGAGCCATAACGCCCTTAACACGGGGGGGGACCGGCGCCGGGCTCATGCTCACAGGCAGAAGGCGACGTAGGTGATCGAAAGCAGCCCATCTGGCCGCCACCCACATGCGCAGGGCCGCCACTACACACAAGACGAAGGCAGGCCCGGGCGGAACGGCGACAAATCCACGGGGCGAACGCGGCCCACCCCTATTGTGGCATTGAGAGGTGTAGCACACCAGGAGGCACACGGACGACTGGTGAACCCGGTCAAACCACAGCGAGCAGCCCGGGAGGAACACGCCACAGCTGACCGGCGGGAGTGGGCCTAAAGGTGCATCCACCCGGACCTGAGCACCAGCAACCACCACCACACGTGCGAGCATGCTAACCACCGGCCTACCACTGGTAACCACCTTGAGGGCTCGACCTCGATCCCCAACCCTCCACAGATCCGAACCCCGACTCACCCACCGGGAACCACCTCGCTGCGGGCCTCGAGGAGGGCACTGGCAGCTGACCTGGGCACTGATGTCTAACGGGACCAGGGCACGAACTGGGACCGGCGGCGCAAATAACAAAGGCAAGATAGACAAATCTGGCAAGTCCGCCGATCAGGACCAGACGGCGACGAAACTTGACACCATGCTTGCGGCCATGGAAAGGCTGGAGGAATCTATCCAACTCACTCGCACCTCCCTGGCCACCAAGATCGACAGTGTGGCCATAGACCTCACACACCTGCGGGCGGATCATAAAAAACTTGCGGACCACACCACATCCCTGGAAGGCAACGTGAAGGAGCTCCAACCCCAAGTAGGGCAATCGAATAAGCACATACAGGACCTGCTGAACAGGGTGGAATTCCTGGAAGAAAGAGCCGAGGACGCGGAAGGCAGGGCACGAAGAAACAACGTGCAACTAGTTGGAATTCCGGAAAAATGGGAGGGGAAGAACCCGGAGGAGCACATGGAGCGCTGGCTGACATCTATCCTGCCAGAGGGTTCACTCTCGCCTCACTTCGTGGTGGAACGCGCCCACAGGGTTCCCACCAAACCCTTGGCGACAGGCTCTAACCCGAGACCAATGCTTCTCCGCATATTGAACTACAGAGACAGAGACTCAATCCTCCGTGAGGCGCGCAAACTCCACGAAGTACGAATTGAAAACGCACAGGTGATGTTCTTCCGGGACTATACAATACAAGTGCAGAGGCAAAGACACTCTTTCCTAGCGGTGAAACGACGTTTGCCCCAACAAGGCCTACAATATTCCTTGTTATTCCCGGCAAAATTGAGAGTGATAGAAGGTGAGCGGACATATTTCTTCACGGATCCTGACGAGGTGGAGGCATAGCTGGACAGCGGCACAGACTCTGCCCCCAGAGCAACTGCAGATCGCTCTGGCAGACGCCAACCCGGCGGGAGCAGGAGGTGACGCCGACCTCGACAACGAACACAGACGGGTGCGAGCGGAGCACCGCGAACACCCCCACCAGCTGACGCTTCGCAACAGGAAAAGCAAGATGCCCTCCGCCTCGTAATGGAACTGAGTCGCTCCCCCACACTGAGCGAGTCAGCTGGTGGCAGCGGACGAGACCTTCCCAGCGACGACAAAGCCATCTATGGTGTGCCGGACTCTCCAGCGACAGAAGCTGGACCGGACGTCACTCCTCAGACTGCAGATTACATCAACTGATCGATTCATGGGATACGACGCCCTGGAGCCCCTTACTGAAACCTGCGGCGCTAACCACGAGGAGACTGCGGACCCACTCTGTGTCGCACTGGCCGACTGTGACTCTCGGGTCGGAAGGCGCCACACTCAGCCCCCACTGAACACTGGGAGCCGACAACTGGGCCAATTCCTTTTTAATGTATATAGGCCTGGAGACAACTTGGCAGCTAATGTACAATCAGCACACGGTTCCTGAGAACACCTGCTCAACAACCGACCGATCAAGACACGTAATGTATGGTGTTTAATGCATAAATATATGACTCCCCTGTATATCACATGTGGCCTGGGCTACCATATACTTCCTGGGAAGGGGGGCGGCCCAAATAGAATGACACTGTAAACATACAAACTATTGCTATAGCGAGCACTGCATAGCAACCCCCCCAGAATTAGACTTTGTTACTCTCCTTGAGAGCATGGACGGGAGTATGTTTGGCCTCCGACCTTTTGGCATTCCACATGTTCATCTTGTTAAATGGCTAACTGTTCCACTAGCCGTGCTATTCACCCCCCCTTTTCACACTGATGCTATGGCGTGCAAGACTGAATGTACTCCTGATAAACAGTGGACGGATTGGTCATGTGGTGGGGATTGCGGGGCTTGCGGGGGTGGCGGGGGGGGTGGGACAGGGGATTTGCTAAAGAACTGTAATGTCTGTGATTAAAATATGTACATGGAATGTGAGGGGTATGCACACACCATCTAGGCGATACCAGATTTACTCATACCTCAAACGCCATCATGTACAGATAGCCCTCTTACAAGAGACACACCTCTGTGAGTCGGAGGTCAATACTTTACGACGCAGGTGGCGGGGACAGTTGTATGCCACACATCACTCTTCCTACGCCAAAGGACACTGGTGTGGGTGCGCCCGGGCACCCCATGGGTCGCGCTGGAATCTCAAGTGGACCCTGGAGGGAGGTATGTAGTTCTCAAGGGCAGGTTAGACGGGAACCCACTAGTATTGGCCTCGATCTATGCACCCAACACGGGGCTGTCAGACTTCCTAGCGCACTTGTCAAACACACTGGCACCTTGGCACGGCATCCTGTGGGCACTGGGTGGGGATTACAACTGCACATTAGACCCCGCCCTGGACTGTTCCCGCCCCCCACCGCTCAACTCCCCAGCGCAACACGCTGCGCGTGCCCTCCGGGACTGGTCTGCACAATGGGACTTACAAGATGCGTGGCGCAGCCACAACCCCAACACCAAGATCTACTCATATTACTCGGGGGCACATGAATTACATGTGCGCCTCGATAGGTACCTGGTCACCAGAGAGTTGCTGCCAGTCGTCAGAGACGCACACTACATGGGCCGCACACACTCAGATCACAACCCCCACCTCATGGACCTGGCCTGGGAACAGCCAAGGCCGCCGGTACCCACCTGGAGGCTGCAACCTGACTTATTGCTGGATGGCCCATTCAGGACCTCGATAGGTGCACAGACAGCGCAACACTTTGAGGACAACAATGGGACTGATTCCACGCCACAGATAGAATGGGATGCATTCAAAGTGGTCCTCAGGGGACTGTGTCTAGGCACACAGGCTCACTCTAGGCGACATATAGAGAATGACCTAAAACATCTAGAAGCAGACCTGCTACAAGCAGAACGGGAAGCGTCCGAGGGCGCCAACACTAGGCTATTGGAAGCGAGGGCGGATCATGACAGATTAGTGGGTAGACTAAAACATGTCAACTATGCTGCTCACTCGGCCCGCACACACCGCTATAGCGACAAACCGGGCAAACTGTTAGCCTGGTTGATACGGCGTGAAGACCGATCTTCCCCGGTGACGGCGATAAGCCCTGCCGCCGACACAATGGTGTATACACAGGCGGACATCCATGCCGCTTTTGTGACACATTACGATGGGCTATATCGGTCACAACTGCGAAATCCACAGCCAAATATAATGGCATACCTAGACGAAGTGACGCTCCCCACTCCGACTGATAGCCAACGGGACGATCTTGGATCGCCGTTACCGGCAGATGAGCTGCGTGATGCCATCTTCGCCCTTTCCAATGGCAAAGCCCCGGGCCCGGGCGGGCTGCCAGCTGAATACTACAAGGCCTACTCGGACATTTTAATCCCCGAACTACTCAGAACATACTCGGCGGCGTTAGAGGACTCATCCTTACCCAAGTCCATGAATGAAGCAACATGGGTTTCTCTCCTCAAACCGGGCAGGGACGGTACGCTCCTCGGCTCATACAGACCTCTGGCTCTGTTGAACACAGACTACAAGATCCTGGCATCGACTCTAGCCCGAAGACTGGCGGCCCTGGTGCCTGCCTTAGTGCACAAAGATCAGAACGGCTTTGTTTTGACAAGATGCACCTCCCAGAACATAAGACGGCTGTTCCGAGTGCAGGAGTACGCAATCCAGAACTGGCCGAGATCGGGCTGCTTAATTTTAGACCTTGAAAAACCATTCGACTCCGTGGAATGGCCTTATTTACTAGCGGTGCTACGCAAGTTTGATCTGGGTGACGACTACATTGAGCTGGTGGGATTACTATACAGGAGGCCCGAGGTGAGAGTGCGCACGGGCAGACTGCTATCCGAGGCCATCCGAGTCAGGAGGGGCACCAGGCAAGGCTGCCCGCTCTCCCCACTACTCTTCTCACTGGCGATGGAGCCTTTAGCCGAGCGAATTCGTAACAGCGGCACACAGTGGGGCATTCCACTGGCGGATGGCACACACATAATATCGCTGTACGCGGATGACTTACTTCTGTACGTCAGAGACCTCGAACACCTACCACCGTAACTATCGGACATCTTCCGAGCGTTCGAGATCATGTCCGGCCTAAGGGTCAACTGGGCCAAGTCGGGGGCGTACCCATTTGCTCCTAACACCCCAGACCCTGAGCTCAAGATCAATGGCGAGAGGTTGCCGTGGCACCAAAACACGTTCAAATACCTGGCACAGATCGCCTTTTGGAAAACTCTCCCCATTAACGTGCCGAGCAGGGTGACTTTAACGAAAATGATCGTCCTGCCCAGACTCTTGTACTACTTTGCAAACATTCCACTATACGTCCCGGCCCGCATTTTCAGAGAATTGGAAACCATGCTTAGAGACTTGATTTGGAACACGGGGAGGCCCAGAGTGGCACTAACGAAATTGTAAGTTCCAGTCAGCGATGGTGGCCTAGGGGTACCAAACCTGGAACTATACTATTTGGCGGCGCAACTGCAATGGGTAGTGGCTTCGCTCTCTGGTAGGAATCATGAAGACACAGCCACAGCTGTGGGCGCACTAGCCCCGCTACAGATACACTCATTGTTTCACCCGCTGACGAGCGCTAGGAAACACCCCCAACTACACGTGGCAGTGGCTGCGAAATGCTACTCTCGATGCCTACGGCTCACCAGAACCACTACACCGTATGCTCCAGCGCTCGGGCTCCTAGGCACCCCCAAGGCCGCGACCGTAGTTACAGAAACGGCCCTGGAACAGTGGACACGCTCGGGTATAGAAACCATGGCAGACCTATACGCTGACGGCGCCCTGCTACCCTTCGAGACACTTGCCGCCGACACGGGGTTACCAGCAGGACAGTTCTTGCAACACGCTTCCATAATCAGAGCGCTCACGCAGAAGTGGGGAAACATCACTGAAGAACCTCCCATTCACCAACTGATACAGTGCATGCACGTCATGGGAAATGGCACACACGTGGTACACTGGCTAACCCAAGCACTGCTTTCCCACACACAATGCACCCTACAACCACTGCGGGATAAATGGGTGGTGGACAGAGGGAAGGCCTGGACGGACAAGGAATGGGCGGTGACACTGGCGGGCCCCAAGAACATTCCCCGCAACGCACGCTTTAAACAGATCCAGTTTTATATTTTACACAGAGCATACCTCTCCCCAGACAGGATAAATCTATACTTTCCAGGCGCAACGGCAGGGTGCCCGAGATGCGATACAGGGAGAGCGGATCTCTTACACGTGCTGTGGCAGTGTCCACGGATCCAAACGTACTGGCAGTCGGTGTTGCTGCTACTGGAGCGGAGCACAGCGATGCCGATTCCTCACACGTGGGAGGCGTGCCTACTGGGCCTCTACCACAGAACCAAACACAACAGGGTGCCCTCTTGCCTCTGGGATCTTGGCCTTATTACAGCAAAGAGGCTCATTACTAAACACTGGAAGCGCACAGACCCACCCAGGGTGGAGCACTAGGTCACCTCACTGGACAACTGGGCAAAGGCAGAAAGCATATCCCTTCATAATGAGGAGACAGCAGGGCTGCGTAAATTCCCAATTGCGGCGCTTTGGGACAAAATGCTACACTCCTTCCACAGCGAATTCCAGGCACTAGAAGAACCCACAGGACATACCTCCCCAAGCGGAGAACACAGAGACAGGTGCACAACACCAGGCACTGCTGTTGTTGGCCATGTTGCCGGCGTTCCCGTCGCATAGTTGGGACGAGCACTGCCCCGCGCCCCCCCCCCTCCGCGCTCCACTCGCACAGCGTGCCCGCCGCTGGCCCCGCATCGCCCTCTCTGTCCTACTGAGACGGACACGAACCGACCACGACAACACCCTCGGACCCCCCCACTACGTGATCAGATGTCCATCACACCACATGCCATACACCTCCAAGTTGGTAACCCCACATCTCCCCGTTTTATTATCCTAACCTCTCCATTACAACATGATAACGAGGAAGACATGTTTGAGCGATGATTCCGCCATTGTATTTCATTGTGAAACAACAGTGTACCTTACGTTTCGCTCCGTGATCCATGTATGCAATTGTTTTGAGTTTTCGTGCAGCGAACTACTGTACAATTCATGTTTTCTTTATCCTGTGAACCAAATAAAGGATATATTTTTAAAAAAAAAATGAAGACCCCTCTGGTGTAAGAGGAATACGTTGAGGAGTGGGTTTCTCCCCAGTAGCGCGCCTGTAGCCTGGACACCGAGCTGGGAAGCAAATGGGTTTCCTGCAGTAGGCAAAAATCCACGCAGTGGCGCTGTAAGTGAGCATGGGTCAGGTGGGCATTACGATAGTCATTCAGGCTTCGGACATTCCACGTCCAGCATTTCAGATTAGCCATGAGGGGGCACGGAAAGGGAAGTGTCGCTAGGGGAGCGTAGCAGAGAGACTAACCAGGCCGCACAGCTGAGGAGCGCGGGATAGACCGGTGATCCACTGAAGAGAGCAAGACAGCTTGCAGCGCTATAGAAAACAAGCCACTCAGGGGGAGGCAAGGACTCAGACCAATGAAGGAGAGGGCCTGTGCCAGAGCAGGAGCGCCGGTGTGATGTCGCAGGCAGGCGGAAGGAGTCAAACTATCTCCACGGTGACCGTGCGCCGGACCACATCAGGGAGCCACACAAGCCCGACAGGAATGAGCAAAATTGCAAGCGCAGCATGGCACACATCAAGGAGCATAAATAGCTAATCAAAGGAAACATAGAGACATTTAAACAGTTCGACCATCCCTCCAAGAAACAACACCACCCCCGCCCCCCTGGCAGCATTGCAATCTCTGCACAATAAAGGGATAGCTAACCTTAAACTATATGTAACAGGAGCATTGGCACATCTGGTAACACAGAGCATCATTAAAAAAACTGCGCGACAAAGCCTTTTTGCTGCCAAGAAAACTAAACAACCAACCCACCCTCCACCAGGCAGAAATAACCCCACATATGGCGTGTCAGAAACGATCAAGCATGCAGGAGCACAGAGCATCAGTAAAAGAGCAACACAAGGAAGCCATAAAGGCGGCAAAAGAACGAGACCACCCTCCACAAGTCGCAGACCTAGGTCGGTAAAGAACAGCACAATCGGAAACATCACCCAAGTCACCCCCCCACCACCCATTCCAACCCCCCAATCAGGTTGAGAAACCCCCCATCCCACCCCAGGGACCCCAAACTTGGACGGGGACAGCAAAACCAATGAGTAGGGAATCATCCCTGGTAGGGCATGGCAGGGCTCGGCGTACATCCCCGCTGTAAGGCAGGGTGGCCAAGCTAGAGAGGGACAGCAGCCTATTAACAGACAAAGAGCTAACAGTAAGTCCACACTGCCCAAGCGCTACAAACATACACAATGGTAAAAAACTACCTGTGGGAGAGTAGGTCCAGAGAAGAAAAAGGGTCGCACATAGCAGCAACGCATTATCCAGGAGAACATCGCACACAATGCAAGATAAGGGAGACGACCCAGGAGCAATAGAAATGAAATTAAGATGGAGGAAATGCGGGGCCAAACCCGGGTCAGCAGGGGAGAAGCAAATAGCAATAACAAACAAAGAGCACATAACGGAGCCAGCAAAACCCATCAGTCATTGTCACTCAGCTGGCTGGCGGCCTCGCGTGAAGATCCGGCAGGTGAGTGTCTGGATTCCTTGTCCAGACGCTTAGAAAGGCTAGTGCTTCCCTCAGGTCTGGGAAAGTCAACGTTTTTGTGCCCTGACGAACCCTCAGTTTGGCCGGATAAGCCAAGGAGTAGGCCACCTCGTGCATCTGGAGAATCTTCTTAGCTGGTAGGAACTCTCTTCTGGCAGCCTGCACCGACGCGGTGTAGTCAGGGTAGAAAGAAAGAGTGTTGCCCTGGTGGGTGATGGTGCCCCTGTCCCTGGCCGCCCGGAGGATGGCATCACGGTCGCAGAAGTTTAGTATTTTAGCCACGATTGGGTGCGGGGGCATGCCAGGACGAGGGCGTGGCCCCAGCGAGCGGTGTGTCGGTTCCACTACGAAGAAGGATGAAAGGACGTCGCCGAACAGTTCTCTGAGGAGGTCCTCCATGTAGTCCTCCATCTTTGAGATACTTGTGGATTCCGGAAGATCCGTCAGGCGGAGGTTGCTTCGATGGGAACGCGCTTGAAGGTCCTCGTTTTTCTCTCGAATGACTGCCTGGATTTTGTCCATCTGGAGCAGCCTCTGTCTTTCCTGGGTGGCAGTGTCCTTAGCATCTGAGACCCTGGATTTGACGCGAAGAAGTTGATTGTTGTGCGAGTCCACCTTGGCTTTGCAGCGTCGAGACGAGCCGAGAGCTGCTCCAGTTGGGAAGCAATGCCAGTGACCGCTGACTTTACCTCCAACATGATCGCCTTGAGAGCTTCGTCTCGGCCTGGGGGAACCTCCGAGGTGCCGCCAGAGTCTGCCGACTCAGGGCCCGCGCCATCCTTGCGTGAGAACCTGCGCAGGTCAAAGGCAATTTTAGGCTGCTTGGGATGTGACTTTCCCATGACGCGGCAAAGCACTGTGGAGCCGGTGAACAGCAGGAGAGGCGTCGGGGCCCAAGCTGTGCCACAAGGAGCGGAGTGCTCAGGATCGCAGCCAGGGGGCCCCAGGGGGGAGTTGAGGCTATCAGGCGCCAGCAACCACAGCACCACGAGTCCACGCCATTGAAGGGGAGCAAAACGGACCAGGAATCGCCGATCCCACCAGGCCAGCCAAACCCAGGGCTCCGGGCAGCTCAGGGGGCACTGGGTGGAAGCACAGAAGAATGCCAAGTTGGGGATAGGAAGGGGCCTCTGGTCAGCGTCCTCTCCAATCAGCACCGGCACACCACCCGGGACGATAGCTACCAGACCAGGCAGGGCACAGCAGGACTGAAGCACCAGGGACTGTCACCAGAGCAGGCCGCAGATCCTCAACACTGGGGACAGTATTGCACCCCACAGCACAGGGGACGCACCGAACCTGCAGACTGCGAGCAGATGTCAAGGAGGAGGCTCACAGGCAGAAGCGAAACCTAGAACAGCTGGATGCCGAAAGGCTGGGGCCCACACATGGAATTGAGGTGCTGTTTCAATGGGCCCCATTATGAGAGCAGTCAGAGGGGTGAAGTGTCAGCCGGCGCCCCCCAGCGCCACTCCTCGCCGCCGAGTAGATGCTCCCCGGAGGGTAGGATGGTAGGTCGGGGGGCCTCAACCAGGGAGCCCCGTAGCCACCGGGACCGCCGCACTGCCAGAGCCGGGAACGCGCCGGAGGCCCCAACCATGCTCAAGCCGCGATGACAGGACCCGCAGCCCGGCCCGACCACAGCCCGCAGAGTCAGAGGCCCGAGCCCCACGGGGGGAGGTGCCGGCCCGGGGGGACCCAGAACTATTGCTGCACCGCCCCCGCAGCCCAGCTAGCCCTGCGTCCAGGCCGGGACCAGGCCGCCGGGCAAGGCCGCAGCCGGTACTAGGCCCCAGCCAGGCCGCAGAGCCCCAGGAGCAGAACTGGCAGCAGCAGCCCACAGCCCTCCCCCAGCCTCCCCCCCCCGGGAAGTAACACTCACCGGTGGGTGATAGATGTCCCGCCGCAGGCACCCTCCTAGTGCTGCGGCCTCTAGCTCGACACCGCAAGCGGGACGGAGAGACACACGAGGCCCAAAGGCAGCCCCGGACCAGCAGCCCCGTCCTCAGCCCCAGCACCCCCGGGATCAGCAAGAACGGCGGCAGCCGGTTCCAGACACCCACGCCAACAGGTAGGCAGTGTGGGATAGCAGCAGAGATCGCTCAGGCTGCAGGATTATTGTCGGATGGAAAGCTTGGCCGGCAGAATCCACTCAAGGTGAGACCATCTTGCAGCCGGCCAAGCCACGCCCCTTTTTCCATTTAACTTGAATTTTTTCATTTATGTTTATTTGGGCAGTAAGAGACTATTCAAAAACACGGAACTCTGCCGGCTTTAGTACTCACGCGCATGTTCATTGGAGGCAAAGGGAACTACAATTCCCAGAACTGGGGGCAGCGTCGGCACGTATTTACGTGTATGACCAAGGATCGCTTCCTAACATTATTGCGTTCGTGATTTATACTCGAAAGGGAACTTTTTGTGTTTTTGACGGTAAGCCGAACTTATACATATATCCATATGGAGAAGAAAACGATAAGGCAACGATCGGTTTCTGAATTTACAAATGTATGCTTTATCGACAGCACGGAACTCCACTGAGACATTTGCTCAATAGAAGCAGGATCGGTCAACGCGCCGGCTGGCGCTTGGTGGTATGTGAATGCTTCAGAGCAGTTGGAGAGCTTTAGAAGAAGGGGTGTGGTTTCATTCATTTTTATAAGTCATGAAGGGAGTCAAGCCCATGTTTTTTTCTGTTTATAAACAGGATGCCGTCATCGCCGCTTATTTGAACAATAAGTCTAACAACTCAAGAATCCTCAAAGGTAACATTCATCAAGTAGGTGTTCACAGGACTTGGAAAGCCTGTTAGGTGGTTGACTGATCCATTTATGACTTGTTAAACATTTGTTTTTTTCCCCTTTCTTTCCCCCTCTTCTTCTTTCTCCCTCTTTTCTCTCCCAACCCTCCTGGTTGTTTCACAGAGACTTTCGATTCCTTGATTTCCTTGAAACTAGACCTTGTGGCCTTTTTCTGAATAGGTAAGCAAACATTGAGGCAGTAGAAGAGATGTGAGCGTTCTTTGGTCTTTAAACAGGCAATTGTCATACATTTTTCTTTTTTGCTTTACAGTTTTTGGTCCTGAAGAGAATTCCAATATGGCCGAGATACCCGCCACCCCCTCTCAACACAATCCCCAAGAATTGGGAAACCGGAAACAGTTCTTGAACTTTTGGAAGGCGGGAAGGGAGTCACCCTTCCCGGCCGTATTTATTAAAATATGAAACAAAAGAAAACATTAAAATAACAGTTTCATATAATGTACAATTTCATTTCCACATTACGATGTTGGCTAACCTTAACAGATCTCTAATACAAAGGTTCTCCTAGCCGAACTAACATCCTACAAAACATTTGACTTGAAATTGTACATCCTAACGTTAAGGGCCAACGGCAAGGTCGTAACCGGTGTCAGATCCCTAAACCAGAAATACCCCCCTCACTTGTGAGAGGGGCGACCGCACAGAGGCGTACCTCAAGTGCATTTACCAATTTCCCTTTGTACTTGACGGGGGCCCAAATAAACTTGACGCCATTTAACGGTCGTTCGAGGACTCGTGTGAGGTGTCTAAAAGGTAGCGTAAACCCCCTCCCGCACCCCACACAACTTACCCATCTGCCGTCGCAGATGTCCTGGCCCCGGGAAATTCCCCAGGAGGGGCCGTAGCCCCTCCTATCCTTGACCACCTTTCCTTTCCTTCCGGCGGCCTCTCCTTAGACAGGACCGCCTCCCCATTGAGGGGCCAATTGGCCACCTCCCCCGCGCGCTCCCATCCGTAATGGGTGACGCCCCCTCATAGGGATCTTCCAATTACTGCTCACCGATCATGACCTTACCGCCACAGGCCGGATAGTTGACCGGCTATCCGGACCCCCCACAAAACACTCCTACCTAAAGGTCATGCTGTAAACTCCTTAACCATGCTATGAAGTCTCCTATGAGTAATTCGTTCCCCACCCGGGACAAATGAACACCGTCCCCCAAATACATACTGTCCCCTTTAATACAACCATGCGAAACAGAATGCAGTGTACTTGAACGAAACAATCTACTCATTTTATTATTAATTTTCCTTACTGAATGATTCAGCGCAGAAACAGAAATAGCCCCCCGCCACACTTTCCGTGGGATCATATGGGACCATGCAATTGTGCACCCTGGAACTCTTCTCGCCAACCAACTTACCGTGGAAAGCATCGCCTGAAGAAGAAGTCGTCTACCAGTGGTCACCAAATTATTGCCCCCAAGATGTACTATGACTACAGACGGCGGTGACCTTGTCCGCCCTAACAAAACCTCGAAAAATGCTTGAAACTGGTCAATACAGAGCCCGCCCTTTCCGTAGAAGGACACACTGTACCCGTATTCCCCAGCCACGTGAATCATGTCACCTGCTTTGAATACGTCCGCGGCACGCCTCACGTATGAGTGGCCCACGACCCACACCTCCTTTTTCACAGCCGGTAATGTCTGACCGCTGGCCCCCCGGTGTCGGGTCGACTGGACAGTCCGCCCCGCCTCGTAGGCTTGCGCAACTGAAAACCAAACAAAAAACAAGAAGCGTGAGTACATCGTTACAGCTTCACAACATGTGCAACCGTACATACCTCTTATAACAGTTCGAGGACCAACGCCCCACACGTTTTATTTGATCAACATTCAGACCCCTGGCTGTAGCTTCCGTAGCAGCCCCTATCCGAAAGGAATGGGTCCCAAAGTCGCCGGGGTTCAAGCCCGCGGCAGAAATCGACATCGCAAGCACCCGCTGAAACTGAAACCTCGTCAGTGGGGTGGCGTCAGCGTGTCTTAACAAGGTCCCCCCCCATGCTGCCACCCTCTGCGCTAAATATGCTTCTACGCACCCAACAGGGCACATGGCAGACCCGGGGATCCTCTGGATGATTACACAGTCCCCGATTGCATCCTGATCGGATTTGGACTTTACAAACGAGACCGTCATCGTCTCCTCTCTGACCTGAATGTGTTCCCGGCACAGTCCCCCCATCGTATCCTGCTTGTTCTTTGCCACTAATTCGCTTACCCGCATAGCCCCATGGAATGCTAATGCAAATGCGGCTCGGAACAACACTGCTTCGTACTGGGATGAACATGTTACCGGTAGCACGGATAATAACAGGGCCAACCTATCCAAACCTATCGGGTGCCTATCGTCTACTCTGCGACCCTCAAGGCGTTGCCACCCCCGTAGCGCTTTCTGCACAACGAAAGACGCTGTCGGGTCCTGGATCCCATGAGCCCTTGCCATGAAGGAAATAGCGGCCCGATGCCTCTGGGCCGTAGCTACTGACTTGCCTGCGTGACGTAAAGAGAGCAGGAATCTTACTACAGACTCTTCCAGACCCCAAAGCTCCCTCCCGGCAGTACCCAAAAAGGCCCAATAGGAACGGAACGCCCCTTCATATGCCTTCCTCGTCCTGGGTGCTAAACTCTCTCCCACGAGGTCTTGTAGTTCGGGGCACCGAGAGACCAGAGAGCTTCGGGAAAGGGTGCCGCCACCGGGTCCGCTGTGGGCAGAAAACCCCAGAAGGCCTGCATACGGAAACGAGAGAGCGCATCAGCCGCTTGGTTCATCACCCCCGGCACGTGCCGCGCCCTAAACAGTACATTTAGTTGCATGCACAACAACACAATTTCCTTGAGTAGTCTCAGAATCAATTTGCAACGTGCTGCCTGACTATTGATACACTCAACCACGGTCATGTTATCAGACCAGAAAACCACAGAGTGACCCCTAAACCCTTCTGGCCATGTTTTCAAGGCCACCAGAATAGGGAACAGTTCGAGAAAAGCAATGTTACTCGTCAACCCGCACTCATGCCACCATGACGGCCATTTTTGAGCCGACCATTGTGTACCCAATATGGCGCCAAAACCCACACTCCCCGCCGAGTCTGTCCATAGTCCCAACTCCTCGGAAGACACTGCTGGTTTATTCCAGACAATTCGACCATTGAAATCCGCCAGGAATGCAATCCAAATGCGCATGTCCTGGCGAACCTCCGCCGAGAGTCTCGTACAATGATGTCCTTCCTTCAAGCCGACCATGGACTGTGCAATCGAGTGGGAAAAGGGGCGTGCCATCGGCATTACTCTTAGGGCAAAATTCAACTGACCTACCACCTGTTGCAATTGATGTAAGTTCACTTTCGTTGCACGAATACATGTCTCAAGGGATAACCTGAATTTTAACACCTTTTCTTTAGGTAAACGAAAACAACCTTCCACTGAGACGAGCTCGATCCCGAGAAACTCGATTAAGGTCGAGGGACCAACCGTCTTACCTGGCGCCAATGGCACACCAAATTGATTCATTAGGACACAAAATTCATGTAAGGCCTGTCCACACTCAGAATCCCCGGCTGCCCCCAGAAACAGAAAGTCATCGAGATAGTGCATAACATGTTGTAAACCTGTCTTCCTCGTGAATACCCACTGCAGAAAACAACTGAATTTCTCGAAATAGGCACATGAAATCGAGCATCCCATTGGCATACATTTATCCATGTAATAGCGACCCTGAAACTGAAAACCAAGGAGACGCTGATCGTCTGGGTGTACCGGGAGCAACCGGAACGCTGACTCGATGTCCGATTTGGCCATCAGCGTCCCGGGCCCCAGGCGATTCAACATGGCAACGGCCTCATCGAAAGATGCGTACCGCACCGAACATACTTCCGGATCTATCGCGTCATTCACGGAAAGACCATGTGGGGCTGACAAATTGTGTATCAGCCGAAACTCACCCGGGTCCTTCTTGGGAACCACCCCTAGAGGAGAACACACAAAATTAGCAACTGGTGGCAAATCGAATGGACCGGCGACACGACCTCGAGTCACCTCTTTCCTAATCTTTACCTGCACCACCGCCGTGTGCTGTAAGACCGACATTTGATTCTTACAGTCCGGTACCCCCTGAAAATCCCCCACTGGGATGCGGAAACCATATGAAAACCCGTTCCGCAACACCCCAGCGGAAGCATAATCTGGGTATTCACTGAGCCAAGGAATCATTGCCATGGTATCAATCGGGGTCGGTAAAGGCGCCCCTCGGACTATATTAGACCTGTTTGGCGCCTCCCTTACCACCGTTATCACCAGTTTTGGCTCTGCACATGGACTCAGGATGGGATGGCTGCCCGCATCCCCCACACTCATGTCTGAATTTGCATGACCCCTGGGGCCTGGTACATTTGCCCCTGTTAAAATTCCAACAGATCCCCCTTTTACCTGTGTTGCCACTCGGCTTCGTGTGGGACTCGTTACCTGTACCCGTCCGAAAGGGCGTCCCAGAGTTTTGGCGGGAGGATTCCCCCCCGTTACTCCCTACTAATGGCACCTTCAACATCCCTGTACTCTCCATTTTTTGCCAAGACACAGAGTCGTAACAGTCCCAGGACAACAACGGGTTGTGTTCCTTAGCTTTTCTAAACAGATTATCATAGCAGAACCACTGATTGCCCCCATATGCCACAGAATACTCCATAATACGTGACTGATAAATGGGTAACTCGGTCAACAACTCAGGTCTGCGCTCCCCCATGATGGAAGTAAAAATTCCCCACGCTCTGCCCCAAGTACCAATGGTCTCATCGACCTTAAAGGCGGCCATTTTAGCGCGCCAAACACTCGGATGCATGAGCTCCTTTTGACTCTTTACATGCTCGATCTCGTAATGGTCGGTAAGCAATGAAAACATGTTTACATATTTGTCCGCCCAAATCAATTCCTTGACTTCTAGTGGGACGTGCTGGGCAATCTTCTCCTTTCGAGAAGGTGCAGAGTCCCCCCCCGCAATCGGCAATGGCCGCTTACCTGAAGTAGACCCCACGCTTGTCCCCGAACTTGGGCCTGCTGTACTTCCAACCGCTGGGACCTGCGGGGGAACAGGAGATGGAGTCTTCGCAGCCTCCCTAGATTCCCGCAGTTGCCTCATCACTGCCCGGGCGTCGTCAGCCGTGGCGCCCTCGCTATCGTTTCCCAACCACGCTGCCAATTGCGCCGCTAACTCGGGGGGCATATCCTCCCTGTTCGCAGGGGTGACCACCACAGGGATTGGGTTCCCCTCCTTTGGCGCCGGGGTTGGCTCCTCTCGTGGCGCTTCGGGAACCGGAGTCTCCCCCCCAAGTGCTCCCCTTCTGGGCCTCTTGCTCTTTCCACCGGGAATTGTTCCCTGTAAAGGCCGTTTCGGTCCTCCCTCCCCGTCCTTAGCCTCAACCTTTCTCTTCAGATCGGCTATCTCCTTCATGAGCATGCGGAGCATCTCCTCGGTACCGACCCGCTTTCCGACCTTCTTAGGCATTCTTAGACGGGATATCTGTAAAACAAAAAGAGGGATTACAACGCTCAAAATTGCTCTTCGTTCCGTCTCGAGCTCACGTGCAGCGGGGAGGTGCAGCTTCAGAGCACAGGAACAAGAGGATGCTTTGTTGGCTTCCGCTCCTTTTATCCGTCTTCAGGGTGGGCGTGAACCTGCCCCCGCCTGCCTCCAAGGGCGTGGCCGGCCGTGTTGGTGTCTAGGCCAGCCCACTCTAGGGCGGGAAAAAGGCGCGCCCCGGCTACGCCGCTTCGGGCATACCAGCCGAGACTCGCCTCCCGCCCAAGATGGCTTCCCGGGGGGATCGTGGTACTCGACCATACGTTCGGGGGGACCGATTGGTCGCCCCTTTCCAGAATAAAGGGATTTGAAACACGTAGACTAGAGATTTTGCCAAACAGTGGTTTTGTAAATTAGGCTTGGTTGTGTTATGCCCAATTATTGTAAATATTTCATTGGTTGTATAGTAGTGTAAATATTGTATAGGGTGTACATATTGAAAAATCTTTTTGTAAAATCATCCCCAGCTTTGTTTGGCATCTAAGGTGTTTCTTAGGTGGTATACTTGTCCCCCATTGTTGTTTTGCACCAAATAGGTTGAGTGTGTTTGATGTGATACTGAGTGAGTTCATCACTAGTCCCTGTGTCTAAATGTATTCACATTTCATGGTTGTTCATCACATGTAGATATGTGTTCCCTATAGGAGAGAACTGTTGAAAAAACATTTGTGCTATTGAAATAAAAGCTATTAATGAGCTTTTGGGTGTATTGTCTTGTGGTTTATGCACCTATGGTTAAATTAATCTAAATAATGGATCAGTACTGGCATTTTTCTTGTCGTTTAGTTTAAAGGGCTCAGCCTTACTGATACAGAGCCATACCCTTTATTGTTAACAACATTTAATACAGCATCCAACCATGTGAAAAAAATCATACAAAACAACTGGAGGATTCTGAACTCAAATGGACTGGACCAACCGATGCCACTTTTCTCATTTAGGAAAAGTGCTAGTATTAAAGACATCATTGTCAATACTCGCCCAAGGACATTGAGGAATGCCCCCAATAATTTGGACATGAATTTGACCCTACTACCAGTAGCAGGTCATTATTCAAGTGGCTACTGTAGGGCGTGTCCACTTTCCATTATTGGGAAAAGTGTGGACTTTGGTCTTAGTCGACCATGGGAACTGAGAAGACACACTACGTGCAACACTGAAAATGTTATTTATCTACTTAAATGTCTGTGGAACATGCAGTATGTTGGGACGACAACTCGGAACGTTAAGACCTGCATACTTGAACACATGAGCATGATACGTTGCGGAAAAACGAACACCAAAATGACGTCCCATTTTCACGAGTGTAGTCACAGTGAACTAGAGCTGAGATGGACAGTACTTGACAAACCTTTCATTCCACCAGACAGAAGTAACATCACGAACTTCCTTTTATTAGGGGAACAGCACTGGGTTGAGAGGCTCAAGAGTAATACCAATGGACTCAATGACTGTATTCCATGGTTTCAACTACATGGCATAACAAGAAGATAACTAGTCCTTGTGATATTGGGAAAGGCGAGCACTTGTGGTTTTTATGTAGGGAGAAACAGGTGAGACAATGGGGCAGATGTATCAAGCCTTTTGCGACTCGCAAAGGCCGAAATTCTCAAAATTTCGGCCTTTGCGAATCGCAAAAGGTCTTTTTGCATGTTTTGGCATGCATCAAAAATTCGCAAAATAAGGAATAGCAAAAATTTGCGAATCCTTATTTTGCCATAGCATTTAAGGAATCACAATTTTGCGATTCCTTAAATGCTATGTATGAAGCATTTTTGAATTGCGATATAAGTTTAAGAATTCGCAAATTACCACCAAGTTGTAGTTGATGGTAATTTGCGAAGTCTTTAAAAAATGCACAATTTAGCATTTTTGATGGTGGCATGTGACGCACACACATACCCATAGGGCATTTATGTGCGCCATATGCACATACATGTACATTTCAGGGGTGCAGCAGGTTGTCTTTGAGACACCCCTGCACCCTTGGAATAATTCTCAAATTGCGATTAGCAAATTGCGAATTCGCAATTTGAGAATTACTTCACAATTATTCCTATGAGCCTCCTGGCCCATAGGAATGCATGGGAAATTATTCCTTATTTGCGAATTCGCAAAATGCGAATTCGCAAATAAGGAAGATTAAGGAATCGCAAATAAATAGCGATTTTATTCATACATTCCATTTTGCTAATTCTAAATAGCGATTCCTTAAAAATCGCTATTTAGGAATCGTAAAATGGAATCTTGATACATCTGCCCCAATGTGTGTTACCTCTTATAGGTGACAAAAGAGAATGTGACACTCTGCACACCAATTTTTTATCTATGCTAATTTTACAAGATTCCTTCTTAATCTTTGTACTGAAAGCGGTGCTGCCATTCAAACTGACTGGCTCTGGTCAGTAACAAACTAAACAAACAAACAGATACTGTTTGAGAATGGCGCACTTTTCACATGCCCCTAATGGGTGCCAATATCTGAAACATAATAGTGCTAATACACATTTCTTGTTCACAGATTAATAACAAAAAGTATTCTTTCTGATTCAAAGTTCATGAAAAAGTTGGTTGTATCTACAATAAAGAAAATTCAGTTTCTTGAAAACTTTGTCTTTTAATAACAATTTTCTTGCTTGATTTTTTCTCTGCACATTACATCATGTACATGTGTTCGTCACAGCATAATATTCAGGTAATCCCAATGCATTTCGGTATTAAAATACCTTTGTCAGGGGAATACTGTCATTGAAACCAACAAAACATAAATTGTCTTAAACCTGTAATACGGGATGTCCGCGACCAACCCCGTGTTCATGCAATCATAGTGTAATTTTGTCACAATGGGACCCAAGTCAAAATCAGTGCTCTCATCCCTGTGCTCCTACCATGCAACCAAAGTGGTGTACAATCTCCATGCCAGACTGCCCAGTGTCAAAAGAAAGCCTCACACCAACCATTACCAAGTACCCACTGCACATCTAAATGTTCATACCTGAACTACTAAGCCGTGTGAATACCGCTATATCCCATGCGCTTGAGTTCCTGTCTAAAAAACTGGATCATGTCAGCATGGAATCAACATTAAAGCAACTAGCGTCTCGTAATTACCTTGCCTTCAGGTCTCCGCCTACCTTTTATCGCTAGTCAAGCCCTCTAACACTTCATTACTCCACCGTCCTGCATCCTAGTGTCCGCTCGCTGGTAAACTCTCTAAACTCTGTAACCAATGAAATAATGTGACAATCCCCTCTAAACGCCTGAACTTCACATAGCCTCTTATAGGTGACCATTCTGGTTAGATATTTTAATTTGTCCTTTCTTGTACCACTGAGGCACATTCTTATTGACACAAATGGATATACTATAGAGCTGAGAATGAGGATCTTAGCTCTGCAGTATCCCCCCTTGGGATCCATTTAAAAGTGTGCTTATACTGTCTTTAACAGTGTGTGACAGTTAGGAGTAAGATACAAATATATAGGGGTGCATATGAATCAGGCTTCCTGGACGGGGATTAGCGCAAAGGGCTGAATTTGAATTGTATTTTTTTATCTGAAAATACGGAGAAAAAGAGAAGTTGAAATGGTTTGCAAATAGAATAACTCAAACAAGAGAATCATTAGCTATTTACCCTGAAAGGAAATTAGTGATAGCAAATCATTTAAGATGTAATGGTGTCCATAAAACAGCAGTTATATGTAGGTGCGTAATGCCTTAGAGAATGAAGGAGGTTCTTTTAATATGGCGGGGACTGTGTGGCCCCAAACATATTCTACCTAACAGAGTCCTCTTTCAATTTCCTTGTTTTTGGCTGGGAGCCGTGTTGCGATCACGTGACCGGGACCGGGATTTGGGCTCTCTTGAAGACACGCATTACACTATATAACAACGGTAATGGCGGTCAATCCTTATTGGCGGTGGACTGACATGAGGACTTCATCCTGCGTGTCTCTTGTGACTAGTAAGTTAACAGAGAGGTGTGCGTAGGCACAGAGTTTGACAATCTCAGTGCGGGGAAACTGGCTGAGAGTCGGGCTGCGCCCGATTTGTGTGTCTGTGGTAGCACCACTGTTCCACCCCCTTTTTTCTTTGAACAATTATGGACTTTGGGGAGGAATATACTAGGCATAACACTTTTTTGCAAGCAGGCAGTGGAACTATTTACACTTAGAGATACAAAAAACGGAGGGCGTTTGGTAAAAGATATGGCAGCTATCATCATGCTTGCACAACCATTATGTGTGTTTTGTATTCCACAATGTGAAGGCGAGAGCACAGTCCCACTTAAGTCCCTGGTTCAGAGAAATTCTTGTGAACTTGTGTGAGTATAAAAGGAAAACATCACGAACATTTGAGAGATTGATGGTATACATTGGAGGCAAGTGTATAGTATGTAGGATGATGAAATAATCGGATGTGACTTGGGAGTGTGGCTGCCACAGGTGGGTGGGATAGAGGCTCAGTCACTCCTGTGCTCTGGGCCTTTTACTGAGAGACTGGCTGTTTTTAAATTGATGGGTTGAAGATAAATGTCTGATCTTAGATAGGAGGAACACACAGACATAGGTGTACATAAACCTGAGCGGTTTTATGTTTTCTCTTCCCCCCTTTTTTTCATTTTTATAGGAATTAGTTCCCTCTCCGAAATTCTGCAGAGTATAAAAAATTGCATATTACCTACAGACTGAATAAAAAGGTAAAACACCCGAGTTGGGTGAAGAACATCAACTAGGGACCAACACCCTGATGAATGCCAGCACGACACTTGTGGGGGCATAACATTGGCAGAAACATGTTGGTAATGGCAGTGGGGCTATAGGGACCTCCCCTTTATACCCCTAAGTGTATTTTTAATCCTACCAGGGGTTCACAGAGAGAAAAAAAGAATTTATGATGACCCTTAGATTGTTTTAGGTAGATGTACTGCACTGTTTGGCCCCGTTTCACAGGGGACTAAACCTCCCCTTCTTTTGTCTTGAGTTGTATCACGTTTTTGTACATGTCTTCTGTGTGTTCTATCACATTTTCCTTCCTTTGTCTACCCTCTCCACTGTTCTTCGTAAACAAAAAAACACATTGCGCTCCATCCAGAGTGTTGATCTGCACCTGGATGTATGATGTGGCCCTATGATGAAGCATGACACTGCAAAGTGTGTGAGGGCAGTATTAAGGCATTTGTTGTCTTCCCTTTGTTTTTCCTGGGTCAGAGTAGATATGAGATTTACCTTTCCTATGTGGATAACTAAATGACTTGTAGCTCCAGCCAATCTTGGACTATTGCTTTTAGTTGAGTGAGATTTAATTTATAGAGGGGGAGTCAGAGAAGTCTTAGTCCCTTCTCTCTCCTTTAGTATGTTTTCACTCATTCGATCCTATCATTGCTTATCCAGAGCCACTGTGCTTATTGGTAAATAGCCCAGGACATTTGACACAAGCGGGTACTCCCGTCCACACTGAAACAATCACTTTGTCTGTAAGGAAGTATGAATCAACGGTGAATTGAGGGCTCTAAATAGAATTCATCAACCTCCAGCCTTTCTTGCCAACACAAACTTGGTTGTGGGCCTGCTGGTTGCCTAACCAGGCTTCCCAATGCATAATGAGTGGTGTATCGTTATTCAGCCCCTTTCAGCCATTTGTTCAATTTTTTTCCCGACCCCTTAGGCCATTGCTTGACGAAAGTGCCATTCATATTTTGGGTCAGCCCACAGGAGAGCTTCTTTATCACTTTGTACTTACATTGGCAATTGGGTGTGGCTGCTTAAAGAGTGCTTCCCGATGCAATCCTGGATGGTGAAGCGTACACAACCTGCAATAATGGAATGGTGAGTACAGTAACCTGGTATGCTTGTTCTTGTGGGAGTTAGATGGTTTACATAAGTTGGTATCCAGCTTCCTTATTGTTAAAAAATACCATGCCAGTCCACCAAGAGAAAGGGGAATGGAATGAGGAGAGAGAGAATACCAGTTGGTGATCATTTTAGGACTGTTCAGCCTTGTTTTGTACATGTGATCATTCTTAATCACTGATATTGTGCTGTTGGTGCTTCAGCTTCAATGCCCTTTTCTAGTTCAGCTAAATATGGAAAAGAAGTAGTTGGCTAATGCTAATTATTTCTTTGCAATCCTTTTCTAAATTATTTCAAACCAGTTGCCCGCCCTCATATTATCTTGTCCTTCTTCCCTACAGATGGTTTAATGCATGTGGTAGAATTCTTGGACAGTATTACGGAACTTGCATAAGTGTTAATAAAAAAACATTGCTTGTTTTCAGTTTAATTAGTACACACATACACCTTCTAATTTCCTGTTTTACATAATATCCTTTACTTTAAATTATGATTGTTTGCTATCTTTCCTTTTAACATATGTTAAAATCAAACAACCTTGATTACAACCTGATTACAACCTTTTTAACCTGGTAATTCTTGTCCACCAACACCATTAAAATTCTAAGGGTACCAGAATATCCATTTGTCTCTGCACTTGTAATAGTCTATTTCCTTAGCACTGCAAAAGCTAAAACTTAATATTTTACTGTGCTTTAACTCTTTGTGTTAATTTTGCATACAGGTCTTTTCAGAAGATATGGTCTGCACCCCATAGTCCTGATTAATCCCAAGGTAAATGTTTTTCTTTGCAGTATACTTGCTTCTTACTATACCTTCATGATCAGATGGCTTGCTGCTTTGTTAATGTTCTTTTCTGTTTTTGTTTTTTTTGCAAGTCACCATTGAGCATTGAGCAAAGGCCTGGACTGGAGATTTCCAGTTGAAAACAAGTGGCTGAAACTCAAGACACACGATGCTACTACTGTGATCAGTATCTCAAATAACAGGTGATGAGTCAGCAGATGGATGAGATGTATATGGTAAACCACGCCCAAGTTGTCCAACACTCTCGCGAGATGTCAAAGACTTGTGAGACTCATCTTGTGTTTTTTAAATCAGATTCTGCAGGTGTGTGTTTCAAGCCGGGCACATCCAATCAGAAGGTTTCACACACATTATCCTGCTTCACTACTCACATGTGCCAGGTCCCAGGGCCCCATTAAAGCTGGACATTAATGATAGCACACCCCGAGGACCCAGCCTACTGGGTTCTTAGTGTTGAATTAGCATACCAATACAGCTGCATGGATGTGCCCGCCAGGCTCCTATGACCATCAACTTGTTCTCTGGACAATAACCTTTCCAGTGTATGAGATAATAAAGGCGTTCCCTGGCTCTTTTGGAATAATAGATAGCATTTACCATATGCTCTGGATTGTATTGGATTGAATTGAATTGGTAGAGGTGGAGAAGAGAGGAAGGTTCCTTTAACAACTAGTTTGATCAATGAAACATTGGATGAAGGGTGAAGACGATTATGTGGTTCAAGTTGAGCACTGACTAACTTTTTCAAAATTTTAGCTGGCGTGGAAAAACAAAAATGGGCAAAAAATTGGGCAAGATTTCAGGTGTGGCATTGACTTTCTTCAACAGTGATTTTACTAGAGCCAACATCCAGTTATCAGGCACAGAAGCCAGCCTTAAAGACTGACTTAAAATGAAGTTGGGCATCGGGTTGATGACCCCCCCAATCGATTTCTTGACCCCTTCCATGCTCATGACGGAACGGTTCCGTCATGAGAGTCGGCTGAGCTGTGCTCATGACGGAACCGTTCCGTCATCAGCCCGTTGGCTCATTAGAACCTTCAGCACAGCCGAAAATTTGCGCCGCGCTGAAGGGGTTAAATACTGATGAGGGACAAGAATCAATGGGTGAACCTGATTTACAGAGCATTATAGCATGCAAGATTGTTCCAGTATGTTAGCTTGAACTCTGAATGTGAGTCATAGGGAGACAACCCTTCTAAATATTCTGTGTTCACTATGGAAACTCTTGAGTCCTAAGTGTAGGGTCATACTCAAATTTTCAAATGGCTCCCAATAAGCACCTGTAAAGCCTTCATGCACTCCCCTGCTATAAGCAAGTTGAACTATGGTAAAACCATCTATGTTGGGATCAACAGAAGGCTGCAGACTATTGAGAACTCAGCAGCTACAATCGCCCTCAACCGCCCACTCCACACTCACATCACATCACCCCTGAAGGAGCTCCACAGGCTCCCAGTTCACAAATGAGCACAATTCAAACTCCTCAACCAACTTCATGTCTTCTGTTCACAAACACTTGGGTATGACAATGCAGTGGGATGATGGGCGGGATACATTGGTTTATGGGAGTTGGTTTTTCAGTTCAATTTGTTGATCAGAGGAGCACAGGAAGTGGGTGTAGTTATGTTTGATTTTTCAACAGCAAGGTGGTGTGGACGCGAGGTTAGCACATACATAAGGGAGGCACTAAAAGCAGTTGGAGCTTGATTTATTGTTTAAAGTGAGCATGAAGCGTTTGTAGTAACATATGCAAGGTGAGCGTGTGGTTGTTATTTTGTTTTTGGTTAATTTAGACGGGCGGGGAGCACGAAGTAAGCATTTTTTGGTAACATCGTTTTCTCTAAAGTTTATTTGGAGGTATTGCATGGGGTTAAGATGTGGTCCCAACACATGTTGAAATTGATGTATAGAACATATGGGGGACACTATTTGGCATTCTTTTATTAATTGCAAGGTCCCGATTATTAATGCATGGGTTAAGTTTATTTGGTATTTGCTTAATGTAACATCGATTATGTCACATGTTTTAGAAGAGTAAAAATTATTAAGCGTGGTTTTCTCCAAATTTGTAGTTACCCCAGAAGAAGGACTAAAGTAGCCCGAATTGCATTGGGTTGATATGATGAAGATTACTAAGGAGTAAAGTGATTTCTGGCATGCTTTAGACAAAGGCCTGGAAGACATAGCTTCAGCATGAGAAGAAAAGTGAAATCATGATGCCTTTCATGTGGATGATGAAACGAATGAAAATATTATGTATTAAATTGATAATGAAACGAAAATGGCGTCTGTGTGGACATCTTTTGAATTAAGCTGTGCGTCTGGTATAAATGCAGAACTGTGCTCACAACTTGACGAGTTCTATCTGAAGCACATGCAGCTCTATCTGAAGCACATGCATATGTTTTGCACCCTTTAAATGTAGCAAACAAGATGCTAGGATACATTTTGAGTATCACAGATCTGTCTCTGGATTTGTTGTGGTTGCACTGCCTGCTTCAAACTGGAGTTTAGTTTTAGAAGTGAGAGTACAAGACAATTACCATAGTATACTCCCCAAATAGACGCTTCGCCTGTCTGTGAAGGCGCAACGTTTGGGGGCTAAAAGGAACAAACTGGTGGAACACTGAGGCCCAGGAGACCGCAGGGCCAACACCGCTGCTGAGACTCCGCCCCCCTTTCACCGGGGCTTACAAAAACTACTCGCGCCTCCCGCTCCGCAGGAGATGCTTTGCCTGTCTGTGAAGGCGCAACGTTTGGGGGCTAAAAGGAACAATCTGGTGGAACACTGAGGCCCAGGAGACTGCAGGGCCAACACCGCTGCTGAGACTCTGCCCCCATTTCACCGGGGATGTGAAGGCGCAACGTTTGGGGGCGAAAAGGAACAAACTGGTGGAACACTGAGGCCCAGGAGACCACAGGGCCAACACCGCTGCTGAGACTCCGCCCCCCTTTCACCGGGGCTTACAAAAACTACTCGCGCCTCCCGCTCCGCAGGAGATGCTTTGCCTGTCTGTGAAGGCGCAACGTTTGGGGGCTAAAAGGAACAAACTGGTGGAACACTGAGGCCCAGGAGACTGCAGGGCCAACACCGCTGCTGAGACTCTGCCCCCATTTCACCGGGGCTTACAAAAACTACTTGCGCCTCCCGCTCCGTGGGAGACGCTTCGTCTGTTTGTGAAGGCACAACGTTTGGGGGCTAAAAGGAACAAACTGGTAGAACACTGAGGCCCAGGAGACCGCAGGGCCAACACCGCTGCTGAGACTCCGCCCCCCTTTCATCGGGGCTTACAAAAACTACTTGCGCCTCCCGCTCCGTGGGAGACGCTTCGCCTGTCTGTGAAGGCGCAACGTTTGGGGGCTAAAAGGAACAAACTGGTGGAACACTGAGGCCCAGGAGACCGCAGGGCCAACACCGCTGCTGAGACTCCGCCCCCATATTGTCACTTCCTTAAAGGTAAGAAGCTTCTCCCGCCACGCGGGATGCGCCAGGCTAAGCCAGGCAAAGGGCGGGCCCTCTGTGGCCTGAGGAGACTGGGCTGGGCCACAGACTTTGGTTCTGCTGATAAGGACATCAATTATAGAAGCAAGTTCTAACGTTTCAAACCCTGGGTGTTTTTGCCAAAGTGCACTGTATTATCTGAGTCTGGTGTTTGTACTAATTATTTATTTATTTCTTTGAGACTTAGATTGAGCAGACGTGATGTCTAGAGGTAAAGTAGATAAATCTACCTCTGGGCTGGGTACCATGGACAATTTTCTTGTTAAAAAGGGTAACCAGATTAACAATGAGAGAAGGGCTTCCTTGAGACGGGGAAGTGTTCCACTACCACAGGATGAGGCGCTTCTTGCTGTAGTAGATACACCCATGCCTGACAACCATAATATCCCTGATGTTAGTAATAGGGATGCTATAATAACCGTAACTCAGGTTCATGTAGAGACACATGAAGACCGCCTTGATACCTCTACTGAGGAAATTGAACTGGTACAGCCAGTGCCGAGAGCGGTGAGAAATTGTAGAAAACAACAGCTTAAACGGGGGGGGGGGAGCATAATAAAAAAAGAGCCGATTCAGCTGCACCAGTTAGTAATGGTCCTATTATAGGCTCTTGTCTTTCTGACGGAAATAGCGAGGGTGGTCTTAGAACACAAATTGAACAAATTACTCTCTTGTTAAGTACCCTAGAAGGAAGAATGATGGCAAAAATGGGAGAGCTGATCAGACCCCTGTCAAGTAAGCTTGATACCTTAACCCTAGAGGTAGATAGACTAGGTGGCCTATTATCATTACACCTGCCTTCGGCCCCGCCTGTTAGTTCTAAGGCTGCCGAAACAGGGCAGGGCCCCTTGAGGGAGCCGGCACAGCAGACCTGTCGGCAGGTCCCTGTAGTAGATAACGCTCCACCTAAACCCCCTCCAAAAACTGACCTGACTGTGTTAACATCAGTAGAACAGGATAGTAGGTCGGATTTCAGACAAGTAAGAAGGAGCCGCTTTATCAATCTTCCACCTGACTGCGCACCTTATGTGGCTGTCTTGACTAATGTTCCAACTATAGAAGATCATCTTGTCCAGTCACATGGGGAATCTCATGACTCACTAAAAAATAAAGCAGTAGCCTGGCTGAACTCTAACTGTGGATTTCCAACAGCATATTCAGATCAAATACTCTCAGTGAGAAGGGTAAACTGGATTGGCCCATCTAGAAAGCCAAATAATGGGGACTGTATTGTTATCAACTTCAGGCATCCCCAACACGTGGCAACAGTTTTACTGAGAGCATCATCATTATTGTCTGATGCGAATAGCATATGTGTCCGTCCACTTGGATATTTTTATACTCACCTGATTAAAGCCCCAGCTAGACACAGGAACTTCAGGCCACTGTTTGAACCTCAGCCCTTGGCTCCAACACCACCATATCTTTATAATGTTGTCAATCAAAACAGGAATGGGTTTATGGTGGAAACATGGAATAGATTTGCTCTCAGGCCTTGAGGCATGTGATTGACGGGAGGAGTCTATGGGCCAAGGGAATGGTAACTCTGGCGACGTGGCTCATATGGCAAATACTCAGGTGAAATCGCATGGAAACAATGTAATCTCCTGGAATATTGCAGGACTGGGTACTAATATGACAGATTATAATTGGGTCACCTACATTAAGCAGTTCCAGATTATTTGTCTGCAGGAGACCTGGTCAGTGGACTGTGACCTCTTTCTTGAGGGGTACAAAGCTTTCTATATTCCTGCGATAGCATCTAGCAGAGGTAGACCTAAGGGGGGGCTGGTAACGTTTATTTCTGTAGCACTCTCTTGTAAAACACGTAGAGTTTTAACAGTTAACCCTGGAATCATTGACCTAGTACTAAATGGAGATAACTGTCTGTTCGGTCTGGTAAATTTATATAATGCAGTTAATTCTTGTTCGGCTCCTAGCTCTATATTAGCACTAAATGTATTTATTAGCACTTCTATGAAGGAATGTCTCCATAATCTTATAATAATGGGTGATTTCAATGTCCATCCATGTGGGGATCCCTTGTTCAAAAATCTGTCAGATTTATATTGTGAACGTTCTGAGGGATTACATCTGGAACACACATTGGATGGAGAAGTTTTCAACGACTTACTGACCAACTTGGATTTATCACTGGCAATGGCATTGAGGGATCCTTTTAAGCGCTTTGAAATCCCTACGTTTAGGGGTCACAGGAAGGGTACCTTCATTGATTATGTCTTGCTCTCTGTGTCAATGCAGACTTTTGGGGACTCTTTCATCATTGAACACAGTGAATTCAGTGATCATAATCCATTGACTGTACATTTGAAGGGCCCCTGGGTGGCCAAAGAAGGTCGGAACTGTACCAATGGCAGATTGAACACCACTGAGGGCAGGAGGCGCTTTAAGTGGTCTATGATCACACCAGACCGGTTGTATGAAGATATTAAGGATCACTGTATTGAGCAAATTGTAAAATGTACTCAGGAAGGGCCAGAACCATGTCAGGTTTTAAGTGCTTTCCAAAGTATTACAGATAAGGTGTCTCATTTGATGTCAGCCCCAGTAAAGCGCACAGAGATCTTGGGGCCAAGATGGTTTAATCATGATTGCTCTAGGGCTTCACGTAATTTAAGGACAGCCCTGTCAATAAAACCCAGAATTAAGGAAAATATTCAACAGTGCAGAAAGGAATACAAAACCGTTATTAATAGACGTAAGGAGTTTTTAAGAGAGGAGGCATGGAATGAGATTCTTGAACCCTCTACTTTGAAGTGTAGCTCTAGATTCTGGGCGGTAGTAAAAAGACCCTTTTTGACCCAGGACCCAGGGGATGGACTGGAATGCTGCATAACAAAGGAGAAATGGGTAATACATTTTACGCAACTGTATGGTGGCACGTTGAATGCTAACTCCAATTCTTCTTCGTCAGGCAATAGCGGTGATTATATTAGGTTTGATAGAGGTGAGGTCATTGAGGGCATAATGGGGCTTACAGCTCGGAAAGCACCGGGACCTGACCGGATCCCGCCAGACTTATATAAGTCTGACCCCAGTTTTTGGGCACCAATATTGGAATCGGTCTTTAATGCAGCTGTTAAAATAGGCTGCCCGAAATCATGGGGGGTATCAACGATCGTCCCAGTTTTTAAGAAGGGGGACAAGGGTAGCCCCCTTTGCTCTAGACCTATATCATTATTTGATTCCATGGTCAAAATAGTGGGTAGAATTCTACTGTGGAGGCTCTCTGACTGGGCGCTGGAAAACAGCATTATGTCCATCTCCCAGTACGGCTTCTGCAGTGATCGTTCTACCATTACACAGTGCCTTAACCTTTTTGTAATATTAAGTAAGTATACCGTCGCCCAAAAGGGTACTGTGCCCCTTGCCTTCATGGATTTGTCATCAGCTTTCGACTTGTTAACAGGAGAAAGCTGTGGCAGTCCATGAGGGACAAGGGTGTTGACAGAGGGATTGTAAACTTCCTTGCGGTTCTACATAGTAACACTAGTGCTAATGTTAGGTACTGCCAAAAGCTGTGTGTAATTGATAATTTTAATATAGGGAAGGGCGTGCGTCAAGGATGCATTCTTGCTCCTTTTCTTTTTAACTTTTATATTAATGAACATGATAGCGTTCTGCAGAAGGTAAAGGCTGACTGTCCCAGAGTCGGCAGGCGAGGGATTCCTGTTCTTTTATATGCAGATGATGCAGTTTTAATCTCTAGAACAGAGAGAGGTCTGCAAGCTCTACTAAATGCTTTTAAGAATTTAATGACAGATAGAGACCTCTTGGTCAACAATTCTAAATCCTTTAATATGCGTGTTGGCCAACAACCTAAAAGGAACTTCTTATTTAAATTAGATAATGTAGTAATCCCTATCACAAAAACATTTACGTATCTTGGGGTCTCTTTTGACTCCAAACTTAGCTGGGGCCCACACCTTGATAAAAAGAAAAAGGAATTGGTAAGGGTAAATGCTACTATTTTTAACTTTGCATCAAAACTGGGGAAAAAACCCAATAATGCCATGTTGAAACTTTACAATGCAAAATCAGTGGCAACTGCCGTTTATGGCAGCGAAATATGGGGCTATGTGGCCGGTGAGCAACTACAGACTGCTGAAAACTCTTTTATGAAACGCCTTTTGTGTGATCCAGCAGCCACATGCAACCTTGTAGTACACGAAGAGCTAGGGTCGCAATATCTAAGTGACATTTTCTCATTACGTCTGCTGACTTACTGGTTAAAACTGTGGCTGAATCAAGACATACCATTGACCCACCTGATTATGAGAGATTACTTGTCTCAGGATAAGGCAATGGGTACACCCTGGTTAAAATATTTGAAATTACATTTTTTAAAGCTTGGTCGCTTGGATCTGTTTGAGCACCCGAGCGGGATAGTGAAGGGCGATGTGGATGCAGTTAAGCGAGCCTTCTTTATGGATAGAAAACTTAAAAGAGAAGGTGTTGAGCTCCGGAAATCAAGTGTAAGAAGATTTGTTATGTTAAAAACAGGAGATATGATGGAGCCCTATTTAATGGGATCGCTGACTTCCCATGAGAAGTTCCTGCTAACGAGGTTCAGATTAAACCTTTTTCATCATCTGCTGTTTAGACCTAAAAATGCTGCTTTTATTAAACCTACAGATCCCAGTGGCTGCGACGGTATGTCTCCACAGGATATGGGCACTTTATATTTTTATGTAAATTTTAGGAATATCCCCGCAGACGCTATCTGGTCAATCTTTTAAAGAAACTTAATTTTAATCAAATCAGACCAGTATTATTGTATTTGCAGCTTCTGCACAGTGACAGTATCCTTCAAGTTACTGGATTTTTAAAATTGTCCATTAAGATGAGAAATTGTTTGGACCAATGATGGTATCTCTGTTGATTTGACCATCTGCACTAAATGAACTTGCTATGTATGAATTTTGCTGTACCCTGCACTTTTGCACTATTCACTCATGTATTATAATCATTGTGTGTTTTAATATGTTTTACATTGTTAATATTGTAAATGCACTTTTATGGTTTGAATCAAAACCGAATAAAGTCTTTTTGACTTGACTTGACTACTCCCCAAATACTCTCCTAGCCCTCAGAACCTAAATGTATTGTGGCCAAGGACTTTTGTCATTCCGAAAACGCCCTGCCACTTGGCATTTTGGGCCTGTTTACAATAAAGCAAACATGAACCACTGCAAATATATGTAGGTTAGGGCCGGGAAACCTTTACTGCATTGACCAGAGGGGTACTATAAGTGTCATAGAGGGTTCCCCACTAATAGGATGGTGAACTCTACGAAGCTTGACCCTCCTCCAGTCTTCCTCAGAACAGTGCTCGACTTGCGAAAGAATATCTTGGCAGACTGAACATGCTGCACTTGGCATCTGTGACGTATGAGAAGGACCTTATGAGATTGGCCCTCCTTCCACTTGAAATCCAAGGACAGAAGAATCTTCAGGGATAATAAGCTGCCCGAGTTCCATTGTTTTGGTATTGCTGCTAGCCAAGTAACAGGGCAGATTTCCAAGCCCCTTAAACTAGTTTTGTGTCAATTTTCCCATGTTAAAAATTACACAAAAGCGGCACAAGGGGTTTGTAAATATGCCCCACTTTGTTTTGTGACTGGGCTTTTTGTTCTTTAGTAAGTTCAGCTTGTTTCATGAGCAGGGTTGCTCAGCTCATAGAACAAGCACACGTGACATAAAAGCTCAGAAACATAAAAACAAAGAATATGATGTTCCCAATACCTTTTTGTGTTCCTTTGGTTATAAGCTTTGTTTCTACAGGTAATTCAGGCCATACTGTCTTTCCTGCTCATAAGTGTAAATGCATCTGAAAAGACTGTGAACTATATAAATTAAACATGTGAACTGTGATCATGAGGATAATGAAGCAGGGTCAGTGACAGTGAGTTAGCAGGTTACTAAAAAACAAAATTTTCAGTAACTTTTTAGTTGGTCTTTAACCTACTAGATACAATATAATTGTTGGAAACGGGGTAGCGTGGTGCGGAGCGGGTAGGCTAAACGCGTGTAAAGAATCAGCGCAGCACACACTCACAGGCGACACACTAGGCACACTACAAAAGAGACTCCACACCAAGGTGTGTGAAAACAGCATATGTATTATGCAAACCACATTAGAAAATCATCACGGTTATGAACATGTTGCCCACTGACACCCAGCAACCATTTACAGGGGGGATTATTTACAAGGAAGGGCCAATCGGGCCGCTGCCAGAACATCATAAGTCCAAGAATAAATGAAAGTCCATAAGCAATAATGCATGATGCATGAATCCTAGGCCCAGTATGCATGAAACCCGCAGTGCAGGCCCTAGGAAAAGAAAAGCATTATCAGCATGAACATAACACTGGAGGCATTTCAATAGGCACAAGAGGATGAAGTGTAAAACATAGTATGCACTCAGTCCGCACCTCAGTGGCATCAATAACATTTGCATAGATCAGAATATGCATAAAAATAATCTGGCATGAACCTAGCACCTCACATTTGCATGAACCCCACTATAACATGAACACGTTGGTGCAGGCATAACCTCAACACATCATAACATGACCTTAGGCATGGGGCATAAGTCATGAGCATGAATCATCTACTGTAGTAGGCATAAACATATGCACTAGGCATCATTAGGGGTATAAACGACACATCTTGCTTAACGTTAGGTACAAACATATGCAGCAGGCTTAAACCTGTGAGCATGGAACGCAGTAGCCTCAAGCATGAAATGAAAACATCATTGTATGTCATTAGGTGTAGCCTTGGGAGCATATACGCCTCATTAGCATAGAGCACAGTGTGCCCCAATTGCTGTAACTGCGGCTGTCCGTGTCTGCATTGCAGCTGTGATGAACAACAAGCACTGGCTCGTTGGGGTCCCTCTGTTGGGACTCTAGACTCTAAAGTACAAAAAATGCACCCTCATTGCAGCTATCAAGTGGGGCAGCTGAGAAACGAGAAACCAAATGAGCACTGGCACCAGGGGCGGGCCCTGGCAATGTGCCCCGACACATCCCCGAACTAGCGGCAGACTAAGCCCCACTCACCAGGACACCTCACGCTGCTCTGAGGTTCTCCTGGGCAGAACAAGGCACCGGTCCCTGCTCCGCTCACTTCACCCGGTCCCCCTTCTTGGGACGACTCCAGCTGCACTCAGGGCTCTCCTCAACTCACAGAGAGCCCCACAGACAGCAGCAACTCTCTGGCGCCAGCTCCTGACTGTGGGGGTACGGACCAGCGGGGCGGACTCCTGCTCCGGTTTCTCATTCAGGCGCTTCTGTTGCCCGCACCACGGGGCTCTCCCTCACACATGGGAACCCCGCACAGGCATACCGACCTCCGGTATTCACCCAGTCCCCTCCCCTGGGACCAGGACTCCCAAGTGGGTCTGCGGGCTCCGGGCGGTTTTCTGTCTCTCAGGATCCCCTCCCATGAATTTGTGGAGCTTCCCTTTCCATCTGGGATCTCAGCCCACGATCGGGCGTGCCCTCTTCTCCCCGGGCCGCGCGGTGATTTCCTCTTGCAGCGACTTGCGGAGTGGGCTCCCGCCTTTCTAAACACCACATCGGGCTGGGCACCCGTGTTTCTTTTGCACATAGGGGGGATGTACATGCCAGGGGTCCCCTTGGGGGCCACACAGCAGCGGGGTGGGCACCCGCTCGCAATCCAGGGATGTAGGGCTGCAAAACACGGGGTAGACTCCCGCCATCTTTAACGAGTACCGAGTTGCGTCTCAAGGATGCAGAAGTGTGCATAAATGCGGGTTGGGCACCAGCGTATAAGGGTAATCCGGGGTAAGCTCCCATTCTTCGATCAGCAGCGCTGGGGGAATCCCACACCCCGGGATTCTCTCGGGACACGTGGGCAGCACTGCGCTGCGCGATTCAGCTCCTCACCTCCTTGAAGTACAGACCAGGAACTTGAAGCGCTCGTGAGGTGCTAGGGAGCAGAAGGGCACAAAGTAACTTCAAACATAGAGCCCATGAGGCGCTAGATAGCTTGCACAGATTTAGGGTTCCACACAAGGGAGTAGCGCCCACGCTCCTCACCTCCTGGGAGTGCAGGCAGACGAGGCGCTAGGTCAGGAGAGCTGGCAGGTCAATGTTGGGCAAGATCAGCAGACAGTGGGCACTCATCAGTACAGGACAGCAGTTCCTAGAAACGGTCAACTCCCATAAAGTGGCACTTCTCCTGACGTAGCAGTCTTCACTCCAGCAAAGGGCTCTCACCGGCCCTGTGGACAGCAGAGGGGTACAGGGGGCCAGCCCACATGCCCTTGCGGCGGTACCTCCTGGCAGAGTGTCCCCTCTCAAGTAAAGTCCACGCACAGTCTGTCTCATGGAGGCACAGGCCCCCTATATATACTCCTCTCACCCCACCTACCAGAAAGGGTTAGAACCTTCTAGAAGGCTCTCTGGGAAACCGGTCCCAACTGGTTTTGAGGGAGATGTAGAGCACCCTGTCTGCCAGGTTTCCCGCCAAGAGTTGGGAGCTGGACGACAGACACATCCCAGGGGCGGAACCAGCCTTGGTCACTTTGAGCACTAGACCTGCAACCCACTTGAGGCAGCAGTCCCAAAGCACACAGACAGGGTGAAATTTTAAAAGTAGCATTTCTTACAATGGTGAAAATAAACCTGCATACACCATTGAACAGCATCTAATATACGCAGTTCACCCACATGCCAAGCATGACATACCTTTTCTCTCCCATGAGGGGGTGTTCCAAATGTAAGCCCATGGGAGGCAGACGGCACATGCACTTTGCACTGCTAACCAGCGCTAAAGTGTCCAACATCCTAAACCCACCAATTCCATCACAGCAAAAAAAACTAGGGGGAAGGCAATATGTTTTGGGATGACCCTGCAAGCAGGGCCATGTCCAACAGTCATGCAATGTAATGTAATGCACAAACCTTAAATAAACAACTAATGCAAGTTAAACTAATATTTGGAAATGTGTTGTCTTGGTAGGAAAGCTCAGTATGATAACTACAGGCATCAGAAAAGTGGGTAAATGGAGCGTCACTGACTTGATTCCAGGTTGGTGCCCTTGGGAAATCAGCTGTATATTTATTTTGCTATTGAGTCCCACACTGTGACAGTAAGTACTGTAAATATGCAAGTCATTAGTTGAAAAATGAATTGCTTCCAAATCCTCTATTGCGGCATCTGGTAACTTTGGCATATCTAGGCCCTCCAAAAACGGAGGTATCTGTTGGTGGTGAGGTTTGAAGTATATACTCCCTGTAGGTGTGATTTAAGAGCAGCTACTATCTCCTCCCTTGTGGCTACATAGGGCCCGATTCACAGAATGAACTTAAGACTCAATCCTAAACTTACTACTATTTTGGTATTCACAGAATGCACTTACTATTTTTGGCATTCACAGAATGCACTTACTACTTTTGGTATTCACAGAATGAACTTACTACTTTTGGTATTCACAGAAGTTAGGATTTTGTCTTAAGTCTGTCTTAAGTCTGTCTTAAGTCTGTCTTAAGTTTGTCTTAAGACAAACTTAAGACAAAATCTTAACTTCTGTGAATACCAAAAGTAGTAAGTGCATTCTGTGAATACCAAAATGGTAGTAAATTTAGGATTGAGTCTTAAGTTAATTCTGTGAATCGGGCCCTGTGTTTCCTTCTACCGTAACTTATGATTGGTGGCGGATGCTCCTTTTGTTAAATCCACGCTAGGAGTCTCCCCGGCTTATCTCCTTCCCTATCTAATTGGTGTCTATATTGTTTGAGAGTAAATTTGTTGAGTCAGTCCCAGATGTCTCCTATGTGCCTACACACTCTTCACTCCTCTACCTGGTCATCTGAATGTGTGGAAGCCAGGTACACTTCTTGCCTGCGCATTTCCAGCTGCAGCTGTCTTCAGACTCTCCTTGTTCAACTTATACAGCACCCGGTACCACTGCCTTTAATGCCTCCCACTTTGTGGCCATATGTATTATGGAGCCCAAGTTCAGGGTCAAACAATCGGTCAAGATTTTTGATAACATTTCCCTTTCTACATGAACTGTCAGTATCTCTGCAGGCATATTCCAATTACTATTTCCCACTGGGACCCACCGCATAATATTTCTGAGATGAAGTATCCCATTTGAGTTCTGTCCATTTCCTCCAGTCGCCTGACATCTGTAGTGAGTATCCTATCTAGCCTACTGAATACGTTATATGTGGGCAAGTGGCATGTAAAAGTTTTATGGGCTGGGTTTCTCTCTTGTCATAGATCTCTAAACCTAATGTTGTGCATAACCTGCCTGAATACCTCTGTCATGGTGGGCTTTATATTCAGTCTGAGAGTGATCCTGTCCAAGTTGCCATCCAGGGCACTGTTAATGTTCATGTTCGCTGGGCGGTAGGTCATTTTTCGTAGAAGGAGGTTTGTGCTACTGACACTGAGAGTGAGATATCCTCATTCAGGGGATTAAACAGTTGTGTAGGGAGACAAGGCCACGCCTCCCCCCCAAACTTCCTTGCCTTTGAAATGTATTAACATGAGAAGCATAGCCAAATAAGTCAATGCTCATACCTAAAGGGGTTGACATCAAGTTTGTGTATTTTATATCTCCTTTGCCAAAAACATTATCACAAATTTGATCTCCTACAAGAGTATACATTGACCCTGAGTTCAATTAGATCACAATCTAATTGCCTCCAATCAATGCTTTGCATTTCAGTATGGTAATCTTGCCTGGATCACAATCACTGCTCAAAACTCTCTCATCAAGCTCTCTCAGCACAAAATGTTTTATCCCTTCCTGGAGTCCTTCAACCTGACATACCATGCTCCTTTCATCTCTCAGGCTCCTGTACACTCTTACAAAACCAGGCATAATGTTGCTTCTTTCACATTTCCGACGGGTGGAACTCCTAACATACCAGTTGGAACTAGGTGCCAGATGTATAACAATTCCATTTTGTGGATCAAAAAGTTTGATTTTTTGCGACTCCCAATTTGTGACTTGCAAAACAGAATTTACTAATGTGTCTCAGACACATTTAGCGATTCTCAATGGGGTCGCAAAAGACCTGCCTCATCAATATTCCTGAGGTAGGTCACAATTTGCGACCCATTAGGAATAGGCTACAATCACAGGGATGGTGTCCTGCTGGGGACAGCAGACACCATGTCTGTGTTTGCTTTTTAAATAAATCAACTTTTTTTCAAATGGAGGCCATTTTCCATAAAGAAAGATGGGATGCGTTTGTAAGAAAATAATTTAAAAGTTTTCTTTTCATTTTTTAAGAGCAGGCAGTGGTCTGTGGGAGTACTGGCTGCTCTTGAAAAATATTTCTGTATACATTCACAAAGAGGACCCCTTCCCAGTTACCACTGGCTTACCACCTACTTGATTTGTACATACCAGTGATACTCGCTATTATGAAGGGACACCATTGGAATGCCTTTTCCTAATAGAGACTAGCAAACACTTTTGTGTGAGTCGGTAATAGGTTACTGAGTTGCAAAATAGGGTTTATACATGCTACAACCCTTTTTTGTAGTCACAAATGGCCCTCTATTTCATTTGTGACCCTAAAAATGGTTATATATCTGGCACTATATACCTTAAGCATGTTACCTCCACATCTGAAGCATTTTACTCTATTACTGTTATTATTCCTTGTGGGTGCTTAAACCCCTTTAGTTGATCTTGGAGCATCTTCAAAACTATTGACAATTGTTCTTCCCCTTTTAGAGACTAACAGGTACATGCATCATTGTTGCCGTTTGCGATTCCTCAATTGCGAAAAATAAGGAATCGCAATTATGGAATCACAAACGGCAATGAATCAAAAAAACGCAATTTAATTAGCGATTCCTTAATTTTCCCTAATTGCGATTCACAATTTGCGAATCGCAATTAAGGAATCCCTTCCCATTGATTCCTATGGGCCAAAAGGCCCATAGGAATGAATGCGAAGACAATCTCAATTTGCGATTCGCAATTAGCGAATCGCAAATTGAGATTGCGATTTCAAGAGTGCAGGGGTGTCCAAAGAACACCCTGTTGCACCCCTGAAATCGATCTATGCACATATGTTGTGCACACACATGCCCTAAGGGCATGTGTGTGCACAACATGACAGTTAACAAAATGCACAAAATTGCATTTTTTAGATAATTCGCAAATTACCATGAGGTCCAACCTCATGGTAATTTTTTCCTCCTAATTGCGATTTCGCAATTCTTTTTGGGTGTCATCCATCGCATTTAAGGAATCACAAATTGCGATTCCTTAAATGCAATCGCATTTTCTGAAATCGCAAAAAATAGCGATTTCTTGTACTTTTGGATTGATGCATCCCAAATAGTCAACTGTTTACTTTGCCCTGGTCCAGTGCAACGAGATATCCCTCGTTGTTACTTATAGCTTCTAAGCGCGAGAACTCTTTTTATTTGTGAAAAACCATATCTCGACTTCTTCTTATTGGACTTTTGTTTTTTTGGACTTGTTTTATTTATAAAATTATTGTCTATTTTTGTAACCTGGTGTGAAGTATTTTTGTGGTGTTTTCATTGTGTTATTGTGTGTTGCCCAAATACTTCACACATTGGCTCTTTAGAGTAGCCTGACTGCTCTGGGCCAAGCTACCAGCGAGTGAGCACAAATTATCTTTTAGTGTGTATCAGACTTACCCTGACTGGGATTGTGGTCTCTGCTTGGAAAGGGTGCATACCTCTGCCAACTAGAGAACCAATTTCTACCAACATCCTACACACTTTGGTGAAGGACCAAGCAAGAGAAAAATCCAGATCACCACTGAAATCCCACAACACTGAGCAGACAGCAACACTGTGCCATGAATAAGACCAAAACCCTTTAACACTGTCCTGGCATTGAAAGTTCATACTTTTTCTGAGACTAACAACTCAAGGACACCTCTTCATGGAACACTTCTGTTTACACGCACTCCTTGCATTCCACATGGTCCCTGTCCGGTGACGAAGAAGAAAAGATAAAAAGACCCTTGATATGTTTTTCCCCAGCATGTTTTGATGGGCTTCCAAAGACAGATTCAACTGCTACTACTTATTTTTCTAATGGGGTGACCTTTGTTGATGTTTCTTTTGTTTACTGCTGCTTTGTATCTTGCAGCTAATGGTACTCTTTAAGTGACAGAGAAGAGTGTAAAAGGGGCAGCTAACCTGATGTTTCTTGAAAATAAGTAAATTAAGATAAATGTTTGCTTTCCAATTAACCTTTACAAGTACTTCAAATATATCACCAGCATTTGAAGAGGAGTCTTGAACTGCGATGGCAACATGTTTTAGTATGGACAGCATCGACCTAGATACCATTGGCCTCATTTATAAAGGAAGTCACACAGTGCAGTGGAGTAAGTCACCTTGCTGAGAGGCACGGCGTGACAGTAAAAGGACAGGAATGTGCTGTTTTCAATGCAATGTGGTGCATTCCTGCCTGTCCCTTGCCCTGGCACCCTTTTGACTGCCTAGCACCTATGCAGTTTAAATAACAATGGGAAACCCAATATACCCTTGGAGGCTTGAGCTATATGGTATAATCGAGTAAATGTGCCTACAAGGGATTTGTTTGATATAAACTATTTGAAATTGAATTATTGTTCTGAGTTAAAGACAAGTTTTAAATATATTACTTGCAAAATGATTTCTTCTAAGGTGTTATAGTAGCAACGATTGATACATGAGTTAAAACAAAAAACTGCTTTTTCATTTACTTTGAGATATTAAAATATATCAAAGACATTGGTGTATATATTCAAATAATGGAATTAGTCTAATTTAAAAAAATAACATAAAACGGTACACAATTATCATACACACAATGCATCAGGAAGTTGTAGTTGTGTATACATTTCATACATTACTCAGTTGCAATTGTGAACACCTTTTTCTCAAATACATATAAAGAAGGCAGACTATTTAATTTATACAAATCAAAGTTGCCTCAGCTATCGTTTTAAGCAGGAGATAGGTGTTGTGGTCAAAGTTTCGGTCTGTCACGCTGTCGTCTGCTAGACCATCTTCAGGACTAAGTAAATAAAAAATTGGTTGACCCCTATTAAAAGTAACTTTGGGCGTAGTTTGCGTAGTAGCGATACGCTTATCTACGTGAAATGCACTTCGCACGCTACAAGTAGCTACACGAACTGCGTAGTGTGGTAGGGAAAATGCTGTTCGCACTGATTGCGCAGGGCCGGATGCTTGTCCGCACAGTGCAATCATTGCAAACGGCATCTTTTACAGTGCAAGCGGTCGTTTTCTGCCGCTCAAGTAGATTTGTACTCAAGCGGCAGCTTTCTCAACGCGGACTGGTAGTTTCTCATCGCACTTGGTCGCAAGCATACGTGACCACTCGCAATGAGAAACCTGACCTCGAACAAGGAAAAAGTCTCGCCGGGATGTTGATTTTGCTCGCTCTCGGTCACCAACTTGATGCTGAGGACCGTGAGCCAGCAAAAAAAAACCCGCTACGCTACGTGTTTTTGCACTGTGCTATGTGCGATTCACATAAGGCGTGGTAGTGCAAATTATGCACGCTCTGCGAGTGTAGCATAGTACTACACCCAGGGTTAATTAAAACACAAAAAATATAATAGTTATTGTGTGCTTTTTCCTTTATTTGTAGTTTGTCTAAAAATAGAACCTGTGCGAAAGAAAAGAAGAGTGATTTGTATTTTACTTAGTAAAGAGAAAGAAAGATAGTAAAAGTTAAGCATGTATTAATCCCAATGGAAGAGTAAAGTAAGATGACACATAATGACACTTACTCTGAGATTAATGCCATAAAGAATTTATCTTTAACTTTTCCAAAATTTAAATGAATTTTACACTTGATCGAATAAGCAAAATGTATCCAATATTAATGTTGTGCCAGTGGGATTCAATGGCACAAGAGCTTTCAAGGGTATATTGGGTTTCCCATTGTTACTGAAACTGTTCTAGATAAGACAGTAGTCAGTTGTGGGTCACTTTTTTAAGTGGTTGTTTTTGTTTAGTTAGTAACTCTAATATAATACATTTATGTCTGAGACCCTTTCATACACTGACGAATACATTCTGAAGATAGTAGGTGATCCGAACCTCTTAGGTATTAGAGGCTCGACCACACAACTACCATATAAGTCAGACTTGAACCAACTTGAACGACCCAAAAAGAAACTTGTACGTACAGAAATCCATGCTAAGTTCTTAACGGATTGCTTAAACTCGAATATTATTACAACTGGCTTACAAATTCGTAACATCCCTATAACTTTTACAGAGGATGAGGATTTCAAAATAGGCTGTAGCTTGACAGCAAACAATTGCTCCCCCATGTGGATGGTCTTGAGCATAAAAACAGCACTAAAGCATATAAAAATCCTCACTAAAGAGATAAAAACTTGCGTCTATGATATATTTTATAGTCTCAAAGTGAATGAAAAAGCAGTTTTTTGTTTTAACTCGTGTATCAATCGTTGCTACTATAACACCTTAGAAGAAATCATTTTGCAAGTAATATATTTAAAACTTGTCTTTAAATCAGAACAATAATTCAATTTCAAATAGTTTATATCAAACAAATCCCTTGTAGGCACATTTACTTGATTATAGCTCCAATGCAGGCACCCTTGAAACATGGGGCATGCAGGATTATTTTTGTGCAGTAAGAGGCATCTTTCTTCACAAAACAAATTCTGGGAGGCATATTCCTCTTTCTAAGTGTGATGCAGAAAGGAGCACACATAGACAGAGGACGAAATGAGGAGAAATAGAGAAATGTCTCCTTGTTACGCCTCCCTGGGAAGGTGTACGTTTTTGGTGCATCCTCAGGTTTACAAGTTCTTGTAAATCTGGGGAGGTGTCAAAATCAATGGTAGTTTCTTGGGAACACCCATGCAACTCCCTTGGAACACCTACCCACGGCAGAGTAAAGCAACACAGTGATTTGCGCAGCATTACTCAAGATTCTTGAAGCCATTCAGACACACAAAGTGGCTTTGTGTGGCTTCAAAAATCTGACTTGGAGATTTGAGTCACGCATGACGCACGCCTCTCATAAATGAGGACTCATATTTTTAAGTAATATGATTCATAAAAGGTTGAAACAATCCTGTTTTACCTCTCAGTTTCAAATATGTCCTTTTCATTTAAAACAGAGGTAACTGCAAACCGAAAAAATCAAAGCTTTTGTGACATAAAAGACAAATCATCCAATATATTAGTGGTGCATAATGGTACACCTTTTCTTAAACATTGCCACTTTTAAATATGTGTAGATATTGATTTGCTAAACATATTACTGATTGCCAGCAAAATTGTTTTATCTTTTCATTCTTCTAAAGTGATGCTGTTCTAAAGATTCACAGCCATATAAAAAGCTCCTCTACAAGTAGTAAAACAATGGTGATCACTTTAAAAAGCGAGATGTTAAAAGGCAAGGTTTAATTGTTGGATTATTTTGTCATGCCTGAATTGTTTTTAGGGTGGCATACATATGTTGCTTACCAAACACAATAGACAGTAACGTGCTACCTAAAAGCAAACAAAATAGTACATTAATTCTAATATTAAGTTATGGTGAAATAAATAATGTGTTGTCATATTTTTGAATAAGTAGGAGAGTCAAACAACAAATATTAAGTTCCCAATTACATTATAAATACAATTCAGACAGCACAAACACAAACATAGAAAATACAGCACTAGATTAATTAGTCAATGAATATACATTTGCCACATATTGATTCCAACAGGGAAGGCTATTGATTTATAGGTACCACTCTGGATCCAGCTCACACCCCACAGCAGGTGTTTGCACAAGGGTATACATTTATGCCCTGACATTTCAGGATATCAGCCCTAGTTGTGGTACCCGTGTTGCTCCACTTGGGGTGTATTCTGCAAGGACTCTGCATGCATTCAACATTGTTGCAACAGGGTCATCTGACTGAACCATGCCTCGATTACTATCATTTCATTTTACAAATATGGGCATTGCTGTGACATATACTCTTCTTTCTCTTTCACCGGAACCAATAGGTTTAATAGATGACAAAGGGTGACAACAATGATCACTATAGGAAAGTACTGGAAAAATGGAGCTGCACATGGTACATTTAGAGCACAGTGCAATATTAAGTGGGCAAAGGTTTCTATGCTGCATGTGTGCAAAGGTTGATGGTGTGATCATTGTTTAGGCACCTGTTCAAATATACAATTCCCATTGTAGTTAGAAATTGGGTTTCTGGTTTGCAGAGGCATGCACTTAGTCCAAGTAGGAACCACAGTATTAGTCATGGTTAGTTAAATACACACGGTAAATTAACATGTGCCCAACCTCTGGTAGCTTGGCACAGAGCAGCCAGACTTAACTTGAGAGGCAATGTGTGAAGTATTTGGGCAACATGTGAAACGGTAACACAGAGAATACACCACAAAAAGACTCTACACCAGTTTAGACAAATAGAGTATGATTTTATGAATATAAAACAAAACTCTGATAAGTAGAATTCAATATATGAACTTTTCTTTTAAAGATTAAAGTAAAAATATCGCTTAGAAGCAATAAGCACCTTTTGGAGTTATCTGGTCGCCCTGGAACGGGGCAAAGTCAAGAGTTCAGAATGACTGCGATGGAGCGTGTGCCGGGTAAAGGAGACATGCAATGCCCACTTAACAAACATACCTTCATCCTGGTTCCAAAAGCGAGATGTGGGGTACAACCAAGCAATGCGTAGGTGTGGATCCAGCAGTCAAGGTGATTTTCTCCACGCAACCATGGCGATGCACCAGTTCTTAAGATGAGCGTCAACTCTGAGATGCGTTTGTTCTGATTACGGTAAACTGGGTTTCTCCACTCATTCAAGGGTATGCATCAATCATCTCTTCTCCAGTGGCAGCGATGCAGTGGTTCTGATGTTTCAGTTCTGATAGTTCCAATGGTGATGCGCTAGTTCTGTTCCTGCAACAGTGTTGATGCATCAATTCTGCTTTACACAGCAGAGGATGTGTCAGTTTCACTGGAGCAAGCACCTGGATCCACTTTGATTGGACTAGGCACAAGAGCAGGGTGTATGACATTGAAATCCCTGAGTCTTACGACAGAAGGCGAGCCAGCAAGCCTTCAGAGATCACTCTTTGTTTAAGTAAGGTAATCCAGTTCTTCCTCAGCAGGGTAGAGGGCAGCAGCAGCAGGGTAGTACAGTTGAAACACAGTTCTTCCAGAGCAGCAGTCCAGCAGATTGGCAGTCCGTGTTGCTGAACAGAAGGCCTTCCTCCTGGCAGTTTCTTGATAAGTCTAGTAGTGTATGTCTTGGCAGGGTCAGAGGTCCAGTACTTCAAACCCAGTTGTGCCTTTGAATTGGGGGTGATTTTAAGATGTGTGCTACAATAGGCCTGGGGAGCTCGATACAGCATACCATAGCGGAGACCTACATTTCGGAGCGTGGTCTTTACACCAATAAACTTACTTCGGGCCTCCTGGACTATTAAGGTGAAGTATGGGAGAGGGACACATTTGACCCCTGCTATTTGTGTTCGCCATGCTCTCTGGGCAGCCTTAGCGCAGTGTCCCTGTTCCGGAAGTTCAAGATGTGTGCTACAATAGGCCTGGGAGGCCTAAGGACCGATGTCCTCTTTTGAGAACAAACACAGGGGTACATTTCTCTCAACCAAAAAGGTCTAACAGCATTGTCTCGACAAATGTGTCCATTTTGCCAGATTCTGGGATCCCAGTAAATCGGAGGTAGTCGTCAATGGCCTCCCTAATTTCAGAGTCAAAAAAGTCGTTGTTTAGTGGCCTGTTGGGGAAGCACCATCTACGCTCCTGTCCCTCGGGTCTAAGATGGCGAAACTTAAGTACTACCGGAGCATGATCAGAGTAGGACCTACGGAGAATCTCACTAGTGGTGTGCCCTGTGAAGGGGCATGGTGCCAGCAACCAAAAGTCCAGCCGTGTCCAAGTGCTGTGGGGGAATGAGTAATATGTGTAGCCCGATCAGTCAGATTGCGGAGTCGCCAGATGTCCGTGAGCTGGTGAGTCTTGCATGTATCCAGCAACCCTCTACAGACTCAGGCTTAGGATCTGCTGCATTGGAGGCACCATCCAACCTATGGTATAGGAGTAGATTACAATCCCCGCCCATGATAATACTACCGGAACACAAAAGTGTAAGTGTAGTGTCTAGATCCTGGAAAAGTTCTAGACAGTCAACATTTGGGGCATAAACACAGATAAATGTCACCAAGTTGCCCATTAGTCTGGTCACCACTACAGTATAGCGCCCTTCCCTGTCTGTGTGAGAGCAGGTAAAAGAGAATGGGAGTCTCTTGTGAATTAAAATAGCATTGCCTCGCGCATATGTACTATAGTTATAAAAGTAGCGGTGTGTGCCCCAGCCCTAGGCGTAGTGCGTGGAGTCTGATTGAGGCAAATGCGTCTGTAGGTAGTGTAGAACCTGTTTATGTTTTTTTGGGTTATTGAGCCCTCTGTACGTTTCAGGTCATGATACCTAAATTGGAATGGTCGGTTAAGTTAGAAGCTGTGAACTGTTGTGCCATGGATTATTGTACAAGTAATTCAGGTTGAATATTGGATCAACATCATGTGTGGAGCTGGTAATGCAGCAACAAGTAACAAATCTGCAAACTTTCCCATTCTTCCACCCAACCTCACGACCCTTCTCGCAAGGCTATTCCCAAGTAACCAATAATCACATGCATCATGTGAACAACCTATTTGAAAAGACAATGACCTTTCCCGATGTATTAGAATCTTCAAGAACAAAATACTGCTATACACCTTGTGGGGTGGAAATGCCCCATCGTAGCCCTGCAGTTTTAACATGTATTACAAAAGTGATTATCATGCTATTTCAACTATTGTGTCAATAAAGTTAAAGTCAACTCAAGCACAATAAGGAACAATGCTTACAGTAGTCTTATCAAAGCAGCCACAAATGTCAGCCATTAGAAAAAAAGATCCACACTGGCCACAGAGCCGCTGTGGGGCAGTGACTTGCCACCGCACACTTTGCTCCGCTAGTTGTTGGTATTCTTGTAGGAGGCAAGTGTCAAAGAAGCGTGGCCGACCGTTGACATCCACCCTCAGGCGAGCTCGATACAGCATACCATAGCGGAGACCTAAATTTCGGAGCGTGGTCTTTACACCAATAAACTTACTTTGGGCCTCCTGGACTATTAAGGTGAAGTATGGGAGAGGGACACGTTTGACCCCTGCTATTTGTGTTCGCCATGCTCTCTGGCCAGCCTTAGCGCAGTGTCCCTGTTCCGGAAGTTCAAGATGTGTGCTACAATAGGCCTGGGAGGCCTAAGGACCGATGTCCTCTTTTGAGAACAAACACAGGGGTACATTTCTCTCAACCAAAAAGGTCTAACAGCATTGTCTCGACAAATGTGTCCATTTTGCCCGATTCTGGGATCCCAGTAAATCGGAGGTAGTCGTCAATGGCCTCCCTAATTTCAGAGTCAAAAAAGTCGTTGTTTAGTGGCCTGTTGGGGAAGCACCATCTACGCTCCTGTCCCTCGGGTCTAGGATGGCGAAACTTAAGTACTACCGGAGCATGATCAGAGTAGGACCTACGGAGAATCTCACTAGTGGTGTGCCCTGTGAAGGGGCATGTGCCAGCAACCAAAAGTAAATCGGAGGTTGTTGCGTCGCCCGCGGGGTTCGGAATCTTCGTTTTTGATTGCGACTTCTTTCAAGATTTTTTTCATGCATTAGAGGCTCCAACCTCAAGATCCGATTTCCTTCCCTCCGAAGTATCCAAACGTCTTTCATGCAGGTCCTGTTTAACCCCAAAGGCATCCAATCATCTCTCCGGAGTATCAAATCTGTGATTGAGTGCTTTGAAACCAGCTCTCAGCTCTGTAAGCATGTCCAGGTTGGAAGGGCATGTACCCGGCTCCAAGGAGGAAGCCAGACCCTCTTCAGCCATTGCAGCGCAGCCTTCCTACACTCCCTCAGTTGTCATTGGGAATGTGAGCAAACGTTATTTTGGGTCCTTCTTTCCCATGTCCGTGTGACCCACACTTGGTGCACCCTCCTCTCCAGACCGCAGCCGCCGGTTTCAGTGGTAGTGTTGGATTGCTGCAGATATTGCTGTGCATGGCAGCCAGATCACTATGAATCACTGGGGGAGGGGAGCCTGGGTGGGTGACCGTGGGGGCCCGCGATCGCAGCCCAGAGGGGCATGAGTGGGTGCGGGGGGTCAACCCCAACTGGGAGGACCAGGTCCAGAGATTGTGCTCAGCAAATGTGTCTCGGTTCCCAGCAAGAAGCCTAATTAAGGAGTGTTCTGATAGCGTGTGGGACAGGGGGATTGCGCCTGGTGGCAAGGCAGAGATTCATCAAGGCTTCAGGGCCACCATTTTGTGAGTTTTCAGGGCTGGGAGTATCTTGCTGCTGCCGGTGTAACCCTCTCCCCGCCGCCTGCTATGTGGATCGGGCCGGCCTGGAGGAGTTTGCAATCCCTGCTCGCAGTCGTATCGAGCAGCCGGGTGGCTGCCTCCCTGATACCGCCCGAGACACTGACTCCTTGTGCGGCCTACAGTAGCGTCACTCACATGGTGGTCTCCCGTGGGAGTAGTGAGGGGGAGCTCGCAATGGCACCAACAGAATTGTAGTAAGGGAAGGAGGGACAGAGAAGAACTCACCCCTGTAAAATCGAAGGCCATGCGGGGTCCGCTCCGCAGGTCTTGGAGTCAGCCCATCTGCCTGGTGGGCGGCAATCCAAGTGTTACGGCGGGCTGTGGGACCAGGCTGCAGACAGCACCGCTCCCTCTGTATTCAAGACTGATCTTCTCCAGTTCTAGGCGGATCTCGTCACAGAAGGTGGGCACAGTATGGGTGCCAGCAGGTGGGGGTCAGGTTCCGGGCAAGTAAGCGGCAAAGTTGGCAGTTTATGCAGGGATAGCCGGATTTATGCAGGGCGACAATGCCGAGCGGCCATCTTGGTCCGTGGCTTGGCCACGCCCTAAGATAGCCCCCACTTTGATCTGAAGGGCCGAAGCCACCAAGCAAGTGAAGCAACTGAGCCGTATCCTCCCTAGGACAGCTTACTGTCTCTGCCATCCATGCATTTATTCATTCATTCTTTCACCCTTCCATTCATCCACCCACTGATATCTACTATTTTATCTTTATATTCTGTCATTGATTCATTCTTTCACCCATCATTCAATCTTTTCCCATTTCATCCATTCATCCATCCACCCAATTTGCCATCCATTCTGCACCCATCTATCCACCTGTACACTCTGCCATCCATCCATCTGCCATACATCCATTCACTATGCCATCCATCCGCTCTGCTACCCATCAATCCATCTCCTCCGCCATCAATCCATCCATTCTGTGATCCATGTATTTATTTCTTTAATTGATTTCGGATTTGCAATGCGCATGGCTCCCTCAGCGACGAGACGTCCCAGTGCTACCAGAGACCAAAGACAGGAGCCTGAAGGTGCAACAGAGTGATTAGACAGCAGAATTAGGAAAGGGCCATGTCTTTAAGGCTTTTCAAAATGCCAGATGGTTCGGAGTAACTCTAATAGGAGCCGGGAGCGCGCTCCAAAGTTTTGCCGCCAGACCCGAGAAAGAACGCCCCGGCCCTAGCTCTCCACACTCGAGGGGCCCAGATCAACGCTAGGTCGGCAGATCTCAACGGACGCCCCGGCACATAGGGCTCCAGCAAATGACATAGCCCTATTGGAGCCTGGTGAGTCAAGATCTTATGTGATATGCACAACGCCTCGAACTGAATGCGCTTTTCGACAGGCAACCAGTGTAGTTTGGGGTGCACATGCGCCACTGAACAGGATCTAGGCCTTGCAACTAGAATCCGGGCCACCGCATTCTGGACCCTCTGGAGTCACCTGATGCTGGCCTTATTGGCGCCCAAGTAGAGGGAATTACCATAGTCCAGTCTGGACAAAATTGACACCAGCCTCGCAGAATCCCGAAGCAGACCCCTGCGATGACTTTCGATTGTTTGCCAAAGGTCAAGCAGTTGTCAAACCACACACCCAAGTTCTTCACAACCTCCTTAGGGAGTGGGGCGGTTTTGAGGCGATCCGGCCAGCACTGCTCGGACCATAGCTCTCGGTCCATCTCGAACAGCAGAATCTCCAATTTACTGGCGTTCAGCTGTAAACAGTTTGCCGCCATCCAGTCAGAGACTGCAAGGAGATCCTCTTTGAGAGCCCGATTCACAGAACTAACTTAAGACAAAATCCTAAACTTACTACCAGTATGGTATTCACAGAAGGCACTTACTCATTTTGGTATTCACAAAATGCTCTTACTCATTTCGGTATTCACAGAAGTTAGGAGTCCTAACTTTAGGACTCCTAAATGCCTTCTGTGAATACCGAAAGTCTTAAAATTAGGATTTTCTCTGTTTAGGAGTCCTAAAGTTAGGAGTACAACTTTACTACTACTAAATTGAGAAAAATCCTTATTTTAAGATTTTCGGTATTCACAGGAGGCATTTAGGCGTCCTAAAGTTAGGAGTCCTATCTTTACTACTACTAAGCTGAGAAAAATCCTAATTTTAAGACTTTCGGTATTCACAGAAGGCATTTAGGAGTCTTAATGTTAGGACTCCTAACTTCTGTGAATACCAAAATGAGTGAGTGCCTTCTGTGAAAACCAAAATGGTAGTAAGTTTAGGATTTTGTCTTAAGTTAGTTCTGTGAATCGGGCCCAATATACCCAAATTGGAATCGCATTTCTTTGATAAAGCGATCACCAATTGGGTCTCGTCAGGGGTCTAACATAACTGTTGAACAAAAGTGTGCTCAATATTGAGCTCTGTGGCACCACCTGATGCAGAGCACACTCCTGTGAGTGAAAAGTTGGTACTGAAACTTTGAACGACCTCTCCTCCAGAAAAGATCAGATCCAGTCCAAGGCCGCTTCCCTGCTACCAATTTCCTGAAGGCTTTTGAGCAGTATCTCATGGGAGACGGTATCAAACGCGGCACTTAAGTCCAAAAGGACCAAGGCCATAGAGCCCCCAACATCCAGGCTACCCCGTATGGCTTCCGACACTACCAGTAATGCGGACTCAGTACTATGCCGAGATCGGAAACCATGCTTGAATGAATCAAGGATAGCATTCTGCTTGATGAATTTAGACAGAATAGAATTCATGTGTGATTCCACCAGCTTGGCCAAAAAAAGGCAGCTGGGAGATAAGCCGATAGTTGCCTGGTTCAATAGGGTCCAGAGACGATTTTTTTAGCAATGGGATGACTTTAGCATGTTTCCACGCTCGAAGTACAGATGCTGACATCAAAGACAAGTTGGCCAGATCTAAGCTCACAGGAGAAATCAGGGAGGGAAACTGGCGAAAGTGGGCAGGTGTCAAAGGGTCGGCCGGAAAGCCTGATTTAATTTTTAAACAAAGGGCATCAAATTCCGAGGGTGCCAAGGGAGCGAAATGTAACAAGCTTTTACCCCCCAAAGAGTCCCCTACTCCTGGTGCCTCCCCCTCCTTTGGCAAGTCCGCCTATGGTAGGCCCAGGTAGATCTGCTCTACTTTATTGAAAAAGTACCGCACCAGCTCGTCGCACTGATGGTTAGAGGCAATGGGAGAAACCCCAGTATCACCCGCGCTCTTCATGCCTTTGAGCAGAGAGAAGATCGTCTTAGCAGGATTTGGGTTGGCTAGGATTGTATTGGCCACAAACTCCACTTGTGCTCTCCGAATGCACTTGTGGTACTGTTTGACAGCCGCCCGTTATTCTAACTTTGCTGCCGAGTCATACGAGCGTCTCCAGGCACGCTCAAGCTGCTTGCCGCCCTTCTTTGCTAGAGTTAGTGAGTCATTAAACCAAGGGTTAGATGGCCCTTGCTCCTTCCCTCCCTATTTAGCCGGGATGCAGCTATCCAGGCCGAACGTCAGCCATTCTTTGAAACACAAATTTGCCGCATCCACATCTGGCGGTAGCTGAGGCCTATGCCTGGACAGCCGGGCAGAGAAAAGATCCAAGCCTAACTTGTGCCAGGGGCGTTTAAAACTTGGGATGGGCAGATCAAATCAGCTTTGCCCTGCAACTGCAGTGAGAATGAAACCAGAAAGTGGTCAGTCCAAGCCTGCAGGACCGGCGGATAGATTTTTATAGGACTAAGGTTGGAAAAAATAGGGTCCAATAAATGGCCGGCCACGTGTGTACCCTTGAGAACGTGCTGGGTCAAGTGGAAGGCCTCTAAGTTGGCTAAGAAGCTAACAATCTCGGCTTTCCCACGTTCTCAAGATGGAGATTGAGATCCCCTAGGATGGTAAAATTGGCCGCCTTACTAGCAAATTGTCCCACTTTACTCAGTAGTACTTCCCTAAACAAACTTGAGGGCCCGGGGGGCCTGTAAATTAGGAGGCCAGATACTGTAAAATTTGGGTTGAGTCAGATTTTAAATGAGACGCTTTCACAGTCCACTATGTTCTCCTTACACAGTCTGAAAGTATAAGCCTCCTTAACAACCACTGCAATACCGCCCCCTCCCCCCTCTCTATTAATGGTCTCTAACACATAGCCTTGAGGAAGAGCCAGCCAATCAAGGCTCTGCCACTGAATCTTGAATGAGCCAAGTCTCTGTTAGGAGTAGAGAATCCGGGGACTCATCAGCTAAGAGGTTAAACACCTCAGCATGATGTTTCGCAAGAGAGCGGCAATTCAAGCTGAGGAACTTGTACTTGTATCATGGCTTGGCAGTTCGGGCTGGACTGTTCCCATGAGGCACAGGGTCAGACTGATTTGCATATAGCCATGTCTGAACTGGGGTGGCAGAGTGGGCTAAAGAACGGTGATGGATTAAACCCAGATCTTTTGACTGGGTGTGAGTGTTTGATTGATTCAGATGCTCCGTCCATCACCACCCCTTTTTGTACCGAGGAACTTGTACTCTGCATGGCCTTGTGGATATAGGACCGGCGCCACTGGGGCCAGCTTAAATGCGCAAAATTCACAGTTGAAAGAGCTATCTTGAGAAGCCCAAGGTAGAGAGGGGCAATCGGATGCCAAAGCCAGGAGCTCTTCCTGCGAATACCTGATAAAAAATGAGCAGGGGTCCTGCAGACCGGCTTGCCTTTGGCGCTCCCGCTGCGAGTGTCTACTGCGCAGTCGCAGCTGTGCCTGAATTTAAGCAGTCCGGGCAGTCCAGGACTCAACAGCTGTCCCGCTGACCTTTCACTCCCCCCAAGATGGCGGAAACGCTCCAGCCGCCCCAGGAGAGCTGCAGCCCTATGCCTTGCCCACCACCCGCTGATGCTCAAAGCCTCCCCGCAATTCCCAACAATGCAGAGAACAGGTAAGTTTTAAAGCATAGCCAAGCGCTATAGGTATTTTAGAAAATTATTTTAAAAGCAAAATGTGAGAACCAACCATACAAGCTCCCGGCTCACGCCTTAGGAGCCTGGGGGTTGCGCGGTTGCAACTGTGCCTGCATTTAAGCAGTCCAGGCACTCCGGGCTTCAACAACTGTCCCGCTGACCTTTCACTCCCCCCAAGATGGCGGAAACGCTCCTGCCGCCCCGGGAAAGCTGCAGCCCTATGCCTTGCCCACCACCTGCTGAAGCTATAAGCCTCCCTGCAACTCCCAACAATGCAGAGAAAAGGTAAGTTTTAAAACATAGCGAAGCACTATAGGTATTTTAGAAAATTATTTTTAAAGCAAAATGAGCGAAACAACCGTGCACACTCCCGGCTTACGCCCTGGAGTCTGGAGGCTGCGTGGTCGCAGCTGTGCCTGCATTTAAGCATTCCGGTCCTCAACAACTGTCCCACTGACCTTTCACTCCCCCCAAGATGGCAGAATCGCTCTAGATGGTGGAAACGCTCCAGCCGCCACGGGAGAGCTGCAGCCCTATGCCTTGCCCACCACCCGCTGAAGCTCAAACCTCCCCGCAATTCCCAACAATGCAGAGAACAGGTAAGTTTTAAAACATAGCGAAGCGCTATAGGTCTTTTAGAAAATTATTTTACAAGCTCAGTTCAGTTAGTCTTAATTCGATTTGAACAATCATAAAAGACACATATAATAACAGTATTAAAAATCAGGAAATATCTTTAAAACATCACAAAATCACTAAAATCCCATATAAAAACATATCAAGCAAAAAGGATATAATACACAGGGTTGAATAGACACCTCAATCTTATGTACAAGAAGTTAATGCAAACTACGTCATATCAGATAACATCAGTTACATAATGCCTGCAGCCTGTTCTTTCTGATGGCCCACGCCCAGCTCCAAAACTTAGCCATGGCAATAACTATGACCTTATATCAGTTCTCAAGATACGTAAAGCCGTTCGGCAAGATCTTGTTCCTATTTTAGCACAAACTGGCTTGAGCCATTTATGGCGAGGACCCTTGTATGCAGAACATACAAACAGAACATGCTATAAGGTTTCTTCTTTACAAGGGCAAAAGTAGCATTTTGAGTCTTGCACCATCCCCCACTTGCTTGAAAAAGATTTTAAGGGGAGAGTACCCACTCTAAATTGATGGTAGAGCTTCCTGTCGCCAGGGCTCATTATGGCATACCAATAAGCTTCCCGCCTGTAATCAATTTTATGTTCCAAAAAGAGACCTGTTAAGGAAGTGTTAATCACCCAAGAAATAGACTTCAAATTAGCCATGTCCCTGTATAAGGCTTTAAAATCAGTTTTTGAAGGAAAAGTATTTCCTTCAGGGTCCAGCCACAGATGGGTGAGTCCCATATCCGATAATGTAGCCTTAATCCTTTGCAGCCAAGATATTTTATTAGTTTTATCAACATTTCTAGTGTGTAGTCCAGAGCCTTCGCCAGCAGGCAAGGGGTCTGAAATCCGCGGCCTCCTCAAACGAAATACACCCCAGGTCTTGGTATAATGTCCTAAGAGGGGTAGACTGAGGAAGGCCGGTTTATGCCCTCAGAAATTTATTCTGCGCTTGGACTGAAGGGACTACATTTTCGAATCCCCAAAGTTCTGCACCGTAAATTATTGAAGCCCGAACCTTCCCTTGGTATATAGTTAAAACGGGAGCAACTGGTTTTGTATGGGATACATGGTGTTCTTTTAAAAGAGCCCCTGCCAGTTGGTTGTGCCTTAAAACTAGCAAGTCCATCTGTGGCTTCCAGTTCATCCGTTTGCCCAGTGTGACACCTAAATATGTAAAGGAATCAGTTTGTTAGAGAATCTCAAAGTTAATTTCCACTCCAGACTTAACTGATTTTAACATTTGCAACACCATGAACTTGTTTTTGTCGACGTTGACTATAAGTTCATGGTCCTTGCAAAAAAGACCAAATCTATTGAGGGCTGTTTGCAAACCACCACGTGTTTTAGATAAAATTAAAGTGTCGTCTGCAAACATTAAAAGTGGTACCCTCGAACCAGCGAGAGTAGGGGCATCTGTAGGATATTCCGTATAGCATGAGATAAACTTGTTAATGAACAAAGAAAAGAGGGTAGGGACTAGGACACACCCCTGCCGAACACCCTTGTCCACAGGAAACGTTCAGCTACCTCACCCTGTTTACCCCACCGGACACGGGCATAAGTGGAGTCATGCAATTTTATGATGAAAGATTGAATCTCAACAGGCAACCCTGCTTCCTTAAGTGTGTTCCATAGCTTGCTACGGGGCACTAGATCAAATGCAGATCTAAGATCTATAAATGCTGCATAAAGAGTGCCCCCAGCTAGCACCACAGTATTCCAATATATCATCATAAATCTGAAAACTTGGTCTACTGTGACTTTTTTAAAAGCAAAATGCGAGAAACATCCGTACACGCTCCCGGCTCATGCCTCAGGAGTAGGGGGCATTCGGTCGCAGCTGTGCCTGCATTTAAGGAGTCCGGGCAGTCCGGGCCTCAAAAACTGTCCTGCTGACCTTTCACTCCCCCCAAGATGGCGGAAACGCTTCAGCTGCCCCGGGAGAGCTGCAGCCCTATGCCTTGCCCACCACCCGCAGAAGCTTAAAGCCTCCCCGCAATTCCCAACAATGAAGAGAACAGGTAAGTTTTAAAACATAGCGTAGCGCTAGAGGTATTTTAGAAAATTATTTTAAAAGCAAAATGCGAGAAACAACCGTACACGCTCCCGGCTCAATCCTCAGGAGTCTGGGGGCCGCGCGGTCACAGCTGTGCCTGCATTTAAGCAGTCCGGGCAATCCGGACCTTAACAACTGTCCCGCTGACTTTTCACTCCCCTCAAGATGGCGGAAACGCTTCAGCCGCCCCGAGAGAGCTGCAGCCCTATGCCTTTCCCACCACCAGCTGAAGCTCAAAGCCTCCCTGCAATTCCCAACAATTCAGAGAACAGGTAAGGTTTAAAACATAGCCAAGCGCTATAGGTATTTTAGAAAATTATTTTAAAAGCAAAATGTGACAAACAACCGTACACGTTCCCGGCTCACGCCTCAGGAGTCTGGGGGCTGCGCGGTCGCAGCTGTGCCTGCATTTAGGCAGTCCGGGCCTCAACAACTGTCCCGCTGACCTTTCACTCCTCCCAAGATGGTGGAAACGCTCCAGCCGCCACGGGAGAGCTGCAGCTCTATGCCTTGCCCACCACCTGCTGAAGCTCAAAGCCTCCCTGCAATTCCCAACAATGCAGAGAACAGGTAAGTTTTTAAAAAAGCGAAGCGCTATAGGTATTTTAGAAAATTATCTTAAAAGCAAAATGCGAGAAACAACCGTACATGCTCCTGGCTCACGTTTCAGGAGTCTATCCATCTAGACACTCTGCAGTCCATCCATCCCTACAGTCTGCCATTGATCCTTCCATCCACTTTGCCATTCATTTGTCCACTGTGCAATCCATCCTTTCATCTATTCTGCCATCCATTCATACATCTACTTAGCCATCCATCCATCTGCTGCCATTTCTCCATCAATTCATCAACTCTGCCATCCATCCATTAGTCCACTTGGTCACCAATCTATCATCCATCCATGTATTTACTCTGCCATCAATCCATCCCCTCTGCCATCCATCCACTTTGCCATTTCCTCATCATCTATCCATCCACTCTACCATCCATCCATCCAATCTGCCATTCATCCATAAATCCATCCACTCTGCTGTCCATCCATGCATCCACTCTGCCACCCATCCCCTCTGCCATCCACTAATTCCCCTATCCATCATCCTTCCACTCTGCCATCCATCCATCCACCCATCCACTCTGAAATCCACATGTCCACCCATCCTTCATTATCCATCCACTCTGCCATCTCCATCCATCCATCCAATTTGCCTTTTATTCATCAATCCACCCACTCTGCTATCCAATTCACTCTGCCATCCATCCATTCACTTTGCCATCCATCTATCATCCATCCATTCCCCTTCCCTGAGGTTCGGCAAGTAGAAAGTGTAACTGGTTCAGCCCAAATCTTTTTAAGCGAAAGCTATGATTAGAATTGGTTCCCACATTTAAGTAAGGTTCAATTGCACAAGACGTTTTAACAATTGATGTGCACGTACCGTTGGTTTCACCAACTCCCTTGCCTCTCTTTCGATATATAAATAAGATTTCTTAACCCACTGCATGTCTCCCTTTACAAATCTTTCTGGAGAATTAAATAGTTCCACTCGTCCCAATTCCTCTGCAGCCTTTTCACATGACTCTGCCAAGGAATACTGCTAGCTCGGTCTAAAGCTAAACAATCTCTCAGGATTTTGCGATTCATTTCAAGTTCACGGTTTAACCAAATTGAAATCCATTTTAGTAAAGGTGCCATTTCATTGAGTCGACCACATAGCCGGTTCCAGTCTCTTGATGAATTATGCATGATGGCGTTGACTGTGGCACCAATAGCAAGATTCTTCAGAATTTCTTTTCAACTATTTGGATTTCCTTTGCTTCTCTATACTATAACCCCATATATCCGAGCCATAGTTTGTAATCGAAAATACATGTTGCTCTGTATACCTTAACAGTGCTTGTATTGGTTTAGCCCCTAACCTACATGCAAAGCCTAGGACTGCAGATGTAGGTCTGGCAAATACAGTTCTTTTTGCGTTCATTTGCGGGATCCATGTACCTCTATCATCAAATATAACGCCTAGGTAAGGAAATGTAGTAACCCTAGTAATCACATTACCCTAAAAATGGAGAGTTTTGACCCTTTTACTCCTAAAGCCGATGATCATTGAGTGTGATTTTGGGAAATTTTCACTTAAATCCAAAGAGCTCATAAATACAGCAAAGGAAGTTAAAAGACACTGTAAACGAACTGCAGTTCTTGATAATAGGGCGGCATCATCAGCGTATAGGAGGGCTGGAATCAGCCGTTCCCCCACACGTGGGATGTCTTTGCTGGCTTCCCCTAAAACTAAATCCAAGTTGTTAGTATAAAGGGTAAAAAGTAGGGGGCCAAGATACATCCCTGCCGGACACCATTTACGATGCGTATTCCCTTGTTACAATTCCCCCTTTGGTCGTACCTCATTGTGGCTGTCAAATCCCTATGCAGATCGGCAAGGAAATAAACAATGTTTCTTTCCACACCTACTTTGATTAGTATAGCCCATAACCTGGATCTATTCACTCGGTCAAAGGCCGAGGAAAGATCCATGAACACCAGATGCAATGTCCCCTTCTTGGCGATAGTATACTTCCCAATTATTAGGTACAGGTTCAAACATTGGTCAGTGGTACCCCTTCCTTTCCTGAAGTCGTATTGTAGGTTTGAAAGTGTATTAGTTTTGTTTAACCAGACTGTAAGTTTACTGAGTACCACTCTTCCAAGCACCTTTACAGCAGAATCTATAAGTGAGATTGATCTATAGCAGCTTGGATCCTCTCTATTACCTTTTTTGAAAACCGGGACAATGACTGACTCAGACCATGATCTGGGCAGGCCTAATTTACATGCCATATTGAAAAATTGGATCAGACGTTTTGACTATAGTGTCACATTGGATTTAAAAAGATAGGCTGGGACACCATCTGGTCCAGGGGCCTTATTACTTGTCATTTGGTTTATAGCCTCTCCTACTTCTAATTCTTTCAAAACCATAGTGTATGCCTCAGCCTCAAATACGGCACCCCGTTGTCCTTGATATTCCTGATCGCCATATGTAATTTTAAAATGATTAAACCATTCCTGCTCCGGTATATTACATTCTAGAGAGCTACCCATGGTTTCCTCAAAGAATGGCTTGTTAAAAATTTCCCAAAACTTGACACTATTTTTGATGACATCAATGGACAAGAGATCATTCCATGCCTCATTTTTAATTTCTCCTTTACATGTATTTATGGCCAGTTTGTACGCTTTCCTTAGGGCTACTATTGCTCTCTTATCTTGTGGTTTGTGTATTAGAGCCACCAACAACTTTTGGTGGGCAGCTGTACAATTATGGTCAAACCACCTCTCCCCTTTATTCTGGAATTCCTTAAATGGGCGTTTACGATCAGAGGCTACCCGATTGCAGATTTTAGCATACGCTATAAGGATCTCTTTGTCCCTTATGTTATCATAAAGTAGTGAAGTAGTGTGGCTCACTGGTTAGAGGCGGCAGACCCGAGAGCAGAGGACGGCCCGGGACCAGGGTTCGATTCCCGGCGCGGCAGGTTTCTGGACCAGGGTCAGCGGACTCGATAATTCTCTCGCCTCGGTGCCCACTCTGATCAGCGATCACACTCGGCAACTCTGGGCATTAGCTTGCCTCATCTTCACTAACGGCCCCACCAGACCGCCGGGGATGCCTGGTCTCACCCTGGAGATACCCATTAAGGGACCATCTCTCAGGGAAGCCAGGAAGGGCTTCGCAGCGGTCGAAGCGCCTTGGGACCCTACGGGTAAGTAGTGCGCTATATAAATGCCAATACATTTACATTTACATCATCTGAACAGGGATAATCTCCAATCCAAGTAGGTTCACTTGAAAATCTCCCGGCACTACCATACACCACTTAAGTCTACGGGTTTTGTCTTTAGATTTTAAGATGGAGAAGAGAACACATCCTTTTGATTTTAAATTGCTCTTATTACCCCCGCAATGTAATATGTATGATTGTGGTCACTAAAATGTGACCACGTAGTGGTTTATCCTATCACCTGAGGGGTCAGAGCTGCATTAATAAAAATATAATCAATAGTAGAGTGCATTCCCCTACCTTTGAATGTAGGAATGTCATTGCTATCATGCGAGGTATTAAGAGAGAACAAGCCAAATTCCGCTAGGGCGCTCTCTAAAAAAGACACCTTGCTATAAGTGTTCGAAATGTATCTCTAAGTGATTACCAGTGTCTAAGCTGTTAGTAACAAGACAGTTCAATTGGCATCGATAGTCTTTAAAATCACCTAAAACAATAACCGAATAAGAGGTAGTTTGTTTCCCATTATACAACTCAAGGAAATGATTCAGACTGACTACGTGTTCATCTGCGATAGTTCTGTCAAATGAATTATAATAATTAACAATAAGAAGTTTAGGTGCATTGGTGGGCGTAATCTGCACTACTAGACAGTTTTGTGAGCCTGAGTCCAATTTACGGTGCTTGCCTACAGCCTTTAGGGAAATCAGGGTTATTAGGCCACCCTTTGCCCTACCAGCTACTGATGGTTTAGCTGGATCAAAATAGGATGCATAACCATCCAACCAGAAATTATTCTCGGTTTCCCAAGTCTTTTGAAGCCCAATCATATCAAACTTATTTAAAAAATCTTTTCACCTATCTTCATCTATCTTATTTGTAAGCCCTGCTATATTCCGGCTTAATATCTTGGCTTGCTGCCCTGTGTTAACCTTCTCCGTCTGTATGGGTTTGGTAATGCCAATCATGTGACATCTCTATCCCTGATGTGCCCTTCCATAGAAGAACAGGAATCTAGTCAATCATTACTATCCAACAGACTCAGAGGGGCAAATCTATTTGTAGTTTCAAGCCTACTCTCTTTAACTCTGTCATCTACTACAGCAGTGGGGTTTGAGTGACATTGGAATAGGTTGATGGTATCTACACAAAGGGATTGGCCAACATTATACATAGTTCTGACAGTGGGCCTGAACAACCCTTCTCCTTCTTGATATCTTTGCGGTCCTCTACAATCTCTGCCCCGGTCGCCCATAACAGGAGGATAAAAGAAACCCAAGGGCAGGGCTGTGATCCCTCCCATACCACAGTTAGAGCTCTCCTGGATGACCCAGCCTGCTCTATTTATCTGATCAAAATTAATGACTATACAGTCACCATTGTCTGTTTTAGGGCGGCTTCCTACCCATCCCACCCTCCTGGCCATTATAATGTGTGTGGAGGCTCTGGATCCCCCCTCACAAGATTTGTTGCACCAGAACTTAACTTTACGAATGAGTTCCTCAGTTGTCTCAATACTATTTCTTTTGAGAGGGGGACCCCTATTAGGACCGCTACCAGCGGGATAGCCTCTGGTGGTAGGTGCAGGCTTCCTTGCTTAACAGGCGCTCCTATAGCTATTTTGTTAGGTTCTGTCAGACATGGTGTTTTGGTTCTCAACGGGGGTGCGGCCCCCTCACCAATACCACCCCTGAATCCATTAGGTGCCTCATTCGTTTCTGTGGGTCCCGAAAGTATTGTAGTCGGTGGCCTTCCCACATTCAGATACATTTCGAATTGCAATATGCATTTTAATATAGTAATTATCGACCAGCACCATACACAGTGATACATATCTACGGCTGAGGGGGTGAGAGCATAGCTTAAATAACATTCACAAACCTTGTCAAGGCCATCCGCTAAAGTCACTAATAGACCTGTGTTTAACCCTTAGGTAGCTTGCCATGCTTAACTACGAGTCAAAGAGAAGAGAAAAGTATTGATGCAGCACTCAAAGAGTAATAAAGTGAAAACATAACACACAAAAAACTATTTAGAAAAATAAACAATTTTTAATAAATAAATAACATCAAACTGACAAAAATCCAATCAGTAGAACTTTAGATAAGAATTTTTAAAGTTTGCATTAAAAAATAGCTGCACAAAGCACCAACCGTAGGCATCTGTACATGCTAGACAAGGTTAGCAAGTCACTGTAGGTCAATGGATGCTGAATACAGACAACACAGCGGTCGCGGTTTCCCAAAGGCTGGTGTTGATTTCTACGGTTCAGTATGATTGACTCAGATACACTCACGGTCACTGGAAGGAGGACTCTGCCATGGAAATTCGAAGCTCATCAGCAGTGAGTAGGCTACAGGTGTGATGCAGAGCCGACTGTCATGAAATAGGCAGTCATGCCAATGTTGCTGCTGTATTCCGTTGAAGTCACTGCCAAGAGGGAACAGGCTCTCAGGAATGGGGCAGTTTCCAACATCGGTTGTTGTGCTCACGGGATCCCTCCACATGATGGAGGCATGCAGGGGACGATTCCACTGGACTTGTGAACCAACAGACATAGGGAGATGCAACATTTCTTTTCCTGTGGTGAGTCGCATCAACACAGTGTGTGCCGGTCCTCAACCATGGTGGTTAATTTACTGGCGGAAACCAGGGACTAGAGCCTCTATCCCAAAGGGAGGTTATTGGCAATTTATGAAGTCTGAGGTGGCTTTGGGGTTCCTTGAAGGCCTTGCAGGTTTCAGGAAGGAGAGCAGGACCCAGTTGTCGAGTCTGGTTGCAGTTTGCAGGGTTTGCACCAGTTTCTTCTGCAGTAGGACTCAGCTCCTGGTCTGCCAGCGGTTTTCTTCTGATGTCTTCTTTAGATCAGTTGAATTTAAAGTCATGTTCTCAGGAAGCCACCTAAATACTGAATTATGGGGCATTTTTAGGGGAGGCCAGGTAGTAACCAATGGGCTATCTACCTGTAGGGTGTCTACACCCTCTTTATACTCAGCTCACAACAGGGTGGGCATACTCTGACTTCTTGTAGGCTACTATCCCCATCCTCAAGATGGCAGATACTGAAAAGTGGGGTATATTCGCCTACTCATCTGAGAGATGGTACATGGTAAAGGTAGATGCAACCCCTACTTTACCTAAATTTCACACCAGTCCTCCTGTCAAAAGTGGAGCAGGAGGGTGGGGTCACAATCTGCTTCTAACAGCAGAGGGAAGGGTTCAAAGGTGGCATGGATTTTGAAGTTCCCGCTTCTGCCAAGGCAGATCCTGCAGGGGGGACGGTACCCCTCTACTCTGGGGTCCAAAAACATGTCTGGTGATGGCAGGCTGGCTACAACTAGACAATGACCACACCAGGTTTTGAGGGATCCTCTAAAAGGGTCTCCTGTGTGAATTTATCAATAAATCCAATGCTGGCTTAAGCACAGGTTTATTAAGACAAGATGATCAGTACCAAACACCTTAGAAAGCAGTGAAGCTATCATGGAGCCAGGAAACCTGTGCTGAAGAGTATCCAGACCAGGTACTCAGTATGTCTTCCCTGTTCACTTACAAAACACCTAGAATGGACTGGATATCATAGGGACTTATCTATTTGTGTGGATAGGTCCTTACATAGAATATTGTGCATCTTGCCTTGGGGCTGAAGGCCTGCATTGGGGGTGGCTTACCTATATATTATGCAGGGTGGTGGCATGGCACACAGGGATGTGTGCCATGTCGACTCTTTGGTTTGTCCTGCACCTCACACAGCCTACGATAGCAGCACTGCCTGGTCCAGGTGAGGCATCCCTAGGGGACTTTCTTCTGCCCCTACACAGTAGGGTGCTGACCATTTCAAAAGAGGCACTTTCCTACATGACCCTCCCCAAACAAACCCTCCCCTAGTGAGTTTTAATCATCTAAGCGGAAGAACATGGAAAGTCTTTCCGCATTTGCATGGGCAGTCCCGGGTCTGTGTCCCACTTACAGTTAAAAATTACATCTTACAACAGGCAAAAAGTGGGGGGCTAACCATGTCAAAAGAGGTACTTTCCTACAGTATGTCGTGTTTGTCTATTTTGGTGGATGTCTGCTAGTCATGTTCATAAATAGCTTTGTGAGCTTGCAAATCTTTTTTATTTTGGGTGTTAAAGGTGTAGGTGTATGTTTTTGTGTGTGTAGTGGTAGTGGTGGACTGTGAAGGTGAGAATAGGGCGGAGTGTTGAATGGGGTTGGGGGTTTTGATGGGGAATGGTGTTTTGAATGCTGGCATGGGAGGAAAGAAGGGTAGAAGGAGGAAAAAGTGGAGGTCTGTGTGAAGCACTGGTGTCAGAAGGGCCACATGTTGGGCCTAACGTTCTCTGACATCTCAGAATGAATGCCATCCAGGATGATGGTCACTTAAGTAAGTTGTTTTATAACACCACGGATTGGGTTCAGCAGTGCCATTGGCCACACATAAAAGGTGTTTAAAAAACTTCAAGGCCTCTTCTGAGACCAGTGTCGGTGACTTGGGGGCAGGCGCAAATACGGCCCAAGGCTGTCTATAGACTAGGGACACAGAACTGGGGGTGGTGATGGATCTATTGTTAATGACAGTCAAAGAAACCGATTTTTCATCCTGATTGGATTGGTCTGCCACCACTAGTGACTAGTCTGTGTCAAACTCATTGTAATCCATTGTTGTGATGCCCTTCTTGCTAGCCTCTTCACCCTCAGTGCCACTTGGACCTTCAGTGTCTGTGGCATCTTCTTATGGTGAGTTGAACAAGTATAGGTGCTGAAGTAACAGGTGAGAAGCTACTGGGGGAGCAACAACATTGGAAACATAGTCTGACCCCAAAGCACAATCTTCAGCTGTTCTCGCTGCACCCGACCAGCCTAGAACTCCACATCCCTCCCATGATGAGGAACCTAGAATGCACAGGCATGTTTTAGACATCATGCACCTCCCACAAAATCCCAGTGACTCTCTTGTTCTTCCCCAGATGCACGGGCACCTCTTCATCACCGGACCCAGCAGTAGTACAAAAACACCCATATGAGTACATCAATGATATAATCTCTGAACATAAAATATTTTCAAAATTGTGCTAGTTATGGGTTAAAAAGTCACTACAATTTTAGTATACAAAACGTTGCAAACATATATTGCTGAAGAACTTTTAACTGTAAATGTTCCATATTTTGATGTTCATAAATTTAAATTTCTAAATGTTTTTTCAACAATGCGTTTCTCAATTGCTTATTAATCATCATAGGAACAATTTCAACAAGGGACCAGGAGACTAATTGGATGGATAGGCTGCACAGGAGGAGCTCTGGAGCCGACAATGGAACTGTCCTTAGAAGCCATTAAGGCATTGAACACTTTGGAATGGCCTTCTATGTTTGGGGTTCTGGAGAGAGTGGACAAAGGCCAACAGTAAAGATGATGGACCAAACTATTTGAGCAAGGCCATTCGCAAAGGTAAAGGTAAATGGTACTTGGTCTGACCAGTTTCGACTCACAAGAGGCACTGGATAGGAGTGTTCACTCTCCCCTATGAACTTCACCTTGGCACTAGAACCGTTGGCCTCCTATATTCAGGAGGATCCCTTGGTGTGGGGATTATGCTGGGAGAAGGACTGAAAACAAGAAAATCTTACTATATGCTAATGACATACTCTTTAGGTAGCACAACCAGACACAACCAACCCTACATATAATCCAGATCTTTGGTAAATATTCAGGTCATAACAATAAACTGGGAGAAGCCCATCCTATGACTGAATGGCTCTGGAAACAAATGTACAGAGAGACTTTAGATATCTGGATACATATGTCACCAGGGATGCTGAGGTATTCCTCATCAGAAATGTTACACTCTCATGGATAACTTTAACAGTGATGTTAAACAAAGGAGAGCATTGCTGCTATCGTTATTAGGCCGTGTTGCAATGTTTACAATGATAACCCTACACACATTCCTCTACATTCTCCAACATACACCATTAAGACACCATCTGACTTTCTTAGGAAACAAGAGGCAGAAATTAAATGTAAGAAATACTACTGGGCATCACAGTTGGTGATAGTCAATGAATGGGATTTTGAACCACAGAAGGAGCCATCCCTGAGGGTTGACCGAAAAAGGGAATCTTGTAACCCTAAACCAAGCAGCCTGGAATCTACCCACACCTCAAAATAGTACTTGCAGCTTGGAGGGAAGCAATTAGGCACTTTGGATAAGAGGGTGTTGTGGAGGGATAGACAGGAATAAGGTATTGGAGGGTTTTCTCGTGTATGTATGATGACTTTCTAATGGCAAAAAAAACAAATAGAACAGCCAAAAACAATTAAGGGAAAACTCCCCAAGTTTTAGGTAAGATCAATGTCTTTACTATCAGTCTACAATGTTGTCAGGAGCTTGTTGCTCTTGATACTTAAAGACATTTTTCATTTTCTTTCAGGTCTATGCAGGAAAATGCCACCCACAACCCGGTCAGTCAAAACTCCCATGAGTTGCGGTGGGCTGCTTCGCGAATCTACCAGTTTGTGAAGCAGCTGATGGCATCCACCAGTATTTCCACCATTTTTCCTCCTCTTCTTCCAGGTCTTTGGCTTTGGCCATAACCTCTGCCCCCTCTCCAGAGTCCTTTATTAGGTTCTCCTCTCTTTCCTGTCTACGCCTTTTCATTTCTTTTATTTCTTCGTCCCTTCTCTCATTTAACCCTTCTTTCTGTGTCAGCCCATTCTCCCCCCTTTTCTCACTAGTTGTTCGGTTTTCAATTCTAGGTGGCATTTGGACAAGACCTTGGCTGGGTGGGTCCCTTTCGAGTTAGGTGCTTGCCAAGATGCACTTCTCCCTCACATCTCTCTTCCCTTACTTTCTTTATAGAAAGAAATATTATCTGGGTATATCGAGAAAAAAAACTGTGTTTGTCCTTTCCTTACATTCCATGTGAAAAGATTGTAAGGCCAAAAACCATCACAATATTCAAGGGTTTTTGCCTTTGTTTCTAGACATTCACTCCAAGGGTGTATGGTTTGTATATAACCAAATTTCCTTCCATCTAAATATTAGTGGAGACTTTCAGTGGCCCATGTTATGGCCAAACCTTCCTTTTCGATTACAGCATTATTGCTCTTTCGGAGGATAACAATTTACAGCTAATGTAAAATATAGATTTTCTTGTCCTTCATCTTTATGGTACAACACAGCCAATAAACCCTCTCCAGAAGTCTGGTGATTATAGTACTGGACATGAGGAAAGCAGTGTATTTAACTTTAAAGCCTTTATAGTTGTGGGGGAGGGTTGTTTTAATTCCTTGTTGGCCTCTGGGTTTTTGTTCAATAAATCAGTTGAAGGGGTAGCCCAGTGTTAAAAGTGAGGAAGGAAATAAAGTGAGCGACCGTAAGCTCGGCTTAGTCTAGTCGAGCCCTGGTTCCGGGAGTATCCAGTAGAGTCCAACCATACCCCATTCATATCGTGGAATATGAGGTCTGGAAAAGTTAGGAAGTACACAGCGTCAATCAAGCGAAGGAAATCCAATTAATCTGATGTCGCCGAGGCATTAAACGAGGCCAATCATAGACCAAAACTTCAAAAACTTCAAAAACCCTTAAGCTTGCGGGATTATTTTAGAAGAACGCCAGCAAAAATTGTTGCATTGTCACAATCAGGCCTTCAAACTTCAGCGGTGACTGTATCTACACCTACAACCCCGGCTCAATCAGGTTCGATCCAATTGGCCTCCCAGCAATATTGGGCATTTGAAATTAAAAAGGTGACAGAACCATCAGAAATTTACATCTTTGGATCTACCCACAACAATTTGCAGAGGAAGCAGTGAAAAGACGCAACCTCTATTGTAAATAGCAAAAATTCTCAACACACTTACTCCACCTCGGGCAAATTTTCCTTGTCCCCAGCAGAGGACAAAGGATCATCTCACTTATCGCAAACCCCGCTGGAGGGTACTTTGTGTACAACAAAGGCTTGCTCAGTTCCAACACAGCCCCCTGATACCTGTCTGGCGACTCCAATGGAGCCCTCATTGGTTTTGCACCGGCAAACAACGACGGCGCAAATCCACGGGGAAGTCAACCTTGTGCCTCTTAATAGTAGCCAGCCACCCTCAGAATCACCAACTACAATCATTCCAACTGTGTCACCAGTCTTAAGCCCCTTGCACATGATATTTTCGCCACCTGGACTAACAAAGGTCTCACTGCAAAATCAGCCAGAACTGCCTGATTCGAATGATCAGCTTATTTCAGACTTATCTCTCTTTTTCAAGACCCATCAAAATTCTCCCAAGCACATCTCAAATGAAAAGTCTAACCCCGAAGAAGATATAGTAACTAGTGACTGGCCGCAACTTCTCCAGACTCTCCAACAAACTGTCAACGCATTAAATTACCACTCGGTAAAACTAGAGGTGCAGGTTGACCTACTAAACACCCTGGCATTATTCACGTCTGGGATCGACAGCAAACTAGATAAATTAAATAATTTAATCTTAAGGGCACAAGCCTCTACGAAGCTTTCCCAACCAGTCTGCTGATGCTCTCCAATCATAGACTCTCTCTCTCTGCTTTCAGAATGCCTGACTACTGTCATAAGGGAGGTTAAGCTGATGAGGGGAGGAAACGTCAGTACTATACCTCCCTCCCCCCCACAGCAAGAACAGCAACATCTCACCCAAGACGGGCAGAGCCACCATGGACAATTACAACCAAAGTTGACAGACGATAACGGTCCATCATCGACTTCAACTGGGCCTACAATCGGCCCAGACCAAGCTGTGACCGGGTCAAAAGATAGCCCAGTGCCCCAGACCGTTCCTACAGTGGAAGTTCCCCCACCACTCCCCCATTATGCAGTAAGAGAGAGCGCAAATGCCAGCGTAAAATAAGAAACAAACTCAGGGCAAGCACTAATGTGGTCCATCAGAAACTCTTCCCTCTTTTTCTAAAAACAGAAAACAAAAAATCTCCCATTACAACTAGTGCATTACCGCCTACGACAAATTACAATGGAGAACTCCTAGAAACAGCTACTCAACAACTAGCGAGGAGTCCCCAGGATCAAAGTAATGCAATCATGGACCTAGAAATGGACAACCCTGGCGCACCCACAGAAAACATAACGACGAGCTGAGATAAGATAAGTGCAACTGGGCCCAAAACGGTAACAGGAAAACCCAAAGTACCAACGGCTTCAATCTCATCCAGCATTGACAATGTTATGTAAAGATCAAACTTCTCTAAAACCTTTTGTAATAATCTAATAACTTGACCAGCCACAGCCCACCGTTGAAGACGGCCCCTCAAAGATCGACACAACAGACACACGAAACTAAACCAGTTATGCTACCTGAAAAACCTGACAACCTGCCTCTAAGTGCACCGGTCGGGAGCAAAAATGACCCATCGCGCCATCAGATCTTACTGGTTCCTGAATACGAATCCAAGGGTCGGCATGACATTCTCAACAGATCGAACCTGATAAATACTTGTGGAAGGTATCCCAGGGCTCGCAGGGCTGTCAACGGACAGCATAGACTCCATCAAATTCCTTCCTCCCAGAGGCAACCAACCATCAGAGGTCACTGTGGCGACCTTTAAATCGGCCAGTTGGGTAGAAGACTTTTTGGAACATAAGTCCATCCTGCGAAACTGGGGAATTAGAGTGTACCCATATTTCACGCCAGGGTATCCAACTTCCCTGCTAACCAGAGCGACTCCACCCAGACAACCGACCTCTACCAAACCAACAGTACAAGCGAGGCCCTATTCCATTCTAAAAAACGCGTCAGGACCAGAAGTCCAAATCAAATCTTTTGAAAAAGACGGCGTCCATGTAGATTCAAGCCAAGGCTGGGGGTGGCTACCAGCGCTACTGTCCTCTAAAAATCCAAACTGACGGTTCGTGGCCAAGATGCAGGCAGAAAAACATAAACCCCCCGGAAAACCATACTCGGCAGTAGAATCACAGTCAAAAATAGACAACAGGCACGGGTCGTCGCCCTTCTCACTGTGCTCATGGAACATCAGTGGGCTCCACCAAAAAACCTCTAATGATGACACTCTGGCCTTCCTATGCAAACACGAAGTAATTACATTATAGGAAACCTGGGCCACAGAGTGCCGCCCCATCGCAGGCTACATTGAATTTCGGAACCCTGCACTAAGGGACAGCCACTACGGTCACTCTAAAGGCGGTCTGTCTACATATATTTCTAACAACCTAAAAGGTCTATTCAACCACCTTTTACTTAAAGAAGACTGGTTATTAGGGGTCAAAATTAACCCGTGGAGGATGCAGCGCCCACTCTATCTTATAAATGTCTTTATTAACCCCAGCACCCGTACCAATAAAGATCACTTGGCCCGCCTTATTGAAATCATGAATGATATTGCCACAGAACATCCCAATTCGGACTGCATTGTCACGGGGGACTTCAATACCAATTTATTTCAGGGGAAAGCTGCAGACATGGAAGGGCCCGCCCCGACAGACATCATTGAGGCCATGATCCAAACTAAACCTTCAAATCAAGCTCTCAATAAATTGGGTGAGCTCTCCGTGATGAGATTCTACATTGCAGGCTATTGGTAATGAATGGAAGGTCAACCGGTGACACTCCCCCAAATTGGACCTGGTCTAATGGAAGCAAAAACTCTTACCTAGACTTCACTATCTGTAATTCAGAATTATTATTCAATCTGGACAATTTTTGCATCCAACCACGGTCAGAAAGCGACCACAGGCCACAGGTTATTACTCTTAACACAAAGATAGAACTCCACAAAACGGCGTCCGCAACCTACAAGGGAATACATTCTGAAAATTTAAAGCGTCTTAAATGGAGCGAGAATAACAGTAAGAATATCTTAACAGCAAGGAAGGACTTTATTAAAGGCAGATTCGATCAAGACGCCACCCCGATAGCGAAATGGTCGCTGTTTTGCTCTCATCTGATCAGCCGCTTCCCAGCGACAGTGCAGGGTTCAAGCCGCACTCCACCAGCTGGGCTTACAGTTTCCACTGACACAAAGTCTCTAAAGAGAACAAGAAATAACTCTTTAAGGTCAATCTTGAAATTTCCGGGGAATAGCACCTACCTTACGATATACCAACAAGCTCAACAAGCATTCAAGAGGGCAATTATCCAAGAGAAAAAGGCGCAGGAATCCGAATACTGGGTCGAATTGGTGTGGGAGAGAAAGAAAAAAATTTCGAGGAAATTTTGGGCTCTTATGAACCGCACCAACTCAAACCTGACAAATTCTTGCTCAGAAAAGATTCAGGAAGAGGAATGGGTAACACACCTAATGGTCCATTTTCACGCACAAGATCACTCGGGCCATATTGGATCATCCAGTGCATATGGCACTGGTGCTGGTGTAACATCAAGTACTCCTTTTGTTCTAGTACAAGGGTCCGCCGTGGAATATGTATTACCCGAAGAAAGAGTCATCAAAGCAGTGACAAAAGGGAGACAAGACGGAGAACCAAGCCCGAACGGCCTCCCACAGAGGTTGTTTAATTCGGACATCCCCTTCTGATCCACGGAGCTAACAAACCTCTTCAACTACACTCTGAGGACAGCAACAATTCCGGACTCATGGCGTGGTGCAAACATCCACCCCATTTACAAATCTGGATCACGCGCTGCCCCTAAAAACTACAGAATAATTGCCTTGTTGGATATAGAGGCGAAACATTATGCAGGGCTTATTCTGGAGGACCTTGGGCAATGGATAAAGGACCATAATCTGATACCACTGAAAAAAACAGGGTTTGCTGCCAACTCAGACAAATGTATTAGCAGTTTCTACCATCATCGACAAAGCCCTTTTAACATCTAGGACAGCATTTTGCTGCTTTGTCGACTTCAAAGCTGCATTTGACAGGGTTCCCAGGGCGCTACTCTGGGAAAAACTGAGGCAGTGGGGAATTCCAGTCAAAATCCTGAACCCTATTATCCAACTGCACATTAGCACCTGGGTTCAAGTGAAGTTAGGGTCCGGCACACATCTCTCGTGAAAAATCATGACCACAAGCGGAGTTAAGCAGGGAGGCGTGCTGGCCCCCCTTCTCTTCAACCTTTTCATAGCAGACTTGTCAAGCACCCTAGACAAAGTAAACAGTCACCCGCCCAAAGTAGGAGGCACGGCACTATGTAATCTTTTATATGCCGATGACCTGGCCCTGTTCAGCCTCACAAGGGTAGGGTTACAAAGGCTTCTTGACTCACTGATGCAATATACGAAGATTAACCAACTAGAAGTCAATATGAAAAAAGACCCTGATTGTTCCGTTTGGCAAGAAACGTTACGGCATTGGTGGCTGGTCACTAAACACAATAAGCCTCACCATTGGCCAATCATATAAATACCTTGGCGTCCATTTGGACTTCAGGGGTAATTTTATAAAGCAGAGTAATGTGACTGCAGTCAAAGCCACGGCACTAGTGGTATCATTGTCCAAGCTGTCGAAGAAACTCTCAGGCCCAACCCTCTCTCCCCTATTAGAAGTCTTAAGAGCAAAGATTGGCCCCACATTATCATACGGTATAGAGACCTTTAAAGGTTAAATGAACATCGTCTTAAATAAACATACAACAAAAATTTACAAAAAGCTACTCCATCTGGCACGTTCTGCATCCCCTGCACAGATCAGATTAGAGTTGGGGCTAACTAATTACGATGCCTATAACCTCGGTACCTACCTCAAGCTCTGCCACAAACTAAGACAGGCTGAACCTGGCACACTAGAAACTTTAGTCTGGAAAGAAATTAATGAGAGCAACCCAGGAGGATCATTTGGCTGTCTTTTGAAGAATTTCATCCACCAGATGTCAGCTGCTGACCTCTGGGCCCTCAATCCTAGTCAGTCAGCCTTTAAAAATGCAATCAAAAAATGTGTGAGATCGATATCTCTCGCTACTGATAAAGCCCTCCTCATGAAACGCAGCCATTCTTGGGCAGTAGTTAACTCCTGCAAACAAGTATCTGCAGCTATGTATTTTTCCACGACATTTTCACTCCATTTAAAGCGCAGTTTCATTGCCCTAAGAACGGGGGATTGGCGCTTTCTTCAAAATCTACCCACTACCCAAGTGGAGAAGTGTGGCTCAATGGTTAGAGCGGCAGACCCTGATGCAGAGGTCTGGCCCGGGACTAGCGTTCAATTACCCGCCTCGGATCTGATAATTCTCGCCTCAGTGCCTATTCCAATCATGGAGTCCCACTCTGCAACTCTGGGCAATAGCTTCCTTAATCTCCACAACGGCCCCCACAACGCTAAGGATGCCTGGCCTCCACCTTGGGGGTGCCCAGGAGTGGACGCCTCACAGGGAATGCTAGGACGGGTTCCACAGCGGTATTCGTACAAGCACCTTGAGACCCTTGCGGGTGAGGAGTGCGCTATACAAGTATCAATTTACATTTACATTTACATCTGGCGTCATATGGAGGAGGATACAACTTGTAGAGGATGTGGGTTAGCGATAGAATCAATTTTGCACGTGGTTTGCATCTGCCCTATCTTTAATTCTCAACGCAGGTGCATGCTTAGGTCAGAATGGAACAGGTTTGGGGTTCGGACCTGTAGGCATGCCATCATTGCTGCTTTGTCCACGGACAATACTGTTTTAAATATAAAATTTGCTAAATTTATTCAGCAAGCGTATCGCAGCCTTAATACAAAGAAAACTGTCATGGCTCTGCCATCGACCTTTTAGACTAAATAATGTACTGTAACAGAACGCCCAACGGCCAGGAAGGTTGTAACACAAATTGAAACTCTGTAGCATGTATCTTTATGGTTTTATTTTATTATTGAATACGATGGGAGATGTTTGAGACACGCCAGATCATGTTTTACAAAACAGTTTAAATTCATATTTTTTATGCTTTTTATGCCTGTATGGGTTTCTTTTTTAAATCATTTTTCTCACAAAACTGTACACAATGTGATTTGGGAAAAACGTTTAAAGATATTATTTTATATCTAAATAAAGATTACTTTTCAGGGTAGCCCAGTGTGAAAAGTGAGGAATGAAATGGTGATAATACTTCCAAAGACCTATAAAAGTCCAGAGACCCCATTTCGTCTTGAGGAAGGGTATTTTTGGTAAAGCTGTTACTTTTTCTTCTTGGGGCTGGATAACCGCTTTCTCTAAGAAGTACCCTAGATATTGGACTTGTCAGGCCACCAAATTACTTTTTTTCAGGTTGACCTTTAATCCAACTTCATGGTGGGTATCTAGTACTGCTTAAATGTTTTAAATGTTCTTCCCATTCTAAGCTATGAATTAAGATACCATCTATAGGGACAGCTTCATATCTTTCATGTTTTCTAGGTAAGTAATTCATCATTCTTTGGAATGTGGCTGGGGCTCAGTGCAACCCAAAAGGTAACCCAGTGAACTAATAGAGACCCCCAGAAGTGGAGTGGAGAAAGCTGTTTAGTCCTTGTTTTTTGGGTTTAGTGAGATTTGCCAAAAACTTTTACATAAGTCTAAGGTACTGACAAATTGTGCTTTTCCTAGTCTTTCAATCATCCCATCAACCCGAGCGATATGCTAGGTGTCAAACTTAGATATTTTATTGACTTCTCTGCAATCTATATAAAAGTGCAGCAATCCATCTGGCTTTGGAGCAACTACCAGAGGCAATTTCTGTACACTTAAGTAAGGCTTTATTACCCTCAGCTAACCACCGGGCCTCTGGAATTCTATATGGCTTCATTCAGATTATTTTACTGGGTTTCTGTCCCAATAGTATGTTGTATTACATGTGTGAACCCGGGAATCAATAAAAATACTCCAGGATAATGTTTGAAAGAAACATCCCTGAAGCTCTTTTCTTTAGTCTGAGCATAATTCAGGATCAATACACTGTATTTATTTCTCTATGTCTGCTTTCACTTTTCCATATAAGGCATGTAAGGGCCTTTGCCTATTTCTTTACGTTTCACATGATATATTTGGTTTCCTTACGCACATGATTGATTTCCTAACTATAGGTTACGGTGGTCACCTATTCAAGAATTTTAAATGGACCTTGCCACTAGCGTAACATTTAATATTCATTAGTGGGTAATAAGAGCAAAGTCATCCAGAGAAAAGTGTCTGAGTTTTCCTTTTTTGTCATAGAGCCCCTTTTGTACTTGTTGACTTCTTTCCATATTATGTCTGACTATCTCTTTTATCTTAATAAACAAAGCGGACAAAACCACGAATAAAGATGACTCAGCTTCGCTTTTAGGGTGCCAGAAACCCACTAGGTTTGTAAAAAGAACCCTTTCCCACCATCCTAGTTGGTGGCATGCTTCATCATAGGGTTACTAACTGGGTAGCTGAATGCCACCTGGCTGTCCTTCAACACCTGATTACAGCGGACCGGGATTAGTGTTGTGTGTGAATGAAGTGTTAATAAAGTGGTGCAAGTAAAAAATGTCTCTGGGAATCTATACTGATGGATTTTTTTATTCCCAGAGGCCCAGGACAAGGTTTTAAAAAATGAGGATAACATCAAGAATAATTGGTCTTGGTTATCCAAGTGGTCAACATGTGTCAGCCTCTTCAAAAAGGATTTGGAGGATTTCTTCAGGACTAGGCTACGTGAAAAAAAAGTGATATTGTGGCAAAAACATGCCACATGTGAATTTTTTCAGCACACACGCTAAGGTGTGCGGTACATGCAGTGGTGTCTATGTACTTACGGACCCACTGGAAAAATTTTAAAAACCTTTAACAAAAAAGAAGGAGACCAAGAGAAAACAAGAAAACACAAATGACATACAACATTAGTAATGATCATTTTACTCCACTTTTTGTGCCACCTTCTTAGACTTATCAGTGTCTATAGCGGTCTAGCATACTGTGAGTCAATCAATTCATAGTACCAACCGTGTGGCCAGTTTTAGTGTAACACACACCAGTGTACTGTGCTCTTCAATCATGGTGTGCATGCACTGCTGAAAACGTAGGCTTTGCATCGGGGTGCAGTTGTTGCATGTTTTGGCAGTTGTTGCATGTTTTGGCAGTTGTTGTTCTGTATAATGCCAGGTAACGAGAAACTGTAGCGGCACTGAAGATGTGCCAATCATGTGTCCCCTATGAGGAAATTTGTGCTATATAATGTATTATATCTATTGCAACTCTAACCGCTTAACCGCGGTGGCAATTCCTCTGTGGTGCGGCGGTTTAGCGCAGTGGGCAGAGCCGCGACGGCCAACGGCCGTCAGAAGCAGCAAAGGGGTTATTCAACAGAAAATAGTAAATAGAACATATTTACACTGGCTATTTGTTGTTGTAGCTTTAAGCAGTTTGTGGAATGGGGGAACGGCTGTAGTCACACACTGCGGGATGTGAAGGAAAGGAAAATGAGCAATGTGGAAATATGAATAAAGGAGTTTTTACTCAGTGGGTAAAATAGCTCTATGTGTAGCAGAGCCCTTGGATCTGGCTTGTGAAACTAGGGCAAGCAAGAAAACCTTACTTCGTCAAAGTAGAGCGTCCACCTCTGGTACCTATTACGGTTCTTCTCGGGAAACTAGATGACACTTTTAAAAAACCACATTGTTGTGTGTGACGTGCAGGTGGGGGATTGGCTAGAATGTCAACCTGAGGAAGCAAGCTCTGAGGGTTTGAATGCGAAAGAGCTAGTTTTTTTGCCGGTAGTAGCCACATCAGCCTATTGGCAAGAAACATGTGTGTCTGTCACTAGTAAACTGCATATAAAGATTAATATTGCTACTTGCTCATGTAGATGAGGTTATTAATGGCCAGACATGACTGGTAGTTAATAAATAGGGCTTGACAAATAAGTGAGAATAAGGTGTTGAAATATACCCACTTTAGCATTGTAAGATAGTCGGGATCAGTTTTATGAAGAGCGGGAGAGTGCAGCTAGACCATGAATCTATCAGTAGCGATTAGCCACGCACGTGTTCTAGCACGATATCGAGGGAGCTAGGCTCCTGGTTGCAGAATTAGCAGAGTGTATTCGAGAGGTCTGTAGTAATACTTGACTGGATGTGGATAAAGTTTCAGATGGTTTTGTTTCTGAGAATCTTAGCTACAAAGTCGAGAGTACTCTGACATCTCGTGGAGTGGAGTGCATGATGTAGGTAATGGAGCAGTCAAGGATGGGTTTATAAATGGAAAGGGTAGACTTATAAGTGGAACAGGCTGCAAAGGTCCCCCCCAGGTGTGAACTATGGGGGTTTGCTAAGAGCATTCCACAGGATTTTTTCATTTAGCCCGTGTAGATGTGTGGACAAATGATAGATTACTGCTGTTATTTCTCTAGATGCCAACTCTGGAGGTGGGGGGTATTGGGGGTCCAATGTTTTGATCACTACCCAGTTCATATTGTTGGTGGTATGTCCTGTTTCCAAAAAATAATTGGTCATGTGTGTGGTGTTTTTGGCAGCTGATGTTACTCCAGTGCTCGCATATGCATGTTTTAACTTTTCAGCTGGTCATGCCAATGTAAGTTAGTCCACATGGGAAGGTGATTTGGTCAATGGCATTAATGGTATTGCAATTTGCGTGTTTCCAAATGTGCCATATCTTTCCTTGTTCCAGGTTGAGGCTTTTGGTGGGTTTTGTCAGGTGGCACACACTGCAATTTCCACATGAGAAATGGCCCGTTATGTTTGGGAGGCCCAACGCATTTAGTACGCTGCTGGTGGGTCTTTGCGGTTGTTGTGGCCATGTTGGCACTAAACTTTCTTTGAAGTTTCTTGCTCGTTTGTAAGAAAAAATCGGGTTTTCCCAATTGAGTAAGCATGGGCGGAAAATCCGTTCCGCTCGCGGATTTTGCGGATTTTCGGTAAATTCGCAATCCGCAAGGTTCGCGAATTTCCCGCAAAATCCTTGAGCGGAACAGATTGGGTCAAAAGTTCAAGCTGACTTTTGCAAGCTGCCAGAGCCATTCTAAAATAGTTACAAAAGTCAGCTTCAACAGGAAGCTCTAAAAGATAAAGTAAAGCAGGTGCTGCTCAAATTCAGTTACACAATCATTAATCACCCCAAACTTGGGGTGATTCATGATTGTGTAACTTAATTTGACCTTCAACTCGAGCACCTGCTTTACTTTATCTATTAGTGCTTCCTGTTGAAGCTATTTGTAGCTATTTTAGAATGGCGCTGGCAGCTTGCCGGTGCCATTCTAAGTGGGGCTGAGGGTAGAAGGGCACAAAAGTGGGACAGAGGGCAGAAGGGACAAAAAAAGAGTGGAGCAGAGGGCAGAAGGGCACAGAAATGAGTGGTACAGAGGGCAGATGGGCATAAAAAATGAGAGGGTGGCAGTGATTAACCAGGCAAAAATAAAAAACTTGCGAACACGCAAAGCGCCCCACGAAAACCCGCGAACACGCAAAGTGCCCCGCGAACACCCGCAAACACGCAAAAATAAAAAAATCCACAAATTCACATCAATTCGCGAATTTTGCGGATTGCGAATTCGCAAATCCGCAAATTCGCGGATCGCAAATTCGCAAAATTCGCCCATGCTTACAATTGAGTTTGCTGGGGTTAAGTATTCTCCAATTATTTTGTATGATGCATTAGATTTTGTTTGAGATCAAGTTGAAGGTAGTCACGCATGTTGGTGGGATAGTTGTGGCAGCGTGTGGTGTCTGCTCCAGAAGTTCATCGCAGTTCTGGTTGCATGCTCATTTTTTCGCCTAATCAATGATCCTGTCCGGATAGCCCTGTTCTTGTAGTTTGGCAGTCAGAGTCTGGGCTTGGTCATTAAAATCCTTTACAGTACTGCAAGTATGGCGTAGGCGTAAGTATTGCCCGAACGGTAAGTTCTCCCGTAATGTTCTTGGGTGAAAGCTAGTGTAATGTAAGTTCCTAGCTGACGGTTTGAAGTGGTATTGGTTTTGAGTTTGCCGTTTTCGGCTTAGATGTCTGGGTCAAGAAAGGTGATACTGTCCCTGGTCATACTATGGGTGAATTTCAAATTAGGGTCACGTCCATTTATCCATTGGAGAAATGTATTGAGAGAATCAGTGTCCCCTTCCTAAATCAGAAATATATCACCAATATACCGTTTGTAGAATCTCACGTTTGGTGCAAAGGGCATACTGGGATCGAGTAGATGTGTTTTCTCTAAATTGAAGACATAGAGTCCTTCCACACTCTGGGCAAAGTTACTCCCCATGGATGTGTAGTAAGTTTGCAGAAAGTGGTCATGCTCAAATTCAAAGAAATGATCTTTGAGAGCTAATTCTGCACATTGTAGTACAAATGCTTTGGGGGTCCAATGCCAATTGTAGTATTTCCAAGGTGTCATCTTGTGGGAGACTTCTGTACAGACTCTCTATGTCTAAACTAACTAAAAGAGATGTCTCTGGATTGTACATGAGGTTTTGATTTGACCTAGGAGATCTTTTGTATCCTTTAGGTAGGTGCTGGTAGATTGCACGATCAGTTGAAGAAAGAAATCGCAGAAGCACGAGAGGGGTTCCAATAGAGACCCGATGCCCGAAACAGTTGTGCAGCCAGTTGGAGGCTTATTTGGATCTTTGGGACCATGTAAAAATACGGAATCTTCCCTGTGCTTGTAGTTAAAAATTGGGCCTCTTGTTTGCTGATGTTGCTCAAGTTTCTGCATCTTCAATTACATTTTGGATTTTGGTTTTGAGGTTTGTACTGGGATCATGTTCCAGTTGCTTGTAGTTCTTTGTGTGTCTTAGGAGGCGTCTGCACTCTTTTTGGTAATCAACCTTGTTTTGTAGGAAAATACCACCGCCTTTATCAGCTGGTTTTATGGTGATTGTGTCATTGGATTTCAGGGTCTGTAAGGCCTCAAATTCTTTGCCACTAGTGTTCATAAAGTGGTGTTTTTCTTAGGCTTCCTCTATTTCATTGAAAACAGCTGATTCAAAAGTGGAAATTTCTACCGGTATAGTGCTGGGTGGAGGGATGAAGGTCAATTTTGGCCTGAATTTGGTGTCCCCCTTTACATCATCACTAGGTTCGGCGGGTAGATTCTGGAAGAAGGCTTTCACCTTTAGTTTGCGAAATAATTCCGCTAGTTCACAATGTAGTTTGAATTTATCTAGGCTGGCTGATGGAACAAACCCTAGACCTTTGTTGAGAAGAGTTTCCTCTGGTGGTGTCAGTTGGTAGGAGGACAGGTTGGTGACTAAACTCTGTGGGAGCTGGGTCCTGCTTGTTGTTCCTTTGTCTTGCTCCGGGTGGATGCTCCCGGGTTCTGGTCTTCTTCCCACTGAACTTGGGCCTGTCTTCTTAATTTCTGCCTCTTCCTCGTCTACCGTTCCCTAAAAAGGAAACCTTTGGTTTGTGTTCATAAATGGCGGTTGTGAGCAAAAAAGGAGGGTTCCATCCATACATCATGTGATCATGTGTGGGTTATTCTGTGGGTAGCGGTTTTGAAACTGGGTTTGGCCACATGGTGGTAGTTGATGTCAGGGTTGTTGCCAGTTTCTGTTTCTCCCTCTCCCTTGTTGTCTGTTGTGGTAGTTGCCTCCGCTTGAGCCGCTGCTTGCAGACTGATCGTCATCGTTCACTCCCATAGTTCACACCTCAGGGGTATCTTAGCAGCCCGTTCCACTTATAAGTCTACCCTTTCTACTTGTAAGCCCATCCTTGACTGCTCCATTTGCTACATCATGCACACCACGAGTACTCTCCACTTTGTAGCTGTGATTCTCAGAAACGAAACCATCTGAAACTTTGTCCACATCCAGTCAAGTATTACAATGGACCTCTGGTATACACTCTGCTAATTCTGCAACCCAGAGTCTAGCTCCCTTGACATCATGCTAGAACACGTGCGTTGCTAATCACTATTGATAGATTCATAGTCAAGCGGCACTCTGCCACTCTTTAAAAAACTGATCCCTATTACCTTACACCGCTCAAGTGTGTATATTTCAACACCTTATTCTCACTTATTTGTTATTTTTTATATATATCTCTCTCATCTCCCTTAGCCTGTTTTTTTAATTGGCTTCCATATTCTAATGTATAATTGTGAGGGAAAGGCACGATCGGAGCCCCAATCCCTACCTGACGTTGTGTTACCGGGAGCTGGCGCAGAGCAAGGGCGTGCGGAGATGGGGGGAAGTGATCAAAGGGTTAATCCTTTGACCCTCCCAGTGCAGGTTGATGAAAAGCCCGCCTCACTAGGGAGCCAATTGGCGGAGAGAGGCAGCTTTGATGCGAAGGAGAGCCGGGACGACGTGGAGACGCTGGAAGCAGAAGAGGACACCGAAAAAAAGAGTGGAGCCCGGTTCCAGACGCCAAACTCACAAAAAGAAGAGCTCACTCCCCGCTTTCAGGCCCTGGAAGACCAAGAGGCTTCAGAAGACAACATCACAGAGAGCTTGTCCAAGGCGTGGTGGACCCCTCAGGAGAGCCGATAAAGGAGAGTTGCAGCTATTGTGGTGAGTGTCTTTGGACAGGGGGGAAGGGAGGGAATCAGGTGATGCATGACTCTGTTGTGTATCCATTTAGATATTGTATCTAGATTTCCCGATTCATGCCCTTATATAGGTATAATTCACATTGCCCTTATTTAGGCATTGAAATCCAGTCCTTATTTAGGCATTGCTCATGCTAACCAAATACAGGCATGGTCAACTACATCCGATCCTCTTCGTCATAACAAGTTCTTGGAAAACCAGACTCTTAGGACTTCCCCTAGTTTGGAAAATTGATTTCTCTAAGAACTCATTTATTATGCATGAACATCTATTCCTTAGGGGATCATTCATGACGTTCTTATGACCGACTTTTACGTCAATATATGGCATTCCTAAACACCTTCAAGGTATAAATATGCCTTTACTGGCTATGGCAAGGCACGGTGCGGTTCGACTATCTACTTGCACAACTGGCCACCAGAATTTCTCAGGGATTGCCCACATGGCAAAGACATCATTATGCCAGCCTTCTCCAGCCTTCGCCATCGTCCACAAGAACACCATCCGCATCACAACCAACTCCGACGACACCTCCACTTCCAGATACACACCGACCCCAAGACCACACTCAGAGGCACCCTCATCTAAAGACCCCCTGGACCCCGCACGCAATTATAAGTCTACCCTTTCTACTTGTAAGCCCATCCTTGACTGCTCAATTTGCTACATCATGCACACCACGAGTACTCTCCACTTTGTAGCTGTGATTCTCAGAAACGAAACCATCTGAAACTTTGTCCACATCCAGTCAAGTATTACAATGGACCTCTGGTATACACTCTGCTAATTCTGCAACCCAGAGTCTAGCTCCCTTGACATCATGCTAGAACACGTGCGTTGCTAATCACTATTGATAGATTCATAGTCAAGCGGCACTCTGCCACTCTTTAAAAAACTGATCCCTATTACCTTACACCGCTCAAGTGTGTATATTTCAACACCTTATTCTCACTTATTTGTTAATTTTTATATATATCTCTCTCATCTCCCTTAGCCTGTTTTTTTAATTGGCTTCCATATTCTAATGTATAATTGTGAGGGAAAGGCACGATCGGAGCCCCAATCCCTACCTGACGTTGTGTTACCGGGAGCTGGCGCAGAGCAAGGGCGTGCGGAGATGGGGGGAAGTGATCAAAGGGTTAATCCTTTGACCCTCCCAGTGCAGGTTGATGAAAAGCCCGCCTCACTAGGGAGCCAATTGGCGGAGAGAGGCAGCTTTGATGCGAAGGAGAGCCGGGACGACGTGGAGACGCTGGAAGCAGAAGAGGACACCGAAAAAAAGAGTGGAGCCCGGTTCCAGACGCCAAACTCACAAAAAGAAGAGCTCACTCCCCGCTTTCAGGCCCTGGAAGACCAAGAGGCTTCAGAAGACAACATCACAGAGAGCTTGTCCAAGGCGTGGTGGACCCCTCAGGAGAGCCGATAAAGGAGAGTTGCAGCTATTGTGGTGAGTGTCTTTGGACAGGGGGGAAGGGAGGGAATCAGGTGATGCATGACTCTGTTGTGTATCCATTTAGATATTGTATCTAGATTTCCCGATTCATACCCTTATATAGGTATAATTCACATTGCCCTTATTTAGGCATTGAAATCCAGTCCTTATTTAGGCATTGCTCATGCTAACCAAATACAGGCATGGTCAACTACATCCGATCCTCTTCGTCATAACAAGTTCTTGGAAAACCAGACTCTTAGGACTTCCCCTAGTTTGGAAAATTGATTTCTCTAAGAACTCATTTATTATGCATGAACATCTATTCCTTAGGGGATCATTCATGACGTTCTTATGACCGACTTTTACGTCAATATATGGCATTCCTAAACACCTTCAAGGTATAAATATGCCTTTACTGGCTATGGCAAGGCACGGTGCGGTTCGACTATCTACTTGCACAACTGGCCACCAGAATTTCTCAGGGATTTCCCACATGGCAAAGACATCATTATGCCAGCCTTCTCCAGCCTTCGCCATCGTCCACAAGAACACCATCCGCATCACGACCAACTCCGACGACACCTCCACTTCCAGATACACACCGACCCCAAGACCACACTCAGAGGCACCCTCATCTAAAGACCCCCTGGACCCCGCACGCAATTCAGCGAAGACATCGCAGACTTCATCAGCCCGCACGCCCTCTCCTCCGCTCACTACATCCTCCTAGGGGACCTCAATTTCCACCTGGAGAACAACAAGGACAGCAACACCACCACCCTGCTTAACAACCTCTCCAACCTCGGACTCAAGCAACTGGTGAACACCCCCACCCACTACGCCAGACACACGCTCGACCCCGTCTTCTCCTCCAGCAAGGACGTCTCCTTCAGCCATTCCACCGGTCTCCACTGGACAGACCACAGCTGCGTCCACTTCAGCTTCAGTAGGACCACGACCCACCACCACCCGCAACAAGTTCCCCGCAGGAGCTGGAACAAGATCACCTCCGACCAGCTCTCCACAGCCCTGAACCTGAGTCCTCCCGCCAGCTCCATGGACCCCAACCAGGCAGCCAACAACCTCACACAGTGGATCACCAACTGCGCTGATGACCTCGCACCCCTGAAAAACCACCCCAGCAGACCTGGCAGCAAGAAGGCTTCCTGGTTCAACAACGATCTCATGAACTCCAAGAAGAACTGCCGCACCCTCGAAAAAGCCTGGCGCAAAGACCCGACTACAGACAACATGACTTCACTCAAGAACCACACCCGCAAACACCACCTGCTGATCCACGCCACCAAGAAGACAGCATTCAAGAAGCGACTTGACAACAATGCACACAACAGCAAAGAACTCTTCAGCATCGTCAAAGAGCTCTCGAAACCCTGCGCCGGAACCAACGACATCACCCCCTTGCAAGAACTCTGCGACTCACTCGCCTCTTTCTTCCACAGCAAGATCGCCGACATACACAACAGCTTCAGCACACAGCCCACGCACCCAACCACCGAACCGTCGCCCACCACCACCACCCTCTGCGCCTGGACCCCGGTCAGCATCGAAGACACCATCCTCACGATGAGCACCATCCAAGCCGGATCACCAACCGACCCATGCCCCCACCACGTCTTCAACAAGGCCACCTCCGTCATCGCACCCCAACTCCGAGACGTCATCAACTGCTCCTTCGACACCGCCACCTTCCTGGAGAGCTGGAAGCATGCCGAACTCAGAGCCTTCCTGAAGAAACCATCAGCAGACCCCACCGACCTCAAGAACTACCGCTCCATCTCGCTCCTCCCGTTTCCTGCCAAAGTCATCGAGAAGACCGTCAACCGACAGCTTGCCGCCTTCCTCGAGACGAACGGTTCCCTCGACCCCTCGCAGTCCGGCTTCCAAGCCAACCACAGCATCGAAACCGCCCTCATCGCAGCTACTGACGACATCCGAACCCTGCTCGACAATGGGGAAACAGCTGCCCTCATCCTCCTGGACCTCTCCGCAGCGTTCGACACGGTCTGCCACCGCACCCTAGTACAACGCCTTAGCAACATCGGAATCCAAGAGAAGGCTCTGGATTGGATCATCTCGTTCCTCGCTGGAAGAACCCAGAGAGTCCGCCTGCCCCTGTTCAGATCCGAGGCCACCAAAGTCATCTGCGGCGTACCACAAGGATCATCACTCAGCCCCACCCTCTTCAACATCTACGTGAGCCCCCTCGCGGCCATCGCACGCCAACACAGCCTCAACATCATCTCCTACGCCGACGACACTCAGCTGATCCTCTGCCTCACCAACGACCCAGCCACCGCCAGAACCAACCTACACGAAGGGATGAAAGATGTAGCCGAGTGGATGAAGAACAGCCGCTTGAAACTCAACTCAGACAAGACGGAAGTCCTCATCTGGGACCATCTTCCTCCGCCTGGGACGACTCCTGGTGGACTCCTGCCCTGGGCAGCGCACCCAAGCCAACTGACCACGCACGCAACCTGGGCTTCATCCTGGACTCCCTCTCAATGACCAGACAAGTCAACGCCATCTCATCATCTTGTTTCAACATCCTACGCATGCTCCGAAAGATCTTCCGATGGAGTCCCACCGAAACCAGGGAGATGGTCACACAGGCACTCGTCACCAGCCGACTGGACTACGGAAACACCCATTACACCGGAACCACAGCCAAACTTCAGAAGAGACTTCAACGCATCCAGAACGCCTCCACACGACTCATCCTGGACATCCCCCATCACAGCCACATCTCCGGACACCTGAGAGACCTGCACTGACTCCCCGTCAACAAGATAATCACGTTCCGACTCCTCACCCACGCACACAAGGCTCTCCACGACCTGGGCCCCAGGTACCTCAACAACCGCCTGACCTTCTACACTCCCACCCGCCAGCTTCGTTCGACCAACCACGCCCTCACCGCCGTTCCACGTATCCAAAGAGCCACCATGGGTGGAAGATCCTTCTCCTACCTGGCGGCCAAGACATGGAACTCCCTCCCCATCCACCTCCGTCAGACCCAGGACCACCTCTCCTTCAGGAAGCAACTCAAGACCTGGCTGTTCGAGCTGTAGCAGACCCCCCCTCCCCCCAGAGCCTTGAGACCCTCCGGGTGAGTAGCGCGCTATATACATTTTTCTGATTGATTCTGATTGAGTACATTTAAAATATACTTATGCTAGGAAATGGGCAGTCACCCAAGCCCCAGCATTATATAAAAATCATGTAGGATGGCATGAGGACTCACCTCACCACACATTCCAGTTAAAAAATCAACTGACTGCACTAAGGCAGTATCCAATTAAAAAAGAAGCTAAAAAAACAGGTCAGGGAGATCTTTGATCAACTTGAATACCAAGGGGTGATTGAAACTTGCACCTCATCAATGAACAATCCTTTGTTTCCTGTTTCCAAACCAGACAATACATATTGTCTAGTTTTGGATTACAGACACCTAAACTCTTGTTGTAAAACATTTACAGTGCAAAATGCACACAGTACATAATTAATGAATAACTTTGCGCGTAAAAAATATAAAACCACATTAGACATTTCAAATGTTTTCTTTTGTTAAAACATTGCACCTAAAAGAAGGTTTTTGACCGCTTTCTCAATAATGGGGTCCCAGGGTCATTTCTGTCATCTCCCTCAAGGATTCAAGAATAGTCCAGGGTTATTCTCAGTGAGAGTAACAGAGTTACTACAAACTCATGATGATGAGACATTTTCATATGTCGATGATATCTATCTAACAGACGATGACCTGAACAGGCATTTGAACAGGGTGAGTACCATTATACTGGGCTTCCCCTCTGAAGGTTCTAAATTCAATTTAAAAAAAACAAGAATTGCCCATTTAAACATCCTTTTTCTAGGATATGAACTTTAAAGTGAAGGCAAAAGCCTGGCAGCCAACTTTTTAGAAAAGTGTGCGCTGTTCCAACCTTCAGAAATGCTGAAAAACGTATAGTTGATTCTAGGTTTTCTGAATTTTGGAAGATCTTACTATCTAAACTACGCAGAAAGGGTAAACCTCTCTACAAATTAATTAAACCTGATTTTAAAACAATAAATTGGAAAAAAGAACACACAGAAATGTTGCATTCACTTCAATCAGGCATGTTAGCAACAAAACATTTACAAACACTCATAAACGTACGCAACTTAGAGGTCCAAATCATTCTGGGTCAATGCAGATTCACCTACTTAACTTTTAATGAAGGTGAAAAGTACCAATTGCATACAAATCACATTTGTATACACAAGCAGAAAGGAAATTTACATCAACAGAAAAAGTTCTGACAGCAGATAAAACCGCTGTAGCAAAAGAAAGAGCCCTAGCACAGTGGAACGCATTATGGTTGTAACTCCTGTACCAGCCTTACAGGCAGTTACAAAAGTTAGCATTCCAAATGCAAAAGCTTTACATCCAAGATGGATACAATGGGTTAATACTCTTGCTGCAACTGATGTTGAATATGTTTTTGATCCATATTTGAAAACACAAGCATTCCTGCAATGCACAAATGTCCTTTGCCTACTAAAATTCTACCTCTAGACCAGTATGAATGTGTAATTTATACTGACGGATCAGCACAACTCGATACGGGGAGGGAAACAAGCTTATAGTGCTGCATGCGCAATCGTTAAAGGTCATATGAGCGATGGCAAATTTAGACATATGGTCACAAAAACGCAATCTCTAGGAGATCGTACAGCTCAGCGAGCTGAACTACAAGCATTCAAAATGGCACTTGAAAATACGGATCACGAATTCCTCACACTGATAGTGTGCGATTCTTTTTACTGTGTTCAATCTTACAATGAATATTTACAGAGTTGGCTTCAAAATGCATTCAAAGATGCAAAAGGTGGCACAATCAAGCACAAAACGCTTTGGGAACAAGTAGTTCAGTTGCGAAATGGACTACAAAACACTCATATGATACAAACGCTGAGTCATCAACATGATTGCGTTCACGTTGAAGGGAAGTCATTCGCCGATGAAACCACGAAGGGGGCTGTGAAAACGGCTGCCGTAGCTGCAATCACTCATTAAAAAATGAAAATAGACAGTGAAATAAAACTGGCTGTCAATGCATCAAGCAAAAGCAGCAGTGCAGCGTTACCTAAAAAGTTTCCACTCAAATACTCATATATATTTGATGCGAACAGCGTTCCGTTCGCTCGAATCCCTGGAGTGGGGGATAGGGTAATTCCAAACATGGAACATAGGACAGCTTTGATTTACCAAGCACATCTGGTAGAGGGTCTGATACATCAGGGGATCTCTAAAACAATATTAGCATCAAAAGAGAGGAACTGGTGGCCAGGGAGGAATGCACATATTCACATCTTCGTCATTAACTAGATTAACTGCAATAGAGATCACAGTACGGAACCCCACCAGATACCTAACTACAGCGTAGCCAGCCCAGTACAGTCACCATTGTTAGACAGCATTAGACTATCTACATGTAGGAGTCCTTATGGACGAATTCAGTCCCACAAACACTAAATCAAGGTTCATTTGGATGTGGCCTCAGCGATCAGCTGACGATTGAACTGTTATAAAAGATTTGCGAGTCTTTATCTGAACATACGAAATAGGCACACTACACTCTGACCAGGGCCCTGCGTTTAGCTCTCGAGCTTACAAAGAAGCCATGGCCAGTTTGAGCGTTGAGTTGCGGTACTCTTCTCCATTCCATCCTGAGGGTAATTCTGTTGTGGAAAGAAAAAAACAGGACATAAAGCAGTCGATAACGGCTAGGGTATTAGGTGTGGGTGATGGGCGGGTCAACAATCTTTATGGAGTCCAACGTAGTCTAAACAATTTGCCAAGAAGTTCTCTAGGGGGTGTCACTCCATATGAGGTCCTATTTGGGACAAGAATGTTGGTTCTGGATCTTGATTGTCTTGATTGTCGACGAAGACAACCAACACACTGAACCCTCACCAACCACCCCGACACCCGGAAACCAGCGATTGATGACTGGACAGCCCTCACCACCGAAGACACACTGAAGACAATGAAGTTAATCCACTCAGGGGCCTCCATGGACCCCTGCCCCCACCACATCTTCAACAGAGCCGCCAACACCATCAACCGCTCCCTGGCAACCGCCTCGTTCCCCGACGACTGGAAACACGCCAAGGTCAACCCCCTCCTAAAGAAACCCTCAGCGGACCCCACCGACCTCAAAAACTACAGACCCATCTCCCTGCTCCCGTTCCCAGCGAAAGTCATCGAGAAAGCCATTAACAGCCAACTCACCACATTCATTGAAGAACACAACATCCTCGACTCCTCCCAATCCGGCTTCAGGAAAAACCACAGTACGGAAACCGCCCTCCTCTCCGCAACAGACGACATCCGCACCTTACTGGACAAAGGAGAAACAGTAGCCCTCATCCTCCTCGACCTATCAGCGGCGTTCGACACAATCTCCCACCGCACCCTAATACGCAGACTCTACGATGCAGGAATCCAGGACAAGGCCCTCGACTGGATCTGCTCCTTCCTCTCCGGCAGGACGCAGCAGGTCAGACTCCCCCCTTTCCTCTCGGACCCCACACCGATCACCTGCGGAGTCCCCCAGGGCTCCTCCATCAGCCCGTCGCTCTTCAACGTCTACATGGCTCCACTTGCCCCCATCGTCAGAACCTACGGACTCAACATCTTTAATATGCAGACGACACCCAGCTCATCCTCTCCCTATCCAACGAGCCCAACACCGCCAGACGCAACTTTCGAGAAGGCATGGAAGCCGTCGCCAAATGGATGAAAAACAGCTGCCTTCAACTAAACACCAACAAAACAGAAGTACTCATCATGGGCCCAAACCCCGATGCCTGGAGCGACACCTGGTGGCCCACCGCCCTCGGAAACCCGCCAACCCCCACAGACCACGCACGCAACCTTGGAATCATCCTGGACTCCGAGCTCAAAATGGACCGCCAGATCAACTCTGTCTCATCTTCCTGCTTCCACACCCTCCGCCTCCTTCGTAAGACCTTCAAATGGATCCCTCTCGAACACCGAAAGACAGTCACTCACGCCCTGGTCACCAGCAGACTCGACTACGGCAACGCACTCTATGCCGAAATAAACAAAAACCTCATCCGCAAGCTACAGAACATCCAGAACGCCGCCGCAAGACTGGTCCTCAACCTGCCAAAACACTGCCACATCTCCCAGCACCTGCGCACACTCCACTGGCTCCCCGTCGAGGTGAGAATCACCTTTAAGATGCTCACCCACGCACACAAGGCCCTCCACGGCACCGGACCAGCATACCTGAACAGCCGACTCAAATTCCACGCACCCCAAAGGACCCTACGATCAGCCCAGCTTTCCTACGCCGTGGTCCCCCACACCAGAAAGACCAGATCGGGAGGCCGCTCCTTCTCCTTCCTCACGGCCAAAGCATGGAACGCCCTTCCGCTCCACCTCAGACAGACAACATCGCTCCCCATCTTCGCAAGAAACCTCAAAACCTGGCTCTTCGACAGACCCCCTCCTTGATGGAATGGAACCTGCACCCCCCCACCCCTAGCGCTTTGAGACCCTTACGCCCCCCCACCCCTAGCGCCTTGAGACCCTTACGGGTGAGTAGTCGCGCTTTAACAAACTCCTGATTGATTGATTGATTGATTGATGTAACAGTGGTGGAAAAATAAGAAATTTTATATCAAAGATCATTTTGCTGTTTTACAGGACTTGAATGAACTAAAATCGAAACAAAGCAGAGTGTTCCTGAAGCCGACCACCACTGGGGAAAAACCAACCATCCCAGCAAGGCCTGTCTAGATCCTAAAGCTTGGTGATCCAGCCAGAGAAAAGATCGCGGACAAGAAAGAATTTGGGCCTTCTTACAGACAACCAGTGCCTGTCCTAGCAATCCACGGATCAAGAACAGTTTTACTGCCGCCCATTGCTGATAAAAAGGAGAGACTATTTGTGTCTCTTGACCTGATCAAACCACACTATGTGCCCTATACTATGCAGTACACCAAGTGGACCCCGACAATGTAGCAGACGCATTCCACTAGGTACAATCCAAGAAGTTCAAACTGAGTGACTCATCACCTTTGAAGATTCTACAGTGAGAAAAGAAGGACTAAGCAACAAAGCTATGGAACTCATTCCTCTTGAGACTCAAATAACAGTTTGTCCTGATACACCTGTCTAAAATGAAGTAACAAGTGATCAAGTGGTTCCAGCGATTTCAACGAATCCTGATGCAATTCAAACCCTTGACACAATTGCCTCCGGCTATTTCATTAACTTTGATACGTTTTCTGAGGATCCCAGCGAACCTGAAACGACGTCAGCACAAGGAACTTTCAAAGAACAAGCAAGACTTTCTTCATCACCTGAAAAAGACTTATCTGGTTTCACCATGGATTGAACTATGGATTGTGTTGGGAATATTCTTCTTTCTACTTTGGTTAGCTCTGGTAATAAATCTGGGTATGCTGATGAATGGAAGATATATTCAAAAGATGCAGCAAGTAAAAAAGTGAACTTACTTCCTGTCGTAAATAATTAATTTACCGGTGCTTAATTTCTATAATCAATAAGAATAACTCATAATAAAATAAGAGGCAAAATCCGTGATATTTGAGGTTTCTCAAAAGGGTTTTATTCCTATAAAAGGAATTGGGTGATTAGCATATTGGCTCGAGCCAAGGTGGCATACCATTCCGTCACCACGTAGGTTTGGGAAGGGACAGACTGACAGAGTCAATGGTAATATGCGAATATGCAAGTATGCGACAATACATAATTGACAGACATTCATATATATAGTCAATGCATTACAGTAAAGGCATATGCAGGAGGCGTAACAGCTGAGAAGAGAGATAAGAATACATGTACGTAATACAAAAAGGCGTTACAATAGGCGTGCATGAAGGCGTGGACAAGAACGTCATTGAACATGATGTCACAAATGGGTGGATCCATGAATGAATCCAGCAGTGTCAGCAAAATTACATGGCAGAGATGCGCGCGCAGCGGGATGACGTGTAATGTGCGTGTAACTTGAGGGGTGAAGGGGGACTTGACATTTAGCCCTACAAGTGTAGACGGATGTCTGGATGTCAGATCAACCTAATCCCAAATAGCATCTAATATCTCATGTTTAAGGAACTGCATTATCTGAAGGGAAAAGGTCTCTCGGACAAGTGGTTATTTCTATACTGGTTATGAGTGCGTGTATGAGCGTCTGCGTGTCTACATGAGACGCGAGGGGTGCGAGGGAGGGCATGGGCCTACCATGGAAACAGGGCCATGAATTACTTGCATAGAGACAGTGAGGCCTAACCCTCTGCCCTGCAGCTGGAAGGATGTTGACGTGAATCTACCAGACAGGAATGTATTTTCGAGGAGTGGAGCAGATAATTCGAAGGTTGAAGGCAGTCTTGGCAGGCAACGGGTTGAGCCAAGCACCGTTAGCCGCGCCAGAAGTAAGGCAAGGGTCACTGGCACAGAGGCAGCCTGGGCTGAGGGTATCGGAATCAGAAGGCAGAAAAAGGCTCGATGGCAGAATTCAGGCCTACCTCGCCAGAGCTGAAAAACATGTAAGGTATACCACAAAAAGACGTTGGCATAGCATATTTAGGAACTGAATATCCAATCCGTTCATGGTGGATCGAAAAGAGAACATGTTAACGTTGGACGCAAATGTATTTGCGTCATCATAGCTAGCACAGGAGGGAAGTTACATGCACCTTAAGCTCGTACATGGAGTCGATGGGGTCTAAGATAGGGGACACAATCGATCATAAAATTTATATTACCTCATTCCCTCCTTGTCCCCTACGGACCCTTCATGATATATCGATCTGCATGAATCGATCAATCTGTTCATGTAACATCATTTGCTCTTCTTTCTTCTTTTGACGTTTTGAATATGCATTTGAATGCGGAATACATGATGTGGCGCACAAGCCGCAAATCGCCGGCCCACATTGTAAACACAGGCAGCAACTGAATACTATGAGAAGGCCAATACCTAGGAAGGATAGGATCTTCCATCCCCAAGCGGTTAACGTTGTCCAGAACCAACCGGACCAAGTCCAGGTGCCTGGATTCTGATGTATCAGACTTGCAATTTTATGGAGACGTGTTATAGCTTTATATACCGTTGGCGCGTTTTCTGGAATGAAAACACAGCAACTTGACCCGATGACCTTACAAGCTCCACCCCTATCGGCTAGGATGACGTCAATAACGAGACGATTTTGAAGAACGACAACCCGCATAGCGGACTGCTCCTCTGTTAAGTTACCTAAAGCTGAGGTAGTTTCGTTCACTACTGCTTCAAGGGTTCTAGTTAATTTGCGTATCAATTTACTGTTAAAAACAGCACCTAAGTAGGGGAAGAAACCTTTATTGAAGTCGGTGTATTGCTCCCATGCCGTTTCAGTGTAGTCGACAATCGGGAGGTCTCTTCGGAGTCTATTGTTTACTAGATTGGTGTTTCTGTGATAGTCAGGAGGGGCTAGGAAAACAGGTGGCAGAAGGAATGCAATGTAACAGGTACCATCCCAATCTGGAGGCAGACGTATGTATGCAATATGACCACAAACGAAGTAGGAATGACGTGTGGCTCTAAACGCGGACTTTCCTTGATCACTGAATTCGATTACAGTAGTACATTTACTATGACCTAAATGTATGGAACCATTTTTCCTGATACATAATTCACCTTTGACTGGTAACACTGACATGGCAGGCAATACTGGTGCAGTTTCGGATTCAACAGTAAGAATCATGAGGTTGATTGTGTAATTTCCTAATCCATATACTTCATTTTCTAGATCAGTTCCTGTTCTAGTGGGAAGTCCTTTCTTGTCAGGGTAACAGACTTTAAGTAGAACTGAGTTCAGGTTTCCCCAAACCCAATTCCCATCATAGACAGCAATGTCAGAATCTAAGGAGTTAATCAATCTAAACCATGCCCCACAGGAGCCATTGTGAGTGAATGGGTACGGAAAAAGAGGCAGAACTCCCTTGTATTTCTGGTAGGGGGGGAGGCGGCCACATATCCAACAGTTTGTAGCATTGTTAGTCTGGTGAGAGTGATGTAACATACTAATGAATGTGTTGTTGCGCAGCGCAAGTCTGTAAGAAAGCTCATGTGGAGGTAATTCGCTAAAAGAATGTTCGGCAGTGACGTTATAAGCAGATTGTACACGCTTGAAAATAGGGTAGTAAATGTGCAGCAGGATACTAGCAGCAATTATCAGAAGACTTAGAAAAAACATGATTAACAATGTCACTATACAGTGACTACGAAGTGATTTACAATATGCACGTTTCTTCAGTATTCTCTGCCTATCTCTCTCTCTGTCTCGATCTAGGGGATACATGTCAGAAACTAATTTAACCGATTCACCTAGGGGAGGACTTAAACAATTAAACTGTCTGACTTGCTAGATCGTAATTTAAGTCTATATTTTTCAGAGTCTGTTTTCTCAACCAAAGGGAGCTTTGAGTCAGTTTGTGTAGGAGGGCAGGGCTTAGAGTCCAAGTCCGAAGGGTGTCCGTGGAACTTCTTCACGTGGCTGGAATGTAGCCACCCCTTCCTGCCCTCTACTTTGACGGCTGTCCTCGTTGTTAGAAGAACCAATTTCGGGGTTTGCCAGCGGGGCTCCAACGGACTTCTCCGATCAAAGTTGCGGACGAAGACGTAATCCCCCGGAACCACCTCGTGGGGCTTCACATCGGCATTGTCGGGAAAGGCTGCAGCTACCTGTGAACGACAAGATTGTAGTGCAGACATCAAGGAGGCAAGGTAATCTGTCAGCATAATACAGTCAACATCTGTAATTTTTCGCGGAATAGGCGTCCCCCACATATTCGGAGGCCTACCAAAGACCACCTCATACGGGGATAGCCCAGTTCGAGAATGGGCAACCATCCTCATATAGAAGAGGGCTACCGGCAAAGCAACTATCCAGTCAACGCCCTTCTCTCTACAGATTTTGGAAAGTCGGATTTTTAGGGTCTGATTATGACGCTCCACGAGACCTGCTGCCTCGGGATGCCGGACACAGTGGAACTTCCACTGATAGCCTAACAAGAGTGTAATGTGTTTCACAAGCTCGGATGAGAATGGCTGACCGTTATCTGAGTACACGATACGGGGCAAACCGTACCGCGGGAAGAACTCGCGAACCAGTTGCTTGGCTGTGGTTGGAGCAGTATAATCTGGGACTGGGTATGCTTCTGTCCATCGGGAAAGTGCACATACAACTACGAGGACATACTTGAAACCTCGGCAGCGGTCCATCTGGATGTAATCCATCTGGAGGACTTCAAAAGGGTGATCGGGAGGCTGAAATCCACCTTGCTCTACAGGGATGCTTTTACCTGGATTAAACTGACAACAAATCATGCAAGTACGCACTTTCTGTTTGGCTGCTGCTCGTAAGTTCTTGTTGTACCATATGTGTTGGATGCTATCTAGCATTGCCTTTTCTCCTAGGTGCGCTGGACTATGTATTGTGTTAATGATGACCTGAACCATAGAGTCGGGGAGAAACCATGTAGATTTTCCCTTCGTCATCCATCCCTGATCTGTTTGGATCCCTCCTAGTTCAGTCCACTTCTGGATTTCGTCTGGTGTGGCATGTGTCTGTATGTCAACTACATCATGGCCGGGATCCCTGACTGTCATGCAGTGTGTTGGTGTCGGAACTATTGTCTTTGTCGAGTCAGTTGCATGCATTCGATTCTGAGCCGTTTGCTTAGCTGTTCGGTCTGCCAGGTCGTTACCCTGGGAGATCGTGTCGGTAACCTTTGTATGTGCTTTACACTTCATGATAGAGATTGCAGTAGGTAGATGTATTGCATCTAATAAACCTTGAATGAGAGGACCGTGTTGGATGTTGGCACCGTGAGAAGTTAAGTAACCTCTCTCTCGCCAGAGGACTCCAAAATCGTGAACGACTCCGAATGCATAACGTGAATCAGTATATATGTTGACTCTCTTATTCTTGGCCTGAATACATGCTTGTGTCAGAGCGATGAGCTCTGCGGCTTGAGCTGACAAGGTGTCAATACAATTTGTTTCTATAACTTCGGTATCCGTAGTGACTGCGTAGGCTGCCACTAATTCTCCTGTACCTGTTCTCATACATGAACCATCCACATAAAGTGTCAGGTCCGGATCTGATAATGGGACATCTGTCAAGTCCTGTCTGGGTTTTGTTGTAATAGTAATGACTTCAATGCAATCATGTGCCAAGGGATCTACTCCGTTTACTGGCAACAATGTGGCGGGATTTAATGTGCTACAGCGTCTGATTTCTATGTGTGGTTGAAACAATGTCAATTCATAACCTGTCAGTCTTGCTATGGTCAAGTGTTGGGTCTGTGTGCGATTTAAAAGAACTTCCACGGAATGTGGAACTTGTACTGTCAATTGATGCCCTAATACTATGGCATCGCTCTGTCTGATTGCTAAAGCTGTCGCTGCAACTGATTTCAAACACGCAGGTAAAGCCTGAGCCACCGGATCTAATGTGCTAGAAAAGTAAGCACACAGTTTGTGTGAACCTGCTTGTTCCTGGGTGAGGACTGACAAGGCAGTACCTTCACGTTCTGTGACAAAAAGTGTAAAAGGTTTACTGTAACATGGTGTTGCTAAAACAGGTGCTTGGCATAAGGCTTTCTTTAAGTTATCAAAAGCTTGTGTATGTTCCTGAGTCCAAGGGAGGACAGTCGATGTCGCTGCCTCCTGGGTTGTCAACTGGATGAGTGGCTTTGCTAGAAATGCATATTGGGGAATCCATTGTCTGCAGTACGAGGTGAGGCCTATAAAAGCCCGCACCTCCTTTTGTGTCTTTGGTGGTGACATGTTTACAATTAACTGAATGCGATCGGGAGTGAGCTGTCTCCCCACTTTGGACAGCAAGTGACCCAGGTACACAACTTGCTGAACACAGAATTGCAGCTTCGAAGGGGATACCTTGTGCCCCTTGTCGGCCAGGAAATTCAGAACTGTCAGTGATGCATTTTCACATTCGGGTTCGCTCCGTGCGGTGATCAGCAGATCATCGACATACTGGAGTAGGGCAGTGTTAGCTGGCATGTGAATACTGTCGAGTTGTCTTTTCAGTGCTTGACTATAGATGCTGGGGCTTTCTGTGAACCCTTGAGGTGCGCGTGCAAATTTGAAAGTTCGTCCATTTAAACTGAATCCGAACAAGTATTGGCTTTCTGGATCAATTGGGACACTGAAGAAGGCGTTCTTGAGGTCAATTACAGTAAAGAACGTCGCTTCTGAATCAATAGCTGTCAGTAATGAAGAGATATCTGGGACCACAGGATACTGTGGTACAATGCATTTATTCAATTCGCGCAGATCAATAACTAATCGATAAACAGGTGGTGCATTTGGATCAGTACGTTTAAGAACTGGTATGATAGGAGAATTACATACATTGGAGTCAGTTTCCACAACCACTCCTTGTGCAATGAGCTCGTCAATAATTCTCAGTAAAGCCACTACAGCATCTGGAGGTAACTTATATTGTCGAATTCGTGGTAGTACCACTCCTGCTTTGAGTGTGACTCGATATGGTGTAATGTGCATACATCCTACATCAGTGGGGCCTTGTGCCCACAAGTGCGCAGGTACATTCTGTAACCGGGGATCCATATCTCTTAACACATAATGACCTTTAAAATCTCGCAAAAATAGACGTACTCCTTCCGGAGAACAGCATATTATAGCTCCTAGAGCTTTTAGTGTCTTTATTCCTAATAAGTTTTCTGGGCATGATTTTGTGAGTAATAAATCTGTAGTCCTTGTCAGAGGACCAACTGCAAGGGGGAGTGGCTGTGATACCTCATTAATGATAGGTTTTCCTGAAAATCCAAGGGAAACATTCTGTGAGCCTGAGAGGGGTGCCCCTGGAACCTCATTGTGACTGATTGTGGTCCTGCTTGCCCCTGTATCAATCAAAAACTTCCTGTCTTTTCCTAGCACCTGACTGTGTACATAAGGACCCTCTTGATCTACGGGAACTTCAATAAGGGGCAAGCCAAATTCCCTCTCTAGGCTGTTTCATGTGTATCGTTGATAATCAGGGTAGTCGTTCTGTGCGTATTGGTACATCTGTTGTGTTGTGTTCTGTGTTGCAGTTATAGGCTGTTGCTGTGGGACTGCCACCGTTTGTGATGAAGCTGGCATAGGCGGAATATGTTGTATATTCTGTGGTACTTGTTGCTGGACCTGATCTTGTCTGGGTACGCGCGGTCTCTCCTTGGTCTTACCCGTGGAGATATTGTGTTTCAGAACGGCACAATCGTTTACATAATGACCTGGCTGTTTGCAGTAGTTACATGTCCCTTTAACAGGAGCTGTCGTATTACTAGGCTGGGTCCCACCCTTTTTATGTCCTTCGGCGGGAACTGACTGAGCAACTAACATTTTCATTTTCGTGTCTTTCATGCGTCTTTGTTCATGTTCTTGTTCTTCCCTAATTCTATTCTGGTGATACTGTAACATTTGTAACATTTGTGAAGGGGTGTTAGCTTGCCAAGTACTTTCAACTTTCAATACTCTATTCTTAACCTGGGGCAGTGAATTCTCGACTAATTTCGTTACAAAAAGATGTGGATATGACTCGCTACTTGCTTTCAGACCGCTATTAATGCCAAAACATTTTTCAAATCTGGTATAGAAATCACTGGTATCTTCATCGGGTTTCTGTTTACAAGCTGAAATGGCACCCCAATCTTCCTTTTTAGTACTTAATAAACGTGGCAACACTTGTACTAGCAATCCTGGTAATGCTTTAACTTTATCCCCGAGCCCTTGGCCCGGAATTCTAGTACTTTCTTCGTTTTCTAATGCTGCCCAATCAATCTTTGTGTCTCCCACCTCCCACTCTTTTTCTTTGAGTTTCTCGTATATCCCGGGAGGCAGTAACACTTTCAATATTTTCATAATATCGGGATAAGTATAGTCACCCATTAGTATCATGTCTTTTATTTCACGGTGGAAACCTGCGGGATCTCTGTCATGACTAGGTACTAATTTTTTCATTTCCAATAGTTCTATTTTAGTTATGGGGGTGTACACAAACACACGTCTAAACGTATTGTCTGCATTCTGTACTGGGTGTACTTCCCGCAACGGATTCTGGCCGTCCATGTAATACATTTTTCTTTCCATGACATGTGCTGAGTTGGTCTGTGGACATAGGAAGGCGCTATATCTGTGTCGGTGTTCTAGAATTATTTTAATTAGATCGGTACCTAGACCTCTCCATTTGTTCATGAGTAGTTCTATTAATATATCAGGCAAGGGGCCTGGGTCAGAATGTTGGCTTCTATACAATAAGAGCAGGTGCTGTATCATGTATGTACCAGCTAAACGCTGTTCACTCGGTGTCAGGTTCAAGAACGTATGTGCTAACGCATCATCACCATATTTCTCAGAATTGTCAGCCCATTGTACGGCTGACCTCGCTAGTTCTTGTTCATCCATAGAATCGAGTACATGGTACCCCATTCGTTCTCGAAGTCTATTATCAGTAGCTTGAAATAAATGTTCAGGAGCTCTTGGATTGCACATGGCTTCTTGGAATATTCTTTTACTTTCTGGACGCACTGGGCGCATTGAATTATTGAAAGGTCTTCCCTTACCTACATATGCTATCGTTTCTCTGACTGGTAATTGTGTCTGCTCTGGGGTCTGCTCATGCTCATCCTCCTCTTCTGAGGACTCAACTTTGTCTGAATCTATTTCCGGTGGTGGCTGTCTTTTCTCATGCATCTTTATTATTGCATTTCTTATTCTTCGGAGAATCGGTACATATTTTCTACACAGGCCTCTTTATCGTGATTCCCGTCTGCGATATTCTGGCCCCACCGGTGGAGTGCTTTCACGTCGTCCGGGTTCATACCCGGCCTATCCACTTCCCTTATGAAACAGTTTATAAGAAACCGTAATATCTTGGCTTTCGTATCCACTTTCTGATAGGCCATGGCCTCCTTAATACTTTCAGGCCCTACTCCTGTCTGTACGAACTGGTATATTCGATCTAGATGATCTACCATTCCAGGTAGTGTTAATAAGAAATTCGTAACTCGTCGCAAACGTACTGATGCGAGCAACATTCTTTCGTCATTCTTTTTACCAGGCACTGGATCATATCTACAGTCTGCAAGACGATCTCCATGTAGTGTAATATCGCCTGTTCTAGGTGTACGTTGTTGTGCTAGGTCTCTATAGGTCAGCCGATGGGCCGATGGCGGGGTCTGGTAACCTGTCGCTCCTCCGGACGCGCCTCCTGAGGCGCCAGCTCCGAAGGGGTTAGTTGAGTGAAAAGCGGAGGGAGCAGGCCCAGGAATGGGTGGAAGGACAGCTGGAAGACCAGAAGGAACAGGAGGAGGAGTGGCTTGTCGGGGAGGAAGGAGCTGACCGTCTTGGTCGGCAGGTGGAGGTGTGCGTGGCGGTGCAGTATTTATATATGCGGGAGCCACATCATCTAGGTAGGACGCAAGGAAAATGTCCTTTGCTGTTTTCTGGGGTATTTTAGTCGGGAGCAGTGGGGGTGGTAATTCTTTTGGTACCTCCGGGGTGGCTTTAGGCAAACCCTCAGTCAAGAGGGGGTACATGCCATTCATGAGTGTGTTTCGCTGTCTGTCTACCTGTTCTAATTTTACTCGAGTACCTTCCTCAACTAATACGTTTTCCTGGGCTTTCTCTGGATCCTCCCTCCTTTTCTCTTCTTTTCTAAGTGCTTTTTCTGTACGCCTATGTGATTCTTTACGCCATAATTCAATGGCATCCTTCTGTGACTGTCTGGCTTTCTTTTTCCACAATGCTTCCTCTACCCTCATGATGCAATCTGCATCCCATGTCCCAGTAGCAGGCCATCTCTGATTCTCGGATAATTCTTTAGTGTAGTCCACCCATAAGTCGAGGAATAAAACGGCATCTAGGCCATGTTTGTGGTACATAAAGTACCCTGGGGTGTCCCTAGGTGGAATGGGAACAGCTTCTTCTAATACCCCTTTTCTAGTTTTTATCTGTCTTAATTTGGAGAACAAAGGCATCTTGAAATCTGGCTACTTGGTTCTTACTCAGATATGAACACACTGAACACAATAATCACAATAATTACGATCGAACAATCACTCATACCACGACATTTTTAAGACACATTAAAACATTTTAACATGAATGATGAGGATTAGAAGGTAACTTGCTGACTGCATAATACTAGATACACTGCTCAACAGTGCAGACTGGATATACTGCTAAACAGTACAGATACACTGTCTAAAACAGTGCAGACCAGGTCTGTGTACCCACACCTGTCTTGACCGGCACAAACTAATGCGCACGTCTATATGCGTCCCCAGCAACGGTACTCACCGGGAAGCACGGAAACGGAAAGCCTCGGAAACCCTGGACTGGATTCGGACTGGATTCGGACTGGATTCGGACTCGACTCGTGACGCTGATACTTCGGTACGTCGGAACCTGGTGGGCCTCCGTATACCTCGGATCTTGCTCTCTCAGCTAGGCTCTGGTCGGGATCCTCCGCACTTCTCACCGCCTCGTCTGGGTGTCGATCGCAGCCTCAGTCACCTCCGTTGGCCTGAGGGAGATACAGGAAATCCTGCGGGTACGCGTAGTTGTCCGTCCGGCTGTGGCAGGGGGCCAGGCCTGCAACGCACCACCGGCGCGTGAGATGGGGGAGGGGTCCCTGTTCGGGCGCCAAATTGTCGTAAATAATTAATTTACCGGTGCTTAATTTCTATAATCAATAAGAATAACTCATAATAAAATAAGAGGCAAAATCCGTGATATTTGAGGTTTCTCAAAAGGGTTTTATTCCTATAAAAGGAATTGGGTGATTAGCATATTGGCTCGAGCCAAGGTGGCATACCATTCCGTCACCACGTAGGTTTGGGAAGGGACAGACTGACAGAGTCAATGGTAATATGCGAATATGCAAGTATGCGACAATACATAATTGACAGACATTCATATATATAGTCAATGCATTACAGTAAAGGCATATGCAGGAGGCGTAACAGCTGAGAAGAGAGATAAGAATACATGTACGTAATACAAAAAGGCGTTACAATAGGCGTGCATGAAGGCGTGGACAAGAACGTCATTGAACATGATGTCACAAATGGGTGGATCCATGAATGAATCCAGCAGTGTCAGCAAAATTACATGGCAGAGATGCGCGCGCAGCGGGATGACGTGTAATGTGCGTGTAACTTGAGGGGTGAAGGGGGACTTGACATTTAGCCCTACAAGTGTAGACGGATGTCTGGATGTCAGATCAACCTAATCCCAAATAGCATCTAATATCTCATGTTTAAGGAACTGCATTATCTGAAGGGAAAAGGTCTCTCGGACAAGTGGTTATTTCTATACTGGTTATGAGTGCGTGTATGAGCGTCTGCGTGTCTACATGAGACGCGAGGGGTGCGAGGGAGGGCATGGGCCTACCATGGAAACAGGGCCATGAATTACTTGCATAGAGACAGTGAGGCCTAACCCTCTGCCCTGCAGCTGGAAGGATGTTGACGTGAATCTACCAGACAGGAATGTATTTTCGAGGAGTGGAGCAGATAATTCGAAGGTTGAAGGCAGTCTTGGCAGGCAACGGGTTGAGCCAAGCACCGTTAGCCGCGCCAGAAGTAAGGCAAGGGTCACTGGCACAGAGGCAGCCTGGGCTGAGGGTATCGGAATCAGAAGGCAGAAAAAGGCTCGATGGCAGAATTCAGGCCTACCTCGCCAGAGCTGAAAAACATGTAAGGTATACCACAAAAAGACGTTGGCATAGCATATTTAGGAACTGAATATCCAATCCGTTCATGGTGGATCGAAAAGAGAACATGTTAACGTTGGACGCAAATGTATTTGCGTCATCATAGCTAGCACAGGAGGGAAGTTACATGCACCTTAAGCTCGTACATGGAGTCGATGGGGTCTAAGATAGGGGACACAATCGATCATAAAATTTATATTACCTTACGCCCCCCCACCCCTAGCGCCTTGAGACCCTTACGGGTGAGTAGTCGCGCTTTAACAAACTCCTGATTGATTGATTGATTGATGGAACAGTGGTGGAAAATAAGAAATTTTATATCAAAGATCATTTTGCTGTTTTACAGGACTTGAATGAACTAAAATCGAAACAAAGCAGAGTGTTCCTGAAGCCGACCACCACTGGGGAAAAACCAACCATCCCAGCAAGGCCTGTCTAGATCCTAAAGCTTGGTGATCCAGCCAGAGAAAAGATCGCGGACAAGAAAGAATTTGGGCCTTCTTACAGACAACCAGTGCCTGTCCTAGCAATCCACGGATCAAGAACAGTTTTACTGCCGCCCATTGCTGATAAAAAGGAGAGACTATTTGTGTCTCTTGACCTGATCAAACCACACTATGTGCCCTATACTATGCAGTACACCAAGTGGACCCCGACAATGTAGCAGACGCATTCCACTAGCTACAATCCAAGAAGTTCAAACTGAGTGACTCATCACCTTTGAAGATTCTACAGTGAGAAAAGAAGGACTAAGCAACAAAGCTATGGAACTCATTCCTCTTGAGACGCAAATAACAGTTTGTCCTGATACACCTGTCTAAAATGAAGTAACAAGTGATCAAGTGGTTCCAGCGATTTCAACGAATCCTGATGCAATTCAAACCCTTGACACAATTGCCTCCGGCTATTTCATTAACTTTGATACGTTTTCTGAGGATCCCAGCGAACATGAAATGACGTCAGCACAAGGAACTTTCAAAGAACAAGCAAGACTTTCTTCATCACCTGAAAAAGACTTATCTGGTTTCACCATGGATTGAACTATGGATTGTGTTGGGAATATTCTTCTTTCTACTTTGGTTAGCTCTGGTAATAAATCTGGGTATGCTGATGAATGGAAGATATATTCAAAAGATGCAGCAAGTAAAATAGTGAACTTACTTCCGCAGCCACACAAATCATCCCATCGTGAACAAAGAGACTTGTCAGCAGTGAACATCACAGCCTTTCCTATACCGGATGGTATAGTTTGGGACAGAACTGAATATGACATTTTTGGCCCATTGGACCTGTTTAAGATTCCACACTTATTCAAGATTTCATTAAGTGACTTTATTACCCCCAGTACCCTTTCTGATGATTGGGACTTCGAGACAGTTAATAATATGATGTCTGATCTAGAAATGTCTGCAGTGTTCACAAATCATGAATATTTAGAGGGTTCATCAGACTATAAACAAATGTATTGTTATAACCATTATGGTAATCATTTCTTGCACAAATCTGCAATGCCTAGAAATGTATATATGTATAACCAATGGGAACATTGTCATACACCTCCAAAGGGTAGCTCAAAATTGTTTGCGATGAAATTTCCATATTTTTCAGGGTTCAATTTATCCAATGCTGAATAATTGGTTTTTTTTTAAATGTGAACAAGACAGGAACGCAAAATATGTTAACCAATACAAAACAGATTTATTCTGCAGCCTTTATTGCCCAACTGTCTAGACATGATTTCGACTTTTGGAAAGACACCATTGAGACAAAAACTGGGTGGGTTAAAAAGATTGGCAAGTGCAGGGGGTAGAAGCTTTGTTTAGAGCCTGTATCATCCCTGAGCAAATTATGTTTTTGAATGACACTGTCCAACAAACGCCTTGCCTTGGGTTTGCCAAGATCATGGACACACTGACCATACCTATATCTGCAAGTAATAGAACAACATGGGGGAGATCGACGTACATAATATTTTGCATTACAACAGATCAGATCCAGGTTGGAAAAAATCATTGCTCTGGCCCACAGACACAAACAACTGTCAAGATCGATTCCTGAACAAAACACAGGGTTTCACTATCAATAGGCCAGACCCAAGATATGTTCAAAGACAGCATCCTGGGATAGTAACAACATACAGTGTATGGAAACTATGTTTTGATTGGCTACAGAAATCTACACTTAAGGATGTAAAACAACACTTATCTTTACTTAAAGATGACGCAGATCTTAGGGAATTCTTGCTAAGACCAAGAAAACCACGTCAAAAACGTTTCAAATATGCCGATATATATGCTGCATAGAATTAATTATGGAAGATTACCCAAGCAGAGACTGCAGAACGAATACGAGATATTGATCGTATTAATTTAGAGAAATCTCTCTCTGTAGTAGACAATAGGTTAACAACTCTGTCGTCCAGGATATATTCATTGGACAGCATTGTGTCTTCTGCCATAAACATCATGGAACAAGACTTGGTCATGTTGCAACATGGACAGTCTAAGTTACGTTCTATCATGCTATTAGGCTGGATGCTACAAAACTTGTGTGCAGGCTATGTGCCTTGGCGTTTAATCAATACTACGTCACTGTTTTCAGAATTCAATCTCACTGATAAACAGATCAAACTGGCGCAGAGGGGAGCAGACTACACAGTGCTGAGCATTGAAAAACTGGAAAGATTACCATTCACAGTGGCAGAGAAACCAGCTACTTAATGGACAATACATGATAAAATCACTCTACCTGATACAATTTTCCATTTTCAGTATTACCACTAAAAAACATACCAGCAGGCAGATATGAAAGGTTGGGTAAAGAATACATCAAGACATCCTGGAATTTACCATACACACACAGATGTTGGAGTGGGGGACGCACTAAGTGGTTCTCTCCTTTGTCAGGGTATTAATTTACACGGGGCCTGCAATGGTTCACCAGCTGCAGTGATTAATCCAATTTTTGGACTACTGTTTAACGGAAGTTACATTATGTTGAACGATCACAGCTGCTGTGGCATTTTGCCAGGTATCCCATATCTAGTAACTGTGTCATCCAGGGTCGCTTACTATATGCAAGTATTGTTTCCACAAACCAAGACAGTCAGGGAGTCATCTCTATGGCCTTCACTGAACATCTCTCCTATACGAATTGATACTCTAAGCAGAATGAATTTTTACAAAAAACTGTGCCACTGACCTTTTAAATGCAAACTGCCCTATACATTTCTCAGAAATGTTGGAATGTATCTTAAACATGTCTGATACGAGCGGTATTGTAGCACCTTTTCAAGCAGTCCTCAGAATATTTCCCAACTTCGTGCACTCTGTGTTTGGCGGACTTAGATATGTTTAACATGTTTAGGAAATAGTAACGTTGTACATCCGAAAGTGGAGTGGGTGTTGTGTGTCAATTTAAATATTGTATCTAGATTTACTGATTCATGCCCTTATATAGGTATCATTCACATTGTCCTTATTTAGGCATAGAAATCCAATCCTTATTTAGGCTTTACTCATGCTAACTAAATACAAGCATGGTCAACTACATCCGATCCTCTTCGTCACAACGAGTTCTTGGAAAACCAGACTCTTAAACCTTTAGGACTTCCCCTTGCTTGGATATTGATTTCTCCAAGAACTTTATTATGCATGAACATATATTCCTTATGTGTTCATTCATGACGTTCTTATGCCGAACTTTTACATCAATACTGGCATTCCTAAACACCTTCAAGGTATAGATATGCCTTCACTTGCTATTGCAAGGCACAGTGCGGTTCGACTACCTACGTGCACGATGCGGCTCGCCACAGCAAGTCCCAAAGGAAGTCAAGTCCCCAACTGATGCACTGACCAGACGCTGTCATCCTCCTTGCAGAGAATCCACCTCCAGTGCTTCTGACTCCCCTTGCGGGGTGTTAGAGATCGAGTCCTGGAAAAGAGATACCAACCTCTTTCATTCTAAGGTATGGAGCTGATTAGAACCCAGAGAAACTTTTGGCAACTCTTGGCATAATTAAACCAGACTAAGACAGCACCTACTTCTTCCCTTGTACTACTCTTAGGTTAGATACACTGGGGTAGGATTATTTTAAAAGCACCAGATGAGTATTTTAGCCTGTGTTATTTATGTATGTATTTTAACGAATATATGTCATAGCTACAAGACATGCTATTAGAGTATTATTTTATTCTACTGCTAACGCTGTACATTTTATACTTCGCATTCTGTCTAACGATTGTAGCAGTTCATATCCCTTGCATGAGAAATAAGACTGTTCAATAAACACTATTTATTTTCATTTTGTCTTCCACTAACTTTATTCCCTCCCCATTTTTAGACCGTCATTTTCTAAAAAAACCCTATTTTCCCCTACCCACCTTCTTGTATCCTTTCCATTGTAGGTGGTACATACCGTCTATTACAACTTGGGTATGTGTTTCACTTGCTTCCATTTAAAGGAGTGACTTAGTGTAACTACTCTAGGATGTTTATGTTGGTGGCACCTGTATAAATGTGTGTCACTTGTACTTACCATTTTCTATCAGACACATGCTCACGTGGTAATAGGGATTATATCTTTACTTTTCTCACTCACTAAGGGTACACTTATGTGGTACACTGTACCCGCATGCATGAATATATGTTCATCGGATAACACCTGGCATGTGCTTATTTAGTAGTCACATCTAGTTGAGTCTATATTTGCTCACACAGGAGTCCCTTGAGTCTCCTCCTTGTTGGTTTCCTCGAGTGCTGGAAGATTCACGGTTTCAGAATTTGTGGTATCTGTTCAAAAACCAAAATGTATATAACTTGTACTAAGCTGGTTCTTTTGTATTAATTCCAGCCCTGAAGAGTCAGAGATCACTGTTTCTCTGACGAAACACGTTTCGGCTGGCTGTTCTTTGTACCAACAAACATTAAAAGAAGCAAGAAAAACCACAACAATTTTTTTGTCTATGTGTAGAAAACAGACATACTATGTTTTGATTGTATGTGTGCACAGGACTGTTGCAAAAGTTGTCATGTTTATGAGGTTGTCAGAAACTAATCCTTTCTTGTTCATTCAAGAAGTTTCTAGTGATCTCTGAGTTAGCGGTCACACACAAGTAATTAATTTTACTGTACTCGATAGAGACATACTGACCTCAGTCCTATGTCAAAACTATAGTATATTATTCCAATGCGCAGAGCCTATCAGGGATATAGGAACTACCCTACAACTCCTTCTTTGCCTTCCTGGTATGGGAGCCTGGTTTCCCCGGTGCATGAATCTGACCGGATTTAGTGGCATTCACATCCACACGAGGATCAAAGTAATTTTTTTTTCTTCCTCTCACTTTTATTGACAGCATAAAAGCCTCTTTCTTTCCCCCCTTTGTTTTTTTGGAGTATATACCTACCACTAAGACTAAGGAAGGTTGTGTCACCCCCGTTTTCTTTCTTTTTTGGGAGTGAAAACAGCCGAGTGAAGAAAATTGGATCTGGAGTCTAGGTGTGAGCACTGTCCTTTCCGTTCCATTCACACCCTCTCTCCACTACAAACCCTATAGTCTACCAGCACCTATGTTCGGTTTGGTGGTGGTCTTTTCTAAAGGATAACAAAGAAAGGTCCTGATACTTACAGCCTTCTCTTCGGTTTTCCTCTGAGCCTCCTGGGGTGTGTCCATCTCCGGTCCCGGAACCTATAGAAAAATGAGATGAGAAGCATTGTAAAAACAGCTAATATATGAGGAAATCAAATAGCAGCAGAACATTAACGTGGGACAGAAGTACCGGGGAACCCGCCCTAAAATCACTGAAGAATACAGGAAGAGAAAGAACACAGAAAGAAAGAAATGAGGACTGTGGATTAACGGAGAGTTGTTTATGTTTATGTTCCAGCGGATTTCCCTCGTGGCAATATATATATATATATATATATATATATATATATATATATATATATATATATATATATATATATTCACAGAAACAAAACATAGGTTTAAGGGACGTTATAGTTAGTAGTTAGAAATTAGCATTTAAAAAACCTTTGAAATTGAAATTCTCCTATTACCATGACTAGAGAATCTGGATTTCGTTAAAGACTCGGAGGCTAACATTATGCATATAACTTTTAATGCAGTCCAAGCGGCCGCATACATCATAAAGTAAAAGGGTTCCAGAATAGAACGCTCAGAACAAATAAAAGGCATGAGCCCATAACATTCTGCCTCTTTTGAATGTGGTGTAAAATAGGATAAGTCTGGTAAAATTGAAAAACTCCAAAGTTCATTAAACCATAACAAAACGAAGAACATGCTGAGCGAAGAGTGCAGGTGAGATCGGGATCAGATCACGAAAGATTATCTCAAAAAAAGGAAAAGAAAATAAGTAAATTTTCAATGATTAAGATAATAAGTAAAATAAGAAGTAAGCAATTCTTGGGATAGGCAGAGTCATTGAAGAAAGACAGATCTGAAAGAGAGAACCCAAAGGTAAGTTAGGAACGTTGTAAAGGCAATGTAATACACTTCAATTAGACTGTAAATTTATGACAGGTCGACAATACAATTTGACATGCAACGGTAAACTTTAATAAATTCAAGGGAAAGGGAGGGTGGGATAATGTTAGCCTCCGAGTCTTAAATGAAATCCAGATTCTCTAGTTATAGTAGTAGGAGAATGGCAATTTCATTACAAGATCAGAGGCTACCATTATGCATGTTGGTAGCAATGTGAGACAACATCAGACATATGAGTAATTGGTTTTTAATAATGCTGGGCGAAAGTACTAGCATTAGACCAGTCAGCAACCTTTAGAATATCATCCAACTTACCACCAGACCAGAAGGATTTACTGGCCATAGCACCTCTGATCGAGTGAGCTTTGAACAAATTTAAGTCGAAGCCTGCTAAATGCCTGCTAAATTCATAGCTATTTTGACCCATCAGGCGATATAAGTAGAAATTATAGCTTTGTGCAGTTTAACGAAGGAGATAAGGGGTTGATTCACACCAGGGGGGCGAAGAGCGTTCATTCTGCAGTCAACCAGGCAAAGTTTTGTGCATAAGTCAAAACGTGGATAGAAAATAGAGTCAGACATAGTCTTGGTTCTTTTAAACAGATCGAATTTGACTCCAAACATGTTGTATGATCTATTGGAAATTTCGAGAGCTTAACATCTGAAACTCTACGACAAGATATACGACAAAGAAGAGTAGCAAGTTCGATGGAGAGGTTTTTTCTACTTAAGTGAATATTATCGAGCCAGCTAGAAAAAAGGTCAAGAATAAGATTACCGTCCCAGAGGGACTGATATCTGGGTTTAGGAAGTCTTCTGAGTCTAATGCTTTTGAGGACTCTACAGATAATTGCGTTCTTACCTACCATTTTACCATTAATGAGAGCATGTCCTGCGGAGATAGCGGAACTATAACTATTAATGGATCTATAGCTGAGACCCTGTTCGAATTGTTCCACGAGAAAGTTAACTATGTCAACGATAGGTGCTTCCACGGGATCCAAATTCCTTTCATTGCACCAACGTGACCAGGATTTCCAAATGTTGTTCTAACTGTAGTGCGTACCTGGGGCTCAAGACTCTCCGAGGAGAGTAGCAGCTGTTGATGAAAGTCCCGAGATCTTGTTGGATCTCCTGACACTCTCCATGCAAGTAGGTTCAAATTCCCTGTCTGAGCCAGTGGGTGAATTTGACCGTCTACGTCTGTAAGAAGGTCCTGTAGGAAAGGAATTAGGAAGGGAATCCAGCAAGCCAGTTCTAAGGTTGTAGGGAACTAAATGTAAATGTAAATGTAAATGTGGGTGTACTTGTAAAGCGCACTGTGACTCCAAGGAGTATCCTGATGCTGAAGACCGCTGGGAAACCCGTCCTGGTTTTCCCTGTGAGATGGTCCCTTTCAGGGTATCTCCAAGGTGAAACCAGGCATCCCCAGCGTCTGTGGGGGGCCGTTGTAGAGATGAGGCAAGCTTAATGCCCAGAGTTGCCGAGGTGTTCCCTGGGTAGAGTAGGCACCGAGGTGAGAGAATTATGAGTCCGTTTGACCCTGGTCCACGACCCTGCCGCATCGGGGATTGAACCCTGGTCCCGGGCCGTTCTCTGCTTATGGGTCTGCCACCTCTAACCAGTGAGCCACACCACTCCACGCCGCCTCTAACCAGTGAGCCACACCACTCCACTAGGCCTGGGATGGCCAGAAAGGAGTCACTAGGACAATGGAACATCATTGATGTCTCACCTTCTGGAGGACTCTTTGTATCATGGAGAAGGGGGGAAAGGTGTATGCTTTGATCCCCTTTCAGCATTAGAGAAAGGCGTTCACTGCTAGAGCACCCGGGTCGGGCATCCAGCTGTAATAATTCACCAGTTGGAAAGTTAGTCTGCTCGCAAAGAGATCTATTTCCAAAGGACCCCATATTTTGTCGAGGGATCTGAAGACAGAGACGTTGAGCTTCCAATCGCTGTGATCCAAGAGGGACCTTGAGTTCCAATCTGCAGATCTATTGGATTTCCCTGGCAGATATTCGACCTTCAGAGAGATCTTGTGCTCCAGACAGAACATCCAAAGTTTCTTGGCTAAATTCAAGAGGTCTGCAGATTTCTTTCCTCCCAGACGGTTCATATAAGCAACTGCGAACATGTTGTCCATCTTCAGAATGACCGATCTGCCCTGAAGGGAATCTTTGAAACTCATCAGTGCATAGAGACCAGCAGTGAGTTCCAGGTAATTTATGTGGTAAAAGGATTCTTCTTGAGACCAAACACCGCCAGTTTTCTGGTCTAGTAGACAGGCTCCCAGTCCCCAGCCATGATGGCTTGAGTCTGATTCTAGAATAAAGTTTGGTGTAGAGCCAAAGATTACCATGCTATTCCAGGCATCCAAGTTCTCCAGCCACCATGTCAGTTCCAATCTGGCTTCCAGGTCCAGCGAAATGAGATCTCTGTACCAGAGGCCAGATTTCAGAGCTCTCACTTTTACTCTTTTGAGAGTTCGGTAGTTTAGGGGTCCCGGAAAGACAGCTTGAATAGAAGAGGAAAGGAGACCCAAAAGTCTGGCGAGATCCCTTAAGGATAAAGTCTCTTGCTTCAAGACATGTCTTATCTCTTTCCTGATTTTGGATATTTTCTTTGGTGGAAGTAGGAGAAGGCACTTTGTGGTATCCATGGTGAAGCCTAGGAATTCTAGTGATCTGGAGGGAGATAAGATCGACTTTTCTCTGTTTATGATGAAGCCTAGGCTCTCTAGAAAATCTATTACGGTCTTCAGGTCCTGGATGATTTGGGAATTGTCCTGCGAAAGGATGAGGATGTCGTCTAGAAATATGATTAGACGAATGCCCTTTTGTATTAAGTAGGAGGCGATTGATCTCATCACTTTGATGAAGCAGTGCTTTCAACTGGAAGAGATGATTCTTCCACATGAATTGGAGGAAGGATTGGTGCACCTTGGCCATAGGGATGGTGAAGTAGGCATCTTTTAGATCTAATTTGACTAGCCAGTCTCCTTCCAATAATAGGTCTCTTAGTAGATGGATGGATGTTCCAGCGGATTTCCCTCGTGGCAATATATATATATATATATATATGTATGTATGTATGTATATATATATATATATATATATATATATATGTATATATATATATATATATATATATATATATATATATATATATATATATTCTATCTTGAAGTGTCTGTAGACAAGGTATTTGTTGAGTTCCCGTAGATCCAACCTTTGTCCTTTTTCTTGACGAGGAAGAGAGTACTTAAAAATGTAAGCATTTCCGGAAGAACTTCTAATATTGCGCCATTCTGAAGCATAGAGTGTATCTCTCCTTCTATCAGCTTTTCCTGATCTAGGGTGAGAGGAATGTCCCTGGGAGTCTCTGTGAAATCTATCATAAACCCTTTCACAGTATTTAGGACCCTAGGATCTTGCGTAATCAATTCCCAGTTGTGATAGAAAAATTGGAGTCTGCCTCCCACCTTTGGGGAAAAAGACGGGGGAGAAAGGAAACTTTCTACTCACTCTGGGAGATGTTGTCATTGGAAGAACCTCTAGATCTGAAGCCCCTGGAGCAGAAACCTCTTCCTCTGTGAGGATAGAATTGGGGGTTATTTGAGGGTTGGTAACCTCTTCCGAATCCTCTTGATCTTCCGAAGGGCCTGTGGTTGAAGTGGCCTGAAGGAAGGCCCCTTCTCCCGGCCCTGCCAAAAAGGTTCTTGTTGAAGACCCGTTTCATGTTTTGATGGGCCTTATCTAAGGTTGTAATGGTTGAAACATATTTTACAAGGGTCTTGATAAGATCCTCCCAAAGAGTAAACCTCTGAGGTTCAAGGAGGGTTCTTTATCAGCCAGATGGCCCAACTTAGTACTGATTTTGGTGAGAACTACCCTTCTCCTCTCTGAGTTGAGGCTGAGTTGAGGCTGGCGTTTCCTAGGAGAATTAGTGCTCTCTGGGACCAACCCCTAATTGCTTTGGTGTCCAGAGGTGTGCCGGTGATGTGGCTGACCTTAGCCTGTGTCGATGATCCTTGCCAGGGGACCCAAGATGTCGAGGACACGATCCTGGCACCCTTTAAGGGATCTTTTCATTGCCTTTCTCTGGTCTGTACAGAGTTTGAAAAGGTATTTGATAAGTTCGGGGTCGAGATTGGGCGTTTCAATCAATCAATCAATCAATCAGTGAACTTGTAAAGCGCACTACTTACCCGTGAGGGTCTCAAGGCGCTTGGGGGGGTGCTGCTACTGCTCAAAGAGCCAGGTCTTGAGGAGCCTTCTGAAGTTGAACAGGTCTTGGGTCTGCCGCAGATGGGTGGGAAGGGAGTTCCAGGTCTTGGCGTCGAGGAAGGAGAAGAATCTGCCACTGGAGGATTTATGTTGGATGCATGGGACGGCGGCATGGGCGAGGCTGGTGGAGCGGAGCTGGCGGGCGGGGTGTACAAGTTGAGTCTGGTGTTCAGGTAGGCTGGTCGGGTGTTGTGGAGTGCTTTGTATGCGTGGGTGAGGAGCTTGAAGGTGATCCTCTTGTTGATGGGGAGCCAGTGCAGGTCTCTGAGGTGGGGGTGATGTGGCTGCGGCGGGGAACGTTGAGGATCAGTCGGGCGGAGGCGTTTTGGATGTGTTGTGGTTGTTGCAGGTGTTTGGACGGGATTCCTGCGTAGAGTGCATTGTCGTAGTCCAGCCTGCTGCTGACGAGGGCTTGGGTCACCGTTCTTCTGGTTTTGGTAGGGATCCACTTGTAGATCTGGTGTAGCATGCGGAGGGTGTTGTAGCAGGAGGAGGAGATGGCGTTGACCTGCTTTGTCATGGAGAGTGAAGAGTCGAGGATTAATCCTAGGTTGCGTGCGTGGTACGTGAGTTTCGGTGCTGTTACCAGTGTGGTCGGCCACCCGGAGTCGTCCCACACAGAGGGGTTGGGGCCGAGGAGGAGGACCTCTGTCTTGTCTGAGTTCAGCTTCAGGCGGCTGCTCCTCATCCAGTCGGCGACGGCCTTCATTCCCTAGTGGAGGTTGGTCTTGGCCGTGTGAGGGTCCTTGGAGAGGGAGAGGATGAGCTGGGTGTCGTCGGCGTAAGAGATGATGTTCAGGTCGTGCAGGTGGGCCACTTGTGCGAGGGGGGGCATGTAGATGTTGAACAGGGATGAGCCCTGGGGTTCTCCGCAGATGATATCGGTGGCTTTGGATCAGAAGGTTTGGAGGCGAACTCACTGGGTTCTGAAGGAGAGGAAGTATGTGGTCCAGTCCAGGGCTTTCTCAAGTATTCCGGCTTTTTGGAGGCGTGTTCTTAGTGTGTGGTGGCAGACAGTGTCGAAGGCAGCCGACAGGTCCAGGAGGATGAGGGCTGACATTTCGCCATTGTCCAGTTGGCGCCTGATGTCGTCTGTGGCAGCGATGAGGGCTGTCTCTGTGCTGTGGTTCCATCTGAATCCGGACTGGGATGGGTCTAGGATGTTGTTGTCCTCGAGGTGGCGGGTCAGCTGTGAGTTGGCGATTTTTTTGATGACCGTCACTGGGAAGGGGAGGAGGGAGATGGTCCGGAAATTCTTGAGGTCTTTGGGGTCAGCCTTGGGCTTCTTGAGAATGGTGCTGATTTCAGCATACCTCCAGCTTTCTGGGAATGTTGCTGTGTCGAAGGAGAGATTAATGACCTTCCGTAGTTGGTGTGCAATGGTTGTGTCCACTTTGTTGAAAATGTGGTGTGGGCAGGGGTCTGACTGTGATCCTGAGTGGATGGAGTTCTTGACCTTGCGTGTCTCGTTGTCGTTTATGTGGGACCAGGAGGTCAGCTGGGTGGTGCAGGTGGTGTTCGGGGTGGGGTCTGTAGCGGTCGGGGGATGGGGTGTTGAAGCTGTCGTGAATGTCGGCGATCTTGCGATGGAAGAAGGTGGCCAGTGAGTCGCATAGATCTTGCGTGGGTGGGACATCGTTGGTGTTGGCGCTAGGGTTGGAGAGTTCCTTCACTATGATGAAAAGTTCTTTGCTGTCATGTGCGTTGTTGTCCAGGCGGGCTTTGAAGGAGGATCTCTTGGTTGTTCTGTTGAGGTGGTGATGTCTGCGGATGGCGTCCTTGAGTGCTACGTGGCTGTCTGGTGTGGTCGTAGAGCCATTTCTTCTCCAACTTCCAGCATGTACGTTTGGAGGTCTGAAGTTCTTCAGTGAACCAGGCGGCTTTCTTGCTGGAGTGGTTAGTGGATGGTTTCTTGAGTGGGGCGAGGGTGTCCGAAGTTGCGGGCGGCGGCGTCTGTGTCTGTGTCGGTGGGCGGGTTCTGGGCGAGGGTGGAGGTCGGCTGGTCTTCGGTGACTTTGCTCCAGCAGCGGCCGGGAGCTGTTGGGTGCGGTGTTGCATGGTTGCTTTCTTGAAGGTGAAGTGGATGTAGCGGTGGTCGGTCCAGTGGAGTTCGGTGGTGTGGTTGAAGGCGATGTGGGTGGTTGTGGAGAAGACACGGTCGAGCATGTGGCTGGCGGCGTGGGTGTGTTCGGTGACGAGTTGTCGAAGGCCGAGGTTGGCGAGGTTGTTTATCAGGGTGGCGGAGTTTGTGTCATTGTTGTTCCCGAGGTGGAAGCTCAGGTCTCCGAAGAGGATGTAGTCCATAGAGGCGAGTGCGTGGGTGCTGGTGAGGTCGGCGATGGAGTTGCTGAAGGGGACCCAGAGTCCGGGGGGTCTGTAGATGTGTGTTCCTCTGAGTGTTGTGTTTGGGTTGGCATGGATCTGGAAGTAAAGGTGTTCGGTGGTGTTGAGGCAGTCGTCTGCAAGAGTGTGGACCTGGAGGGTGGACTTGTGGACAATGGCTATTCCTCCTCCCATCACGTTGGGGCGGTCTCTGTGGGAGATCTTGTAGCCGTCCAGGATGGCTATGGCGATGTCAGGTGCCAAGGAGTCATTCCACCATGTCTCGGTCAGGAAGGCAATGTCTGGGTCGGAGGTGTCGAGTAGGTCCCAGTGCTCAACAGCATCTTTGCATGCGGAGCGGGTGTTAAGGAATATGCAGCTGAGGTGGTTGGGTCCGGTCCTTGGAGGTTTGGTGGTTCTGTCGCAGTTGAAGATGCAGGTGTGGCAGGAGAAGGGTACGTGGGTACGTTTCGGGCGGCCTGGAAGCAACAGTAGTCTCGGCTGGTGTTGAGGGCGAGGAGGGTGTTGGCGTCGTATCAGAGTCTGGTGTCTTGGCGTGCGCGGGGTCTAGGGCCTGTAATTTGCGAGTATCCCTCTGTTCCCCTGTAGGGTCTAGGAGGGCATCTTTGGAAGTAGAAGGAGGTTTTTCTTCCAAGGATTGGTTATAAAACTCTTGGTCATCATCGTTTAAGTCCAGGACATATTCATCAAAAAGATCAGAGCCATCATAATCCTGTGAGTCATCATCTCTCAAAAAATTACGTTGAGTACTTAGATAGTTTGTGTCGCTAGGGACTCCCAAAAACTTTGTGCCAGGGGGGACACCATTATAAGTTGTGCCGCTAAGGACACCCAATTTACTTGAGGTCCGGTGACCTCCCATAATAGTAGGGGTGCTTTTACCTCCTGTAGTGCTCCTGGGGGTTGTATGCTCGTTATTTTTAATTTTCTCTATTCCTCTTCCCCCTTATTTCAATGAGATCGTCAGATAGGTTATTTTGCATGTCGCTGGTCTCATCCTCCACCGTGGGGAGTGACCTTTTGGATGCCATAACTTTTGATAGAGTCTCCAACATGCAAAATCTCATCTCATCGTGGATGATGCTCTTAAAAGCCTGGTTATCTATACTAGGGATAGGTGTGGTGGCTTCACCGGAGTCTGCTTCAGACATTATATATCATTTTTGGGTAGATATAATAGTAGATATAAAAGAGGACGGCACACTTCTCTTTTTTTTCATATTAAATGGATGGTACCCTTATTTTTTTTTGTTGGTGGTATTGTTCGAAGATGAACGAATAAAGTTATGAACAGTTGGAGACATGGATATAAATGGATACATGAGAGTGTTTTCTTCAGACCCTCAGACAAGTAGCTTTTGATGCAAAAAGGTTCTTTTAGTAGGAGCGCTGTACAAAATTACCAGCTGATCGTGAGATGTAAGTAACTGAAACTCAGCTTGAGCGTCCGATCAGCTGGTTGCCAGGACAGTCTGTATAAGTTGGAGGAAAGATCCCTGGCAACGCGCGTACACAACACGGGTGTTGCCAGGGTATATTCCTCTAAGTGTGGCCGTTAAATCTCCGAAGACGGAGAAGAAGTTGTTGAGGCAGTAAGGGGTGCCTCTTCTGTTTTAAAGAAGGTGAAAATGCATTAAAGCTGGTAGCCTGGTGGAGAGGAGCCTAAGGGTGGCAGTCCTCTCCCCCGGTTGCGAGTCAAAACGGAAGCAGAAAGGCTAACGAAGCGAGGGGGTCAAGCGCCGGGGTCCGTAATTTGAGAGTGGCAAGACCAGGGCGAGAGAGAGAGGGTAAAGCGATATCAAATTGCAACGTAGGCAATGAAACGCTGTAAGGTTAAGGTAAATTAAGGCAACAGCAGTTTAGAGCAAAGGTATGTAAAACATTGACAGAAGAAGGCATTGGCAAGGTGAAGCCTTGGCATTAACAAATAATATATTTGTAAGATTAAATATTTAGAAAAGGAATATCAAATAAGCAGGTATAACATTCACGTCAACAGTAATAAGAAGTATAATATGACTTATCTGCTTGGAGCCGCATTTAAAAGAGGCAAAATGTTATGGGCTCATGCCTTTTATTTGTTCTGAGTGTTCTATTCTGGAACCCTTTTACTTTATGATGTATGCAGGTGCTTGGACTGTATTAAAAGTTATATGCATAATGGTAGCCTCCGATCTTGTAAAGAAATTCACTGAAAAACCCATAGGTTTCAGGGACGTTATAGTTAGTTGGACATTTCACTCATACAAAACCAGAAAAATTCTGCCATTATAGTTAGTTCAGCTAACTACAACTTGCGCCCCAGCAATGCACTGATGATGATGCCACATATTACATCATTCATGACATGGTCAGTGACATCACTGATGACATCTACATGACTAGCCCAACAGGTATGTCCAGTAAGCGCCACAGAGCTGCGTTCCAGAGAGGTGTAAAAAGGGGCATGGCCTCGGACCACCTCTCTGCAATGCAGCAATGCAGCCCTGTGGCGCTTACTGGAGGTACCTGGTGGGCTAGTTGGCCCCCAGGGACCCTCAGGATTGAAGGGGAATTAATTCGCCAACTTAAAATGCGCCACAGGCGTGTTTGCAGAGTGTTGTTGGGAGGGGGCGGGCCTCCGTCGTAATGGTAGATTTTTTTTTATTTGTTTCTTAGAACGGGCCAAGTTGCCCCCATTCTCAGGCCAATTATGGACCTGGGGACCCCATCCATTTTTTTAATTATTATTTTTTACAGGGGAGGTGCCCCTGGGGCCTGGCCTGTCTATTCGGGACTGTTAGGGGAGCCCCAATGCCCCCACAGTTGCGCTGGTCCCCCACTTCCTGTGGGAGCGGGCATTGCTTTTGGACAAGGGGAGCTGCTAACATGCAGCTCCCCTTGTCCAAAAGCAATCCTACTTTACTTCATTGAAGCGAGAGCATGTTCTTCTGCTCTCGCTTCAATGAAGCAAAACAGGGTTTACTATGGCTCCCGCCCTGTCATAGCAAACAGCAATGTCCTGGGGGTGGACACCCCCGGACACTGCAGGAGCCGACCCTGGGGGGTGGCGGTCACCAAGGCCATGAAAGGCTCCAGGAGGGGCACTCCTCCCTTTCACTGCAAAGCCCCTAGGAGGTGGTGGTCCCCGGGGCTCGGTTGTCGGTAACAGACCCCCACATTTGCATACATAGTGCCCCGAGGAGGTGGTGATCCACGGGACTCCGGGGGGGCTGTGTGCCCCCCGAAAATAATGGAAAAGTCCCGGGGAGGTGATGGTCACCGGGCTGCGGGGTCCCTGTGGGCTACATATTTTGGCATTGCACGCAGGACCTGGCCCATCAGGGGACTTAAAAATAACATAGAGCCGTAGCCTGCACTTCGTTTTGTTTTTTTCTCCATCTGGATCCGCGCAGCCAGCGTGAATTTGGCTGATTTTTTAAAAATATGCTTTCTTTGGCCCTGGGGGCCGCTGTGGGACTCTCTCAGCAGGCCTAGTTTTCCCAGTTTAGTAGTAGTAAAGTTAGAAAAATACTAATTTTAGGACTTTCGGTATTCACAGAAGGCATTTAGGAGTCCTAAAGTTAGGTGTCCTAACTTTACTACTACTAAACTGAGATAAATCCTAATTTTAAGACTTTCGGTATTCACAGAAGGCTTTTAGGAGTCCTAACTTTACTACCACTAAACTGAGAAAAATCCTAATTTTAAGACTTTCGTGATTCACAGAAAGCATTTAGGAGTCCTGAATTTAGGACTACTAACTTTACTACTACTAAACTGAGAAAAATCCCAATGTTAAGACTCTCGGTATTCACAGAAGGCATTTAAGAGTCCTAAAGTTAGGACTCCTAACTTCTGTGAATACCGAAATGAGTAAGTGCCTTCTGTGAATACCAAAATGGTAATAAGTTTAGGATTTTGTCTTAAGTTAGTTCTGTGAATCGGGCCCACAGTGATTTGCCTGGAATCACAGGATGTTGAGCTGATGCCGAGATTCGAACGTAGCTCCCCAGCTCTAAAGTTCGCAATTCTAGAACTTATGGCAGGAGGTATGTCTAAAAGTGTATGTCGGTGCTGGCCATCAATGAGAGAGACCTGTGCATTTTTCAAATGGGTGGTGAAAAAATATGAGTATGTTGCTGGAGATGTGGGCCGCCGTGCCACCAATGTACTTACCGGGGGAGGGTAAACACCCATTATTCCGCAACTTTCTTTCCGCATACCAACACTCCGCATACTTTCATTACGAAAGTACCATAACTCTGCAATGCTATTATAACGCATGGCATGGCATTACATTTTATATGCTTTTACCACGCATATATTTACAACGAAATTCGTTGTAAATGCATGAATGGTAAAAGCATGTTTTTTTAAAATGTTTAGATAAGGTAAGTATGGGTATAGGGGTATGTGTTTTGGGGTACTGAGGTATATGTTTTGGGGTGTTTGGGTATTTTAAGGGTTCAGATATAGTTTTGGGTTATGGGGTACAGGGGTAGTTTTAGGGTTTAGGGATAGGTATGGGTTTTGGGGTATAGGGTTCAGGGCTAGGTTTGGGGTATTGGGGTATTTTTAGAGTTCAGGAGTAGGTTTGGGTTTTGGGATACAGGGGTATTTTACGGGTTCAGGGCTAGGTTTGGGTTTAGGGGTACAGGGTTATTTTCAGAGTTCAGGGTTAGGTTTGGGTTTTGGGGTACAGGGGTATTTTTGGGGTTCAGGGGTAGGTTTGGGTTTTGGGGTACATTGGGTATTTTAAGGGTTCAGAGCTAGGTTTGGTTTTTTGGGTACAGGGGTATTTTAGGGTTCAGGGGTAGGTGTGGGTTTTGGGGTACAGTGGTATTTTTAGGGTTCAGGGCTAGGTTTGGGTTTTGGGGTACAGGGGTATTTTTAGGGTTCAGTGGTAGGTTGGGGTTTTGAGGTACAGGGGTATTTATAGGGTTCAGGGCTACGTTTGGGGTTTGGGGTACAGGGGTATTTTTAGGGTTTAGGGATAGGTTTGGGTTTTGGGGTACAGGGTATATTTATAGGGTTAAGATGGGTTAGTGTTTAAGGGTGTTGGGGTATTTTAAGGAGTAAGGGTGGGTTATGATTATGGGGTGCAGGGGTATTTAAAGGGAGCAGGGTGGGATTAGCACACAATGAGACATGGCATGAAGGGCGGAATGGACCACACGCCCCAAGCATTTGTCACGCCCCCAGCAAACACCCACAGCACAACGCAAACATACCCACAAGGGACTACTTTGCTGGCACGGTTCTTTTACCTTTTAAATGTATATGGTGGGCATCTGCATAGCCTATGTCTTTCTGCTGAAACTGCCCTTTCCAACGCTGTATTGGGTGTTGTGATTGGTGCTGTGGTTCCTGAGATTACCGGCCTCAAAGGTTTGGGCTCTCTCTTTATTATATTAGTATATATATATATATATATATATATATATATATATATATATATATATTACCTACTGGCGATAGCCAGTAGGTATATATAGTTAGGATTTTTTCTCTATGGAACTTTTGAAAATTCTATGTCTAATAACTTTGGCGTTTGTGGACGGAATTGGCTGAAATTTTCAGGAAAATGGCACATTTTGTGTGCAGCTCCTGAAGATTTGGAGGGGGGTCGTCAAGGGGGGGCCGAGAAAAAAGGGGGGTCCCAAAACGCATTTTTCCCATTCATTTTTGCATAGGGCGGTTGGCCTCACTTTTAGCTCGAACGGCTGAATGGATTTGCACGAAACTTGGCAAAATTGTAGGGACTGTTAGCCCGATGTGCCTTTGGTAGGTCTCAATATATGTGCTTCAGTGGATTTTGAGAAATTAACGTTTAAAACAAGATATATATCTGTAACAGCGCTCCGGGCAGCGCTCCGGTTCGCGTACTTTTCGCGTAACGGAACTTTGCGATGCGAAGCTGATTGGCTCTCCAGTGTCTGTCAACATTCTAAACAGTCCGGAGCGGCCGCCATCTTGTCTCTCGGTAGGATCGAGAGACAAGAGGAGGCCAAAACAAAGGGGGAAATGAAGGAAAGGGGGCAAGGTAGACCCATTCTGACCCCCTAGGATTGATGAGGGGGATATTATAGAGCCACGCGGGGCCCAAAAAAAAAAAAAAAAATTCAGATTTTTTCGCCGTAGAGACGCGTCTTGGTACGCGAACCGGGCAGCTAACTGGGCAGCTAACCGGGAAGCTAACCGGCAGTGTAACGGGAGTCTGAGGAGTAGCTGATTGGCTGTCAACATTGTAAACAGTCCGGAGCGGCCGCCATCTTGTCTCTCTGTAGGATCGAGAGACAAGAGGAGGCCAAAACAAAGGGGGAAATGAAGGAAAGAGGGCAAGGTAGACCCCTTCTGACCCCCTAGGATTGATGAGGGGGATATTATAAAGCCACACGGGGCCAAAAAAAAATAAAAAAAAATTCAGATTTTTTCGCCGTAGAGACGCGTCTTGGTACGCGAACCGGGCAGCTAACTGGGCAGCTAACCGGGAAGCTAACCGGCAGTGTAACGGGAGTCTGAGGAGAAGCTGATTGGCTGTTAACATTGTAAACAGTCTGGAGCGGCCGCCATCTTGTCTCTCTGTGGGATCGAGAGACAAGAGGTGGAAAAAAAAAAAGGTGTAAATGAATGAAAGGGGTAAGGCAGACCCCTCCTGAACCCCTAGGATTGATGAGGGGGCTATTAAAGTTCCCTGCGGGGTAAAAGAAAAAAAAAATTGCGATTTTTCGCGGTAAAGGTGCTTCCTGGTACGTTAACCGGGCAGCTAGCCGGCAGCGTAACGGGAGTCTGACATATTGTGTTTTTTGAACGTTTGTGATATGTGCACGTGTGGATTTTGTCTAATCAAGGTAAAAAAAATATATATATATCTTTAAGCGTGTTCTGGCGCGCTTACGTTTTGGGTTTGGTTTGCGCTGTAGAGACGATACGTCACGGTTATGCGATGCATCATGAGGCGTCTCACGGGCTACGTGATACGTCACTTAATAAAGAATATATTTTACAGCTATAGATATTAGCTTTTAAAAAACCAATGAAATTCACAGAAAAAACCATAGGTTATAGACCATATATAGTTAGGAATTTGCATTTACAAAACCTTGAAAATTCACTGAAAAAACCATAGGTTATAGACCATATATAGTTAGGGATTAGCATTTACAAAACCTTATTTTATTTGCACAAAACCATTGAAATTCCATATATAGTTAGTTGCACTAATTATATATCGCGGACCCGCAATCCACTGCTAATGATGTCACATATTACATCATTCATGACATGGTCAGTGACATCACTGATGACATCACTGATGACATCTCAAATGACATCACTGATGACAACACCCAGTGACTGTATGTTTCTGTAAAGTTAAAATATGTCTTACATATTGAAGAATGAGTAGATGTATAAGTGTCTGGATGAAGGATTTAGTAGGTGCATGACTGACTGTATGAGAGAATGATTAAATGTGTCTCACTGAGTGCATGGGTTAGTGATTAAAGTGTCTTAATTTGGCAATCATTATATATGTTGTTCTGTAAAGTGCTGCATGTTTAAATCAGTAGCTATATCAGTAACTATATGGGTTATTGAATGGTTGCCCAAGTATTTGTATGGGAGACTGAGTATGTGTGTGGGTGGCTGGGAGGTGTATAACTCTGTGCATAGATGTGTGAGCAGTTGATTCCCTAGGTGTATGGGTTCAAAAGTGCATGTAGAAACAGCTGTATGGACAGTTGACTGTGTGCATGAGTGTATTGGTGAGTGAATGGATATCTCAGTGCTACATGTAAAAGTAAGTACATATGTAAAACACAGTCCATGTGAGAGTTGACATATATAAATAACTGAACATAAGAGCCAGTGAATGTGAGAGTGGCTGTATGAATCATTGTGAACTTGTATCACGGATTGTATAAGAGAGTAAATATGTGTTAGTATATGTTTGAATAAGTAAGGTGTGTATAACTGTATAGTTGAGGAAATGGAGATGTGATTAATTCTTTGCATGACTGACTAGGTGTGTGAGTAACTCCATGGATGTGTGACAGTCTGTGAGTTTAGTGTATCTAAGGTTATATTAGAGTCTGAAGATGTATTATCACATAAATGATATCATCAGTGATGTAATCAGTAATGTCAAATGAGATGTCAGTGATGTCATCAGTGATGTCATTTGAGATGTCATCAGTGATGTCATCAGTGATGTCATTTGAGATGTCATCAGTGATGTCATCAGTGATGTCACTGACCATGTCATGAATGATGTAATATGTGACATCATTAGCAGTGGATTGCGGGTCCGCGATATATAGTTAGTGCAACTAACTATATATGGAATTTCAATGGTTTTGTGCAAATAAAATAAGGTTTTGTAAATGCTAATCCCTAACTATATATGGTCTATAACCTATGGTTTTTTCAGTGAATATATATATATATATATTCACTGAAAAAAACATGGGTTATAGACCATATATAGTTAGGAATTAGCATTTACAAAACCTTATTTTACTCACACAAAACCATTGAAATTCCATATATAGTTAGTTGCACTAACTATATATCGCGCACCCGCAATCCACTGCTGATGATGTCACATATTACATCATTCATGACATCACTGATGACAACTCAAATGACATCACTGATGACATTATCCAATGACTGTATGTTTCTGTAAAGTTAAAATATGTCTTACATATTGAAGAATGAGTGGATGTATAAGTGTCTGGATGAAGAATTTAGTAGGTGCATGACTGACTGTATGAATGAGTGATTAAATGTGTCTCACTGAGTGCATGGGTTAGTGACTAAACTGTCTTAATTTGTGCATCATTATGTCTGTTGTTCTGTTAACTGCTGAATGTGTTAATCAGTAGCTATATGAGTAACTATATGGGATATTCATTGGTTGCCCAAGTATTTGTATGGGAGTCTAAGTATGTGTGTGAGTGGCTGGCAGGTTTATGACTGTGCATAGATGTGTGAGCAGTTGATTCACTTGTTGTATGGGTTCAAAAGTGCATGTGGAAACAGCTGCATGGGCGGTTGACTGTGTGCATGAGTGTATTGGTGAGTGAATGGATATCTCAGTGCAACATGTCAAAGTAAGTACATATGTAAAACACAGTACATGTGAGAGTTGACATATATAACCGTGCATAAGAGCCAGTGAATGTGTGAGTGGCTGTGTGGATCATTGTGAACTTGTATCAGGGATCGTATAGGAGATTAAATATGTGTTAGAATATGTTTGAACTAGTAAGGTGTGTATAACTGTATAGTTGAGGAAATGGAGGTGTGATTGATTCTTTGCATGACTGACTAGATGTATGAGTAACTCCATGGATAAGTGACAGTCTGTGAGTGTCTTTTTACACTGATTGTATCTAAGGTTATATTAGAGTCTGAAGATGTTCATTGTATTATCACATGAATGATATTATCAGTGATGTTGTCAGTGATGTAATTTGAGTTGTCATCAGTGATGTCATCAGTGATGTCACTGACCATGTCATGAATGATGTAATATGGGACATCATCAGCAGTGGATTGCGGGTGCGCGATATATAGTTAGTGCAACTAACTATATATGGAATTTCAATGGTATTGTGTGAGTAAAATAAGGTTTTGTAAATGCTAATTCCTAACTATATATGGTCCATAACCCATGGTTTTTTCAGTGAATTTTCAAGGTTTTGTAAATGCTAATTCCTAACTATATATGGTCTATAACCTATGGTTTTTTCAGTGAATTTCAATGGTTTTTTAATAGCAAATATCAAAAGCTTTAAAATGTCAAGTACGTGGTAGGTAAAAACATTTTCGTGTCTATGCACGCTGATGTGCTTTGAACACTGCCCCCCCTTCCCTCCCCCCCTCTTTTCTTTTAGGAGTATTCTCTCTTTGCAGATAGTGAAGGGTAGGTAACGCAGGCCTTTGCCCCCGTTGTAATCCGTCGTGCCTGCTTCCCTCTCCATTTGATTTATTGTTATCCAAGCATTTACTGTTTTAGAATTGGTTCTCTTTGGTTCATTCTCTATTTACAAACAAGCACAGAGTCGCAATACTCTGTTTAGTCTTTGCAGATAGTGAAAAATCATTAGAAACAACAAAAGGAATCAAGCAAAATCAGTAGGCCACTAATGGGATCTCTTTTTGACCTCGCTAAAATAGAAACATTAGGAACAACCCCTCATGAGAAATATGAAACTAGTGAGAGGAACTGAGCTCGACGCCATGATGGCTGCAAGACAGCTCAGCTCCGCCGCCCAAAACAACGACAAACACTATGCAAATATTATAAATATATACAACACACCAGCAAAGTAACAGGGTAAAACGTTTTATTAAATAACTATTTACATGGCAGCCTGCTGCAACATCGATCCAAATGCATGCCGCCGTTCCCGGGATTTCTACCCGACTACTCTGCAGCCGACGAGATGGAGAGGCCGGGGCATTGACTAAGCGGGGCCTCCAGCCGCAACCACAGCGCCAATGATCTGAAGAACCGCTGCCTTCGATGCTTCCCTGAGCCGCTTGATGGAGGCTCCTGAGGGGCGGTGTGGTGGCGCGGACTGGGAGGGGGCGCTTGGCTCCTGCCCCTCCCCAAGTCTTGTTGCCCTGGTGTGGCCTGAGATCGCCCCCGACATAGGCGGTCGGCTCCCGGGGTCAGGTGGAACTTGTTGCCTTTTGGTGACTCTTCCATTCTGGACCCTGTCCCACAATCCGTTTGACCTGAAGACACGTCCTGCGGTGCTGTGGTCCAACCATCACATATACCTGCGCCAGGACACGGCATGGGGTGCACTGAAAGGGAGAGGCGGCGCGAACGAGCCTCCCCCACCTCCCCAGGTGGAGGTTTATCAGCTACACCCCAGCGCTTCACTCGGCCACCTGAGTTGCGCCCGCTCCTGCGGCACAGAGCCTCGCTCGGCCAGCTGAATTGTGCCTGCTCTTGTTATTACACCGTCTCACCCGCCATCCGGATGAATTGCACCCACTCTTGCAGTACAGTGAGAGGCGGCTGCCACGGAGCTCAGGAAATGGCGGTCGACTCCACAGACTTGGGCCTGGCCTGCAAGGATGGCTCTGGGCAACCCTGGAACTCGGACGCTTGACTGTTAGGGCATGGGCCCCATTCCCAAAAGCGTCCCCTCAGCCTTGAAGATTCTACAAGAGTCACCGGGGCCCCCGACTTCCGCAGACTTCCGGTGGGGAGTGACTGCCATGATTGCTTGCGGAATGGCCACGACGGAGTCACGAGATGGTGGTGCTCTCATGCTGACGCCAGCTTCAGTCTGAAACATCCAGAAACACTGTAGACTACCAATTCGATCAATTCCGGTGGAGCCCCAACGTGACCCGTTAGAGAAGAACTTGCCCTCCCCTCTTTGACTGATGGTTCTTGTTGCCTGTCCCTTCTGTCATATGACGCGACGCGTTAACGCACCCGGAAGTGCTCCGGTACGCGAGGCGCGAAAAGCAGCTACCCGGAAGCGATCCGGGGCGTGGCGCGGAGCGCGTAACGTAAGCATAACAGGTCATGTGACTTGTTAATTAAACTTTTCATTGGTTCATTTCACTTTTGGGTTCCTAATGATGTAAGGCTAGGTCATGTGACCTAAAAATAACACTTTTCATTGGTTCGGACTGGGAAGGGGCGCTTGGCTCCTGCCCCCTCCCCAATTCTCGCTCGGCCAGCTGAGTTGCGCCCACTCTTGCGGCCTACGACATGGAGAGGCCTGGGCGTAGACTAAGCAGGAGCCACCGGCCGCAACCACAGCGCCAACGATCGCTGCTAAAGGAGGGGAGCCTTGCCGGTGAGATCCACTGATCTGAAGAACGGATGCCTGCGGTGCCTCCCTGAACCGCTTGACGGAGGCCCCCCAGGGGCGGTGTGGTGGCGCGGACTGGGAGGGGGCGCTTAGCTCCTGCCTCCTCCCCAAGTCTCTCTTGGACAGCTGAGTTGCGATTACTCTTGCGGCCTACGACATGGAGAGGCCGGGGCATTGACTAAGCAGGAGCCTCCGGTCGCAACAACAGCGCCAACGATCGCTGCTAAAGGAGGGGAGCCTTGCCGGTGAGAGCCACTGATCTGAAGAACGGCTGCCTGCGCTGCCTCCCTGAACAGCTTGACGGAGGCCCCCCAGGGGCGGTGTGGTGGCGCGGACTGGGAGGGGGTGCTTGGCTCCTGCCCCCTCCCCAAGTCTCTCTCGGCCACCTGAGTTGCGCCTGCTCTTGCTATTACAGCGTCTCACCTGCCATCCGGCTAAATTTCACCCACTCTTGCGATACAGCGACGCTTCCATTCTGGACCTTGTCTCCCCAGAGGTACATCACCTTACACAGATATGCACTCTGATCTCCTTGGTCTCAGTCAAGCATCAATAGTAAGATTTTCATAGGTGAGTGTAAGTGGGGGCTGTTTGAGGACCTGACTGCATTGGAAAGCAATGTGATGCGGTGCCTCCCTGAACCGCTTGACGGAGGCCCCCGAGAGGCGGTGTGGTGGCGCGGACTGGGAGGGGGCGCTTGGCTCCTGCCCCCTCCCCAAGTCTTGTTGCCCTGGTGTGCCCTGAGATCGCCCCCAACATAGGCGAAACATAGGTCAAACCGATTGTGGGACAAGGTCAAGAATGAAAGAGTCACCAAAAGGCAAAAAGTTCCGCCGGACCCCGGGAGCCTTTCAAAATGCTGCCAACAATATTTTCTGAATGGAAGACACCATCTTGTAGCATAAAAGGCTGCGTCAAGGGTAGTATTGCCCAGAATGTCTTGTTTTCTAGTGCTCGTAATGACGAAGCCAGAACTGCCGAAAAGGATTCTGATCCTGCCGCTACTTACTGGAGACATTGAACTATACTCTGGATCTGCCTGGCCTGGACCAAAATGGCGCCAGTATGGGAGCGACTTGCAACTCCTTATGACGTTCTGGTTACTTAGCCCTGACGTTATGGGGGATGTATGCGGTCTTTGTGCACATGGCGGGCGGGGAAGGGTACTGACTGGGAATACGGACAACCCTATTGATGTCGATTTTTCATTATTAATTATTGTATTAATAAAGCTTCGAAGTAATGTTACCCATGATACTCGCCCATGGTGTGCGTATAGACGATTTTATTGTAACTGATCCTGTTATACTTTCAATTAAAAAATCAACCTTCACTGATCCTACAACTGTTTTTCACGTTTAGTTTTTTCAATTAAATGGCTCGCTTGTTACATACTCCTATACCCCTGGCTTTTGAAAGACACCATCTTCTACAATAAAGGGTTGCGTCAAGGGTGATACTTCCCAGAATGTCTTGTTTTCTAGTGCTCGTAATGACGAAGCCAAAACTTCCGAAAGGGATTCTGGTCCTACCGCTACTTACTGGAGACATTGAACTATACTCTGGACCTGCCTGGCCTCGACCAAAATGGCGCCAGTATGGGAGCGACTTGCAACTCCTTATGACGTTCTAGTTACTTAGCCCTGACGTTATGGGGGATGTATGCGGTCTTTGTGCACATGGCGGGCGGGGAAGGGTACTGACTGGGAATACGGACAACACTATTGGTAACGCAAAAAAAACGTTGTTTTTTTTTTTGCCCCGCTGGGCCCTTTTAAAGCCTCCACATCAAACCTAGGGGGTCAGGGAGGATCTACCATAAGGGGGCACCCTTATGGTCATTTCCCCCTTCGTTTTGGCCTCCTCTTGTCTCTCGATCCTACCGAGAGACAAGATGGCAGCCGCTCTGGACTGTTTAGAATGTTGACAGACACCGAAGAGCCAATCAGCTTCGCTTCGCAAAGTTCCGTTACGCGAAAAGTTTGCGAACCGGAGCGCTACTTGGGACGCTGTTACAGATATATATATTTTTTTGAACGTTAATTTATCAAAATCCACTGGAGCACATATATTGAGACCTAGCAAAGGCACATCGGGCTAACAGTCCGTACAATTTTGCCAAGTTTCGTGCAAATCCATTCAGCCGTTCGAGCTAAAAGTGAGGCCAAACGCCCTATGGAAATTACCATGGGAAAAACGCGTTTTGGGACCCCCCTTTTTTCTCGGCCCCCCCTTGACGAACACCCCCCAAATTTTCAGGAGCTGCTCAGAAACAAAGTGTGCCATTTTCCTGAAAATTTCAGCCAATTCCGTCCACAAACGCGAAAGTTATTAGACATATAATTTTCAAAAATCCCATAGAGAAAAAATCCTAACTATATATACCTACTGGCGACCGCCAGTAGGATATATATATATATATATATATATATATATATATATATATATATATATATATATATATATATATATATATATATATAATAGCTCACAGACACCAACCAATTGCACACACGAGTGGGTGCACACGAAAACGGGGGTGTACCCGTTTTTTTATTAGCGCTCCAAAACTCCCAGGAAAATGACTCCAAAGGAAAGTAGCACACGCAGGGGAGGTTTCCACAGGTGTTTAATGAAGAAACCAACAGCAACGACGCGTTTCGCCTTGGGGCTTCGTCAAGTTGTGCAGAGAGCCGAGGCGTGCGTCGGATTTAAAAGGACACCATGTGAATATGTGAAACAAAGGTAGGACTATACAGTACATTCATGGTCGCCATGTTGGAATGGTGAAATTAAAGTAAACAATTACAAATGATTCAAGACGATATCATCATGAAAACCATTATTCAGCAAAACCAAATAAATGTGCACAATAAAAGCCTGATTATCAGGCCCAATAATATCGAATATCGAAATGCTAGCCATACCCTCTTTGAAAGAAAGAATTCAGCCCGTGATGGGCAGCGTGACACCTCCACGCTGCCCATCACGGGCTGAATTCTTTCTTTCAAAGAGGGTATGGCTAGCATTTCGATATTCGATATTATTGGGCCTGATAATCAGGCTTTTATTGTGCACATTTATTTGGTTTTGCTGAATAATGGTTTTCATGATGATATCGTCTTGAATCATTTGTAATTGTTTACTTTAATTTCACCATTCCAACATGGCGACCATGAATGTACTGTATAGTCCTACCTTTGTTTCACGTATTCACATGGTGTCCTTTTAAATCCGACGCACGCCTCGGCTCTCTGCACAACTTGACGAAGCCCCAAGGCGAAACGCGTCGTTGCTGTTGGTTTCTTCATTAAACACCTGTGGAAACCTCCCCTGCGTGTGCTACTTTCCTTTGGAGTCATTTTCCTGGGAGTTTTGGAGCGCTAATATATATATATATATATATATATATATATATATATATATATATATATATATATATATATATATATATATATATTATTATATATATTCACAGGAAAAAACTGGTTTCAGGGGTGTTATTGTTAGCTGAATATTTCACTCATACAAAACCATAGAAATTCCCCTGTTATAGTTAGTTCAGCTATTTATAACACGCATGCCCGTAATGCACTGCTGATGATGTTACATATTACATCACTCATGACATGGTCAGTGACATCACTCATGAAATCACTGATGACATTTCAAATGACATCACTGATGATATCGCTGATAACATCACCCTTGTGATAGACTGGCAGTCCTCGCCTCACCCTAATATAACCTTTCAAACACACACTCAAAAAAAGAAACTAACATTTTCAAAAAAATGGACATACCAATACCAGTTACAACCCACCTATTCAGTAATTCCAAAATCTACACACACATCCACTCATTCACCAACAGTCCTATACAGTCACTCATACATGTACTTACTCATCATATGTACTCATACACCTATACATCCTGTTACACACCACCACTCATCCATGGAGTTATTCACACACATAGTCACACATGCAAAGTATCAATCATCCATTCACTTGCATATACAGTTATACACACACCACCACACTTACTTCTACAGAAAGTTACACATGCTTACTCTCTTAAACAATCACTTATAGAAACACATACTTATCTATACAGTAACTCAATCTATCACTCTCACATATACTCACTCATATACACCAATACTCTCATATACTAGTTTAAAACATATGTAGTTACTCTTAAAGACACTATTGAGACAGTCATTCATTCACTAGCACACCCATACACACACTCATCCACCCATACAGTCCTGCACACATGTTGTCTTCAACACATAGAAACACTGAGTCACTCGTTAATGCATCTATGCACTAAGTAATAACCCCCACTGAACCATACAGAGACTCAGACACTCATATTGATACTCAAAAAAGCAACTAATTACCTATATAGACACTCATTTAGCTATTCACCAACCCATGCAGCCACTTATACCCAAAGTGAAAGACTGATACAGATATTTAAATATTTAAACATTGCTCACTAACCCATGTGTTCACTAAGATACACTTAATCAGTCAGTTATACAAACAATCAATTTTACACACAAAAACTTCATCCATTTAGACACTTATATACCCATTTATTGTTCTATCGACCTTGAGATATACATATATAAAACATATTTATTTTTCAGAAGAACACATATTCACTGGATGATGTCATCAGTGATGTCATTTGAGATGTCATCAGTGATGTCATGAGTGATGTCACTGACCATGTCATGAGTGATGTAATATGTGACGTCATCAGCAGTGCATTACGGGCGCATAAGTTATAGTTAGCTGAACTAACTATAACGGGGGAATTTCTATGGTTTTGTTCGAGTGAAATGTCCAGCTAACTATAACACCCCTGAAACCTATGTTTTTTTTCTGTGAATTTCAAAGGTTTTTTTAAATGCTCATTTCTAACTATAACGTCTCTGAAACCTATGTTTTTTTAGTGAATTTCAAAGCTTTTTTAAATGCTAATTTCTAACTATAATGCTAAGTTTTAAGTGTAATAATAGTTATACCTATTTTTTGTATGGATTTTCCACAGTTTTTTTACTTATTTTATTCATTAAATAACATTATATATTTTTCTGAAAATTGCAAAAAATCACACCAAAAAATCAAACTGAAATATTGTTGAATTTTTTTGTTTTATTTTTTCTTTTAATATATTTATATTATTTTCTTTTTTGTTTAAAAAAATCCACCCAAAGCGTACACATTACGGTGGGTGCGCTGATTCGAGCCGCCATTTTAGAAAAGTCATGAAGGATCCGCGCACGGTGTGGGACGGCTGCGTGTTTTTCAGTTACATCATTTACATTTAATATTACGTGATGTGCGCAATTGGTAAGAAATCAGTCCGCAACTCCTGCTCCCGCGCATTCGCGACACATGCGCATTACGGTACACGACACTTGTGCGGTGGTGGGTCCTGCGTGACATCATATACGTGCTGGGGCATGCTGGGTGCGCGACTCCCGTGATTTTTTTTATGTTGAAAAATTATATGTATATGTCTTTAATATACATATTAGGGCAAGAGATTATCTAAGATATTCATAAAAGTAATATATCTGTACTTATAATAAACGTATAGTATTTTTAAATATATTTTCGGGAAGTTGCGTCGGGTGCGTGCTTCGTGAGTGCAGAGTGTGCGGATCCCATGTGACCTAAATAAAAAGATTTAATTGGTTCATAACATCTCCCACTGTAACTATTGAAGGACCCCACCCATTTTAATCATTCTTATTGGAGCATCTTTAGAGAGACATCTCTTTTCCTACAAGAACACGTTTTTCTTGTTGTTTCTGGTGTTTTTAAAAAAAAATGTTTAATAAAATGGCATCTGGACAGCAGCAGCAGCAGGAGGAAGTATCTTCTGAGAATTCTTGCAGGAGGCACCACATCCACAGAGGCCGGTATCTGTTGTGTGGTAATTCTTCACTTTTCCACCTGGAGAAAAGAAAGTAAATGCGAGAAAGGTGACGTGTTTGTTTTTGGAATGATAAGTAATTCCAAAAGTTTCCTGTTTTATTCGTCCTTTTTTTGTTCATTTTTTGAAAAAACACAAAACAAAATTCAAAATTGTTAAAAAAAAATACAAAAGAAAAAAATTCTTAGCAGAACTACCTTATCTGGTTAAAGGAAGAACTATAATTTCAAGGTAATGGGTGAAAGTTTGGTTGAATATATTTCCACAGCATGATTGACTGAAATAATACATTAGTAGTGTATGGTGAATTTATAGGTGAAGATTTATGAGGAAGTACTGTAGGGTGACACTGCAAGCTCTTTAGCTGCACTGCACTGTAGCACTTACGAAACACAGGGATGTGACATATGTACATGAATATGTTGCAACTCTGTGCTTCCCTCTGCACTTCTTGCACAAACTGCAGCCATGCGGTGACACAGGCACCCTTGCACCATGGTGCAAGGATGTCTGTGTTGTGCGGAAATTGTTTTATCTAGGAAGGGACACCTTCCTGCACAAAAACAATCAGTAAAGGCCTTTTCCTCTTTCAATGCATGCTGTGAAATGCAGCATGCATTGAAAGAGGAAAAATGAAAACAATTCTCTTTGTTGTGCCTTGCTACACCAACTCTAGGATGACGCAGCATTCACACACAACTCCAGATTTATGATTTCTCATAAATCAGCAGATGTGCCTTGTTCTATGGGTGTTGCGTGGGAACACCCACAGCAACACCTATGGAACACCCCTTCAAAGCAAAGTTCAGTGTATGAAGGGGTCATATTTATAAGGAAAGTAAAAACCACGCAGGGTTTCTTTTCTTCTTCTTGTAAATATGAAGTAGTGCCCGGCGCCATCACTATGTTACAAAAAGTGACATACTGGTGGCGCAGGGTGCTTGTAAATCTGCTCCATAATTGCTTAGGTATTGAAAGACTGATACAATAAGAAAAAAAGTAGTAATTCTTTTCAGAAACACATTTGTCAAATAAAACAAAACCTTATCAATTGTTACACAACACAAATAGTCGACGCGGCGTTTCGGTGATTCTATATCTTCACCTTCTTCAGGACAGTGTGTTAGATTAAAAATTCTAAAAAAGTTAAAACATAGAGAAAAACAAGTTACTGTACTTGGTCTGTGATAGAACAGAGTTTACCTTTACAGTATACAGTCTTTACATCATCTACTATACTATACAGTCTTTACATCTATCTCCCGTGTTTACCCCAACAGATCAATTTCAGCCATTTTAAGTGGTCTCAATGGCACCCCTACTTTGCTAAACGATTAAAAAAAAGGACAAATCTTAGTGTTATTTGTGGATCCCACAGCTTTGGTTTGGTCACACCTTATTCTTTAATTATGACCCTTCATGCCTTTATATTTTTGGGCAGTGAGTATACATACAATTCTAACTTCTTTGTTGTATCAATGGCATCATTATGTACCTATTTCTAAGGTATTGGGTGCGTATTTAGTCCATACATACCTCTAGTTAGGCTGTTATTCGGTCAATCGCTTTTCTGAAGGAATTGGCGAAATGTGACCTTGTCGGATATCTCGACTTCTGTATGGATAGTTAGATTTAACGGGTCATTAGATCACCTCTGACTGATTTGTAAATTGTATTTAGATTTATTATAATTTCAATTTGCTATTACCTTGCTTTAGAGGTATTTCCTCGTATACATCATGGATATGGACCGCCTACTCAATAAGTTTTGTCGAGGGCGTGTCTGTTGAAGAATTTTTTTATATAAGAAAACCTTAGTAGTTTATTAACTCAATTGTTTAAAATTATCCTATGGTTATTCAAAACTTATAAAATGGAAAAGGAATTTTGGGTACCTGCACATTTTCACAGAGAAGTCTGTGTCCCTGGAGGGTATCAATTTTCATCACCTGGTTTATGATTCGGGTGTTTATTCTTAAGCTAGGAAACACCAAAAAGATATATAATAATGAATTTTACTACAGGATTTCTGCCATTATTCAGTTATTCTTTTCTAATTTTTTGCTGTCTCCTGTAACATTTTTACTAAGAGTACCTGAGATACTTCAAAGAAGGCTCTTATGCAGAGGTCGGTTTCCTTGTCCTCGCCCGGTATTTATAGGGGTGGTAACCATATATAAAAAGGCCATTACTACTCGGAAAATGACTTTTTTTTCGACCCAAATAAACAATGCCAGGAATTCGGCCAGAGAACTGTTCTCAGTGGTCAACTCATTATCTACACCTCCATCGGGTCTCGGAGTAGAACCCTCTCAACTGCTCTGTAACGCACTGTCCACCTTCTTTACTACTAAAGTGGCGGATATTTATGCATCCTTTGGTGGAGATTCAGGGGCTAAATCCACTGCCAGCAATAAGGAATTTCCCCATAATAACCATGACCATCTTTCTTCTTTTGCTGACACCTCTGAAGATCAATTTAGCAGACTCATTTCCATCACCAAGTCTGGATCTCCTCTGGACCCATGCCCTCCCTCAGTGATGGCTAATTTAAGTGAGGTGATTTCCCACCCACTCATGGAAATCTGCAACACTGCCTTTCAAACCGGATGTTATCCAGCCCCATGGAAGAAGGCAGTGATTAAGCCTCTTCTGAAGAAGCCCTCCCTGGATCCCTCCGCCCCGGTCAGTTACAGACCAATTGCCTGTCTTCCCTTCCCGGCCAAAATTTGCGAAGCTCTGATGAATATACAGCTCTCAGAATTCGTCGACACGTACCAACTTTTAGACGAAATGCAGTTTGGCTTTAGGAAGGGACACGGGACGGAGACCGCTTTAATAAAAGCTTCTGATGAAATCAGAACCATCATGGATCAGGGAGGAACGGCCATCTTAATTCTTCTGGATCTATCCGCTGCATTTGACACGGTCGACCATGCTATTTTGGTCGACCGTGTCACAGCTCTGGGGATTGACGGTTCGACTAGAGACCTTATTTCATCTTTTCTCGCCGACCGCACCCAGACAGTCAAGTTGGGTAATTTCTACTCTCCCGTCTCTGCACTACCATGTGGAGTACCACAGGGCTCCTCGCTAAGTCCCACGTTATTCAACATCTACGTAGCGGACTTAGCGAGGGTAATAAAGGCCTATGGGGTGCGATTAACTTCCTACGCAGACGATACCCAACTGGTACTGGCGATCCACAAGAACGGCACAGCAGTGGCAGCCAATTTTCAGGAAGCAATGATTGCTGTCAGTACGTGGATGTCCTCCAACTGCCTAAGGCTCAACTAGGATAAAACCGAGGTTATGACCTTTGGCAACCTCGCCCCAGAATGGTCTTCCATCTGGTGGCCCAAACAACTGGGCTCCCCACCTGTCCCAGTGGTAAAAGCGAGGAACTTGGGAGTCATCTTCGATAGCAAACTAACTTTCAACCTTCATGTTAACAAGGTTGTCTCCTCTGCCTTCTTCACGCTAAAGAAAATAAAGAAATTGCTGCCTTATCTCCCCTCCTCTGCCGGGAAGACTTTAGTTACCACTCTGGTATTCTCCCAAATGGATTATGGAAATTCCCTCTTCCTCAACACCCAGAAATCTGTGCTGTCAAAGTTACAGTCGGTACAGAATGCGGCTGTCAGAACTCTTTTAAACATCCCTCGCCGCCAGCCTACTACCCTTGCCATCCGCCAGCTTCATTGGCTCAGAGTAGAGAGCCGTATTAAGTTCAAGGCCCTCTGCATTGCCTACAAGGCAGTGCATGGCACAGGACCCACATTCCTGACTGAGGCACTCCAGCTGTACACCCCCAAAAGACTGTTGAGATCTGCCAACACTTGCCTTCTTCCTGTACCTCGCACTAGAACGGCAACTTGGGGAGACCGTTGCTTTTTAGTGGCCACACCAAAACTCTGGAACCTTCTTCCATTAAATATCAAAAATGCCCCCAACCTGATGAGCTTCCGGAGGCTCGTAAAGACATGGCTGTTTGACCAGTGAACTCTATTATTATGGTCCTGCTAGCTCACACATGCGCCGAGACACCCTAGGGTATTTGTTTGCGCAATAAAAATCTCAAAAATAAATAAATAAAATAAATAAACATAGTGCTGGATGGGTGATTGAAGAATTGCATTAGACTGACAGAAGGTATCCTACGCTGCATGGCTACTACTTCAGTATTTAATGGAGTGGACCAATAGTATGTCTCTGCTTAGAGATTTGTAGGGATTATGCACAGGATATTTTATGTGTACTTGTGTTGGTGCCTAGGTCATTTTATAAGAATACCACTAGTAACTGGAATGATGACAGTGCTGCAAACAGAGTGAACACTTAATTTATACGTGCTTACATATTGGTGGAGTGATAGGATAAGTAGATAGTGGTAGATAAGTGATTAAAGAAGTGCAAGGTACAGACTGGACGATTCCTACTCTGCATGAGTACTAACTGGGTATTTAGAAGAGTGTATAAATAGTATGCAGCTAGTTAGAGGTCTGCTTGGATAGTGCACAAAATATTATAGCTGTACTTGTGTTAGCAGCTAGGCCATTCCATAAGTTCATGACTAATAACTAGAATTATTACAGTATTACAAACAGAGTGTATAGTGAATTTATTAGTGCTTAGGTATTGGTGGAGTAATAGGATAAGTAGATAGTGCTGAATGGGTGATTGGAGAAATGCATGGGACAGACAGTAGGATTCCTACACTGCATAGGTACTAACTGGGTATTTAGAAGAGCGTATCAATAGTTTGTAGCTGGTTAGAGATCTGCATGCAGTGTACAAAACATTGTACCTGTACTTGGGTTAGTGACTAGGCCATTCCTTAAGTATATGACTAATAACTGGAGTCATTTCAGTGCTGCAAAGAGAGTACATGCTAAATTTTTAAGTGCTTAGGTATTGGCAGAGTGATCGAATACATACATAGTGCTGGATGGGTGAATGGACAGGTGCATGGGACAGAGAGAAGGTTTCCTAGACTGCATAGGTACTAACTGAGTATTTAAAAGACTGTATCAATGCTATATAGCTGATTAGAGGTCTGCATGCTTTGTGCACGGAATATTGTAGCTGTACTAGTATTGGTGTGTCTATGGTTTTGAGAATGGTAGTCTGTATTTTAGCAGGCCTTTGAAGTGCACAAGTCCCCCTTTCTTCCCAGCCCCTGACTCCAAGCTTGCTATGGGGGAAAGTCAGCCCTTTGTGTGTGAAGTATTAGCCCTCCCTTCCGTCCTGCCGAGGCAGAACCATCAGAATGCAGATAAGTTCTCTGTCACCCCCGCCCTTCTTTAGTTTTTGGTGGCTTTCTAGCGGGAATGTACAAAGTGTAGCTTTCACCCACCCCAGACATGTATTGGAAGAGGCTGCAAGGAAAACAGAGCAGAGAAATGCCCATTTTATTAAAGTAGCATTTCTAAAAGAGTAACGATGAATCATACTTAACCAATAAAGAGAATTTATCATTACCATTCCAAAGATATGATGCATGATGCGCCTACTCCCTTCTGTTTAGGAATTACAGCTTTAAAGCGTTTTAAGGAAATCACGATGTTAGCCCATATGAGAAGTAGTCCTCACAGTAGTGAAAAAAAAATTGAGCCAAAGGCCGACGCAGGCCCGCTCACTCTTCAGAACGCCCGCACCGCGGCGGAAAAACCACTGTGGTTAAGGCGTTAAGAGAGGAGAGAAAGGAGAGAGAGTAGTGGAAGGGGAAGGGGAGGTAAGAAGAGGGAGGATGAGGGAAGAGACAACAGGAAAGACAAAAGGAAGTCTGTCTAAAGACCGACTGGGTAGGTGAGGTCCAAGGAGGGAATCCATAACCCGTCTCCCCTTTAGCTAAACCAGGTAGTTCCATCGGGCATTAGACAAAATAGTACGGTCTCAAGAGGTGAGGGAAGAAGTTAACAGCAAAACAGGGTGGGGACAAAGGGCAAGGACAGATGAGGGCAAAGGTCAGAAGCTGGAAAGGATAAGAGCGGAGAGGGGTGAGGTGTGGGGGAAGGGAGATGGGGAGATAAGGTCAGGAGAGACGCAGGAGAGTTTGCCCAATGTGTGGCTGGGTAGGTGTTGGTCAAGGAGGAAGTCCAAAGTCCATCTCCCCTTCAGCGTGCGAGGTAGCTCCACCGGGCATCAGACAAAAATAGCTATGTCTCAGCTGTCTAGGGAAGTTTGTAGGGTAAAGGTCCTGGCGGGTGGGCGAGGACAGGGACGGGTGAAGGCTGGTTGAGGTCCCGACGTTGATCAATGATTATAGAACAGGGGAGGAAAGAGCATTGCAGAGGATCTCACTGAGTCGGCCATCTAGAACTCAGGCAGGGGGTACGAGTCAATTGCAATTTCGGATTCAGTCAGTCTCCTTGAATCTCTATGGCCCAGAAGGGAAGTGTCAGTTGAAAACGCTGGGGCTGAGACAGTTAGAGCCATTTGCAATATAAAACTCATCATGGAGTCAGAAACGGCCCCACAATGATAGGCATCTCCCAATCACTGGGCAGAGATACTGCAACGATCGTCCAGCACTCCCAGGTCTCCTCGCGCAACACCCCAGGAGAGGATGAGATGCTCTGAATAGTCCTTGTTTCGCCGCCATTTTAGGGTCAGGCACCATCCATGAGGAGATAATCGAGGAGACGAAAAACGGCCTCACATTGAAGCGCTCCTCACAGCCAACTGGCAACATCAGCGCAACTGACCAAAATCGCCCAGACTTCATCGACAGTACAGGGATTCCTTCCCCCCGGCACCGGCGGAAATCTCACCCCTGTTGGACTCGGTGTATCCTCCAAGTGTCCCGCTCGTCATGCAGTCAGTTGACTGCAGTGAGTAGCCCCCCGTTCAAGAGGTGGACCCAGGGAGAGAAAACTGCGAGATGGGCGAACAGGGAAGCCAGCAGCCAGACGGTGAAGCTCCCATGGCACTGGGCAAGACGTCACAGCTCAGCAGGCGCCATCTTGGACTCTTCATCGGCGGGGACATCAAGGTTTGTTTCTCCAAGATATCAGATCGGAGAAGGGCGCTAAGGACCTTCTTGTATTCAGCTCGCATTCCAGTCGCACAAATGCCGTTTAGGTGAGAAAACCGTGTGGCGGGATGCCCGCTCGGGAAGTCAAGGAAAAGGATCAGCTCAGCGTGGCCATGATGGGCTGGCTCCTCCCACATGGGAAGCACATGTACATTAGCACTGGTCAACAGTGGTAAAGTGCTCTGGTCCTAAGGCGGACAAAAAGATACAGCAAAAAGTGGAAGTAGTCAGGCAAAAGGTTTGGGGGGAAACCACCCTAAGGATGACAGGTTTAACACGTATCCCATCCAGCTGAAAGTGGGGAGATCTACCCAACCTCTGGGGAGTCTCATCGTTAAGGCAGAAGAACCTGGATAGAATATCAGCTTTGGAGTCATCTGCCCCTGGTCTGTGCTCCACTCTGAAGTCCTTACCCTGCAGGGAAATGGACCCCAGAACAGTTTTGGATTTTCACCCCTTATTTGCATGAGGGGCCTGTGGTAAGTCTGAATCAGGAAGTGAGTGCCAAACAGGTTTGGTCCCAACTTGTTCAGTGCCCAGACCACAGCAAAACCTTGCCTTTCTATAGCACTCCACCTTTGTTTCCTTGGTCTTAACTTCCTGGAGATGATGGCTACTGGTTGGTTTATGCTCTCTTCATTTATCTGTGATAACACTGCCCCTATGCCATGCTCTGAAGCATCAGTATGAACGATAACCTCCTGGGAGAAGTAAGGGGCCTTGAGCACAGCGGCTATGCTTATGGCCTGCTTCAGGGAGTCAAATACTTTTTGGCATGCCTCCTTTTAGACCACATTTCTGGGATCCCTCTTATCTCATATGTCCCCTGCAGGTTCATTGTCATTTCCCCCATGTTAGCACGACGCAAAGGCATCCATTAAAGAGATTTTAACTAAATTGGAGTATCAGGGTGTAATGAACCCTGTGTCTCTGCGATGAATAACCCTCTCTCGCCAGTTTTGAAACCAGATGGTTCATATCACATAGTTTTGGATTATAGACATTTAAATAGTCAGACCCGTATGTATGTGGCGCAAAACATGCATAGTACAGCATTAATCATTAATATTGTGGGGGGGGGGGGGGGGGGGTGGCTTGCGCCCGAGGAAGATGGCGGCATTCCTGTGGCTCCCTTGAGGTGACGGGGCTTTCCGAGGGATTTTCTGGCTTCACCCGAGTCTTGGAGGTCGGCAAAACTGCATAAATCAAGCTGAAGTATCTGTCACAGATGCCGCGCGCGCGCGCTGAGGAAGCCAGCTTTTCTTTCAGTTCGGAATTTCTCTGGCAGCATATGCAGGTTAACAAACTGAACTAAAGTGAGAAGAACTCTTCATTTAAACTTTGCAGTGATTAATTGCCTCACTTTGCATCACATTGCTCACTCTGTGAAACATATCGCTTCCTGACTAACTGAATGAAAATTGTGGCTTCAAAGCAGCCTGCGCACTGAGGAGATTATTTCCATTGTGCCTGAATTTCTTCAAAAGGAGCAATGTTGTATTCATTTACTGACCGTACTTCACTGAATATGAATGTTTCACACTAGAAGTCATGTAGAAAACTGAATTTGGACATTACTCCCATGCACTTGTATTAGCAGGCTTTACATGGGCATTTCAGTACCTTGTTTTGTGTTGCTAATATGTGTATGTGCAATTATCTGCAATTCTTAATTGTGTTTCTCTCAGAGCCTACAATGTTATATGAGTGTGCTATGAGATTCTTTATTTAAAGTGGCTCTCTTGGATATGGTATTAAGCTCAGTAGGTGGTATGGTTTACTTGGGCATAGACACACTCTTGTAATGCATTGTGGTGACTTACATTTCATACATATATTTCTTCCATTTAAGCAAACAGATATCACTTTTATATTTCACTTCATGCTTCTTGGTAAATGTATGTTTTGATATTCTGTCATGCGCCAAATGCCTGCAAATTCTGTTACAGTGTGCCTTGCCCACTATTACTAGGTGCAATTCGCACTAACGTTATACCTTGCATCTTTACATAACCTTTTAGTTTTGTACAACCTCTTCTGTATAGGTTTTAATTCTTTCCATTGCATGGGTAGTTAAAAAAAATATATATATATATATATATATCTTTATTGCACATATCCTCACAGCGCAGATTTATTATCCATCCAAAGCCAAGTGTGAACTTTTCTTTATTACATTTTCATAATGTTGTGCTAATTCTTTACAGTATCTTTTTTGTTATTATTGTTTTAATATTGCCATGCTTACAGTGATAGGTCAGTCTGCTCTATTGTTGGGTTCACATTATTTCTGCTCTTAATACGGCGTTTCTTCTCCTGCACATTACTGTTCTATGTCTTTGGATTGTTTTTCTCAAGTCTATGGGCAGGACATCTAGAACTTTACAGATATCTACACCTTCTCCTCGGAAATTTTCGATTCATCTCAGCTCACGCTATAACTGTTTATCCATGGAGGATTCAGTTGCTTCATCGTCCAAAGGTGCATTGCCTTCACAGATTGCCTCAGTCTCGACTGATTCCAAAACTTCTACAAAAAGATTGAAAAAAGATCCTCCCTCTCCACCTAAACAGACTGCTTCTGTTACAATGGATCTAATACTGGAGGAGATTAGAGCTCTACGCCCGTTCATGGAAGAGACAAAATCCACACTTCAGATGCTCTCTGACAAATGGTCAGCAATGGATCAATGAGTCAACACGTTAGAGCAGAACTTTGGCTCTTTATCTTCTTCTACTTCTAAAGTAGACTCTCTTTGTTCACAGGTCTCCGCACGTCACAAACAAGTTGAGCAGTTGGAAAACAGAAATAGGCGGAATAACCTTCGAATTTATGGTCTTCCTGAAGGGACAGAAGGCTCGGATCCGCCAACTTTCTTTAAATCCTTCCTTCCAACGCTCCTTAAGCTACCTGAAGGCACCATGTTGAATATACAGAGAGCTCACAGACTGGGCCCACCAATGCGTCAAGCATCTTCTTCGTCGCCACACAAACCGAGAGGAGTGATCTTGTACTTTTCGGAATGTTATGTTATGTTATGTTAAACAGTATTTTGTATAGCGTACGGCTACTCAGAGAGTGTCCCGACGCTTTAATTTGCACACCAATCATATAACATAACAAGAAAAAAACACAGCAAAAGACAGAAAAGAAACCAACAGATCAAGGGAAACTAGGAAGTAAAAAGCCAGGTTTTTAGCCCTTTCCTAAAAGCCAACAGGTTTGAAGTGCTGCGCAGGGCCACTGGTAGCTTATTCCACAGCTGGGGCGCCAGCAGTCTAAAAGAGCGGCCTCCAATGCGTGCCCTCTTAACACGGGGCACAACGGCCAGAAACAAGGCTTCAGACCTCAGCGACCTGGCTGGGTGATAAAAAGTCAATCTTTTTTGGAGATATTTCGCTCCGGAGGCGTGCAGGGCTTTATGTGCCAGAGTCAAGGTCTTAAACATTATCCGCTTCCGGACAGGAAGCCAGTGCAATGCCTCCAAGAGGCACGAGGCTCTAGCACAGCGAGATAGTCCAAAGATGGCCCGTGCTGCCGAATTCTGGACCACCTGTAACCGTTGAAGCAGATACTCTGGCAGGCCGAGATACAAAACGTTGGAATAGTCAATTTTTGAGCCAATTATCGCCTGCACTGTGATCTTCCTGTGTTCCTCCGATAACAAAGGGAGAAACTTGCGCAGCATCCGGAGCAGACCAAAACAGGTGCCCGTGAGGCCGACTATCTGTGAGCGCAGTGAGAGGCCGTTGTCGATCTTAATCCCAAGGTTTTTTGCCACCTGGGACGAACTTGCTGGTGGAAACATGTTCTCAGGCCACCACACTTTCCAGTCCGGATCCGAACTGCACCCAAAAAAGAGGCCCTCGGATTTGTCAGAGTTACACTTGAGGCTGTTATGTTGGAACCACTGAAATACAGCCTCAAGGCAACCCCGAATCCTACCTCCATCGAAATCCGCACCCTTCTCACAGGTGAAGAGGAGCTGGGTGTCATCAGCGTAGGAAACGATCTGGGCCCCGAAAGACTCCGCCAGAGCCGCCAGAGGGGTCATGAAGATGTTAAATAGAGTAGGGCTCAATACTGAGCCCTGAGGAACTCCGACCCCCAATGGCGACATCTCGGCGGAGCAGGCAGAGGCCCAGACCGTTTGTCGACGGCCTGCCAGGAAAGAACGAAACCACTGGAGCACCGTCCCCCTGAGACCAATCTCTGAGAGTCTTACAAGAAGACCCTCATGGGGGACGGTGTCGAAGGCCGCCGACAGATCTATACTATCTATAGAATATACTGACCTCTTAAAGATTCTATCAGCAGCTAGAGCAATGAATCGTATAATTTGGTCAGGAAATTCTCTGTTCTTCTCTCAGGATTACGCCAAATCGACAGCTGATCGACGCAAAGAATTTTTAGCATTGCGGCCACAATTACGCTTGTTGGGTGCACGATATGGTCTTTTTCACCCTTGCTTGTTTAAAGTGACATTCAATAATAAAACTACCACATATGAGGATCCAATTAAGTTGAAGAGCTTCCTGTACTCTCACCACAGCAATACAATGGAGACCACTTCATCATTTAGTTCCAGCGAGTTTTTGTTAAGACTCTGTTTCTGGTTGCAGTATTCAAATGTTTTCTCTTTTGGTTTTTATTCCATTTGCTATTTCTTGAAACGTTTGCAGCAATTACTATGCGTTGTCATTGTTTGCAATATATCTAATCATTTTTTCTTCCTTCACAGGTTTCGGTAGCGTGTCTTCTCATATCTATGTTAGAGTATGTTCGTTATGCCCTTCCCTTCGCCTTCCCTTGTGGGTCCTGGACACGTCATTATTCCGTGTGGCCTTCCATCCCTCCACCCTTCGTATGTCTTGGATTGTTTGTAAGTTTTCTTTCTTCATTATTCTCTATTCTCTTCATGCTCTCTTTCTTCTTTTTCTTTTCTTTCTCCTTTTGCATATTCTCTTCTCTCATTGGTCTTCCACATTTCCTTGTTATACCCTGCAATCTTCCTTTCTCTTACAGAGGTTGCATTTTTGCTTTGCTTCCTTTCTTTCTTGTTTCTCATATCTAGTTCAGATCTCTTACTTTTTGTGCAGTTGGTTTGATATTGCTTGTATTTTTATTGATTTCACATGTCATTCTTATTGGAATTGTCCCTCAACTGGTTTTTTGATATGCTTTTCTAAAATTATGTTATGCCTTTGAAAATATTATCTTGGAATGTTCGAGGTTTACATTCACCAATCAAAAGACAGAGAGTATTATCCCACCTGGCCAAGCTCAACACAGATATAGCTTGTATACAGGAATCACATTTGTCAGCTGATGAATCTGCTAAATTGAAGAGGGGTTGGGTAGGCGAAGTTTATTTTTCCCGAGGTGATGGTAAACGTAATGGAGTCTTGATTTTGTTTCGAAAATCTCTTTCAATTAAAGTAGTAACGCATTCTGCAGACACTTCAGGTAGATGGGTGCTAGTGAATCTCACTCTAGATAACATCCCTATTTCTGTTTTAAATGTTTATGCTCCTACGAGTGGCGACGCCACTTTTTGGACCTCCCTCGCACCGCTTATCACTCAATACTACGTTGATAATTTCATCCTTGTGGGTGACTGCAATGAAGTTTTTGACCCATTTTTGGATAGACACTCAGTTAGTGCATACATCCTCATAAGTCACAAAAATCTTTTACACAACTCATTACACAATACAAACTTACTGACGCCTGGAGACTCTGCAATCCCACTTTGCGAGAATACTCATTCTTTTCACCCCCTCATCAAACTCAATCACGCTTGGATTATTTTTTTATCTCTCATCAACTTACCCAATCCCTTATTTCTTCTGACATTAGCTCCATCTTAATTTCTGATCATGCCCCAGTCTCCATTGTTTTAGATGTATTACAAAAACCTACTTCTATTAAAAAATGGCGTTTCAATAATGCTCTCCTTCTCGATGCACAGTTTGTTTCTTCTTTCACATCCTTTTTTCATTAATATTTTTTGTTTAATCACACGGATGAAGTTCCATTCCCTGTAGTTTGGGATGCTTTCAAAGCATCAGCTAGAGATTTCATCATTCACTATGTTTCTCGCAAACGGAAGAAAGCCCAACAAGCCACCAATGACCTCCTTTCTAAAATTAAAAAATTAGAGCACTTATATTACACTTCCAAATCAAAGGATTGTTTAAATGATCTTATCGCCACCAAAATTCAATTTAATAAAGATTCCACATACAATGCCTCCAATTTCCTCTTAAAATCTAGCGCCAAGTTTTATGGTGGACAGAATAAGGCTGGGAAATTGCTGCCAACTATCTAAAGGTAAAGCAGAACAAGGTCAATATTGAATCTATCTATAGTTGTGATGGTTCACTAAAACACAAAAGTGAAGATATCCTACAGGAGTTTTTGCATTTTTATGAAACATTGTATTCGTCTGAATCATCTTCTTCTGAACAAGACATTTCCCAATTTTTGTCCAAGATTTCCTCTCCTTTCGACACTCTTCCGGATCTTTCCTCTTTAGAATCAGACCTTACGCAGAAAGATCTCCTTCAAGCTCTTAACTCTCTCAAACATGGTAAAGCTCCAGGTCCTGACGGTTTCACTGTTGAATTCTTCTCCTGTTTCTCCAAACTACTTATTCCCAAATTACATACTCTTCTTTCCACTTTCCTTCAAACTGGTTCCGCTTCTGTCTCTTTCTCTGATGCCCTTATTTGCATTATCCCGAAACCAGGTAAAGATCCACAACATTGTAAAAATTATCGCCCTATTTCTTTAGTAAATATCGATTATAACATTTTTTCAAAGGCTTTAGCATTGCGTTTAGAATCTTTTTTACCCGAGCTTTTAAGGAAAGAGCAATCCGGTTTTGTTAAAGGTAGACTGCTGACGGATAATACTAGATTGTTTTTTGGCATTCTCTCTAAGACCTCGCATAGCTCTCCTCCCCTTGCAGCTATAGCCCTGGATGCAGAGAAAGCTTTTGATCGAGTTGAATGGCCATATCTGTTTAGTACTCTGAAGTGGTTTGGTTTTGGTCCAAAGATTTCCACCCTGTTTTCGTTCCTTTATTCCCGCCCTAGAGCAGCAATTTCGGCAAACGGTACCTTATCCTCTTACTTTTCTCTTAATAGAGGGGTTAGACAGGGATGCCCACTTTCACCTTTTTTATTTAATCTTGCTTTAGAACCTTTCCTTTTGAGAATTCGTCAGAATGCTAATATACATGGTTTTAATTTCCATGACTCTGATATTAAGATGGCAGTATACGCTGACGATGTATTATTATTTCTCTCCCAACCAGACGCATCCCACCCTGCTTTTTTGGATGAAGTTAATTCATTTGCACAAGTATCTGGCTACAAATTAAATAAGGATAAATGTGAGATTTTGCCACTTACCAAACTCACTCTCAAGGACGATTTCTCTGCTTCGGGCTTTACTTGGAGCCCTAACTCTATTAAATATTTGGGTCTACATTTTACTTCTTCTCTTTCGGGCACAGTTACTAAGTGTATGGATGACTGTTTACAAAAATTGACTACTCTCACTAGCAAATGGCATCCTCTATATCTATCGTGGTGGGGAAGATTAGATACAATCAAGATGATGTTCTCTCCCATTGTGCTATTTACAATATCTAACATACCGTTTTCTATCCCTTTGAAATGTTTCAAGAAAATTAACTCTATTTTATCTTCCTTTTTGTGGGGACATAAAAAGTCTCGTATGTCTTTGTCCAAATTAATGCGTTCTAAAAGAGAGGGTGGGGTAAACTTTCCAAATTTTGCCTTATATCATAAATCCTTTTTATTGAATCAAGTGTCGAACTGGATTACGGATTCCGCATCATCCTCTCCTCTCTGGTTGGCCTTAGAAAAGTCTTTTATATCCCCCTTTTCTTTCAAAGAATATCTTATGTTTTCTCGTAAACCTCAATCTTTATCTACTCCTATTCTTAAGTATACCTCCAAAATCCTTCCTTCCTTTCCTGTTCTATCCTTTTTTGATCAACCTATTTGGCACAATACATCTATATTAATTAACAATAATTTTTTTTTTTAAATGTGTTTTTATTGCAGAGTTAGAAACCACAGAATACAATTAGTCAACCAGTCCACTCGTGACATCCCCCCGGTCAATAGTAAAACGTATATCGTACACAGCCATTCAGCCCGCATCCCGGAGGCCGGGCGGCATAATACTCCACTCAGTAGGAAATCATCACGGTGCGCGTCCCATAGGGACCAAGGTTGATATGTCGTTTTACGTATCTGCTTTTACCCCCCCACCCTCAACATCGCTCCCGTCAGCCATCCCAGTTGTGTAATCAGTGGTACTGTCCATGTCGGGACCTACCCCGAGCGCTGTAAGTCTATCATGCCTGGCCGCTCCCCCCAGCCATTTCTCGCTCCGCACAGTACCCTACCGGCCTACTGAACTCAAGGCGCCCTAGCAGACGACCAGTTATTTGGCTTCCGGCCCACCCCAAACTCCCACTAACCTAACCCCCCAAAACCCCCCCTCCCTGGCAACTGCTGAGGTGTATGCCTCGTCCCGACGTGTTGGATGGATCCACTACAGTGTAAGTGACAGTTCTGTTTGTGTTCGCCCCGCAGTGTCCGCTGGCTTAGTTCCCTTCGTCCTCATCCTCCACCAAAGAATCACGCAAAGCCTGCACCACCAACTCCCACGCACGCGCTGCATCCAAAGCCTTCTCATTCCCAATCTTAACAGCCTGCTTCATCCGGAGCACACTCTCGCATTCAGACCACCGCAGCAATTCATTCTTCCATCTACGCAGTGACGGCCCACCCCTGGACCTCCAATGCCACGATATTTCTCTTTGCGCCAGTATCAGACCCAGATCAATAAATTTGCTCGTCACCTTGGTGTGTTTGGTGTGCGGGAACCAGAGCAACAAGCATGCCGCCATATCGAATTCCACCTCACTGTCGGTCACATCGTTTAGGAGGTCCCCCACCTCTGCCCAGTAGGCCTCCAGGTGCGAGCACCCCCAGAACATATGATCCATGTCCGCTCCCGGAGACGAACACCGCGGGCAGCGGGCGTCCGGTACCTGAAAATGCCGCTGTATCTTCTCGGGGGTTAAGTAGGCCCTATGGAGCACGTAGAAATGCACTTGCTGGAAGAGCGCATTTCTCGTGCCTTTCCACGTGCGCCGCAAGATGTGGCCCCATGCCGTGTCCGGTATGGGCCGGCCCACACTCTCCTCCCATTTAGCCTTAAGCCCCTGGAGCGGTTCCAGTCCCTCATTCAGCATCCTGTTATGGAGGCATGTCACAGCCTTGAACGTACCCGCCGCCATTACCACATACTGGCACGCCATAGTCGTGGTCGGTTCCAGGAGACCCCCTTTCCAGTGCTTCTGTATAGCAGCCACCACCGCCGCGTGCAGGAGGAACCCCCCCGTCGGGCAGCCCGAACTGTTCCCGAAGCGCTTCGAACGGTGCTAGAGCCCCATCAATGTACAGGTCACCCACCACCTGTAGGCCCGCCTCCTCCCAATCCAGCAATGGTGACCAATCTCCCCCGTGCGGCAGTGCCGTCAGCATACCGATCGGGATCTCCGGTGCATAAGGCCGCGCCGCCTTCGCTCTCCTAAGGCTCCTCTGCCAGCAGAGCCGGAGTGTTCGTTCCTCCATAGTGAGGCCCCGTAACTCAAGTCTCTGCTGCATGACAATATAGGACAGCACATGGCGTTGTATCCCCCGGTCTCGGTCCTCCTCCGGGCCCCTAAACACCCTAGCCACGTTCTGCGTGAGGACCTGTAACTGCGCCGCCAAATAATATAGCTCAAAATCGGGCACAGCCATACCCCCTTCTATCTTGGGGCGAAGTAGCGTGCTCAGCGCCACTCTACGGCGGCCATGCCCCCATAGGAAGCCAACAATCATTGACCTCAGGTCTCTAAAGATCCCTTGAGGAATCCAGATCGGCAACGTCCGGAAGTAGTACAGGAAGCGGGGGAGCGCCACCATTTTTAAAAGAGCGATCCTACCCAGAACCGTCAGCGGGAGGGTCGACCAGAAGGACATGCTGCCCCTCAGTGCCCGGACACACCGACCAATGTTGCCCTCCAATAGATCCGCAGTCGCGTGATAGATGCGGACTCCCAGATAGGTGAAGCAAGATGGCTCCCAGACCACCCCCAGATCGCGACCAGGGTTAGGCGACTCCGCTCTCAGCGGAAACACACAGGTCTTCGCCTAGTTGACCTTAAGGCCCGATAGCCGGCCAAACTCCGATAGCAGGTCCATCGCTCCTTCCAGGGCCCGCGCCGTGTCGTCGAGGTACAGGAGTAGGTCATCCGCATACAACGATATATAATGCTGCTGCCCGCCGCTGGCTATCCCCGCGTACCAGTCGCCCGACCTCGCATGGACTGCCAGAGGCTCCATCGCCAGAGCAAACAATAGGGGGGATAGGGAGCACCCCTGTCGCGTGCCCCTACCCACCGGGTATGCCGCAGACACCAGACCGCCCAAGCGCACCCTCGCCGTCGCCGAGGCATATAAGACCCTCGTCCACCGGCGGAACCCCTCTCCCATGCCAAACCTCTCCAACACTCCATCCAAGAAAGACCATTCTAAACTATCAAAGGCCTTTTCTATATCCACGGACAGGACCGCTGGAGCCCCTTCCCCATCCAAGATGGCGTCCATTATTCCCACTAGGCGGCGAATATTCAGCGCCGTGCTCCTCGTGGGTATAAACCCAGCCTGATCCCTGTGCACCAGGCCCGTCATGTGTGGGGCCAGTCTGGTGGCTAGGATTCGGCTCAGGATCTTGTAATCTACCGTCAGCATGGATAGCGGGCGATAGGACCTCACATCCGTTGCGTCCCTGCCAGGCTTTAGGAGCGGTACAATCAAGGCCTCTCGCATGGACCCAGGCAGTCCCCCCGCCTCATAAGCTTCCGTGTACACCACCAGAAGCCTGGGAGCCAGGCTGTCGACATACTGTTGATAAAATTCAATCGGCAATCCGTCCACCCCGGGCGTTTTATTACGAGCCATATGTTTAATGGCCACCCGTATTTCAGTGAGCGTGATCGGGCCGCCCAGCTCCTTCGCGTCCTCTTCGTCTAGGACCGGAAGCTGCCTTTCCTCTAGGTACTCTGCTATTTCCTGGACCCCCACTCCCAGCTGACTCTGATATAATTCCTGATAGTACACCCGGAAACATTCCAACACCGCTGCCTGGGAATACACCATCTCCCCCCGTGCATTGCTAATGCTAAGGACCGGGCAGCCCCTAAGTTCCGGGTTAGCAAGTGTGGCCAAGAGGGTGCCCACCTTGTCCCTTTCTGCATGCGCTCTGGTGACGTACTGCCTGTAGTCATAACACCTCAAACGTTCCGTCTCGGTGGCGACCACTTCCTTCGCTTCCAATAACTGGGTCTGTAAGTCCGGCCTGGTCGGCCTGCGGCGCTCCAGGTCCCTCAAAGTCTCTTCCGCTTTCATGAGTGCATTCAACACAGTCGTACGAGCATTCGAAAACCTACCCAAACACACCCCTCTCACCACCACTTTCATTGCATCCCATTCAGTGGACCTACTCGTGGCCGTGCCCTCATTCTCGCCAAAATAGCTGTCAATGCCTTGCTGGACCGCGTCGCTGAATACTGAGTCCTCCAGCGTCTCCTGCCGAAGCCGCCATATTGGTATCGCTGAGCGCTCCCGCTGCCACTGAATGTGTACCAATAGGGGGTTATGATCCGAGATGGTCCTAGCCAGGTACTCCGTATGGGAAATCAGTGGGGCTAAGGACCCACCGCAGAGCACCGAATCTATCCTGACATGCAGATCGTGGAGAGCAGAGTAAAATGAATAATCCCTGGTGTCCCTGTGCTGCTCCCGCCATACATCCAGCAACCCCCATCTGTCCTGCCAATCCTTCCTGTGCATGGCCAACCTGCGCACCGTGGAGTCTACCAGGGGGGGATGGGACCTATCCAGAGCCACATCTGTGATCGAATTGAAGTCCCCCGCTAACACTATCGGGCCCGCCAGGAAAGAGGCCAAGGACCCAGAGAGGCCATCAAAGTATCGAGCCTGATCAGTGTTCGGCGCATACACACAGCAGAGAACCACGTCCCTACCACACAGCCTCCCCTCCACCGCCACAAATCGACCATCAGGGTCCACCACTTGATGCAGCACTTGAAATGGTATCCCCGCCCTCACCCAGATCAACACCCCCCTGGCATACGCTGAGTAAGTGGTGCCAAACACCTGGCCCTCCATCTTTTTTGCAATGCAGCGCACTCTTTTTTGGTTAGATGAGTTTCCTGTAGCATAGCAATCTGAACCCCCCTACGCACCAGGTATGCATGTACTTTGTGGCGTTTAACCATAGTTAGCAGCCCCCGGACATTCCACGTCAGGCATTTCAAATTAGGTAATGTCCCCATACCAACATCGAACAGTCCGATTCACATGACAAAGGTTCACAACCCCCCCAAAGCAGTTGCCCCCCCCCGAACACACCCTGAACAGAAAAACACCCCAAACCCCACTCCCCAGGACAGAGCACACAAACCCAATGTCAGCCCCCATCCAAACCTTGAACCAACTTCCCACTCTCCTACCCTGTGGTCTCCACCACAGTAGGCCTTAAGGGCCCAAGGGGGGTGAGTTACCGCCGACCCCAGCTAGCAGAGCCCGCGCCCCGCGCCTACATCCCCTACTAAGCGCTCAGTCCCCCTTCCCGGCAACCCGCTCCTCACCAACAGGATACCACCCTACCATTAAGTCTCGATCAAGTCCCAAAACAGTCTCAGCCGCAAAATATTCCATCAGATGTCTGGGGGGTCACTACCGGCCCCTTCGAGCTTTCCGCTTCTGAGAGGTCGTCTCCCGTTCTGCTGCCTTCCCCGCCCGAGTCCGTTCCTGCCAGTTCACTGTTCTGTTGCGACCCCGTAATGGCCGCCGTCGCTGCGAGCGCATCCCTCTTCTCCGCCGCCATTTGAGCCTCCCGTTTCTCCCGCTGGCGCCTGTTGCGGGACCTGATGCGCTGCGATTGTCTGATCCGGGGTGGCTTAGGCTGATCTCGCCTGCTTTTATGCGACCTGTCCGTCCCCGCTCTATACGACTCCAGCCACTGCCAAACTTCGTCCGGAGTCTGAAAAAAGTGCGTAGTGCCATCCAGGATGATCCGCAGCTTGGCCGGGTAGAGCAAGGAATATTGGATGCCTTCCTCCCGGAGCTCTTTCTTCACCGCTAGGAACGATGCCCTGTTCTTCTGGACCGCCTGGGTGTAGTCCGGGAAAATCGTGACCCTACTGTTTTCCACCTCATATGGGCCCGGCATCCTGGCCCGCTGGATGAGGAGATCCCGGTCCTTATAGTGGAGGAGCCGCACCACCATCGGTCGGGGGGGCGGCCAAGCCCTGGCGGGCGAGCAGGCACCCGGTGGGCTCGCTCCAGAGTGAAGAAAGGAGTAAGCCCCTCCGGCGCCACCACTGTGCGGAACCAGGTCTCCATGTAGGCGACCGCATCCTCCCCCTCAATCCGTTCCGGCAGGCCTACGACCCGCACGTTGTTCCGTCTATTGCGGCCTTCAGCGTCCTCCGCCCGTCGTTCCTGCGAGTCCAACCGGGCCAATATGTCCGTGATCCTGTGTTCCGCGGTCACCACCGATGGCTTCAGGTCCAGTAACAGCTGATCATGGTCCTTGACCCTATCCGCCAGCTTCGCGTGGTCCGCTTGCAATAGCCCCAGGCCCGTGGCCACTTGGGCAATGTCTTGGTGTAGCGCCTCCTTGGTCGAGGTGATCGCATCGAGTATGGCGTGCAAACGTCGGTTCAGCCGCTGCTCCTGGTCCAACTCCGGCGAGGGAATCTCGCCCATCCGAGTCGAGGTCGCCGGGTCCCCCTCAGCGCGCTCCTCAGCCACCAGCCCTCCGGCCGCCGCCATTCCAGGGAACTGCGTCACAGGCCCAAGAGCCCTTCTAGCTTCTGTATTCGTAGTCCAGTGCCAACTCCCCGGCACCGGGCAGTGTCAAATGCCGCCGCCGATGCCCTCAGGATCAATGACCAGCTTGGCGAGCACTGTTCAGCCGACCCCCTCGGAAGCCTGAGGGGGGAAGGATAGATCTAGAGATGGCGGCCAGCGAGGGTCCCCAAGGTCCGGGCGGGCCGAGTCACTGTCCCCTGATCTCTGGATCCAGCACCGCTGGTCCTAGTGCTCCGATCTATCGGTTGCAGGACCTCCTGCCAGTCGACGACAACTCGGCCCAAAGCTGAAGTCCGGGCCCGCCCGACCTCCTCGCCGCCATTTTCTTCTCACTTTCGGCAACACCTCGGCCGTCGCCTCAACTCGATTTCCTTGGGGCCAGCAGTCCCCTAACAACTCTCCGATCGTGCCCGGCTGTCCCTTTACACTTCAGGGGCCAGGAGCGTCGACCTCGGGTCGCCCAGGGTGCAGAAAACAGGAGAAGTAGCGGGATTCCGCGCGGAGCTGCGAGCTCACGCCGCCATCCCGATCGGCGTCCAAGCCACGCCCCCTATATTAATTAACAATAAGCCGATTTTTTGGAAATCCTGGAGATCACGTGGCCTTATCTGGGTGCATCAATTGTTTCACCAAAATCAGATCATCCCATTTGCATTAGCTGCTACTTCTTTCAATCTACCTCCCGCTTTTCGAGTTAAATATTCCTTATTGTCACACGCATTACAACTTGCCTACGATGCTTCTCTTGCTGCACCTCCTCCATCAAACCACGTATCCTCCGATATGTCTTCACTGAGTTCTTTACTTCTTAAACAACCTACAGCTTCAAAAATCTACGCTTTGCTTCAAACTCAGTCTTCATCTCGCACGAAAACCACAACTGAAGAAACCTGGGAAAATGACCTAGAAGTCTCCTGTCCTATTGAGCTATGGGACAAATTATGGCTTAAGATTCGTAGATCTTCCAGAGCTGCTAATACTACTCAAACATTATTTTTTATTTATAATCGTTTATTATTTTCACCACTAGTTCTAAGTAAACAATACCCAGATGCTTCTGATAAGTGTTGGTCCTGCTCCTTACCATGTGCAGATCTTTTCCACATGCTTTTTAGTTGTTCCCATGTTCATAATTTTTGGCGGCAAGTTTGGTCTCAAATTAACAAGATTTTGTCCTCTAATCACTCCTCTTTATCTTACATTTTCTTAGGGAGTGTTTACCCCATCTGGGATCATTGCACTTTCCGGGTTAGAATAATTGACTTATTGTTGGCAGTAGCTTTCCAGCAAATAACGAAAAAATTGGAAGGATTTTACCAAAATATCTTATCAGGCTTGGTGGTATGCTGTTTGCTATAATCACAGGTTAGATACAACTTTTGTCTACCCCTTGGCTTTAGCTGCCAAGCGAAAAGAATTGTGGAGTCCAGTCACACTATTTTTTTATTTAAGTGCTCAGAGTTCTCTGCCTTTGTCCCCGTTACAACAAGAAGTTCCTAAACCTCCATGAATTCCTGTATTTTGTTAAACATATTAATATTATTTTCGCTTTTCTTGTAATTACAATATATATTTAGTATATCTTTTATTACCTTATATCATACCAGTTGCCAATTTTGCTTATAATTATTCTCAATTTTTTATGTTTCTTTTTGTAGCTTATATTAATACCTTTAATTATTCTGATGTATACTTTTGCTTGTTATTTTCTTTGTCTTACTTTGTAAGCTTATGTCATATTCTTTCAATAAAAATTTTCTGAACTTAAAAAAATCATTAATATTGTATGTAAAAGATGTAAAACTACTTTGGATATTTCAAATGACTATTTTAGTAAAAATCTAGCTACCGAGAGCTGGGACTTAGCCTCATTCAGCGCCCTTGGCACCCAGTGGCGCTATGTGAGATTGCCCATGGAGTATATGAATAGCCTCACTGTTTTTCAAACAAGTATCGTGTCCCATTTGAATGAAATTGATCCTGATGCCATTTCCTATGTCATTGGCATATACCTGATGGATGATGAATTAAATCCCCATCTTGTGCAAGTGGATTGTATCATCACACAATTTGCAGCGTTAGACTACAAATTAAATTTTGCGAAATTGCATGTTATGTTTCTGGCTGTTCTCTTTCTTGGTTGTGAATTGACCATTGAGGGTAGGGGTTTGGCCCCCCATTTTTCGGAGAAGTGTGCTTAATTACAACCTCCATCTACCCTTAAAAACTTACATACAGCCACTGCTAAGTTTTTTAAATTTTGGCAGGACTTACATTTGCTGACTATGCTCAACGTATCAAACCGCTTTATGCTTTGATACAACCATCCTTTTCTGCTTCCTCTTGGCTTCCAGAACACAACTCAGTGCTGTCTGACTTACTTGTGATGCAGTACTTACAAACTAGATTGAATACTACAAATTTGGTCATCGGTATTCTGCCCGGAGCATTTGTTTTCACTTATGTGACTTTTAATGAGGGCGATACAGTTCCAATTGCTTATAAATTGCATCTGTATATTCCTACAGAATTATGTTTTACTTCTACTGAAAAGATGCTGACTGCTGTGAAGATGGCTGTTCTAAAAGAATGCCATCTAGCACACGGTAAATACATTTTTGGTGTTTCTCCCGTGCCTGCCTTAGAGGCGATCAGGAAAGCTAGTGTCCCTAATTTTAAAGCGTTGTATCCTCGTTGGATTCAATGGGCTTCATCATTGACGTTGGCTGATGTCAGTTTTGTTCTTGACCCTTCTTTGCAAACACAAGAATTTCTTCAGTATGAACATGTACATGCTCTTCCTTCTTTAGTTCTTCCCATTGATCAGTACAAATGTATCATTTATATTGATGGTTCGGCTCAACAGGCCATAGGTTCTAAGCAGGCTTATTCTGCTTTTTGCGCTATTGTCAAAGATACAATGGAAGATGGGGTTTTTCACTCTACATTGGTACACATGCAATCCCTTGGGGACTGCACTGCCCATTTGGCCCAATTACAAGCGCTACTTTTGGCTCTTGAATATGCTGATCCTGAATTACCCACCCTTGTTGTATGTGATTCTGCTGACTGTGTATAATCAATCAATGACAAATAGTTTTTAAAAAAAAAAAGGATTTTCAAGATTCTAAAGGTAGCACAATAAAGCGTAAAACTATGTGGGTTCAAGTGGTGGCCATTAAGGAACGCCTGCCCCTCACACATGTTGTCCTTACATTGGGACATCAACGTGCGGGAGCACACGCTGTTGGTAAATCGATGGCTGATGAAGCAGCCAAATCTGAAGTAGCCACAGTTAGAGTAGCTGTTGTTACTCATTCCATGAATAAAATTGCTGATGATATTTTGGCAGCTATTGCAGCGACTAGGGAGGGTACTCCTTTTCCACAAGTTTTCACTGTAATGTTTCTGCCCCAATCTGGCTTGTTATTTGAAAGGAACTTCGGTTCCACAATTATTCCCAACCTGACGTTGCTTTCGAATGGCAGTTATCTCATTCTAAATAATCAGGACTGTTGCGGTCTGCGGGCGGGTAATCGATATGTGGTGAGTGTTTCTCAGTTAATTACTTGTTGCAACAATGTCCTGTTTCCCCATTCACATAGGAGTGTGGATATTTTGTTGTGGCCTTCCGTTCCAACCATGAAAACAGATTTCATTAAGCTAAATAGACACACAGAACTATTGCTTCAACAAGGAGTGGCTCTCACTTCAGCATGCGAGATCTTCAAATTGCAGGTAGCGAGAACGTCTAGTAAAATACAATCATTACTGAATACAAATCTGACCTGCATTTCGGGAAATTGATACATCAAATCTTTTATGCATCTGATACCACATGCCTGGCACATTTTTTAAACTTGTGGGCTCTGGCCTATTGACTTTGTTTCAAACTATTTTTGGAGTAAACCCAGCTTTTATACATTCTATTTTTTCAGATTATTCTTTGGGTTCTGCTGATGCTCAATTTGATTTGCTTAATCACCGTGCTGTTCCTTCTATTCCACAATGGCTGTTCCATCTGTGGTCCTATCCCGACAGGCATCGCTGCAGCTGTACCATGAACGAATACTACAACTTTTTGGAATGGTGCCCCTTGATGGTCTAGATGCCAAATTGTATCTAAAATTCCGATATGCCCATATCACCTGTGCACAACGTGTGTTTCATTGCATCAAGTGCCCCTCTCAGTGGGCCCTGGATAGCTGCCCGGCTACCCAACCTCATGCTGCCTCGGAACACCCACGCTCCACCCATGGAATGCCTCCCTGGGGCAGGGTTACACCAGGCAGTGATTTGCTCTGCCTTGAGTTACTCCAATTAACAAGCCATACAGGGCTGTTGTATTTCTATCTAGGACCCTAATTCGATATTCCCGATTCATGCCCTTGTGCGGTTATAATCAATAATATCCTTACTGAGGCATAAGAATCATATGCATATTCAGTAATAGCCCATGCATTCCAAAGCACAGACACGGCTACTCCCATCGACTCCTAGAAAGCACAACGCGTTCTTTAAACAAACCAAGCCTCCAGCAGCCCGGGAAATTCCCCCCCTGCTTTTTTTTTGATTTGAACAAGAACTCCTGGAGTCCAGCAAGAACTGTTAGTTCTTAGTGACGTCTTATGTCCAACCTTACGTCAAACCCGGCACCTTTCAGGTATAAAATACCAACAGTTGCCTTAAGCAAGCACACGGTGGTTTGGAGCAGAGCGGCTATCTACTTGCCCGAGAGCCCAGCTGATGCTAGAGCCCACGGAAGCCACCCCTCCCCTTTGACGCGCTGGAGAAGCTACTTTTTCTCACGCCGAGAAAATCCAGCTCCCGTGTTCCCGAGTCACCCTTGCGGGTTGCTGGGAGATCGAGTCCTGAAGAAAGAGATACCAGACCTCCCACATTCTATTACTAAGGTACGGAGCTGACTAAACCCTTAAGAGAATTCTTGATTCAGATTCTTGGCAAAAACAATCTTCACCAACTTAACTTAAACTGCTACTTCCTTACTCCTTCCCAAGTATTAGGCTTAGGTCAGGTACATCGGGGTAGGCATAGTTAGAAGCACCAGTTGAGTACGTTAGTCAATGGTTTTATGTATGTATATATATTTTATCTATTTTAAGTATCATATGGCTAAGAAACAATATCTATGCTTTTACAGTATTAACTCGTAATACTACTTTTACTGTACGCACTTTACTTCATAATAAGTATTGCAATTGTGGCAATTCATTTCTCTTGCATGAGAAAGAAGACTGCTCAATAAAATAACACCTTTTTATTGAAAACGCCCGTCTCTCTATTTCTCTGCACTCTGGTGAAACTAAATATGCACGGTTGACTAAGTGAAATAGCTGCCTATTGTTTTCACACGACTCTAGAGATACACTCTTTATTCTGAGGGAGCAAAGTTGTCATGTTTATGCGGTTGTCAGAAGTTGAATCCCTTCTTGTCTAAATCAGGGACGTTAACCCCTCCCTATTCATCGAGAAAGTGTCTAGTGACCTCTGAGCCAGCTGGTAATCCTGAAATAAGTCTCACATAGTCAGTAGGACCTCAGTCCTACGTCTACACTGCTGTTTATGGTATTCCAATGCGCAGAGCCTATTGGGAAAATAGGAACTACACTACATGGCGCCCAACGTTTTGTAAGGCGATAATCTAACGCAAGACACTAGAGTAACTCAGTCGTGCTTGTTCACACAGAACCCTTTCTCCGTAAAAACTCCAAAAGACATGTGGAGTGGGTGAAAGGTTAATATCCGCCGGAACTTAGTAGGAAGAGTTTCCTATGTATTAGATTTTGGTTTAGTCAACGTTGAAGGATACAGTGTTCCAAAAATATTGTGCACCAAATCTTTGTTTCCTTGAAACTTGATCTGCAACAAAGAGCTTTCTGTCAGTAAAATGGTGGAAAGTGACGATGAAGCTGAGAGAGCTAGAATAGTAGCTCAACTAATAGAGGATGACACAGCCATCCAAGAAAGTGACCCAAGTGTTATACTCATTCCAGAAAACGTAAGAAGAGCTATAACTCTTCAACTTATAAAAAATGGACTGACATCACGTGGTGGTACAGTCATATTTGTGGTAGAGGCCCATGAATATCGGCAGACAGAGGTATTCTATTCATGGATACACTTTCCAGCAGCAAACTCTATAACAAAAGAATTCCACTATTACAAAATAGAGGAACCTCCGGATATATATACTCCTTTTGCGAATGTTGAAACCCCACTAAATTACCAAGAGCACCTGCTCTGGTATAATGGCACCCTAAAACATAATAATCATATCACCAGGCACGGTCCACTAGGTAGACCGGGAGCAATGGGGCCGATTCTAGCCAGTTACACGACACACCCAGACATCGAAACAATGTCAAGCGAAGAACTCCTAGTTAAACTGAAAGAATTAACAAAGGCATACAGAGAATTCGTTCAACTAGCAGCATCTGTGGCGATCCGCCAAAAATTGAAGGAGACAGATATAGCAGAACAGCCATCTGAACTTGCCAGAATCATAGAAAAATCCTATGAAGAACTAGGGAGAGATAGTTTGGGTGGAAAAGCGGTAAAACCCCAACTAACTGAAAATCCCGAAAAAACCTTTATTAAAAATAATCTGAATACTCCAAAAAGGAGCTGGGAGGGTAATAAACAGTCCACTCCCAGGGAAAAACAATTCCAGTCCAGAGGAAGGTCTCCTCAAAGGAGAGAAAAATCTCCAGACTGATGAAACAAGTCTCCCCAAGTGGAGCCCTCTGAAAAAAGATACAACCTTAGAGATAGGGATAAATTGAGAAAACCTGATAGATATCAAGATATTGACACACGTCCCTCTCGATCCCTCTCACTCAATCTTTCTCGATCTTCCTCACAGAAATCGGAAAATGAGAGGAAGATCAGAACACAGAGAAGAGCACGTCATGTCCAAAGACAAGGAACCTGCTCATCAAAGTAATAAATCACAATATCCCAGAAAGAAGGTAGCAAGTATTAAGATTAAACATGCCGAGGATTCTGAGGACACAGCTGAAAAACGGACAGTGGGCCGAGACAATGCTAGACAGTGCAGCAGAAGTGACCATAGCTCGCAAGATCCTGATGAATCATCTGGAGACAGTGGACACGAATAAATACAGTCAGGTGGAAACTGCAGATAGCAGGGTTAGCAAACCCCAAAAAATATATGAAATAACATTGTGTATAGAGGGGGACAAGACGAGGAAAGTAAAAGGTCTTTTTTGGGATAATCTTTCAAAAGGCTATGACATCCTGTTAGCTGAAAAAGACTGGCCACCAAAGTTTGTCAGTGAGTGCCCTCATGGCGAAGAAATAATTATGCCTGCCTTCTCTAATCATATACCAATTCATAAAAAATATACACTTGCAAGAAAATGGGCAGTAGCCCAAGCTCGAGCTTTATATAAAAACCATGTAGGATGGGATGAGGACTCACCTCACCACAAAATTCAGTTACAAAATCAACCCACTGCACAAAGGCAGTACCCAGTTAAACAAGAAGCTAAAAAGCAGGTCAAGGAGATTTTAGATCAACTTGAATATCAAGGGGTGATTGAAACATGCACCTCACAAATGAACAATCCTTTGTTTCCTGTCTCCAAACCAGACTATTCATATCGTCTAGTTTTGGACTACAGACATCTTAACTCTTGTTGTAAAACATTTGCAGTACAAAACTCACACAGTGCAGCACTAATGAATAGCATTGTGCGCAAAAAATATAAAACAACATTAGATGTCTCTAATGGACTCTTTTGTCAAAACATTGCACCTGAAAGCATGTATTTGACCGCTTTCTCAACAATGGGGTCACAAAAACACTTCTGTCGACTCCCACAGGGATTCAAGAATAGCCCAGGATTATTCTCAGCAAGGGTAACAGAGTTACTACAAATATACAATGACGAGGCATTATCCTATGTCGATGACATCTATCTGACAGATGATGACCCGGAGACTCACTTAAAAAGAGTGAACACCATAATACTTGGGTTCGCTTCAGAGGATTACAAATTGAACTTTAAAAAGTCACAATTTGCCCATCTAACAGTCCTATTTTTAGGATATGAATTATCAAGTGAAGGCAAGAGCCTGGCAGACAATTTCTTAGAGAAATGTGCTGTACTCCAAGCACCAAAAACGCTGAAGAATTTACAACCAATACTATGTTTCCTGAATTTCGGAAGAACATACATACTAAATTATGCAGAAAGAGTTAAACCTCTCTATTAATTAATAGGACCTGATTTCAAACCAATAAGTTGGACTCAGAAACACACAGAAATTTTAAGATCACTACAAACAGACAAAAACAAAATTGCAAACACGTGAAAACACACGCAATCTTGTAATCCGAGTCATCCCAGGAAGATGCGGATTCACATACCTGACCTCTAATGAGGGAGAAACTGAACCTATAGCTTACAAATCACATTTGTACAGTAAAGCTAAAATGAAATCCAGTTCTACAGAAAAAATCTGTTAGCGGTTCAAACTGCTGTAGCAAAAGAAAGAGCCCAAGCCCAAGGCAGAAGGATAACTGTTTTTACAGCAGAATCAGCCCTTGAGGCATTAACGTGCACACGCAATTTAAATGCTGTGGCATTAGATCCAGAATTGATACAATGGGAAAATTCTCTTGCTGCAGAAGACGTGAAATACTATTTTGACCCGAAACTGAAGAAACTAGATGATCTAGAGTACGAACAAGAATACCCTCTGCCAATCGAAATTCTGCCTCTAGAAAAGTACACTTGTGTAATCTACATGGACAGATTTGCACAACACTACAATGTAGTGGAAAAATCGTACAAAGCAGCATGCGCGATTGTTAAAGGTCGCTGGCGGTCTGGTAAATTCAGACCGATGATTACCAAAACTGAATCAATCAGAAACTGTTCAGCTGAATGAGCTGAAATAAGATCTTTAAAGATGGCGCTTGAAAATGCCGATCGTGAATTCCCGACACTAATAGTGTGCGATTCGCATTTCTGCGTCAAGTCTTACAACAGTGACATGCAGACATGGAGTAAAAACGGTTACAAAGAAGACACAGGTGCCACTATAAAGCATAAAGCGCTTTGGGAACAAGTAGTTCTTTTAAAGAAAGAACTAAAGAAGACTCACGTGATACACGCACTGAGTCATCAACGTTATGGCATTCACGTTGCAGGGAATTCATTGGCTAACACAGCCACAGCGGAAGCGGTTCAACCGGCTTCCGTAGCCACTGAAAAGCGTTCAGAAAAACATATAGATGGAGAAACCATGCTGGCAGTAAAAGCCTCATTAAAAGGAAATTATGCAGCATTACCTCTCAACTATCCACTCAGTAATACATACATAATTGATGCAAACTCCGTTCCGTTTGCTCAAATCCCTGGAGTGGAGGATAGAGTAATTCCAAACACGAACCACTGAGTTTTCTTGATTGAAAACGCACACATGGGACTGGGTCCGAGGCACCAACAGATCTTGAAATCCCTAAGAGAATTACAATCAGAGTACTGGTGGCCGGGAATGAGCGTGCACATTTTCAAATTTGCAATGGATTGTCCAGACTGCAGCAGAGATTGCAGCTGTGAACCGGACCAGGATACTGCCCGGACATCTTTGTTAGAAAGCTTCAGGCATTCTATGATACAGAAATCCAACCAGAGAAATGCGTCCCAATAATTATTAAGAAAATTAACTTGATTATGTAGACCAGCAGTATTCGGCTGATGCCAGAACTGTTATAAAAAGATTTGCGAGTCTGCTACATTCTGATCAGGGTCCTGCGTTTAGCTCTCGAGCTCACAAAGAGGCCATGAACAGCATGGGCATCGCATTGTGGTACTCTTCTCCCATCCATCCTGAGGGAAATGCGGTAGTGGAAAGAAAAAACCAGGACATAAAGCAATCTATAACGGCGAGGGTATTAGGTTTGGGTGATGGGTGGGTCAAACATTTAACAAGTGTCCAAAGTAGTCTTAATAATCTGCCAAAAAATTCTCTAAAAGGTCTCACTCCATACAAACTATTGTTCGGTACTAGAATGCTAATTCGGGATCTTGACTGTCACACTTCAGTGGTAGACAAAAAATGCTCTGATATCAAAGACCGTTTGGCTGTTTTACAGGATCTAAATGAAACAAGAAAAAGCCTGAGTAACATACAATTGAAACAACAGCCGACAACCACTGAAGAAAAACCACCTGTCCCAGCAAGACCTGTCTGGATTCCAAAGATTGGGGATCCTGTCATAGAGAAGATCGCGGTGAAGAAGGAATTTGGGCCTTCTTACAGAAAAGCTGTACCTGTCTTAGCCATCAGCGGAACGAGATCAGTTGTACTACCGCCCCTTGCTGGTAAAAAGGAGAACCGAGTTGTATCCATCGACCTGGTAAAACCACAATCATGTGGCCAATAGTAAGTAGTAGGCACAGTGGACTCCCAAGAAATAGCAGAATACTAAAGTTTGCTACAATCCAAGAGGCTCATGCTGAGAGACTAATCAAATTTGGTAAACCTACAGTAAATAAAAAAGGACTATGCAATAATGCCATGGAACTTGTGCCTCTTGAAACCCGAATAGTAACAGTTCGTCAAGAAACACCAATCTACAATGATGTAGCCTCTGACTATTCTAATGAAACAAACCAAATGCAAAAGCAAATGAAAATCCGGACAAAATCCCAACAATTGACAGAACTGCATCTAGCTACTTCATCAACTTCGACGACTTCTCGGAAGATCCAAGTGAGCATGAAGAAACTCCTGAAACAAAAACAAAAACTTTCAAAGACAAAATAATTGAACTTTCTCTCCAACTAAAAGAAACATATCTGATTTCACCATAGATTGAATTATGGATTGTGTTAGGTGTACTTACTCTCCTGCTTTGGCTCATCATGGTTCTATGTTTGGGAAAATTCATTGATGGAAAATATAGTACAATGGACACAGCAAGTCAGAACATCAACTTGGTCTTAAATCCTCACAAATCCTCCCACATAGAGAAAAGAGAACTATCATCAGTAAACATCCAAACCAATACCTGGTGGGGTAGCATGGGACAGAACTGAATATTACATTTTTGGCCCGGTTGAGCTCTTGAAGTATCCACACCAGTTCAAGATTTCATTAAGTGACTTTGTGACACCAAGTACTTTCTCTGATTATTGGGACTTTGAAAACATTAATAATATAATGTCAGATTTAGTAATGTCAGCCAAATTTACTGAACATGATTACTTACAGGGTTCATCGAATTATGAAGAGTTATAGTGTTATAACCACTTTGGTGATCACTATTTGCATAAAACTGCACAGCCTAGAAATGTTTTATCTTATAACCAATGGGAACACTGTCCAACACCGCAAAAAGGAAGCTTGAAAACATTTTATGAGAAATTCCAGTACTTCTCAGGGTTTAACAACAGTGCTCCGAAAACGTTTTATTTTAGAATGTTAAGTAGGACAGGAATGAAAACAATGTTGACAAATACTAAATTGATTTATTCTGAAAAATTGTATGACAAAATGTCTACATTTGGTTTCGAATTTTGGAATAACAACACTGAAACAAAAACGATCTGGCGTACCAAAGATTGGCAAGTACAAGGCCTAGAAGCACTATTTAGGGCCTGCATGATCCCAGAACAAATGATATTTTTGAATGACACAATTCAACAAACTACTTGTCTTGGCTTAGCTAAGATAAAAGATTTAAATACACCGTCTATTCCGAAACCCATAACTGATAGTGATAGCACTACAAATGTGGAGATAGACATAACCCATATTTTTAAACAAAACAGTGTTGTGTTCTATCTAGGACCCCGTTCAATATTGTGACCTCATGCCCCTATACAGCTATAATCAATAGATATCACTATAATGGCATAAATGATCAGAGCCATATTTCAGTAACTCGTCTCTGCAGCTCATTACAGTACATGACACAGCAGAAGCCACTTCCTTAGATTCCTAGATAACACACCGAGTTCTTTCAACAGATAAAACCCCCAGCAACCTGGGAAAGCCCCGCTTGCTTTGTTTTGATTAGTAATAGAACTCTAACGAGCACTGTAAGAATGACCAGTTCTTAGTGACATCTTTATTGACGTCTTATGACCAAAAACCTGCGTCAAACAAGGCACCTTTCAGGTATAAATAATACCAACGTTGCCTTAAGCACACACGATGGTGGTGGTGAATACAGGAGCAGAACAGCTGTCCCTTGCAGAGCCCAGCAGATGCGAGAAGCCCACGGACGCTGCCCCTCCTCCTCCTTGACGCGCTGAGAAAGACGCTGTCTTTTCTCCTGCCGAGAAAATCTAGCTCCGGCGTTTCCAGCATACCCTTGCGGGTAACTGGAATATCGAGTCCTGAGAGGAGATACCAGACCTCCAACATTCTATTCCAGAGGTACGGTGCTGACTAGACCCTTAGAGAGAATTCTTGAAGCAAACCCTTGGCAAAACCAACTTAACTTAAACTGCTACTTACTTACTCCCTCCCAAGTATTAGGCTTAGGTCAGGTACACTGGGGTAGGCGTAGTTAGAAGCACCAGTTGAGGACGTTAGCCAAATGTATATATGAATGTATATATTTTACTCATTTTAACTATCATATGGCTAAGAAACCATATCAATGCTTTTACAGTATTATTTTGCAATACTCCTTTTACTGTACGCACTTTTTATAATAACAAGTCTTGCAATTGTGGCAATTCATTTCTCTTGCATGAGAAGAAAGACTGTTCAATAAATAATACCTTTTTATTGAGAACGCCCGTCTCTCTATTCTCTGCATCCAGGTGAAAGTAATTCTGCACAACTGGCTGAGTGAAATAGCTGTCTATTGTTTCACACGACTCTAGAGATTGACTCTTATTCTGAGGAGCAAAGTTGTCATGTTAATGCGGTTGTTGGAAAACTGAATCCCTTCTTGTCTGAGCCAGGGAAGCTGATCACTTCCTATTCAGTCAAGAAAGTTTCCAGTGACCTCTGAGCTAGCTGGTACAAAACCAATTAAGTCTAACATAGTCAGTAGAGACCTAGAAGACTGCACTTCTACGTCTACACTGCTTAAGCATGGGCGAATTTTGCGAATCTCGCGTTCGCGAATTTTGCGGATTTGCGAACTCGCAATCCGCAAAATCCGCGAATTCTCGCAAATTTGTGGATTTTTTTTTTTGTGTTTGCGCGGGTTTCTGACAGTTTGCGAGGGTTTTGTACAATGTCGCAAATTGCGAACTTACCTGTCGGGTCGCAAGTTTCGCGAACTTGCTGTTTCTACGTGTCCAGCCTGTTTGGGACACTCTTCTTCATCACCGCCACTCTCTGTCACCACTGCCACTCTCTGACTACTCATGCCACCCTCTGGCCCACCCATGCCACCCTCTGTTTCATCACAGCACCCTCTGGTTGTCCAGTCAGTGTACATTATTGTGGCAACGCAAGCACACCTTCCCTGCCTCAAGTGACCTGAATTAATTTGGGGCTGATTAATGTGTCACAGAATATTTTTTTAGCTGGCACCTGCTTCCTTAGTGCTTCCTGATTAGTGATCTTTTGCACTTGCTAAGTGCTTTCATTGTTGCAAAATTAGTTACAACACCTGCCCTGCCCCAACTGACAATAATGAATTAGGGGCTGATTAATGGATTTAAACTTCCAGCCTGGCTCCTGCTTGTCTCCCTTAGCTGTAATTCAGGACCTTTGTGGCATATGTGTAACTATTCTGAGGTTCAGAGCAGGGTCACATAATAGTTGCAACTGGCAACTGAACTCTGGAGGGGCCCCTCAGGAAGCACTACAGGAAATGGCTACTAATGATGAGCCTGAACTTTTGAACCTGGTAAGTAGTTTCAGTTTTGCTCGTATTTCTGCAATTTTGCACTTATTCGCGGGGCGCGAAGTTGTACTGGGAAGCCGCGAACTCACGCGAACAGTGCGAGCAAAATCCGCTGCTCGCGGATTTGCGGATTTTGCGGGAGATTCGCAAATCTTGCGGATTGCGAATTTACCGAAAATCCGCAAAATCCGCGAGCGAAACGGATTTTCCGCCCATGCTTAACACTGCTGTTTATGTTATTCCAATGCGCAGGGCCTATAGGGAAAATAGGAACTACACTACATGGCGCTCAACGTTTGGTAAGGCGATAAAACTAACGCAAGACGTTAGAGTAACTCAGTCATGCTTTTTCACACAGACCCTTTTTCCCGTAAATACTCCAATAGACGTCTGGAGTGGGTGAAAAGTTAAAATCCGCCCAAACTTAGTAGGAGGAGATTCCTATGTAAAGTTTCTGGTTTATTCAACGCTGAAGGATACAGTGTTCCAAAATATTGTGCACCTAATCTTTGTCTCCTGGGAGACCTGCTCTGCAAAACTTTCATTTATACAATGTCTGTAGAAGACAACGGAACCGCTGAAGCCGCAGTAAATGAGACTCAGCTTGGTCCTGATGTTACAGGGATTAATGAACCGGGTGCAACAATCATCCCGGTCAACATAAGAAAAACTATAACGTTAAAACTTATAGAAAACGGACTGACCACACAAGGTGGCACAGTCGTCTTCGTGATAGAGGCACATGAATATCGGCTGACAGGTATTCTATACTTGGATAAAATTTCCAGCGGCAAACGCTAAAACACACGAGTTCCACTATTACAAAATAGAGGATCCACCGGATGAGTACGCTCCTTTCGAGGAGATTGAAATCCCATTAAAATACCAAGAGCACCTGCTCTGGTTTAAAGGCGCCCATAAGCATAATGATCATATTACCAGGCTCGGTCCATTAGGTAGACCAGGAGCAACGTGGCCGGTCCTAGCCAGCTACACACCACATCCGGACATTGATAAAATGTCAAAAGAAGAGCTGTTAGCACAGCTAAAAACATTAATTAAAATACATAGACAGTTAGTCCAATATGTAATGCGGACTGCAACAGTCCAAACAGCTGTTAATGTTCCACAGCTGACCCCTCATCAGGGGAACACAAATAAAATTACACCACAGAACATACAATCATGTCTTGGTAAAACACCCATAAAACGGGAACAAATTCCTTTCTGGTTAGCGCAGAAAATTACTCAAATAGAGGCAGTATTTCCGAATACTACCCCTATTGAGAAACACAGAATTCTGACCATCTGCATTCCAATGGGGGTCGCACCACACGTGGAGGACTGTGACACTTGGGGTACAGTCTTTGCTTCCATTTACGCAAAAAGACATGGTGTTCCCTCAATGGCGGTAATACCAGATGTGCTAAAACAGATACAGAATGAATACGGTTCAGAACCTGCTTTAACTCTTGGTATGAAATTACTGAAAGACTTCAAGCAGGTCTCGGCTATATTACTAGCCAATATAAAAGGAGAAGCAGCATCTGTGGTGATCCGCCAGAAATTGAAGGAAACAGATATAACAGATCAACCAATTGAGCTTGCCAGAATTATAGAAAAATGCTATGAGGAACTAGGTAGAGACAGCTTGGGTGGGAAACAAGTAAAACCCCAACTACTCGAAAATCCTGAAAAATTATTTATTAAAAATAATTTAAACAATCCTAAAAAGAGCTGGGATGGAAATAAACAATCCACTCCCAAGGAAAAAGTTTTCCAGTCCAGAGGAAGGTCTCCTCGACGGAGGGAAAAAAGTCAGACTCGAGAACACCAGTCTCCCCAGAGGGAGCCCTCTGAGAAAAGAGAAAACCTTAGAAATAGGGATAACTTGAAAAAGCCTGATAGATATCAAAGTATTGATACACATCCCTCTCGATCTTTTTCGCAGAAATCGGAAAGAAGAGGACGGTCAGACCCAGGAGAGCACACCAAGTCCAAAGACAAGGAACCTGCTCAAAGTAAAAAGTTACAATTTCCAACAAAGAAGGTAGCCAGTATTAAAGTAATCGAACATGCCGAGAATACTGAGGACACAGCTGAAAAATGGAGAGTGGGCACAAACAATGCTGCACAGTGCAGCAGAAATCACCATAGCTCGCAAGATCCTGATGAGTCATCTGGAGACAGTGGACACGAATGAATACATTCAAGTGGAAACAGCTGACACCACAGTTAGCAAACCTCATAAGATATACGAAATAACATTGCGTATAGAGGGAGATAAGACTAGAAAAATAAAGGGTATATTTTGGGATAACCTCTGAAAAGGCTATGACATCCTGTTAGCTGAGAAAGATTGGCCTCCGGAGTTTATCAGGGAGTGCCCTCATGGCAAAGAAATGATTATGCCTGCCTTCTCAAATCACATTCCAATTCACACTAAATATATATATGCAAGGAAATGGGCAGTAGCCCAGGCACCACCAGATATATATTAAAATCATGTAGGATGGGATGAGGACTCTCCTCCTCACAAAATCCAGTTAAAATGTCAACCAACTGCACAAAGGCAGTACCCAGTCAAGCAAGAAGCTAAAAAACAGGTCAGGGAGATTTTAGATCAACTGGAATACCAGGGGGTGTTTGAAACATGTACCTATCAAATGAACAATCCTTTGTTTCCTGTCTCCAAACCGGATGATTCATATCGTCTAGTCTTGGACTACAGACACCTAAACTCATGTTGCAAAACATTTGCAGTACAAAATTTGCATAGTGCTGCACTAATGAATAACATAGTTCGCAAAAAATATAAAACGACATTAGACATATCTAATGGATTCTATTGTCAAAATATTGCACCAGAAAGCAGGTACTTGACCGCTTTCTCAATAATGGGGTCACAGAAAATTTCTGTAGGCTCCCACAGGGATTCAAGAACAGCCCAGGACTTTTCCCAGCCACAGTAACAGAGTTACTACAAATGTATGATGATGAGGCAGTATCTTATGTTGATGACATCTATCTCACAGACGACGACTTAGAGACTCACTTAAAAAGGGTGACCACCATAATACATGAGTTCGCTGCAGAGGGTTACAAATTCAACTTTAAAAAGTCAAGAATTGCCCATCTGACAGTATTATTTTTAGGATACGGATTATCAAGTGAAGGAAAAAGCCTAGCGGACAACTTCTTAGAGAAGTGCGCTGTACTCCAAGCACCAAAAACGCTGAAGAACTTACAATCGATTCTAGGCTTCCTGAATTTCGGTAGAACTTACATTCTAAATTATGTGGAGAGGGTTAAACCTCTCTACGAATTAATTAAACCTGATTTTAAACCAATCAACTGGACTCAAAAACACACAGAAATTTTGAGATCATTGCAAACAGACATGTTAGCAAAAAGAAAATTAGATACACGTGACAATACAATCAACCTTGTAATCCGAGTCATCCCAGGAAGATGCAGATTCACGTACCTGACCTCTAATGAGGGAGAAACGGTACCAATAGCTTACAAATTTCACTTGTACACACAAGCAGAAAAAACATTCAGTCTCACAGAAAATACTGTGAAAGCAGTGCAAACTGATATAGCTAAAGAACGAGAACTAGCACAAGGCAAAAGGATCACTGTTCTCACAGCAGAATCTGCCTTCGAGGCACTATTCAGCCCAGTAAACCTGCCTACAGTGTCACTGGATCCGAAATGGATACAGTGGGAAAATTCTCTTGCTGCAGAAGACGTGAAATACTATTTCGCCCCGTACATGAAAAACTGAATGATTTAAATTATGAAAAAGAATATCCTCTGCCAATCGAAATTCTCCCTCTAGAACAGTACTCCTGTATAATCTATACAGACAGATTTGTACAGCATTACAACGTAGAAAATAAATCCTACAATGCAGCCTGTGTGATTGTTAAAGGTCGCTGGCTCTGCGGGAAATTCAGACCGAAAATAACAAAAACTGAATCACTGAGAAAATGTTTGGCTCAGCGAGCTGAAATCAGACCTTTAAAGATGGCGCTTGAAAATGTCTAACGTGAATTCCCGACACTAATCGTGTGCAATTCGCATTTTTGCGTCAACTCCTACAATAATGATTTGCAGAGCTGGATTCAAAATGATTACAAAGATGACACAGGTGCCACAATCAAGCATAAAGTGCTTTGGAAACAAGTAGTTCTTTTAGAGAAAGAACTACAAATGACTCATGTGATACACACTCTGAGTCATCAACGTGATGGCGTTCACGTTGCAGGGAATTCATTGGCTAATACAGCCATAGCGGAAGCAACTAAACCGGCTTCCGTAGGCACAAAAAAGTGTTCAGAAAAATATATAGACGGGGAAACCATGCTGGCAGTAAAAACGTCCTTAAAAGGCGACTGTGCAGCACTACCCATGAACTATCCACTGAATTATGCATTCGTAATTGATGCAAACTCCATTCCTTTTGCTCGAATCCCTGGAGTGGGGGATAGGGTAATTCCAAACATGAACCGGAGAAAGTTACTAATAGCAGACGCGCACATGGGTGAAGGTCCAAGGCACAAACAGATGAAGGAATCTCTGACCGAATTACAATCAGTATACTGGTGGCCGGAGATGAGCCTGCACCACTATAAATATGTAAAGAACTGTCCCGACTGCGACAGAGATCGCAGCAGCGAGTCAAGCGGAGTAATGCCATGGCCTGGTATGTAGGTAGCGTAATGCTGTCTATATGCAATCCAGCATCCTATTAATTGTATAAGACTACATTCACTATAAAAATGTGGCCCCAGCGCTCGGCGGACGCCAAAACTGTTATAAAAGATCTGCGAGTCTTTATCGACACATACGCAATTGCCATGCTTCATTCTGACCAGGGTCCTGCTTTTAGCTCTGAAGCTTATAAGGTGGCCATGGCCAGTATGGGCATTAGGTTGTGATTCTCTTGTCCATTCCACCCTGAGGGGAACAGTGTAGTGGAAAGAAAAAAACGAGACATAAAGCAATCTAAAACAGCGAGGGTATTAGGTTCGGGTGATGGGTGGGTCAAACATTTAATAAGTGTCCAACGTAGTCTTAATAATCTGCCAAGAAATTCTCTAAAAGGTTTCAGCCCGTACCAACTGTTGTTCGGAACTAGAATGCATGTTCAGGATCTTGATAGTCAGGCTTCAGTGGTAAAAGATAAAAATAAAGACTTTGACATCAAAGATCGTTTGGCTATTTTATAGGGCCTGAATGAAACAAGAAAATCCTTAAGCAACATAAAAATAAAGCAACAGCCAACTACCACTGAAGACACACCACCTGTCCCAGCAAGACCTGCTGGATTCCAAAGATTGGGGATCTGGTCAGGGAAAAAATAGCGGTGAAGAAGCAATTTGGGACTTCTTACAGAAAAGCAGTACCTGTCTTAAGTATCAACGGAACAAGATCAGTAGTACTACCGCCCCTTGCTGGTAAAAAGGAGAACAGAGTTGTATCAATCGACCTGGTAAAACCACAAGCATGTGGCCTATAATCAACAGTAGGCCTAGTGGACTCCCAAGAAATAACAGAATACCCAAATTTGCAACAATCCAAGAGGTTCAAACTGAAAGACTAATCACATTTGATAAACGTGCAGTGCACAAAGAAGGACTATGCAATAATGCCATGGAACTCGTGCCTCTTGAAACACAGATTGAAACAGTTCGTCATGAAACACCAGTCTACAATGATGTGGCATCAGAATGTGCTAATGAAAAGCAAATGGAGAAAACAATTCCAACAATCGACAGAACTGCCTCTGGCTACTTCATCAACTTCGATAACTTTTCGGAAGATCAAAGCGACCCTGAAGTAATGCCAGAAACAAAGACTTTTAAAGAAAAAGCAACAGAACTCTTTCATCAAATCAAAGAAGTATATCTAACTGCACCGTTGATTGAGCATTGGATTATATCAGGGGTACTTATACTCCTACTATGCCTAATTCTAGTTTTAATTTTAGGAAAATGTATTACAGTTCAATGGACACAGCAAGTCAGAACATCAACTTAGTTCTGAAACCTCACAAATCATCTCACGTCAAGAAAAGAGGACTATCATCAGTAAATGTCACAGCCATTCCAATACCCGGCGGGGTAGTGTGGGACAAGACTGACTATGAAGTATATGGCCCGGTCGAAATTTTGAAATATCCTCACCAGTTCAAGGTTTCATTAAGTGACTTTGTAAAACCAAGTACATTCTCAGATGAGTGGGATTTTGAAAGTATAAATAATATGATGTCAGATTTAGTGCTGTCAGCAAAATGTACAGAACATGATTACTTGCAAGGTTCATCTAGTTATGAACAAATGTACTGTTTCTCACATTACGCAGACCATTACTTACATAAATCTGCTCAACCTAGAAATGTTTTTAAATATAACCAATGGGAACATTGTGCTACTCCACCTAAAAGTAGTTCAAAAACGGTTTTTGAGAAATTCCAATACTTCTCAGGGTTTTACACAAGTAATGCAGAAACATTTTATTATAAACTGTTGGATAAAACAGGGACGAAAACAATGCTGACAAATACTAAATTGATATATTCAGAAGCATTTTATGAAAAAATGATGACATTTGGTTTTGATTACTGGAAAAACAATATTGAAAAAAAAACCATCTGGGGTACAAAAGATTGGCAGGTACAAGGCCTAGAAGCATTATTTTGAGCCTGCATGATCCCAGAACAAATAATGTTCTTAAATGACACAATTCACCAAACAACCTGTCTTGGCATAGCTAAGATTAAGGATTTAAACAAACCATCTATTCCAAAGCCAATACCTGATAATGCAACCACAGATATTGCAATAGACGTATCAAAAATTTTACATCTAAACAGAACACATCCTGATTGGAAAAAGTGGTTAATCTGGCTAACTGACACAAATAACTGTCAAGATAGATTCCTGAACAAAACACAGGGGTTAAAAATGACCCGTCCAGACCCTAGAAACTCCCAGAGACAACATCCAGGGATAGTAACAACATACAGTGTAGGGAAACTGTGCCTTGAATGGCTAGAATCATCCACACTGGCAGAAATTAAGCAACACTTATCTTTACTTAAAGATGGTGCTGATTTGCGCGATTTCATTATGGGACCACACAAACAGCGTCAGAAACGTTTCATAGCGGCAAGTGTATATGTGGCATACAACGAGGCATGGAAAGTAACACAAATTGAAACAGCAGAAAAAATACGAGAAATTGATCGTATTAATTTGGAAAAATCACTTTCTGTTGTGGACAATGGGTTAATGACTCTGTACTCCAAAATATATTCTCTGGACAGTATTGTATCATCTGCCATCGATATAATAGATAAAGACTTGCTAATGTTATAACATGGCCAGTCGCAATTACGTTCTATTGTACAGTTAGGCTGGACGCTGCAAAATCAGGCTATGTGCCATGGCGTCTAATCAACACAACGTCATTTTTTTCCATCTTTAACCTTACTGATAAACAAATCAGTTTGGTACAGAAAGGAGCAGACTATACAATCCTGAGCATTGAAAAACTTGAGAGATTACCATTGACAATGTCAGAAAGACCTGTAATTGAATGGATAATACATGGGATTATCACAATTCCGATAACAACTTTCCGATTCAAAAATTGCCTTGAGTATATACCGACTGGCCAGTATGAACGATTGGGTAAAGGGTACATTAAGCCATCATGGAAATTACCATATACACACACATGCTTTAGTGACAACAACAAAAATGTATTTCTTAGTGGTGAAAATTGCAAACATTCACTAAGCTGTATACTTTTGTGCCAGGGTATTAATTTACATGGGGCCTGTGAAGGGACTTCAAACAACCTTTCATGCCACCAGCACGTCACACCTGCAACGCAGATAGAGCCTTTCTTTAAGCAACTTTCTAATGGGAGTTACATTCTAATAACGGATCACAGCTGTTGTGGCTTGGTGCCAGGGAAAGCATATCTCGTAAGCGTGACTTCCATGGTCACTTGCTGTATGCAAGCATTGTTTCCAAACGGCCCTGGAGATTCCGAGACGCCGATTTGGCCTTCTTTGAATGACTCTTCTATACAAATTGATCCTTTAAGCAGAATGAAGTCTGTGCTTTTACAGACAACAGTGCCCATCACGTCTTCAAAAGAGACGTATTATCTCCAAGTTGCAAGGACAGCATCGGAGATACATGAACTTTTATCAACAAATTGCCCCGTGCATTTCACAGAAATGCTAAGCCAAATCCTAAATATGTTGGATGCCATTGGTATCTCAAACGTATTTAAGAAGATTTTTCGGGACTGTTAACACCATTCAAAGCAATTCTGGGCATTATTCCCAATTTTGTCCATTCAGTCTTTGGCGGCATGCCCCTAATTTTGGGACTTGTAGCAGGCATTTTATTTTTGACCCTCCTGCTCCGATATGGCAAGCCAAAACACAGACATGTCTCCGGCAAGGATGGAAGAAACGATCCTAGCAGTACGCTACCGGGACCGCATAACTAGAGTCCTTGGATTGGCCCGGCTGAGAGATCTGAACATGACCTGGTTTCTTTCATTCAGACCTATATGGCAGACCTGCATCTTACCTGTGCTTCGATGTATGCTATGCGGAGAAGAATGCGTGTTAGACACCTGTCTTGCACTACCATCAGTAGTACCAATGGATATCGATACTTTGCTAAGTCCTGTAACGGCTCATGCATCGTGTTGTCCCCAGCGGCTACCAATCCTGATGACGGCATTCGTTGAGACTCCTGCGCTACGACTAGGTGGCGGCAGTGAAGCGGTAAATGAAAGCAACATCACCCAGGTATGGCCTTCTGTGAGCATTGCTGATCCAAACATCGATGATAGCAATCATTCTCACAACTGCCAGGTTACTGCACTATCGAACCTGGTCGAACTGTCACCTGAATATGTATACCTATTCTTTAAGAGCCTGTCTGATATGATGTTCTCCCCTGAACAGCAACAATGATTTTTTGGAAAAAACATTCTGGCGCACAGCGTTCCCATGAACTCTGAATTTAGCCTTCAGTTTTGATCAACAAAAACTACTGAAAAGCGTTTATAACTCTATTTCCCCGTTCACTATGGAAATTTCTTTTTTAATCAGACAATTTTTCACAATATTTACCTTTTTTTGGCACAAAAACTTTTGCTTGAAGTAAACTATTCATAAAGAACAGAGCTTCTATTTTTAGTAAATCTAGAGACAATATATTACCACGGCCTTTAGCACATTTTACAGCAATTGTATTTATATGTGATGAAATAGTCTCGCCCTTCTTTTCTGTATTTAGAGACTTTTCATATGTAATTTTTCGCAATATCGTTCAACTGATTACATATGCAATAATTTTTTGAATGATTACTATGCTTAAAGACGTACAGTACCTATATTCTCATGTATTTCATATACACCATTTCAAAGGTACACGCGCGTTGCATAGCGTTAAGCGCTCCTCGTGCTGCGTTACTATTTTAAACTCCCCATCTGTATATCTTGGGTCATTTGAGTTGCATTATCCCCTGTATTTAATGGGACATTCTAACGCCCCCTTACCTGCACTTTAATTGGCTCCCCCACCGCTGCTTGGCAGGGCAGGTCCCTCGGGTGGGATTGTGTTTGGGCACCATACTGGAGTGGTGTATACTCAGCTCGGGGCACATCGTCAAGCGCTCTAGCGCTCTGGCTGAGGCGAGGGACGCCTACTTAAGGGGAGCAGAATTGCGAGCGACCGAGAAGGTACACGCGTGCTGCATAGCGTTAAGCGCTCCTCATGCTGCGTTACTATTTAAACTCCCCATCTGTATATCTTGGTTAATTTGAGTTGCATTATCCCCTGTTCTTAATGGGACATTCTAACGCCCCCTTACCTGCACTTCAATTGGCTCCCCCACCGCTGCTTGGCGGGGCAGGTCCCTCGGGTGGGATTGTGTTTGGGCGCCATACTGGAGTGGTGTATACTCGGCTCGGGGCACATAGTCGAGCGATCTAGCGCTCTGGCTGAGGCGAGGGACGCCTACTTAAGGCGAGCAGAATTGCGAGCGACCGAGAAGGTACACGCGTGCTGCATAGCGTTAAGCGCTCCTCGTGCTGCGTTACTATTTTAAACTCCCCATCTGTATATCTTGGTTCATTTGAGTTGCATTATCCCCTGTTCTTAATGGGACATTCTAACGCCCCCTTACCTGCACTTTAATTGGCTCCCCCACCGCTGCTTGGCGGGGCAGGTCCCTCGGGTGGGATTGTGTTTGGGCGCCATATTGGAGTGGTGTATACTCGGCTCGGGGCACATCGTCGAGCGCTCTAGCGCTCTGGCTGAGGCGAGGGGCGCCTACTTAAGGCGAGCAGAATTGCGAGCGACCGAGAAGGTACACGCGTGCTGCATAGCGTTAAGCGCTCCTCGTGCTGCGTAACTATTTTAATCTCCCCATCTGTATATCTTGGTTAATATGAGTTGCATTATCCCCTGTTCTTAATGGGACATTCTAACGCCCCCTTACCTGCACTTTAATTGGCTCCCCCACCGCTGCTTGGCGGGGCAGGTCCCTCGGGTGGGATTGTGTTTGGGCGCCATACTGGAGTGGTATATACTCGGCTCGGGGCACATCGTCGAGCGCTCTAGCGCTCTGGCTGAGGCGAGGGACGCCTACTTAAAGCTCCCTTGATCGCGCAGCGGTTCTGCGCAGCGGGCGTGCCTTCCCTGCGCCTGAGTCGTGCCAGAGTCCTGCCCGTCTGCGCCCGTCAGCGCTAAGAAAGCGCGGTGCGTGGCAGGACTCTATGGTTTTTGCTCTACAGGATGACTGCATCCACTATCAGGTATTACAGGGACGACCTGTTGACTATACGAGATCGGCTTCCTGCCTGTTTTCTGCCCCCAGTACCGCCGTTAAGCGGCCCTTACCGCTGCACTTGTTGCAGCTGGTTATTGTCTTCCCCCTCCCGCATTCGTTCCTTAGAGTTACCATCCCGGCAGATCTGCGTGCCTGGGGTGCGTGGCATCACTATTTGCAACTTGAATGTCAGATCTCTGGCAAAACATCATCTGGATATCTTTGACCTCCTTACCAACGAGTCCCCTGATGTGTTTTTATGACAGAGACCTGGCTACAGGACGCGGATATCTCTATATTAAATTTAGCCTTCCCCCCTGACTACGCTGTGTTTACTCTCAACCGCGGCACGAGAGGGGGCGGAATTGCTATGGCGGTGAAGCGGTGTTACCCTTGTGAATGGAAGGATTTAAAGCTTTCAGGATGTGAATGTGCCCGTTTTTAAATTTCTTTCAGACATCATTATACCTTCTCTGGCCTTTTAATCTACCGTCCCGCGGGTTGCGATGATGCCTTTAGGGCCGCTCTCCCGGATTTTATTAGTTCAGAGGCTCTAGGATGTGCGAACTTCTTTGTTCTTGGAGACCTCAACTTGCATTTAGATTGTCCATCCTTGCCCTCCATTCGGAGTTTCATGGCCGATTTAGAAGCCTTACAGCTTTCACAGCGGGTGATCTCCCCCACCCAAGGAGATGGGCACATACTTGACCCGTTTTTCACTAATTTAGAGGAAATCAACATAGGTCACCCTACCCAGCTGATCTGGACTGACCATATGCTGGTGAAAGCATTTATTCCTATGTCTGAACCCCTTTTCATATCTCAGAATAAAACTACCCTCACACGACAGTGGAACAAATTAAAGTTAGAAGACTTTTATCTTCTATTGGAGAAGGCACCTTTGGGCCCTTTCACCAATGTTAATTGTGGCTACGAATCCTTTTGTGATTGGATATCTACTGCCCTTGACTCTCTGATTCCTCTGGTCCATTCTAAATATCGGACTAAAGACCACAGTCCCTGGTATGATCACACCTTAGCGTCCCTCAAGAGAGACTGTAGGCAGGCCGAAAGGCGATGGAGAAAATCCTTCGACCCTGCGCTTAAAATCTGCTATTCGGGCAAAATTAAACTATATCACAGAGCGGTATGCAGAGCCCGCGCCGCCTATTATGCGCAGGAGTTTCGGAATAGCCCTAACCCCTCTAAACTGATTTTTAAGGTATTAAAGGACCTTATGGCCAAGAGGGTCACTGCTGCCGAAATATGCACAGACTCCCATTGTGAAAGTCTGGCATCTTTCTTTATTGAAAAGGTGCAAGCGATCTATCGCACTTTCCCCACCGACCTGCAGAATTCAGAACCAGTTGGCTGCTCCATGGACGGTGATGTGGGCTTGGACTCGCTACCCCCCCTGTCTGTGGAGGCGTTTGATCTACTGAGCCAGAAAATTAAATCGGGCTCCCCTGCGGACCCACTTAAACCTGTTCAGCTCAGGAACATGCTGCCGGCATGTCGTACCCCAGTGCTAGCTCTTATTAATCTGTCGCTGGCCTCAGGGACCGTGCCCACTAGGTGGAAACAGGCGGTAGTCACACCCATCTTAAAGAAGGCTACCCTGGATCCACTAAAGTCGCCGAGGCCCATGTGAATGGGATCCTGGCTGACCATCTTACCAGAACTAACATCTTAGACCCCACCCAAAATGGGTTTCGTGCGGGCCACAGCACGGAGACTGCCTTGTTGTTTATGGTCGAACATCTACGCTCCGTGCTGGATACTGGTCGGACGGCGGCACTCCTGTTATTAGATCTGAGTGCCACGTTCGACACGGTTTCGCACGGGATCCTTCTGCAGCGACTTGAGGAAGTGGGAGTTAGGGGGTCCGCTTTGTGCTGGTTTCGGTCCTTCCTTACAGACAGATCATTCCAGGTTGCTATTCCACCCGGCAAATCTAATTCCTACCCGCTGACACTAGGGGTCTCATAGGGATCATCTCTGAGTCCCACTTTATTCAATCTGTACGTTAGACCGTTGGCTGCGGTCGTCAAGCGTTGGGGCCTGACAATGGTCTCGTATGCGGATGACACGCAGCTGGCGGTCACGTTGAGTGGGGACTCTGATGTGGAGGCCCTTAGGTTTTGCGGTGGTATACGTGCCGTGGCCAATTGGATGAATCTGAACTGTCTCCAATTGAATACTAAGAAGACAGAGGTCATGGTGGTGGGAAAGCAGGCAGGGCTGTGGAATGACAATTGGTGGCCCTCGGAACTGGGATTGACCCCCTCTCCTGTAATGGAGATAAAAAATCTTGGGGTCTGGTTGGACCCGGCGCTCAGTTTCACTTCCCATACCAAGAGAGTGGCAGCCTCTTGCTACGACATTATCAGGGGTCTTAGGCCAATACTTAAATTTTTTGATGCCCCCACCAGACAGCTAGTGGTCCAGGCATCAGTACTATCCAGGCTGGATTATGCTAGTGCACTGTTGGCCGGGATTAACCAGGCTGAACTCACTCGATTGCAGCGAGTGCAAAATGCCGCTGCCAGAGTGGTAGCCGGTCTACCTAGGCGGTGTTCGGTCTCTAAAACACTGCACTCGCTACATTGGCTGCCTGTGAGCCAGAGGATTAAATTTAAGGTGCTTTGCCTGGCTTTTAAAATTCTCAAAGGTATGGCTCCTCAAATTCTGGCGAACCTCTTGACTCCTTACGTTCCCTCGCGATCCTTGAGATCCTTGGGTCAGAACTTGTCGGTGGTTCCACGCTTTAGGCTAAGTAGAACTGGCGGCCGCTCCTTTCGAGTAGTGGCCGCGAAGTTGTGGAACTCCCTTCCCGCTGAGATACGGGCACTAGATGATCTACTACAGTTTAGACGGGCCATTAAAACCTTTCTGTTTGCCTAATTTCCTGACTGAGTCTCTTTTCTTTTAATGTTGTGTTGTGTTTACCTTCTCAGTGCGCCAGGACGCCCCTTGGCTGGGGCAGCTGTGCGCGGTACAAAAACTAATAACATAACATAACATAACAAATGCAATATGTATTTTGGGGTGGGTAGGAATACACGCGCATCCTATTGCTTTAGTTTTTAGTAATTTGATGGACATAAATTCGTGGAATGGGTGTTGTGTTCTATCTAGGACCCCGATCAATATTGTGACCTCATGCCCCTATACGGCTATAATCAATAGATATCCCTATAATGGCATAAATGGTCAGAGCCATATTTCAGTAACTCGTCTCTGCAGCTCATTACAGTACATGACACAGTAGAAGCCACTTCCTTAGATACCTAGATAACACACCGAGGGGCATATTACCAAGCAATAGCGATAATTATCGCTATTGCTTGGTTAGAGACAAAAATGTACCGCTGCACTGCGGCGATTTTTACCACAAATAAACCTTGGTATTACCAAAGATTATCGCAAATGCGATAAAAATCGCCGCAATGCATGAATATCGCTGAAAAGTCAGCGATATTCATGCATTACCGAGCTAATGCTCTTAGCCATGTTATCCACCTCCCATTGGATAACATGGCTAAGAACTGCTCAGGGCAGGTGTTAGCTTTTGGAGATATTCGCGCTTAGCGCGAATATCTCCAAAAGTTGGTAATAGGAGATAGCGATGTTAGCGACTGTTTTCAGTCGCTAACATCTTGGCACGCCCACTTTGCATATCATTAGTGATAAATATCACTGACATGCAAAGTGGGGCCCAAGATGGTCGTTATCTCCTACTAGCTGTCGCTAACTGGTGTTAGCGACAGCTAGGTAATAGGGAGATAATTTTATCTCCGCTTTCTTGGCTTTTAAAGCCAAAAAAGCGGAGATAAACCCCCTTGATAATATGCCCCTAGTTCTTTCAACAGATAAAACCCCCAGCAACCTGGGAAAGCCCTGCTTGCTTTGTTTTGATTAGTAATAGAACTCTAACGAGCACTGTGAGAACGACCAGTTCTTAGTGACATCTTTATTCAAGTCAAGTCAAGTCAAGTCAAGAGATTTATAAAGCGCGCTACATACCCATAGGGTCTCAAGGCGCTAGAGAAAGGGTGGGGAATTACTTGTCGAATATCCAAGTTTTAAGTTGTTTTCTGAATGCTAGGTGGTTCTGAGTAAGGCGAAGGTGAGTGGGAAGTGAGTTCCAGGTTTTAGCTGCCAGGTAGGAGAAGGATCTACCTCCCACGGTGGTTTTGTTGATGCGAGGTACAGTGGCAAGGGCTTGGTTGGAGGATCGTAGCTGACGGGAGGGGGTGTAGAAGGACAGTCGTGAGTTGAGGCATTCGGGTCCAAGTTCGTAAAGTGCTTTGTGTGCGTGGGTTAGGAGGCGGAAGGTAATCCTCTTATTTACGGGGAGCCAGTGGAGGTTTTTCAGGTGACCAGAGATGTGTTCTTTACGCGGTATGTCTAGTATGAGCCTGGCTGAAGCGTTCTGGATGCGTTGGAGTTTTTTCTGGAGTTTTGCGGTGGTACCGGCGTATAGTGTGTTTCCGCAGTCCAGGCGGCTCGTAACCAGTGCGTGGGTGACCGCTTTTCTAGTTTCGGTGGGGATCCAGCGAAATGTTTTTTTGAGCATGCGAAGAATGTTGAAGCAAGATGATGAAACGGCGTTGACTTGTTTGGTCATCGAGAGTAAGGAGTCCAAGATGACGCCCAGGTTCCGTGCGTGGTCCGTCGGGATGGGTGCATTTCCAAGGGCTGCTGGCCACCAAGAGTCATCCCAGGTGGAGGGGGAGGTGCCTAGGATGAGGACTTCTGTTTTATCTGAGTTCAGTTTCAGACGGCTGTGCTTCATCCACTCGGCTACTTCTTTCATTCCTTCGTGTAAGTTGGTTTTGGCGGTGTTAGGGTCTTTGGTGAGTGATAGGATCAGTTGAGTGTCATCCGCGTAGGAAGTGATGTTGAGATTGTGTTGGCGAGCGATGGCCGCAAGGGGGCTCATGTATACGTTGAAGAGGGTGGGGCTGAGTGACGATCCTTGTGGGACGCCGCAGATGACTTCAGAGGCCTCTGACTTGAATGGTGGGAGGCGGACTCTATGGGTTCTTCCTGTTAGGAACGAGGTGATCCATTCCAGTGCTTTTCCTTGGATTCCTACGTTTCTGAGGTGCTGTAGAAGGGTGCTATGGCAGACTGTGTCGAAGGCGGCGGAGAGGTCGAGGAGGATGAGGGCGACTGTGTCTCCATTGTCCAGTAGAGTTCGAATGTCGTCTGTTGCTGCGATAAGTGCGGTCTCAGTGCTGTGTTTGGCTCGGAAGCCGGACTGTGAGGGGTCGAGGGATTTGTTGGTTTCGAGGAAGGAGGCGAGTTGGTTGTTGACAGCTTTCTCGATGACTTTGGCCGGGAATGGAAGAAGCGAGATGAGGCGGTAGTTTTTGAGTTCGGTGGGGTCTGCTGTTGGTTTTTTCAGAAGGGCGCTGAGTTCTGCGTGTTTCCAGCTTTCCGGGAAGGTGGCGGAGTAGAGGGAGCAGTTGATGACGTCTCGGAGGTGTGGAGCTATGATGGAGTCTGCTTTGTTGAAGATGTGGTGAGGGCATGGGTCAGTTGGGGATCCTGAGTGGATGGAGTTCATCAGGCGGATAGTGTCCTCAGTGGAGATGGGGTTCCAGTCATTGAGGATGTTCAAGGGGGGTGAGGGTGCGGCAGAAGGTTGGGTGGGTTGGTCTCCGGGTTGGTTGTCGAAGCTGTTGTGGATGTCTGCAATTTTGTTGTGGAAGAAGGAAGCTAGGGATTCGCAGAGGGCTTGAGAGGGAGTGATGTTGTTGGAGTTGGCTGAAGGGTTGGTAAATTCTTTGACGATGTTGAATAATTCCTTGCTGTTGTGGGCGTTGTTATCTAGACGGTCTTTGAATGCGGCTTTCTTGGCCGACCGGATTAGTTGGTGGTGTATGCGGGTGGCGTTTTTGAAGGCGTCCCTGGTGCTGGTGTTTGGGTCTTTTTTCCAGGCCTTCTCGAGGGAGCGACAGTGTTTCTTCGATTTCTTAAGATCATCGTTGAACCAGGAGGCGTTTTTGCTGCCTGGTTTGCTTTGACGTTTTTTCAACGGTGCTAGGATGTCGGCGCTGTTGGATATCCATTGGGTGAGGTTAATGGCTGCTTGGTCGAGGTTTGAGGAGTGGACAGGAGGGTTTTGAAGAAGCGATGAGGAGATCTGGTTGATGGTGATTTTGTTCCAGTTTCTTCGCATGGTGGGATGAGGATGGTTGTAGATTGTGGTCTTATTGTATGTGAAGTGAACGCAGCTGTGGTCCGTCCAGTGAAGAGCTGTGGTGTGACTGAAGGAGACATGTTTGCTGGAAGTGAAGATAGGGTCTAGTGTGTGACCAGCAATGTGGGTGGGGGTAGTGACCAGTTGTTTGAGTCCGAGGTTGGCAAGATTGTCCAGAAGGGTGGTGGTGCTGCCGTCGTTGTTATTTTCCAGGTGAAAGTTGAGGTCTCCCAATAGAATGTAGTCCTCGGAGGGGAGGGCGTGTGGGGTGATAAAGTCAGTGATGTCGTCACTGAATTGTGCACGGGGTCTTGGGCGCCGGTAGAGGAGGGTGCCTCTGAGTGTGGTTTTGGGGTCGATGTGGATCTGGAAGTGGAGGTGTTCGGCGCTGGCGAGGTTGGCGTCATAGCTGGTTGAGATGCGGATGGAGTTCTTATGGACGATAGCGATGCCTCCTCCTGTTTGCTCGATGCGGTCCTTACGGATGATCTTGTATCCTTCCGGGATGGCAATGGTGATGTCTGGGGCTGAAGAGGCATTCATCCATGTTTCTGTTAGGAAGGCGATGTCCGGTGAGATGGTCTTATGTCCAAAAACATACGTCAAACAAGGCACCTTTCAGGTATAAATAATACCAACGTTGCCTTAAGCACACACGATGGTGGTGGTGAATACAGGAGCAGAACAGCTGTCCCTTGCAGAGCCCAGCAGATGCGAGAAGCCCACGGACGCTGCCCCTGCTCCTCCTTGACGTGCTGAGAAAGACGCTGTCTTTTGTCCTGCAGAGAAAATCCAGCTCCGGCGTTTCCGGCCTACCCTTGCGGGTTACTGGAATATCGAGTCCTGAGAGGAGATACCAGACCTCCAACATTCTATTCCAGAGGTACAGTGCTGACTAGACCCTTAAAGAGAATTCTTGAAGCAAACCCTTGGCAAACTAACTTAACTTAAACTGCTACTTACTTACTCCCTCCCAAGTATTAGGCTTAGGTCAGGTACACTGGGGTAGGCGTAGTTAGAAGCACCAGTTGAGGACATTAGCCAAATGTATATATGAATGTATATATTTTACTCATTTTAACTATCATATGGCTAAGAAACCATATCAATGCTTTTACAGTATTATTTCGCAATACTCCTTTTACTGTACGCACTTTTTATAATAACAAGTCTTGCAATTGTGGCAATTAATTTCTCTTGCATGAGAAGAAAGACTGTTCAATAAATAATACCTTTTTATTGAAAACGCCTGTCTCTCTATTCTCTGCATCCAGTTGAAAGTAATTCTGCACAACTGGCTGAGTGAAATAGCTGTCTATTGTTTCACACGACTCTAGAGATTGACTCTTATTCTGAGGAGCAAAGTTGTCATGTTAATGCGGTTGTTGGAAAACTGTATCCCTTCTTGTCTGAGCCAGGGAAGCTGATCACTTCCTATTCAGTCAAGAAAGTTTCCAGTGACCTCTGAGCTAGCTGGTACAAAACCAATTAAGTCTAACATAGTCAGTAGAGACCTAGAAGACCGCACTTCTACGTCTACACTGCTGTTTATGTTATTCCAATGTTCAGGGCCTATAGGGAAAATAGGAACTACACTACAACAGAACACATCCTGAATGGAAAAAGTGGTTGATCTGGCCAACAGACACGAATAACTGTCAAGATAGATTCCTGAACAAAACACAGGGGTTAAACATGGCCAGACCAGACCCAAGATACTCCCAGAGTCAACATCCAGGGATAGTTACAACTTACAGTGTAGGAAAGCTATGCCTTGAGTGGCTACAGAAATCCACACTGGGTGAAATTAAGCAACACTTGACTTTACTTAAAGACGGTGCTGACTTGCGTGATTTCATAATGGGACCAGGCAAACAGCGTCAAAAACTTTTCATAGAGGCCGGTATATACGCTGCATACAATGAAGCTTGGAAAGTAATGCAAATTGAAACAGCAGAAAAAATACAAGAAATTGATCGTATTAATTTGGAAAAATCACTTTCTGTATTGGACAATGGGTTAACAACTCTGTGCTCCAGAATATATTCATTGGACAGCATTGTATCATCTGCTATTGATATAATAGAACAGGACTTACTAATGTTACAACATGGACAGTCTCAATTACGTTCTATTGTACCGCTTGGTTGAACGTTGCAAAATCTGCGTTCAGGCTACGTACCATGGCGTTTAATCAACACAACGTCATTATTCGGTATCTTTAACCTTACTGATAAACAAATCAGTTTGGCACAAAAAGGAGCAGATTATACGATTCTGAGCATTGAAAAACTTGAGAGATTACCATTGACAATTTCAGAGAGACCTGCATTGAATTGATAATACACGGAACAATTTCAATTCCGATAACAACTTTCCAGTTCAAATACTGCCAAGAGTATATACCTGCAGGCCAGTATGAAAAGTTGGGTAAAGAATACATCAAATCAACATGGGATTTACCCTATACACACAGATGCTATAGTGAAGGGAAAAGGGATGTATTCCTTAGTGGTAACAAATGTAAAAAATCACTAAGCGATACACTTCTGAGTCAAGGTATTAACTTGCATGGAGCCTGCGAAGGGTCTTCAAATAACCTTTCATGTCACCTGCATGGCACGCAGGCAAAATAGATAGAGCCATTTTTCAAACAGTTTAGTAACGGGAGTTACATTTTAATAAGTGACCACAGCTGTTGTGGGATGGTGCCAGGGAAGGCTAATCTTGTGACTGTAACTTCCATGGTCGCTTGCTGTATGCAAGTATTGTATCCGCACAGCAACCCAGATACGTGGGCTGGGTTATGGCCTTCATTGAATATATCTTCTATTCGAATTAATACTTTAAGCAGAATGAAGTCTATTCTTTTACAGACAACTGTGCCTCTAACGTCATCCAAAGAAACGTATGATCTGCAAATGGCAAGGACATCGGCAGAGATACATTCTCTTTTATCGACAAATTGTCCCGCGCATTTCGAAGAAATGTTAAGAAAAATCTTAAACATGTCTGATACCAGTGGCTTCACACATGTACTTAAGACAGTTTTTTAGGGAGTGTTAGCACCCTTTGAAACAGTTCTGGGCATCTTCCCGAATTTTGTCCATTCTGTCTTTGGCGGCCTGCCATTAATCTTGGGACTCGTGGCAGGAATTTTATTTTTGTTCCTTCTGCTCCGATATGGCAAGCCAATCCACAGACAAGACTCTAGCAACGATGGAAGAAACGATCCTAGCACTAGGATACCGAGACCGTATCACTAAGTTCCTCAGATTGGCCCGGCTAAGAGATCTAACTACAACCTGGTTTCTTTCATTCAGACCAATCTGGCAGGATTGCATCTTACCTGTGCTTCGATGTCTGCTATGCGGAGAAGAATGCGTGTTTGACATATGTCTTACACAACCATTAGCAGTACCAAAGGATATCGATACTTTGCTAGGTCCGGTAACGACTCATGCATCGTGTTGTCCCCAGCGGCTATCTATTCTGATGACGGCATTAGTTGAGACTTCACCACTACGAGTAGGTGGCAGTGAGGTACGAGAGGAAAGCAGCACCAAACAGGTACAACTTTCTGTGACACTACAAAATGGGAGTCAAGAGGGAAAGACAAATGAGACTAGGACGCCCTCCACTCAGTAAGCTAATCAACAACAAAAGTCCTAGTTCTTGTGGCAATATTTGATTATTAGTCTGTAAACATTAACGGTGGACATTCGTCACCCGGGGGAATCCTTTCAGTATAAGGATAGTCCAAATGTTTCAGTCTATTGCCTCTTTAAAACAACAACATCTCTGATCTATACATATAGGACAGCACAAAAAAAAAAATGTGAGAAAAGCGAGATGGCACCTCACGGGCGAACCACCAATGGGACCCCTGGCTGGTACTCACCAGGTTGGCCCTGTTCTCATCATAGCTTGATGGCACCAATGATGAGAACAGGGCCAACCTGGTGAGTACCAGCCAGGGGTCCCATTGGTGGTTCGCCCGTGAGGTGCCATCTCGCTTTTCTCACATTTTTTTTTTGTGCTGTCCTATATGAATAGATCAGAGAGGTTGTTGTTTTAAAGAGGCAATAGACTAAAACATTTGGACTATCCTTATACTGAAAGGATTCCCCCGGGTGACAAATGTCCACCGTTAATGTTTACAGACTAATAATCAAATATTGCCACAAGAACTAGGACTTTTGTTGTTGATTAACAACTTTCTGTGAGCCTTACTGATCCAAACATCGATGATAGCAATCACGCTCCAAACTGCACAGTAGCAGCATTTTCGAACTTGGTCGAACTTTCACCTGATGTTGTAGACCATTTTTTTTGCGAGTCTGTCTGATTTGATGTTCTCTCCAGTTAACGAGAATAATTCTTAAAAAACAATGATCACACAGCGTTCCCTGAACTCGGCCTTCAGTTTTGATAAACAAAGCTACTGAAAAAATGTGGAACTATTTTTTCCCTGAAAACGAAATTATTTTTTCCATTTCCAAAATATTTACCTTTTTTGGCACATATGCCTAGATGCATCAATGGATTTTGCATTCGCAAACGGTGCGAATCGCAAAATTCTGCCGTTTGCGAATGCAAATCTCATTTTTGTGATGCATAAAGCATTTTGCTTTTTTCGCAGTTTAAGAAATCACAATTTAATTGCAATTTCTTAAATTGCGATTGCATTTAAGAAATCGCAATTTTGCGATTTCTTAAATGCAATGCATGATTAATTTAGATTTGCAAATTCGCAATTTGGAAGGGGTAAATTAGCATGAAGTTGAACTTCATGCTAATTTACAGAAAACTTTCAAACATGCACTAGTTGCATATTTGAAAGTTTTAATTTACACACACACATGTCTTTGGGTCATGTGTGTATGTAAATTGGACTTACAGTTCAATTTCAGGGGTGCAGGGAGGTGTTCTTTGAACCCCCTGCACCCTTGAAATTTCATTCACATTTTGCGAATCGCAAATTGAAATTCGCAAAATGTGAATGCCTTCCCCTTGATTCCTATGGGCCTTTTGGCCCATAGGAATCAATGGGAAGGGTTTTCCTTAATTGCGATTCGCCAATTGTGAATCGCAATTAAGGAAAATTACCGAATCGCAAAATAATTTGCGATTTTTTGATGCATAGCATTTTGCGATTTCTTAATTGCGATTCCTTAATTTTCGCAATTAAGAAATCACAAAATGTTACAATGATGCATCTAGGGGATAGTACTCTGCTTAAAGTAGAACTATTCTTAGAAAACAGAGCTTCTAGTTTTAGGATACTAGAGACAATATTTTACCTCAGCCTCTAGCATATACAGCATTTTGTATTAATATGTGATGAAATGGTCTCGACCTTCTTTTCTGTATTCAGAGCCATTTCATGTGTAATTTTCGCAAATCATTCAGCTAATATATATATATGCATTTAACTGAATGATGACACTGCTTGAAAAGCGTACAGTACCAATACTCATTTTCGTGTATTTACCAAATACCATTTCAAATGCGAAATATGTATTTTGGGGAGGGTTGGAAAACACACATGCATTATTACATGTTTATTATTGCTTAGTTTTTTAGTAATGATGGACATTAATCTGTGGAGTGGGTGTTATATTTCTATCTAGGACCCTAATTCGATATTCCCGATTCATGCCCTTGTGCAGTTATAATCAATAATATCCTTACAGAGGCATAAGAATCATATCCATATTCAGTAATAGCCCATGCAGTTCAAAGCACAGCACGGCTACTCCCATCGACTCCTAGAAAGTACAACGCGTTCTTTAAACAAACCAAGCCTCCAGCAGCCTGGGAAATTCCCCCCCTGCTTTTGTTTTGATTTGAACAAGTACTCCTGGAGTCCAGCAAGAACTGTTAGTTCTTAGTGACGTCTTATGTCCAACCTTACGTCAAACCCGGCACCTTTCAGGTATAAAATACCAACAGTTGCCTTAAGCAAACACACTGTGGTTTGGAGCAGAGCGGCTATCTACTTGCCCGAGAGCCCAGCTGATGCGAGAGCTCACGGAAGCCGACCCTCCCCTATGACGCGCTGGAGAAGCTACTTTTTCTCACGCCGAGAAAATCCAGCTCTGGTGTTCCCGAGTCACCCTTGCGGGTTGCTGGGTGATCGAGTCCTGAAGAAAGAGATACCAGACCTCCCACATTCTATTACTAAGGTACGGAGCTGACTAAACCCGTAAGAGAATTCTTGATTCAGATTCTTGGCAAAAACAATCTTAACCAACTTAACTTAAACTGGTACTTACTTACTCCTTCCCAAGTATTAGGCTTAGGTCAGGTACATCGGGGTAGGCGTAGTTAAAAGCACCAGTTGAGTACGTTAGTCAATGGTTTTATGTATTTATATATATTTTATCTATTTTAAGTATTATATGGCTAAGAAACCATATCTATGCTTTTACAGTATTATTTCATAATACTACTTTTACTGTACGCACTTTACTTCATAATAAGTATTGCAATTATGGCAATTCATTTCTCTTGCATGAGAAAGAAGACTGCTCAATAAAATAACACCTTTTTATTGAAAACGCCTGTCTCTCTATTTCTCTGCACTCTGGTGAAACTAAGTATGCACGGTTGACTGAGTGAAATAGCTGCCTATTGTTTTCACACGACTCTAGAGATACGCTCTTTATTCTGAGGTAGCAAAGTTGTCATGTTTATGCGGTTATCAGAAGCTGAATCCCTTCTTGTCTGAATCAGGGAAGTTAACCCCTCCCTATTAATTCGAGAAAGTTTCTAGTGACCTCTGAGCTAGCATGCAAACCTGAATTAAGTCTAAAATTGTCAGTAGAGACCTAGATGACCTCAGTCCTACGTCTACACTGCTGTTTATGTTATTCCAATGCGCAGAGCCTATTGGGAAAATAGGAACTACACTACAGGGCCAAGCAAGGCCCTGAGGCTTGATAAATTTCCATTTTTTGCATTGCCCTTGTGCACCCTTGTGTGGTACAATGGCGACCCAAAACCTTAATTAGTCTGGCCCTCAATGTAAATGACAAAGTTTAAAGTGAGATGAAAATCGTAAATGAAACATATGGCTTTAAAGAACACAACCACTGAAATGTACCTGTCACAGTTATCTCAAGTAACTATAACTTGCCCCCTAAATAAGTATAACTCTTGCCCTCAAGAGGCACTGCTTATGACCTCACATATTACAACACTCATAGCATGTTCTGTGACACCATTGATAATATTATTGATGACAACTGAATTGACATCATTGATGACAACACATGGTTGGCCATTAGTGCAGCCATTTGCCCAGTCCGCTATGAGACACCAGTCCAAAATGCACCTAACATTTGGCAATGTGCAGCAAATACTAGCCATTGAAAATTAACCTTTAGCAAGAACCCAAAGACAACCCTTCACGGCTGGTTAACACACGACACACAGTTTTCATCTGTGCACAACAAAATAGATATCATACAACTTTTCCTTTCACACTCCCTGTACCACATCAAGCTCGTCACCTAGGTCACTTTTATGAAATCCTTTTACTTTGAAATCAGAAAAAGAAATTTAGACATTAGACTCCTTGTTAAAAAAAACAAATAACAGCAATTTTAGAAGATTAAGCCTGACATTTGGCATTTTTCTTTGAAAAGGCAACAAATGTGACAATATAAGCACAAGAAGTGAGCGCATATTCATTGCTCATTCATCTTCTGATCAACCACACCTCTACTTTCACTGCCTATGTCTCATTCAAGACCCTGGACGATCGCATCATATCGATTTTCTGCTGCAATCAATTTACAGGCAGTCATTGAGATGCATTGACATTGCTATTGCATTTCTTTGTTTGAAAAGATAGAAGCTGCTGAGTGTGAAGAATTTTGAAGAAGTCACTCAAAGTCTTGCTGAAAACACATATTCCTTAGAGACATAACCTTCAACAGGGCGTTTGCTGATGTACAACTTGAAAATATGTATATGTATTGTGCTTGAGTACACACTAGCATTGTGTGCAAGCGATCATTGTGTTTTTTTCAATTAACATGCCCATTGAAATGCTACCTCACTTTGTGTAGATTGCCTGCCCTTAGGCTACTCATTCTAAAGGAATCTTTTTTTCTCCATGTACTTTGTAATTGCGTTGATCCTGTAAATGATTCTGTTTTATTGATGGATGTGCTTGAATTGTGAAATGCTTTATCCATTAGGAGGTTCATAACTCTTCAACTTCTCTCCTGTGTTTGCTATTAATTATTCAAGCATGTCGCCTTCATCTTGTATAGAAAACCTCTGAGAGCTCTTACCTGGCCTGCATTTTGACCTGCATAGCAATGAAATATTCACGTGTGATGGCACAGGCCACAACTTAACCTTAACTACAAGGACACATTTGGAACCGTGACAGCTCGATTGAACATGTAATGAAACTAAATGAGAAGTTGTAGATGTATGAATAAATCCACAGAGGAATCAGACATGGCTGCGCGTGCCAACCTGCGCATGTTAATTTGGAAGGAAGGTCAGTCCAGAGTCATTGCAGTCAAATGCCACACTTTTACAACAGAAATCATCATGCAACAACAGCAGACCTCAAGGTTGACATATTTGTTCATTGTATTATTGTTATGCACAAAGACCTAGACTTGCACATTGTCCTGTACCGTAGTAGAACTTCAAACAGGATCTCCAGACATTCAAGAGCAAAATGTTCTCATTTTCCAAGGATATTTCCCTTTCATTGATCAATTTATACAAGTGGAGTTTGGGTAATAGGCAAGAATATCCTTCCCTTCACTTGCTGGATGAGATCTTGGCTCTGTATTCTACGTCTCACTTTGCCATTGTGGTAGGAAATCTGAATTTAACTTATGAACCCAATGGCAGTTCCCAGGATATATTTCACAAAGAAAGCCCTAATGTGGGAAACCCCTGAATTAACCACCCATGTGAAGAGAAACCTCACCAGCGGTACCCTTCAAATGGTAGTCTCACCTTAGCCTATGGGTGAGGGCCTGCAATTGCCCTTTGCAATTTTAACTACTTTTATAAGGGGGCGTTTGTAAGTTTTGTTAACTACATCATCTTAGACATCAAAATATGTCAGTTGATGGAAGATATGAAATTAGATAGAGACGAGAGTGTCCATGGGCCCTCAGTATTAACTATGAAGAACTTGATTCCTCGTGGTTGGCTTGCTCCCTCCCAGGCGTGTGGCCAAGTACTGGAGGTCACCGAAGGTAGTCTCAGACATGTACTCAGTTGTTGCTCCCTGTGTGGCAACTGAGAAGACGAAGACTTGTGTGTGGCTGAGCACACTAGATCATTTGCTGGGCTCAAAGATCTTTCCCTCAAGAAGTTTACGAGGGCCATTGAGAAGGTTAGCAAGAATTGGTGGTTCTCACAATGTTGCAGAGTGGCAAAGAGAAATCTCCTAAGAGTAATTAAGAAACGGGCAAGCCGGATATAAGGTTATGTAGAACTCAATACTGGCTTAAAGTAACGCAAGCCAAAGCTACTTGGGAGAGTAATAATTAAGCTGACCATCTAGATGTCTCCACAAATAATGATGTGAAGAAATGTTGATGTCTTGTAAGACAAAGCAGCAAGAACTCAGAGAAACCAGTGGAGAAGTCTATCTTGCCATGCGTTTAGCTTGCCCATTCTGGGAATCTTCACTTCTGTTCATGCAAAATCGATTGAATCTTTACTAAAAATGAGAGAGGTATTGTCTGTGTGTCAGCCTCAACTCCTTTAGTTTTCACCCTACCAGGGACTGCATCTGAGGTTTTGTCGCTGAAGCAAGGGAAGGCAACTGGACTATACAAGATCCCAGCTGACCGCTTTAGAGCTGCATCTGATGTATGGGTTCCCTATATCAACATTGTTTCAAATGCAATTGCAGAAGGGACAGCAATGCCCGCTAATTGGAAAGGGGGCGAGATCGTCCCTGTCTATTAAAAAGGAAGCCCAAGCATTCCTTCCAAGTACAGTCCAGTTAGTCTCCTATACAACCTGCAAAAGATATTTTGCAAGAAAGTTCTGAAGAGACTTTGGATTGGATTGATGAAAATCGTATTCTGTCAAACCTTCAGGCAGGATTTAGATCCAAGTCTAGTTCGATTGATTAGGTCTTCTGATTTCCTTTGGCTAAGTGAAAGACTGTAGGTGTTGAAGGGGATGCTCTTATTGTTGCATTTATTGATCTTCATGCTGCTTTTGACCTAGTTCCTAGGAGAAAACTTTGGGAGGCACTATTCTCGAACGGCGTGTTATACCTTCCCGGTAAAACTGTGCATTTGTTGGACAACATAAACATCAGGGTTGTGCAGACTGCTTTCATGCACACCCTTAGGATATGTTGGCCTGTTGTCCTGGTAGCTCACAGTGCACCCTCAGTACCCCAAACCCAATCAGGTAGCAGATGTCTTACTCAACCTGGATTAATCAACCTTAGAACATGACAACCCTGACTCCCCATGGAAATGGTGGTGACAGATCTAGAACCCTTTTGTTCAGTTACGCATGAATACCTAAAGAAAGGCATTTCAATATTCATTGAAGCACTGTGATTCTTTTAAAAAATGTGTGCACTGCTATAATCAATAGAATGAGACTGAATAGTGTAATTATTGCTACAAGAATAGTGAAAAAGATGAACAATTGTTCTATGACAGTGAATGTATGCAGGCATACTGTTACAGTGTACTCCTACTTAACGCTTCCTTACCTAGTTTGCCTAGTGTGGGTGATCTGCCAAATCCATGTCAGGTGAACTAACCCCCCATTACCTGTGTGTATATGCCTACAGGCTCCCCGTCTTGGTTGTAAGCGTAACCATCCCTCTTTACCCGGGTAAACAGGAATCAGCTGGGCTGGAATTCCTTCATGCCGGAACCTCACAGTGTTAGTGAAATGCTCTTCTGCCTTTACATACAATAACAACCCCCATACTGCTATGCCAAAGTAGCAGTCAGGCCTCTATTGCTTATTTATATTCATAGCTTTGTCACCTACCGGAAAACTAGGCATGAGCGGATTTTGCGGATTGGCAATCCGCGAATTTGCGGATTTGAGAATTTGCGGATTGCGAAAATCCGCAAAATCCGCAAATCCTCGCAGATTTTTTTTTTCAAATTGCGAAATTTTACAAAACGCGTGCGAACTTGCAGAAACCCGTGCGAACACAATGTGCCCAGTAGGGTATGTGCCTCTTGTGTGAATAAAAGGTCAGAGAAAGATCAGTTCAGCAGATGAAGAGAAAGAAGCTCCTGGTCACAGGAACAGCACGGGTATTGCGCTCGGGAAAGTCAAGGATGCAAAGCCTATCCAGCATCACAGCTGATTTTCCACTGTAGATTTGGGAAGAAGGCACACCTGTCCAGCCTCGACGACGCTCACGATTGTTTTTGGGCTAATGAATGAGTCACTGAATTTGAGCATCAACTAGTTTGAGCGACCATGTGTGTGTTACTATGCAATCGCCCCGAAGGGCGCAGGGGTCCCTTGAGTGAGCTGCAGACCTGTGCCCAGCCATGCAACTATTTTACAATGGCGCCAGCAAGCTGCCAGCGCCGTTGTAAAATAGTTACAAAGTTAGCTTGCACAGGAAGCACTTAGATAAAATAAAGCAGCACCTGCTTCGTTTCATCTAGTGGTTCCTGTGCAAGCTAACTTTGTAACTATTTTACAACGGCGCTGGCAGCTTGCTGGGCCATTGTAAAATAGTTGCATGAGTGGGGGTTCAACTTTTGGAAATGTAAACAATGCAGTTTCAGAGAATATTATCTTGCAAAGTCATGAAAAGCAAATGTATGTCAAATGTCACTCTGTAAGAAAAAATTGAACACACTACTACTACCCGAGCCCATCCTAACCACGTGACACCCACTCCTTTGGTGTTTGACCATAAAATCCATCAAAACTATGCTAATACATAGGGTCAAATATCCAAAAAATCAGAAAGAGCATTGTGCTACTTTAAACAAAGAGCATAGCAAAAGCCAAAGTGTAAAAAACATAAAAATTGAGTATTGTTTAAAAAGGTAATTCTTTAAGACCAATTTTGCATATAAAAATAAAGCTGAATTAAAAGATTCCTGCGACTCTAAACTGTCAGAATGTTTATGTGTTCCGAGAGATAGATGAGACATTGCTGGTCCCAGCAACCGCAGACGATGTTCCCAGAGGCACCCATCGGAGCATATCCATAGAGCAAATGTGTTCCAGTCCATTACCCTTAGCAGCTCCTAAAAGAGAAATAGCCAGTATAGAATCCTCAAAACTCGAGCCAAGATCCAGATCACCAGGAGCTAACGCATCCGAGGAGAGCTCGTAAAATGCTTTCAGAAGCAATTGAAAGCGTGAAGGATACTGGTACAAGTGAGCCATTAGGAGGCCCTCTAGCCGTTCTATGTCTGAAGCTTCATCCTGTTGCATTCTGAGCATTTGCCAGGGCACACTCAAAGGCGCATAGAAGAATACGGGTGCACCCTGTGCAGCCATACAGGCCGACAAGACAATAACAAATGCTCATTGAGTTCATGAAGCAAGGGTGCGCCAAAACACTGTATCATGAGTTCACGGCATGGAGCACACATGATAGTGCAAGTTCCATTTGGCCTCCTGAAGGGTCATCCATTGAGGAGCAGACCAGAATCAAAGCACGGTCCTGACAATCAGGAACAGGATAAGCGGAAGACCGCCAAAATGAATGATGGACTAACTCCAAAGAACGTCTGGAAGGTGCTAACCAATGCAGTGCCAATTGATTTGAAAAAGTGTGCTACTCCTGTGATGCTAAACATGTTGAAATGTTTAAATGCGGTGCACAAATTCTCTGAAATGTAGTGGGAAATTGTGTAGAGTAGAGGCTGTATCTCAAAATAAGACTTTGCGACTTCGAGATGAAAGGTACCTTTGCAAATGTGAAGGCTGCATCCTTCTGGAACAATAGGCTTTCATTCTGATCAAGGTATCCAAGTGAACATTCAAAATCTTTATTGAAGACCAAAGTGTCACCTCCCTAACTGATGAAGGTGGAAACAGTACTTGTGTGCAACAGATCACAAATGCAGAAACCGGTACCAGATAAGCAATCCCCAATTTCATGCCATAGCAGCTCTGATGATTTAACATCAAACAACTCCCAGTCAAGAGCAACCAGAAAGCCAGACAGAACACAGCAGGAGCAGATAGCAGGACAAATTTGCCATGGAAGTATTGCATGGAACATGAAGCGAAACTTCCTTACATACCGAGGAATGCGGTAAAGTGCTCTTGCAGTCAGCCCTGCTAAAAGAACATCAGTCTTGCCATCCTACAATGGTATCTAAAAGGTAAGATCCATGACTCACGCACATATCCTTCTCCTAGCATCTCATATCTACCTACTTGATGGTTTTGTAAACAGTATGTGAAGTGAAATGTCAAAACTGGTAGAGAAATAAACCTGGGCTTTGCCTCAGCTAGAGAGCCTATGGCTTGTGCCCTTTGAGCGTGGGCTCGGGATTGGGGTATACAGATGAGCAGATATTGACACATAGTATCACTGTTCACTGAGGATGCCTGATATAGCTACGGAAGGGCATGATTACTGATAGCAACCTTTTCCCGATAATGGCAGTGCTGGAGGACTTTTGGCAGGGCCTCAGGTCTGAGAGTGATTTGGGATAAATCCTGTCTATTCCAGCTAACTGCCAGGAGCCTCAATGGACAGTGGGTAGGGCCAAGCACAGCACTGCAGTGACTGATTCTTTCAAGTACCTAGTAATACACATCTACCACACTGACAAAGGTCTCTCCTATGGTAACCTGGGAAAGATAAATATCCACTTTTGGAATGCTTTGCCATTGTCTACACTGGGTGGTGGTGCCAATGCTAAAATTGCTAATGCTCCCTAGGCTATTACATTTTCTTGAAGCATTACCACTTATACTGAAGCAGCCCTTCTTTAATGAGTTGCGTTCCTTATTGTCAACGGTAATTTGGACTACTGGGAGACAGGGTGCGGTTGGTTGATCTTTATCTATCGCAGGGTAAGGGGGGCCTGGCTGCTCCTGACTATTAACTATACAATGCAGCAGCAAAATTACAAACCAGCAGTTAGAGGGGATTGCTGACCTGGAGACCTAGTAAATTGATACTTGTATAGCGCACTACTCACCGCAAGGGTCTCAAGGCGCTTGTATGAATACCGCTGTGGAACGCATCCTGTCTTTCCCTGTGAGGCGTCCACTCCTGGGCACCCCCAAGGTGGAGGCCAGGCATCCTTAGCGTTGTGGGGGCCGTTGTGGAGATTAAGCAAGCTATTGCCCAGAGTTGCAGAGTGGGACTCCATGATTGGAATAGGCACTGAGGCGAGAATTATCAGGTCCATGGTATTTTGAGCCCAAGACCCGCCAAGGCGGGGAATTGAACCCTGGTCCCGGGCTAGACCTCTGCATCAGGGTCTGCCGCTCTAACCATTAAGCCACACTTCTCCTAGACCATACCGGATCACCTAGATGGCTTACTGCTGCTGCTAGGTCTATGGAGAACAGATGAAAAGTGGACTGCCAACAACTTACTGTTAAGGACAGCTTACTGGTATTGGAAAATGTACATTCAGGGCTCTCCCTGAAAATGGTGTACAAGCCAGAGCTGCCTCTCTGGTCCATACCTGAGAGTGTGTCGCTGGATACGATCGAAGATGCAGATCCCTGGATGGAGTTGGCTATCACACTATGGGGAGATTTGTTGCAGGACAGAACTTGACAACCATTTCAGGCCCTACAGAAGTCCACTAATCTGGGACGGGAAACTGGACTGCTCCACACAGCACTGAGCAACCTATTTTAGGTTTGATGGTGGAGGGCACTGTGGAACCGGTAGTCTCAAAACCATTACAAGTCCTGCTGCCATTTGGAACCGGTAGGCATGCCATCATGACCCTGTGCTCAGCAATGCTACATCATATAGAGCAACCATCGCAACGTCTCATGGAATGGTAGAAGCGAACACTAGGTGTGGACTTATCGGTCCAGCAATGTGAGAAATGCTTAGCAATAGTTAAAGGGGTCTTAGGAATGACAGAATGAGATATATCTTGTTTAATTACCTTAATCATACATATTTAACCCCATATAGAATAGGTTGCATGTTCCCGGGAGCTGACTCAACATGCCATAGATGTGGCGAGGATGATGCAGACTTATTGCATATGGTGTAGGTCCTGCACAATTATAGTGGGATTCTGGGATGCAGGATTGCAAAACATAACTGACCTCACGGGCAGACAACTGCCAAAAGATGTCTTGCAGTCTTACAGTGTATTGATCTAGCATTGGTGCTGGCTAAGCGACGCACTGCAAGGTTGTGAAAGTCCGGAAGGGTGACTAGACTGGGAGATGGGAGACAGACCTAAGGCAATGGGACCAAGCTGAGCTGTGTGAGATGTTGGGTTCCCGGCTTCAGGGCAGAGGTGTGTGCTATACAGAATGACATACATATCTTGACAAAGTGAGACCTAAATTAGACAAGCATTCCCCGTAAGCATCAGGCATGCTGGTTTGGAGGGATGAATATGGTAGGTTTTGGGGAAAGTCTGTTCAGATCCGTACATAGACCTTTAAATAAGGGTGATGGACACACCAATTGTCATGATCTGACAACGGACATCATACTCAAACTTCACTGTCACTGTTCACAGGTTAATTTCTCCTATAGCACAGTGCACTCTGAAGGTTCTTGTTTTCTGTTGCTTTTAAGGCAATACTTTGGTTTTTTAATATAAAATTATATTCATTTATATTGTTTACTATTTTTAAAAAATACAATTTAATTTAGCATTATTTACGTGGAGTTCTATTCTAAGTCCCTACCTCCCTTATTTTCTATGGGAGACTGTTACAGTAGCAGTGATTACTCATGTATGATTCTCAACTTACTCTCGCTCCTACCTGGAGTAATTTACTACTGTTGAGGGTCCCTACTTGGCTACTGTAAGTTTAAAAGTGCATTTTTTAAATAGCAATGGCCATACTCTTGTTGGGTGGGTGCCTGTCCTTCCATAAACCCCTCACTAACCCTTCCTAAACCTCTCTTTACTCCTCCCTAAATCCTTCCATTTAGTAGTAGGTATGCCGCTTTTTCCAGCCACTCCTCCTGGTCCTGCCCACATTTACTACCACGGACCTCATTGCGGTTTCAGTTCCGACTACTTGAAACTGCAACCGGCTGGTTATTCCGCCTGTCTTCCAACAGGCTCAAGGAGCCGACCGGAGAGTCGGAGACCAGCACATAATCCAAATGGACGGCATTTCCGCCGTTGGGATTGCAATGCTCAGTTACCTACAGGGTTTATATGCCGGGCGTTCCGACATGGAAAGCCTGCCGGAAAGCAAGTTTGGGTGCCCCTATCAGGGCCCCCTTCTCCCTGCGGCCTCCGGTTGGGGGCAGACCCTGTTAAACTCTGCACTGCATGGCAGGCACCTGCCACGCAGTGCAGGGATTAACAGAACCTCCCATTTCTCAATGAGAGCTTGTGATACAGCTGGCTTATGGCCACAACACAAGCGACCATGGGAGTAGGCGACTGCACAATGTGTGGTCGCATTCTGGTTGCGGTGATAGGACCATTGACTGGAGGTAATTCGGTCGGTCGGTCCAGAGACCGGAATGATGTCATTCGGAGGCAATTCAAACCGATATCATAATCTAACCCTAAGTAGTGAACACACAAGTGTGAGACTCTCCCCATAGAATAGATAGGAGATGTGGGGAGGGAGATTTATACATGTAGCTTTGTGAAAAGCAGTTAATAGATTTTTAGCAGTAATATTGTACTGCTACTAAATATACTACAACACGAGGTTTGTGAATAGGCCCCTTTATGTTTAAATCTTACCTTGTGGTCTGCCTGATCATTCTGCATTCCAGTTGAACTATACCCTGGTCCATGTTACACCTTCCATGCAGCATTGGCAATGCAGCCCATCTAAGTAGTGTCTGCCAGTAAAGTAATATGTTTTGTGCTCTCACATTCACCTTTACAAGTAGGAGAATGAGAAGAGTTGCGCCTCTTCAGCCCAGATACCCAGGGCAGCGACCAACCCAATTTGGAAGGGTTAGCTAATGCGTGATTCAGTCTAACCTCAGAGAATATCCTCTTAGAAACTTCAGACTGGAGCACAATATCACTTCACGGACCTCACTCCCACCCATCTTCTATGATGACGCTGCCTGCTTGCAGTTCATGATGGAAACAGGTGTGAAACTGGAAAACAATACATTAATGAAAAAGACACATTTTAGATTCAGCAAAGCATCACCCAAAGGAGGTCGCTCTTGTTTGTCCTAAAAAACTAATAATTTAGGGGCATATTATCAAGGACAGGCGATACATTATCGCCACTTTTATCGGCAGGATACTGCCGATAAAGCGGCGATAATGGCCTTGATAATATGCTCTATGAATTCCAATCGAAGCCCATGTTAGATGTGAACACATCTAACATGGGCTTCGATTGGAATTCATAGAGCATATTATCAAGGCCATTATCGCCGCTTTATCGGCAGTTTTCCGCCGATAAAAACGGCGATAATGTATCGCCTGTCCTTGATAATATGCCCCTATAATTAAAAAAAAAATGAAAATAAGTAATTGGTGACAATGTTTTCATCAATAATTTGGCCAATTTCTAAAAGTAACCCAGACACCTAGAGCCAACAATGAAACTTTAGCTTCTAATGACATTTCATTGTGCACCTGTCAGGATTACGTCATCTGTACACTAGGTGACACTCACGTAGGTACTTTGAGGTCATACGCTTAACTCTGCCCCTTACAGTACACTCTTTTATTATCTTTATGAATTCAATTTTTAAATACAACGCCGATAAGTTTTAACATATTAGATTATGACATAGCATTAATGTTTCTACCAATCCCAAAAAACATCGTATTTGTGAAGGTGGTGAGGCACATCCTAGAATATAAGCTCAAAACAGAAGCAAGCCCTTTCGGAAATAAAGTAACACATAAAACTAAGGGCCAGATTCATATGTTGGCGGAGAGGGAACTTTTTCTAAATGGCAGAGGAATAACCTCCCCACTCACATAATGGTCCACCCGTGTGAATTAAATTTGGGCAGCTGTGGGAAACTACTCTGCCTCCACCTTGGAAAAACTCATCCGACGGCCCGACCGAGTAAATGCCCTCATAGGTTTGGCTGTATGTCCCCTCACATAATTTAGTCAGGCAGCCATACAGTCCTTTTTCAATGCCCACCATCGCCAGAAAAAAACCTGGGGTAAAGCAGCACTGAAAAAAATGTTAATTGCCCCCTTCACCATGGGAGAAAAACTCTTTCAAAAAGAAAATCCCACTTTTTGAAAATGAATACATTGTAAGTTTGACATACGGCGCTGTCATGTTGACGGAGAGGTGCAATAAACTTCATCTGTGATAAATGACAAGCAACATAGTTTAGAACCATGATCAGATTCTAGGTTTGTCCATGACCCCACACACATTTCTTTATTTCAGTATCTATGGTCAAAAAGAGTGGTCATGAAACGGTCATTGGGAGCATCCCCAGTATGTAATTGTTTTACCATAGCCATCCTTACTATCTGTACACAGCCATCAGAGATAGTTGAAGATGAGACCATTTAGTGGTCAATGCACACTGAGGTAATTGCGGGTTGAACGTTTCTTGTACCATGTTCGCTAGACCTCTGTTAAGATGCATACCTAAGTATTTCATGTCTCCGGGAACCCATCTCATGTCTATCCCCCAGATGCATCCAGAACCCATTTTGCTATTCCTTATTAGCGAAAAATAACGATTCGCTAATAAGAAATAGCAAAATGCTTTGCATGAAAAAATCACAAAAAAAATGGCGATTTCTTAAAATTCCATAATTGCGACTCGCAAATTGCGATCAATACATCCCGCTCTGCCCATGGAATGTGGGTCTCCTGGAGACATATTATATTGAATGCATTTGCCCTTATTAGTCCCCACATTCTTTCCCTTTTGTTCCTATCATTGAGTCCTGCCACATTCCAGGAGCACATTTTTATCTTAGCCATATCAGTGTGTTATTATATTTAGCTCCACATCTGTTATGCGTATAGAAAAGTACAAACAGATCAATCAACTCCTTAACATCATTGACACATCTGTTATACAGAAAAAAGAATAAAAGTAAATCAGACAAATCCTTAACATCATTGACATTTGTGTTATCATTTATGTTCCTCATAATGCATCTGGAACTGTAATCACCATATTTCTGCATTTTCTTCCCCCACCCTACCTCTTGACCCCAACCCCTGACCCCCCCCTTACCGCCCTTAGAGGCAACCTGGGTTTTGCCTCACCCAGTTGTTGATGGCAGTGTGGTCCGAACGCCTAAGCTTGAACCTAGCCTGTTATTTTACAATCCTAGAAAAAGTCAACCATATAGCAAATGAAAATAACTTATCAGTGCTATCATATTCTTTATATTCAATTGCCAATTATTCAAGTCATATTTGATCTATAAAGTGTTCATATATTTTTACTAGGTAGTTTGAGTCATATCCAATCCGTTCCAATCCTCTTCTTCCGTTTATTTGCCATTATTTTTGTTTCGCTTTCTCTGCGACATCCTTGAGGTAGGCCTCTGCCTGGATTTCGCTTGTGAAGCTCTTTGTTACACCTTTGTAAATTACTTTTAATCGTGTCGGATTTTGCAAAAAGACCGTTGCTCCTAGTTTTTCAAAGGGAGCGAACAGTTGTCTCATTCTCCATCGTCGTTCTACAGTAGCGTGCGCAAAATCCGGTCTTGTAAAGAATTTAAATCCCTTGTATTCTCTTTGAGCTGTGGGTCTAGCCAGGTCATATATAGTGTAGCGTACTAGATAATTTCCAAAATTGACTAGAAAAGCTCTGGGGTATTGAGGTGATTTGTCCAAACGTTTAGGTAATGACAAAGGGAAGCGGTGTGCACAACACACTTCCTTGTCCATATCCCAAGATTCAAGTTCCAGAAAAGTTGATTTTAAGAGATTGGACATGAAGCCTCTTGGATCGCTTCCTTCTGAGCCCTCAGGAATTCCAAGAAATCGAAGATTATTTCTTCTTGCTCGATTCTCTTGATCTTCGACCTTTGACATTAGGTCCTTGATTAGTCCTTCATGGTCTTTTGCCTGCATTTGTAAATTACTAACGTCTGATTCCAGATTTTCCGCCCTAACTTCCAGAGAACTCATTCTGTCTGAGATCTCCAAACATGTACTCCCTACTTTATTGATAGCACCTTCCAATTTTTGGATAGCGGCATGATTCCTTTCACTATCTTTTTTCACATCATGGTGGAAAGTTCTGATTGAGTTGAGGACTTTACTCAGTGAAGGCTCCCTGGGCTTCCTGTGCCTCAAATTCTCATCTTCAGCCGGAGTGTCAGTAATATTCTTGTTCCTTTCGGATTCCAAGGTTGCTTTTCGGTGGGGACTTTTGCGTGAGAGTTTAGCTCTCCCTATGAAATATTCTGGGTTGCTTCCAGGGTTAGTAGTTTCGTCGTTAGTTATTTTTGGGTGTCTCTTATGTCTGCTTCTTTTTTTCCCCTGTTTTTTGAGTGATGTAGAGTCATGTATCAGAGCTTTTTTAGTTTCAATGTCTGGTGAATACGGTTCCTTTATGGGATTTTCCTCCACGCTCGGCTCCTCACTCGGAGCACTTTCTTCACTTGATTCGCTGGATTCACTGGAGATTGACACTCCAGTCTCATAGATCTCGGACTCAGAGCCATCCGAGATTTCTGCTGGGAGATACCCCTCCATCGCTGGGTTTGTATTAGAGACAGAGACCATCTGAGAAACCGAATTGAATTCTTTCCTTGTGTTGGTCTGCTCTTGGTCTGTTGTTGATGATACTGTTGAGAGTGCTGCTTGACTGGATCGGGCTACAATAGCATCCGCATCTTTTTGAGCACCTTGTTGATCATGGTTGTGGCTATTTCATTAGGAGAGTAGGACTGTAATCTATCTTTAATTGCTGGGCTGAATATGTTTGAGATTCTTGGTTGTGAATCCGTCGAGTGGCCAGTATTTTTAGCTGCTGCTTTTAAATTCTTAATTGTTTGTAGTCTTTTTACCTTTTTTTCCAGGAGATCCAGGTTCTCCCTGCATATTGGTTCTTTTTCTGCCATTTTTACTATCTCCTTTTCGTTTGTTTTCTTTTTCGATTTTTCGGTCTCCTTATGGGGCTTCTTTTCATTAACGACTCTAGCTCTCCCATCTGGTTTGCTAGCTCTCATGTTGCCTTCGTTATTTTCATCATAGTTTTCCGTTGCCTTGTAGCCCCTGGTTTCGGGCCGTCGCTGTGTCTCTTTTACTTTCTGAAGTCCTTGTGGGTTATCTTTAAGATTTCCTCTAGCATTCGAGCTCTCTTGACTTTCAGATTTCTCTTGATCTCCCTGAGCCAGGGCTTTTGTTTCTTGAGTTTTGAGTGAGCAGTATCTCCATCCCCACGCCGAGTCTAAGCCCCGGATTCTTAACTCTGGACTTATACTTTGTCTGACACTGGGTCAGCGTGTTCACAAAAAAAAAAATGCTTAGCTCTGCGTGGCTCCGTGGAGGCTCTCAAGGTTTTGCTGCAAATCGTGTCTGATGTTTTCTACCTGTTGCCATCTGCTCTCTGCTGTACGGCTGTACGGATAACCAGCGCTACCTCACTACACTACACTATGATGTGCAAAAGAAAAAACGTGAGTAATGCGTGTTTTCATGTATCTACACTCCTGTTTCTTGGGCCATAAAGACTAGAGCTTTAAAACTCCGAACTCCAAAAAACCGCCAAGCTGTCTGCGTGACCATAGCAGAGGCTTGAGGCTTAGAGCTTATGTGAAGAGACAGAGACATGCGATATGCGATAAGCCCAACACAAGCAAGACACAAGTGGGGGTGCGCTGGGGTGAAAAGAGGAAAGGCATTCTTTACCTGATATACGTGCCTGCCTGCCTTTTGCATTTTGACCGCTCTTCTCTCTCCGCATCTGCCCTTACACGCTCGTGCCAGCTCCGGGTCCCACCCTCTACCTCCTCTCCTCTCTCCTAACATTATCGACATCTGCGAACACTGCAGGCTCAGAACATAAAGGGCAGTGGAGCGCGGAGCACGTAGAGCACGCGTTACCAAGGGGACAGCGCCGACGGCTCAGTCGGCTGAGATTCAGCAGTGGGGTCAGCGCTTGTAACTCAGGAGACAAAACGAGATAAAATGAAACTCTCGTAGCTGGTGCATAGCTGGGGTTTAGCTGGGGTTTAGTTCGAAACCAAAACTTAAACCCAATTGAAAATAATGAGAATACTTGATACTGGATACTGGCTATGCTAAATTAAATAAAAAAATAAAAAATAAAAACTTTGTCGGTACTTTGAACCAAAGCAATAAGGGAAGAGACTACATATGGGTCTATATACGGGACATCAGGCAATAATCCGAAACGGTATATGGCCTCAATGGTAGAGATAGAAATACATAAAAGTGCCAGGATCGTTTGGACAAAAGGAGAAAATATTGGGGCTTTGTGTTCACTCGCTGCTCTAAAAGGAACTGGCGGAGCTGGAATATTCAAAACTAAAACAGATGCCTGGACATTACAAAGAGCTTCCACACGGGTGTGAACCATAGCTGGAGCTAACCTAAGACCTAAAGGCCTGGTCACCCCCACGCTCCTGGTCCTGTGCCTGCTCCCGCTCCCGCAGCCTCAGCCACCCGAGGGCCGCCGAGCCCACACCAGCCTCCCGCAGCCCCAGCCACCCGAGGGCCGCCGAGCCCACACCAGCCTCCCGCAGCCCCAGCCACCCGAGGGCCGCCAAGCCGGCTCCAGTTTTCCCGCCGCCCCAGCCCAATGCCCCGCCCCCCGACAGCCGATTGGCTTGCGCTCCCGCCTCCCCGCAGACCCTCCTGACCGGCTCCCTTCTTATGACGTCCCCAGAGCGACCGCGCAGCGGACGCGCGCAGCGGGAGCACCGATTGAGCGCCAAAGGTAAGCCAAAGGTAAGCCCGTCTACGCCCGTCCGCGCCTGGACCGCGCCCAGCGCCAGGACCCCTGGCCCCCGCAGATCCCAGCCCACCCGCCGGACGTACGACGCCGCCACCCTCAATGCACTCAACACCGGCCGAAGCCCAGGATGCTACCGAGCCACCCCGAGACGCACCCACGGACCCTTCTGCTGCAACTCCTGCAAGTTCACCTGCATCCGGACCTGCACCACTCCAGCAGTGCCCAAGACCTCGACGAGCAACAGCAGCAGCCACCTGAGATGCATCCTGCTCAACACCCTCCGTCCACAGGCACGCCATCGAGATCTGGAACCTGCTCGACACCACAGCCCCAGACGTCGCCTTCTTCACGGAAACCTGGATGAACGCCTCCTCTGCGCCTGACATCGCCATCGCCATCCCAGACGGCTACAAGATCATCCGACGGGACCGCATCAACCACACCGGAGGAGGCATCGCCATCGTCCACAGGAACTCCATCCGCATCACGACCAACACCGACGACACCCTCACAACCGCCGAGCACCTGCACTTCCAAGTCCACATCAACCCGAAGACCACCCTCAGAGGCACCCTCATCTACAGACCCCCTGGACAACGCACACAGTTCAGCGAAGACATCGCCGACTTCATCAGCCCACACGCCCTCTGCTCTGCTGACTACATCCTCCTCGGGGACCTCAACTTCCACCTGGAGAACAACAACGACCGCAACACCACCACCCTGCTGGACAACCTCGCCAACCTGGGACTCAAGCAACTGGTGACAACCCCCACCCACTACGCCGGACACACACTCGACCCCGTCTTCGCATCCAGCAAGGACATCGCCTTCAGCCACGCCACCGGACTCCACTGGACGGACCACAGCTGCGTCCACTTCAGCTTCGCAAGGACCACGATCCACCACCACCAGCAACAGGTTGCACGCAGGAACTGGAACAAGATCACAGCCGACCAGCTCGCGTCCTCCCTGAGCATGAACCCTCCCACCAGCACAACGAACCCTAGCCAGGCGGCCACCAACCTCACGAAGTGGATCAGCGACTGTGCAGACGAGCTCGCCCCCCTGAGGACCCCGCCTAGCAGACCCGGCAGCAAGAAAGCCCCATGGTTCACCGACGAACTCAAGAGCTCCAAGAAGAACTTCCGAGCCCTCGAGAGAACCTGGCGCAGAGACCCAACTCCGGACAACATGACTGCCCTCAAGCTCGCCACCCGAAAACACCACCAACTCATCCGCGCCACCAAGAAAACTGCATTCAAGGAACGACTGGACAACAACGCACACAACAGCAAAGAACTCTTCAACATCGTCAAAGAGCTCTCCAACCCCAACGCTGGAAACAACGACATCACCCCTTCGCAAGACCTCTGCAACTCCCTCGCCTCCTTCTTCCACAACAAGATCGCGGACATACACAACAGCTTCAGCACCCAACCGACGAACACCACGACCGAACCACCACCACCCTCCGCGCCTGGACTCCGATCAGCACCGAAGACACCGTCCGCACGATGAACTCCATCCACTCCGAATCTCCGACCGACCCCTGCCCTCACCACGTCTTCAACAAGGCCGACGCTGTCATCGCACCCCACCTGCGGGACATCATCAACACCTCCTTTGATACCGCTACCTTCCCGGAGAGCTGGAAGCACGCCGAACTCAGCGCTCTACTCAAGAAACCATCAGCTGACCCCACCGACCTCAAGAACTACCGCCCCATCTCGCTGCTCCCGTTTCCTGCAAAAGTCATCGAGAAGACCGTCAACAAGCAGCTGGCCGCCTTCCTCGAGACGAACGGATCCCTCGACCCCTCGCAGTCTGGCTTCCGGGCCAACCACAGCACCGAGACCGCCCTGATCGCAGTCACTGATGACATCCGAGCGCTGCTCGACAACGGAGAAACAGCGGCCCTCATCCTCCTAGACCTCTCTGCGGCCTTCGACACTGTCTGCCATCGTACCCTAGTACATCGCCTCAGCAACGTCGGAGTCCAGGAGAAGGCACTGGAGTGGATCATCTCCTTCCTCGCCGGGAGGACACAGAGAGTCCGCCTCCCCCCGTTCAGATCTGAAGCCACCGAAGTCATCGGCGGCGTCCCTCAAGGCTCCTCGCTCAGCCCAACCCTCTTCAACATCTACATGAGCCCACTCGCAGACATCGCACGCCAGCACAACCTCAACATCATCTCCTACGCCGACGACACCCAGCGGATCCTCTCCCTTACCAACGACCCCGCCACCGCCAGAGCCAACCTTCACGAAGGGATGAAAGAGGTAGCCGAATGGATGAAGAACAGCCGCCTGAAACTGAACTCGGACAAGACGGAAGTCCTCATCCTGGGATCCTCACCCTCCGCCTGGGACGACTCCTGGTGGCCCCCTGCCCTAGGCAGCGCACCCAAACCAACAGACCACGCACGAAACCTGGCTTCATCCTGGACTCCTCCCTCTCCATGACCAGACAAGTCAACGCCGTCTCCTCATCATGCTTCAACATCCTGCGCATGCTACGCAAGATCTTCCGGTGGATCCCCATCGAGACCAGGAAGACGGTCACCCAGGCCCTCGTCACCAGCCGTCTGGACTACGGCAACACCCTCTACGCCGGAACCACCGCCAAACTCCAGAAGAGACTCCAGCGGATCCAGAACGCCTCAGCACGACTCATCCTGGACATCCCCCGTCGCAGCCACATCTCCGGACTCCTGAGAGATCTGCACTGGCTCCCAGTCAATAAAAGAATCACCTTCCGTCTCCTCACCCACGCACACAAAGCCCTACACAGCCAAGGCCCAGGATACCTCAACAGCCGCCTCAACTTCTACGCTCCCAAACGCCAGCTTCGCTCGACCAGCCACGCCCTCGCCGCCGTCCCCCGCATCCGTAGAACCACCACAGGGGGACGGTCCTTCTCCTACCTCGCCGCCAAGACTTGGAACTCCCTCCCCACCCACCTTCGCCTGACCCAGGACCACCTCGCCTTCAGGAAGCAACTCAAGACCTGGCTGTTCGAGCAGTAACAGACCCCCCCCCCACCCCCACCCCCCCCCAGCGCCTTGAGACCCTCTGGGTAAGTAGTGCGCTATATAAATTCGATGATTTATTGATTGATACAAGGTTCGAGCAGTGCAGCCCACAGGGCAGCCTACTCAATTACTACCAGCAAAACAGTAGCTGGGCTGGTCAAGTTGTGGGGTGGAGTTCACGTATCCTGCCAATGTCTGGTTTGGCGCAGGAGGGCCACTGCCTCAATCAACTCGCTGGTGCTGTGCATGTTGCAGGTAGGCCTCCTGACCCCTCAAGGCCATGCCCTGCTTTTTGACTCTCCAGAGGGGGAGAAACGTGTCTCATCTCCCAACTACGTGAAGGGAGGGAGAGGGTGCACACAGGCCCCCATGCTTCCGGGTGCTGCAACACCCAGTCACCGGTGGTAGACCCCCAGAATGCTAATAGTGCGTGTTGTGAAAGCATTACAGTGGCTCGATAGCTGTGCCTCTAAGCCCCAGACATTAATCAAGGTGTCTCCTGGCACCGGAGCAGATTCAAAGAATGCCATCTTTGGTTTTGGCAAAGCTCCTGCTCAACAATACTCTCAAGCAGCACACCTCATAGCTTACACCACATTACGTTCCAGTCCTGATGTCCACCTTACCATCTTGGTGCATTCTATTACACATAGTCCCTTCTTCTAAACCTTGCCCCGCTCGTCTTGGTGGCGGTACTCAATTTAGCATCCTGGCGCCTACCTCAGACTTGCTTTCTTGACTTGTTACACGTTCTACTCCATTTCACACTCCATTTCTGGTTTCCTTGTTCCCCTTCTTCGTGCCTACTGGCTTTCCCTGTTTTCCCCTTTTCAAGTTCTAGTGTAGTCTTCTCTTCAATGGGAAGAAGCCCTCTCAATACCTGACTCCCTGTGTTCTTTGGTGCAGTTTTCCTTTGGTCGTTCGAAGGAGCTGATTTGGACAGAGCCGCGCATGTGCAAGTATCCCTTACCTGCCTCCTGCACGCAACGTCACCCCCTGCACATTGAATGCCACACCTGATCGCAGCCCTCTCCTGTAAGCTGCACAATTAGTCTGCAGGGCCATACTCTTCTTGAACGAACTTATTGCCTACTGAATAACAAGGTGGACGAAACTAGGCAGAATCTCACAGAGTTTTTATCTCACATCGCTGTATTGCACGGGGGAAAACTCTGTGAGTTCCGCGCACACCGAGCCATAATTATGGACCGAGTTTATGAATAGTTTTTCTTTGCCCATCCCTGAATTTGTGTTTATCCAAATTATCATGTGATTCAGATGGCATTTTGCAAATTGTGTTGTTTCCTGCACACTAGATGACATTTGGGAAGCCAAACCTAGAGGGAAATTCAAACAATAATAAAAGATGTTCTACTTTCCTGTGCTGCCATGCTTCTCGCAATAAAAACACGACTCTACTCTGGGTAAGAAAACAGACTAGTATACAGGCAAGTCACACCATCTAGGACTCCTCGGGTGTCCAGAAATGACTGGGTTTAGTAAGTTCCCCTGGGTGGGGCCTGAGCCCAGGCATAAATCCCATAGCTACCCACATCTCCAAAATAGCTTAGTTTTCATGGTGAAAATGAGACATCTCCACATTACATTTGGGACTATCTTTTAACAGGTGTCCAAGTGGGCAGACAAATCTTGAACAACCAGTCTTTTTTTGATGTGTCATTGAAATGCAGCATATGCTGCAGAATCAAAATCTATTATTTGATCACGCCCGATGCAAAGCTGGGTGTTGGCTAAACCGTAAAAGTTGACCAGTACGACTGTGCACTATTCCCATGAACAGTCAATAAGTAATTAATTGAAATTGAATTGAAAGAGTTTTTATATAGCGCAAACTGCCACCCTACCAGTATCCTGGCCCTTAGACTGAGAGAATTGACCAGAGTACATATATGTCAGGATGTCGGAAGGAAAAAGGAGATCAATTCTTAGGAAAGATCCAGGTTTTGAGACTCTTTCTAAACTCGATCAAGGAGCTAATTTGTCTGATACACTGGGGTAACTCATTCCAAAGATGGGCACCAGCCACATTAAATGCCCTCCCTCCCATCCTAGAGCGTTTGAATCTGGGGATCGCCAGCAGACGGGCACTCGAGAAGCGAAGCTGGCTCTTTTCCTGCAGTGGGACTGGACCCAGATCGTGCACCTCTCTGTGCACCAAGCAGAGTGATTTAAATTGGACCCTTTCCATGAAGGGCAGCCAGTGTAGGTCTCTCAGAGCCAGGGTAGTGGAGGATCTACGCTGCCTTTTTGGCACCAGTTTTGCTGCTGCGGACTGGATTCTCTGCAACCCCTGAAAGATGTACTGTGGTGCCCCCAAATACAGGGAGTTGCAATAATCCATCTTGTTTATCACTTGCTTCTCACTACAAGGGAGCGCAAGTTTTTTGGTAGTAGTAGGAGTATCTGACACAACATGTGCATCAGGGAGAAGCACACACTGGCGGTCTTATTTGCCTGTGACTCCATTTGAAGATTGTCGTCCATCAGAAACCCCAAATTGCATTCCATGCTGACCGGAGCCAGCGGTTCCTCCTCAGGGGTGAGCCTAAACTCCAATGGTACATGTTTAGACATACTGACAGAGGAGCAGTACACCACCTCAGTCTTCCCACCATTAAACTGTAAGGAGTTTCTTCGGAGCCAGCTAGCCGTCTGACTCATGCAATGCAGGAACCTGTCCATGTATACTGCATGTTCTCCATCCAGGGAGAACGCCAGTTGTGTTTCATCTGCATAATCGACTCCAAATGATTTAATGATGGGGAACAGGGGATGCAGATAGACATTGAAAAGAATAGGGCTGCGGCACCCCATGGACCACTGGGGATTTGCTGGAGGAAAACGGTGCCAAGGTCACCACCTGCTGTCTCCCTGCTAGATAGGACTGCAACCACTGCAGCATCAGTCCCTTCACCCCTATCTTCTCCAGTCTCTCCACTAAGATTGAATGGCTCACCGTGTCAAAAGCGGCCGACATATCGAGAAGCACAAGAACAGTGGCGTTCCCTTTGTAGGCCCGCATACGTAAGTTGTCCAACATGGTTGTCAAAGCCGCCTTGGTCCCGTGACCTGGGCGGAACCCAAATTGGTCTCTGTCGAGCTGTTGATTATCCTCCAAGAAGCAAGATAGAGTCTTGCTTACTGCCTTTTCCAGAATTTTAATCGGGTATGACAGGAGGGAGATGGGTCTAAAGCGCGCAGGGAATTTCGGGTCCAGTGAGGGCTTCTTGATCAAAGGTGTCACAACAGCTTGCTTTCATCCCTCCGGGACAATGCCTTCTTCTAAAGACTGGTAGCAAATCTGCCGCAGCCAAGGGAAGGTCTCTTGGTCAAATGTCTTCCAGATTTTGTGGGGGAGGGGATCAAGGGGGGAGCCCAAGGACACACTATGCGCCAGGTTATTAATATCGATATCAGTGAGTGTCTGAAAATTGTCCAGGGCAATTATCTGTCGTGGATCCTCATCTACCATCTGATCAAATTTGTCCTGATCATCGATTTTATTAGGATGGAGGGTACCAACAATTTTTGCAATTTTGTCTTTAAAATAAGAGGCAATCTCATCGCACAATTTCTGCGATGCCGCCACTTTGTTACTCAGACAGGTTAGGGAGGAGAGATCCTTAACGATCTTAAAAAGTTCTTTTGTCCCATTAGGCGCTTGTAGAATAGAGTTAGCATAGAAGGCTGCCTTACACTTAAAGATGAGCTCCTTATATTTTATCTGCACTAATCTCAATTCTTTCTTGACTGGCCTGTGTACCTCTTTCTCCACTTCCTCTCTGCCTTTTTGCAAAGCATGCGCAGTTGTTTCAATTCTTCATTGTACCAGGGGGCTGTGATTTTATTCCTATTTTTAAGCTTCTTTACCGGGACTAGCTGATCCAGAGTGTCAGTTATGTAGTTATAGAAAATTTTGTAATTTTCCTCTACTGTAGCGGTGGAGACAAAGTGATTAACATTTGGGAGGGTCACATGGGTTTTAGTTTTACCTAATTTTGCCCATTCCCCGTCCTCTCCGGTAAGTCGCTAAATGATTAGCATTATCCTCTGGACAAGATAGCCTAGTGTTAAAATGAATTAAATAATGATCAGTCCAGTTTTGTGGTATTATGCTCAACACTTCAGTTTCAGATTGATTGGCAAACAGCAGGTCAAGGATATGACCCCTGATGTTTGGGGTGTTTCACCAGTTGTTGTAAATTGAGATTTGCGCATGTGTGCCTCAGATCTCTCAAATGGCTGCTTAGACTCCCATTCTCCCTCAGAATAAAGTTTCCCAGTATGATCATTCTGGAGTGTGCTAATGTTAAATTAGTGATGGTAACCTAAGAGAGTTTGATATTGAGTAGTATGCCCTGGGGGTATGTAGCATACCAATCCTGTGAGTAGGCTGCCTCTAGGTTGCTGCTGCGAGAAACCCATAAGTTCTATCCCCACAACCTCATCTATCATCAGATGCACAAAATTCAGCTCCTCCTTAAAGATCACTCCCACCCCTCCTCCTCAACCTGCTGCTCTTGGGTTATGGAAGATTTTATTGCCGTCAGGACAGGCGAGTCTCATTTCTACCACAGACTCAACACTAGTCCAGAAGTCTGTTAAGAACAGTGCGTCCAGCTTCAGATCTTCAATCAGAACTGATGCCTCCGCATGATGTTTAACCAGTGATCAGCTGTTAATCAATCCACAGGAAAGGGACTTTTCCACAAATCCCATGGTAGCCAGCGGGTGGGTGTCTTTACATTCTCTCTTACCTAGACCCATCAGCTGTTCTCTGGAATAGGTCATACGCCCTTGTTCGCCATTGAAACGGACAGCATGGCTGGCTCTGAGCGCGTCCGGAGCGCGCAGGGCGCAGACGGGCTTGCCTCTGGCGCACCTCCGTGCTTGCATTTCCCATTTTAAATATGCAGGCAGGTGCAGTCAGCTCTACCACTAGAGCGCCTCCCAATATGGTGCTGGAAATTGGCAAGAGGCCTCGCACTCCCTCACCCAAAATGGCGCAAATGACGAAATTAAATGCTTTGAGCCCCTCTCAAACAGCGGGTGAAGAAGATAATTTTTATAGTGCGGGTAAGCGGTTTTCAAACTATACAACAATTTTTGAAGGTCACTTTTTTTTTTAAAGGTAAAATTAAAAAGTAAGTCCTACAAGGTGTAGTATTCATATCAATCTTAGTGGTAGGCATTGTATGTTAAGAGTGTTTGGTCCAGAGAAACAGAAAGGACTTCATTTAAATGTTGGCGTGGAGGAACTCTGTTGCAATGGTAATGGAGTTCCCTCACTGCCAACATTGTGGTCTGCTGCCTGTGTTAGAATCAGGCAGACTATAGATTTGATGACTGCAGAGACTATGCCGTCTCTGCTGTGGTCAAACCCCTTTGACAACCCAATAGAGTAAGGGCCATTGGAGGTTAGGCTGCATGTCTGTCCATCTAATTTAGATGAGGAGACATGCAACCGCTTTTCAATGCATTCACCAATAGGAAAAACCTGGAGGTAAGAGGCATGGAAAAGTGCTCAATGCTCCCTTTAACTCCAGATGAAACTCCCATGGAAAGGGGAGTGAACAAGCCACCCACTAAGAATGAGATTGGGGTGGGGGTATGGTCTCGCTGGTGGCAAGATGGCTGCACCCTGAGTGAGCTCTGCTGACCATACTAGACCTATCCGGGATTATCCTGTGCCTAGGCGTGCCAAAACGGCCTGAAACACCAGCCTACGATGCGGGTCACCTCGCGGCCCGACCCAATCAATTTGCAAGAGCTGGGCTGCCCGGGAGAGCGACTGAGTAGTGGCCTTTGTGAGGCTCTCTGGGACTGGTAGGCCATGTAGATGTGGCAGCTGGCCGGATGGCCTGCTGCAGAGTCGACTGCAAACTTGCTCCTGCCTGGTGGCACCAGCCATGCCTATCCTGTTGCGCCAATACCCACGGTCATCTGGTGACATGCAGGCCCCGGAGGGCTGCTGCCGGTGGCTGTATGATCCCGGCCATGGCCTCCCTGCATGAGAATCTGCCTCCGCGTGGTGGACCCTGGTCGCTCTCGGTGAGCACAAGTGCAGGCAAATAAGTAGATCCTGCTCCCTCTGTGCTGCTTCCGGATTGCCTGCCCCTACCTGACTGTGGGGGAAATGTCCAGCTGCCGGCAAAAAGACGTCTTGGTCCTGCCTGCAGTGTGTGGCTCTGCTGCTTTACCCCTAGTGCGGCCATGGAGGTGAGCTTTCCAGGCCACTTTGGAGATACAACATATTAACTGTGGGGGAGTACATCTTCGGCCTACTTGCCGTGTGTGATCCTGCTGCCTCCCCTCAAGCAGGCGCAATGCAGCCTGGAGGTTAGCTTTCCAGCCTGCCTGAAATTTGCAATTAGCTGATTATAAGGAGGGGGGATGCCAGGCTGCAGGTAGGAGGATGTTTAAAGCCTGCCTGCTATGTACGGCTCTGTTGCTTTGCCTGAGCTGACAAGGTGTGGCCTGAAGGGGTGCTCTCAGTCTCCAGCCTGCATAAAATTTACACTGCATTGGCTACCTGGGCTTGAAGGCACGTGCTGTGGGGGCCCTTAGAGCACCACCACTAGATCCTGCCTGACGGTAGGGGAGCACCACCCCCGGGCTGGTGAAGTGCAAACAACCTCTGTATGCTTTGGGCCCCAATGCAGGATAGGGGGCTGGAGTAACTTGATACGCATGGGCTGGTGCACTGGGGGACCCTTCATGAATACAACTGGTTATTTCTGCAACTTCCTAGCACTGCTATGTGCTCAGTGGCGGGCACACTGGTTGGCCTCGCTGAACATTGCAACTGCTGGCTGTGCTGAACACATTGCACAATCTATCCTCCTATGGGCCTCTCGTTGTGTCTCCTACATTGTGGTATCCGCAGGGTGCACTACCTGAACAATCCCAAGTCAAAAACTCCGCCCCTTGGTCGAAATGGGGAAAACTGATCAGAAGCTGCCTAAACTGAACTTTGAGGGCAGACGCACAGGCCGTGGCGGAGATGAGCAGCAAGATGCTGGCGATCAGGCTATCCAAAGGAGGCTACTACAATACAGGATGAGGACATTAAATCGTTACTTCTAGAGGACTCTAAAATTGAACAGTTTGCACTGTGTCAGATCAGGTCAAACAACACAGTGACTCCCATGACAACCGAATCACGCACTTGGAAGCGCGAGTGTCAGATGCTGATGACTCCTTTGCTGAGACACAACAGTGACTGCTCAAGACACACAAGGTCTTGGACCTCATACGTGCCAAAAACAAGGACTTCGAGTCACGTTCCCTTAGGAACAACCTGCGCATTGCGGGCATTCCTGAGACCACTGCAATGGGCAAAGTGGAGGACTATCTAGAAGCGCTGTTGCATGCACTTATTTGCTCGGCATTTTCTGACTGCTTCATAGTGAAGTGTGCCCACCGCTCCCTGGGGCCCGGCCCCCTTCGGGAGCTTTGGCAAGATCAATCATCTTGCACATCCTAAATTATCACTACGCCATCCTGAGGAAAGCCAGAGAGATAAAAGGAGTATGACATCAGGGCAACACCCTAGCTTTTCACCCGGACTTCAACCTAAATGTTCAGAATGCTAGAAAGGACTTTCAACTGGCTAAGCGACTGCTTCAGGAACTCAACAGCACATGTGCCCTCTTGTATCCGGTCAAGTTGCGATTTCATATGGAGGGCAAAACCTGCTATTTCACGGACCCTAAGGCGGCTATGTATTTTGAAAATCAATTGAACAAGGACCGTGCCTACACCTTGCAGGCGGAGGGTGAGAATAGCCATCTTAATGACAATGATTAGTCTCTTTTCTTTTATTTTAATTGCTGACCTCTGGGGGCACATATAATGCTACTTTTTGACGTTACCTGTCTTTCGCCATATTTTATTTCTTTGCATTTTGCAGGCAAACAATGATCTGACTACTGGGCCTGTCGCTATTATTGTACACTCTCGCCGAACACCCCACCTTCAGATGGGGGATGGCCCGGGTGAGCCCTCGCTCCCAATTGGAATGACTCCCACTTGTTCCTTGTTCCTTTAATTTTTGTTGTTCGGGTGAATTGGGGAGAATGTATCTCGACCTGATTGGGGGGTTGGAGTAGGAGGAGAGATTGTTAGGTTGGTTGTAATTAGGGGCCTGGGATTTGCTCCTCCTCTATGGGTTTTGTTTTTCTTCAAACAGTCCATTATGTTCAGCACAAAGCATCTATTGTCATAAATGACAACAACACATACTACAGTGGAGACCCCCACTAGGGCAGTGGCCGGCACAACACCAGTGGTACATCTACACATTTCACTCGACCACTAGCATGGCTGAGGTAACAATTATTACTTGGAATATTAGAGGCATCAATGACCACTGTAGATCGAGGCTCATCAACGCCTACTTAGCCAGACACAACACCGACATATGTTTCCTACAGGAAACACATCTTGCCTCCATTAACACTGCTAGACTTACGTCCCGCCATTGGGGATTTTCCTACTCGGCTGCATACTCCAACTATGCCAGGGGGGTCACTATTCTGATTAGACGTGGCTTACCATGGTGCAATGGCCAAACAGACACTGATACTGCTGGCAGATAAGTCATACTAACAGGCATACTTTACTCTCAACAACTTATCCTGGCTGCCATTTATGACCCCAATCTGGATGACCCAGATTTTTTCCCGAACATTTGGAGACTGCTCTCATCCTTTGGCTCATATCCAGTAATATGGGGCGGCGACTTTAACATTGCACCGCTCAGTACTATTGACAGATCAGGTGTGCGAGGACAGCATCCACTCGCCACTGCTTCCCTACTCACACTAATACAGGAGAATGCCCTAATGGACCTTTGGCGACAAACTCACTCTACGAACACTGAAGGCACTTGGTCATGTATCAATTCATGGCTCACAACAAGGGGCGTGACCAGCTGGACTTCTTCAGTTGAACCCATGCCTCGCACCTAATCAGATCACACCCCAGTACCTCTTACCCTAAAGCCGCCACACACCCGTCAACGCATGTTCTCGAGGTGTTTACCTCCTCATGCCTTGTGAGACATGGTGTTAAAGGAATAATTGTGCAGCGCCATTCCTGACTTCTTTGAACTCAACATTGGCTCGGTCAAATCTCCCTCAATTCACTGGGAATCGTTTAAGGTGGTAATAGGAAAGATATGCATCGCAAAACAGCCCAGAGTCCTCCGGTCCATACAAGACACCATGAGACGCTTGGAGTCTGACAACCAAGCTTTAGACCAGGCTTACTCTTCGAACTCCAGCCTGGATACACTTGCAGATATTAGGGTCAAAATCACTGCAAACCGATTAGAAGCAGAACGTGAGATTAGCTGCCTCCGCCGAGAGGCGACTGCTCGCAGGTATGCCGAGGGTGAGCACCCTGGCAAAACCCTGGCTAATCTGCTGTGGAAACCCCATGCATCCACTCATTTGACAGAGCTATGCATCACATCTGGCAATAGAATTACTGCGCCAGACGACATCATAAAAATAATCACTACCTTTTATTCTCAACTCTACACAGCGGGATCTGGACAGGAACCTGACTCCCTACAACAGTACTTCGACTCTATTGAGCTCCTAAGGCTCAGCTCGGCCCAATGCGAATATCTTGATGCCCCATTCACAAATGAGGAAATCACTTATTGTGAGCCTCCCTGCTGACAAGGCATTCTACAAGAATATGCCCCAATTCTCATACCCCACTTAGTGGAAATGTACAATGAATCCATTGAAATCGGACACCTTCCCCCATCGCTACGCGAGGCACTCATCACCCTGAAACCAGTTAAGCCGCCATCATCCTGCAACTCTTCTCGTCCTCTATCGCTCATCAACAAGGACAATAAAATACTGGCCAAAGTTTTAGCAAATCGATTACTCCCCCTCATGCCGCTAATAATACGCCCAGACCAATCTAGCTTTATCCCAGGCCATGTCACCTCACATAACCGTAGAATATTTCAGGTCCCAAGGTTTAGAAGAACAAGACAAGGAGATTGCGCCCTCTCCTATAAAGGCCCTGTCCTTTGGAATTCACTTCCCCCCATGCTGAAGCAAATCACCACTCTAGAATCCTTCAGGAAAAATCTTAAAACCTACTTATTCACCCAGTCTTAAGAAACACTTCTGCTAACAGCATATGATCATGATTGAGTCTATCTGATAGGAGCGCAAGCGCGGAGATATCCCTTCGGGGATCGATTCAGGCGCTATACAAGAATATAAATAAATAAATACTTTCCTGTAATGCATCAAATTAACCCCGCCCAGCTCGCAGTTGTGGCACTCCTTGACGCCACTAAGGCGCATGACTCCCTTGAGTGGGCCTTTCTGTTCTCTCTCCTGGCCCGCCTCAGCCTCAGTTAGGGCTGCATTCGCAACATTAAACTGCTATACACTGCATAAAACAGAATGGGCAGATTACTGAACCCATCTTAATCACCAGAGGCACACAGCAGGGTTGCCCACTTTCGCCCCTGCTTTTTGCCATTGCCATGGAGCCACTCGCTGCTCAGCTACAACAGCACCACACTTACTGCTGCATCTGGTTCTCCGACCGTGCTTTGGTTACCTCTACATATGCTGACAAAGTTGCATTATACATTTGTGACCCACACAAGAACTTAGATCCCATGACCAGCGAAGTCATACGTTTCGACGGATACTCGGGCTTCCAAATCAATTGGGGCAAATCTATCTTTTTCCCTCTTACAGATGCAACACAACCTTGCCCGACCGAGATGCCACTTAAATGGGCAACTGAGCTGATTAGGTACTTGGGCATTTGGCGCAGGAGAGATACGGACGAACTCTGGTCAGCGAACTATGGTAGGGCAATGGAATGGCTGGAAGCAAAAATTCCAATCTGGAATAAGCTTCCGCTTTCTTTGTCAAGCCGCATCTTAATCGCCAAAATGATTATTTTACCAAAATGTCTCTACTTGTTTTTAAACATACTGCTTCCTCTTATGGTTCAATTCTTCAATAGGCTGTGATCCAACTTAATCTCTCTGGCATGGGCGGGACGCAAGCCGTGAATTGCATATGATATTCTGACCCTCCCTTTCGCACGTGGCGGACTTGGCACCCCAAATCTGAAACTACACGCTTATTGCGTCCAGACAAGCTTCCTACATTTCTGGCTTGATCCAACACCATTCCAGATGCTTATGGTAGTGGAAGCCAATCTGACCTCTCCCTGGACGCTCAGCATGGCACTGTTTTTGCCCTACAAAAATACCAGAAAAGAAATTAACACAATCAAATGCCTGCGATGGGCTTGGCAGACACCCTATACGCCCCATCTATGCAACTCACCGAAAATCCTACTCACCCTTTATTGGTTACAAAACAAAGGGATGGCGCGTCGCGCAAATGCACTAGGAATTTTAAGAAAATGCGGACCTATATATCCAGAAGGCCACTTCCTTCCCCCTCCTGAGCGCACTGAAACATCAACACCTGCACTTCTGGACAGCTCGCTATACCACCAGATACGCGCAACTTGTAAAAATGTGAACAGCGCATTTCTGGAACCACCTCCCTCCAACGCGGCACTAGAATACATACACACAACTACCTTGCACCGAAAACTTGTCACTAGATTATATTCGTTATCTATTGAAGCGGCACCCATTGATACTGAACGTACACGTAGCGCGTGGTAGGGAGACTTGCTAGACAGCTTCACACTTGAGCAGTGGCAATACTACTGCAACCAGACTGAAAGACTCTCCCCTAAATATAGGCTCAGACAGATACACTTCAAGTTCCTCCACAGGCTTTACCGTACCCCTTTGGCACTGCACAAAATGGCCTAGCCACGGACACATGCTGCACACGCTGCTCAGCGCTTGAAGCCTGGTCTTGTCCTAAAGTCAGTGGCTTCTTACTGGCTGGAGGTTTGTGTGGCCATCAGCGGTATTACCCCAATTACTTACACCTGATCCTGATCTTTGCCTTCTTGAGTATGTTAAAGAAATCCCTGATGCCAATCGGCGCTTGGGGGTGATGCTGCTGGTTTTGGCCAAGTGCAGAGTGGCAATACACAGGGTCGAAACCGGCGACAATGCTCAAATCCTGGCTTGCCGAAGCCAGACACAACTGACAGAATTCTGGAATCTTATGCAGACAGCGAGTTAGCTGCATGATATTTGGGGACCGCTAGTTACTTACCTTCATGGCTTGGCAGATGCTGATTCAGCCCATAACACTCCTACAAACAGTCCTGCATACACACCTGTACGCTTGACCAATTCATATGCGGAGGAGCCCGTACCTCTATAGATTGTGACTGTTACAGTGATTTTAAACTTGCCTCTGTATGATTCCTTTTTAGATTTGCTGTCTGATGTGAGGTTTGATGCTATTGGCTACTGCTGGTTACCTCGTATACTTGTATATGAATCAATGAGTGCCATGACAACACTACTGCTGAACTGTTTGTTTTAACATGTTCTTATTGGAAATGTAAAAAAAAAAGAATTAGAATGGGCCTAAAGTCAGGATTGAATATGAAATGCATTTGCTAGGATAGTCTGCACTAAAAAGAATAGATTACTACCTTAAGAAACCCTTTTCAGCATCACTAGAATAACGAAAGTTTGAGAATCTAAAACAATACTGTCCCAAGCGTATGCCTTTCAGTTTGCATGCAGTTCTTTGTTGCCCGTTAATAGCTCACTGTGTCATATTAGAAGGATTGTAATTAATGAACTGCCAGTAAAAGAAGGATCCCTGTGACAAAACCAATAGCCCACTAGGCTACCTAGATACAAATCAATGATCTGCATGCCACACTTTGTGCTTTGAGGCAAGCATCAAGCATGTTAACCCTCTGTGCTTATAGTCAAAATTGCAGCTACACAAAACTTAGATGTCTCCAGCAAATACATTAATCGTTAGATTATCTTGACATTTTTGTTATCACCTGAAAATACTAGCCAAACAAAGAACCTAAGCTGCAGGTTCAATTAAGGGCATTAGATAGTTTTAAAATGTAGTCCCTCCCCAACCCCCTCCGATCTTGTCGCCCAGTGCGGTTGCACCAGTTGCACCACCCTAAAGTCAGCACAGCCTGCTAGGATCACATCTGACATGAGAAGAGATGGGTTTGAAAAACTTTAATTTAAAATTCCTTGCAGATGACACATTTGATTGCTGTATATTGAAGAGAGCACTCATTCCACTGTTCATAAACTTATTGAAGATGTTCTTAAAATTATTGAAGAAGAAAACAGAAAACTTTACTGGAATTAAACCTCATGAAACATGTTTGCATGAGGACACGTGTATGAATAATTATTAGTTCATTACCGGATTAAGCCAAAAATATGGTAATACCTCAACGAATGTCTATGGGGCGCTTATGATTTAATTCCGAATTAGGTACATCATAATAACAGTGCAACATCTTCTACTATAATTAAATGTTCAAGCGTTGCATGTTTGAGAATCGATTTGCATTTAGTTGTCAAGGAGGATGTGGGAAGTGTTCATAAAAAATGACCCTATTTTAATGTATTAAGTTCTATGTTTAATTACTATTTTAGTTCAACCGTTAACCAATTAATCGTCTCCAAATAAGTTAAATGACATAGATTTAAAAAAGTTCATAACAAAAAGTTAGCAAACAGAAGTAGCACAACCTCTAGTAGTCACTATCACTATTCAATCTAAACGCGATAAAGCTGTAACAAACTAGCTTTAAATAATATTTAGCTCCATGTTTTCGCACTGACTTCACAAGTAAGTAGAAGCAACAGGGACCGCCATGTTTAGAGTGTGTGAAACATGTATATAAAGGTAATAATAAGAACAAAGTTTCAGCGTGGTATATTTTGTGCAACAGTAAACACAATTTTCAACCGTTGATGCTGGCAGCCATAGTAGATGATGTTAACAGTTAATAATTAAAAAACAAATCATTTCTTTTATGCCGCTTTTTAAGGTAGTTCCAATACATTTACGAAACAAATAATGTTGAACTGTTTATAAAAATATGCATGAGAGCTCAGTACAGTAAGTGATCACCACTTGGTGAATTGGTGTAAACAATGTTGCCCAAAAATGTCTAATTAACGGATGGTGATAGACTGAAATAAATTTGCAGAGTACTGAGAAAGTAATGTATATTGTTGTAACATGTTATTTAGACCAAATATAGTAATAAACCAACATTCACATATTCATTGCCACAAAGCAAATTTCAAATGTGTGTTTTTTTTACCACAGCACAGCACAGTTAACATTGGAAAGCCACAATTAATGCCCCACAAATTGCATGTAACAATCGCTTTATAAAGAGAAACAGCCCATATAATAGTCACAAAGTATCTCCACTGTTAGTTTATGACACTGTCAGTAGCAGCTCCTGGAGGGAGTGCTGCCGGTGTTCTGAGAACCATTGTATCCCCGTGAGTGGCTCCCCCCCCTACGTCACGGGCGGAGAAGGGCAGAGAGCGGCCGCGGGGTCCTTGTGCCAACATTGTTCAGAGCCTCGAGCCGCCAGCAGCCCGAGGCGGTGTACGAGGCTGGAACATTTCAAAATTCATTTTAATTAATGCCAATTTAATCACCATCTATCTGATGGAGATTTGATTACAGAAGGAAAGGGAGAGGGGTCTAAGAAGAAGTCCGAGTGAGGCCGATCAGATGGACATAGCAAGGAAAGGCTAAAGAATTGAGGACACTTACTGGGGATACGCTGAGAGCTGTCAGAAATGTAATGTGTTTAACACGTACATTTTAAATAAATATGTAGCAGCTTTAATGCGGGGCAATACCGGCCTGCAGGTGGGGGGTACGGAGACGGGCTGTGTATAGAGGTCGGCACAAGGACCCCACGGGCGCTTTCTGCCCGAGACGCGAGCCATGTTCGAATAGAGCATGCGCAATGGTGATGTCACGGAATGATGGTGGGCGTGGTACCACGTCATCAGCCGTAATATGCGCATGCGTGCGCATGCGCAAAACAGGGGGGGCCACTGCCTCACGGGGGGCAGCGGATTATGGAACACCGGGCGGTGACGCAGGGTGAGGGAGGGGCAGGGTGGGGGGTAGTCAACTCCGGATTATGGCCAAACGGAGGTAAGTATACAAATAAATAAATAAAACAAATGTCATTACGCGCGCTGCATCGCATTTGGTGGTAGAAGCCAATCTGACCTCTCCCTGGCCGCTAAGCACGGCACTGTTTCTGCCCTATAAAAATCCCAGAAAAGAAATGAACACAATTGAATGCCTACGGTGGGCATGGGAGGGACTTCATAAGCACTCTGGCACAGACACCCTATACGCCCCATCTATGCAACTCGCTGAAAATCCTGCTTTCCCTCCATTACAAAACAAAGGCATGGCACGTGACGTGAAGGAAGTCACTTGGAATTTGATCAATCACCAATTAAACCACTGCCATTAGATCTAGGTTGCAGACCTTTGGATGAGATGGCGCGGTTTCGTCTAGTGGCACTCTGGCGTCGGCTCTGGATGACTCCAGAGCTTAGCCTCTTCGCCCATGAATTGGATGAGGTCAAATCATTGTGGGGTGCTCATAGAATCCCATGGCTCCGGGAAGTGAAACAAATATTGTATTCAATGGGCCTTTCTGAGCTGTGGACAAATCCTGGGTGCTCCAGGTTTCCATCAAAACAAGAGTTTAAGGATCTTTTCTGGGCCACGAAAAAATCTATACTGGTCACCCATTCTTCGGACAATAGTCTAACGGGACTCTTTCTAACACATAAGGTAACTCCGTCCCTTGAGCCCTACTGGGATTTGATTTGCAAAACCCTAGACCGTAAACTGTATCATCAGTTTTGGGTAGGTACATTGCCCATCAACTCCTTTACTACAAAGTGGGCTAAGAATGCAAGCAATAAATGCTTTTGGTGTCCCGACCAGGTAGAAAGCATTGGCCATCTGTTTTTTGCATGCCCAGCATATCGATCCCCTCGATTGAAATGGCTGAAACCCATATGTATAACTTTGAATTGTGGGGGACATCGTGAAGCCCTGCAGAAATTACGTGATACAAGATTTGAAATGCTGTGATTTGTGTAGCTAAATTTCTGGGTTGGGCGTGGCTGATCCGTTCAACGAAATTGAAAACCCTTTTAAATTAATTGTCATGATATGACCGCATGTTGTTTGTCTGCCACGCTTTTTTTTAGATAATTGGGGGCATGTTTACAGTAGTTTTTTAAAATATTATGTATTGTATGTCGTCTTTTATGAATTTTATTCGAAATAAAGACATAATGAATTGAAATTGATACACTTGCAATTTGAGTAAATGCGGACCTAAATCCAGAAGGCTACTTCCTTCCCCCTCCTGAGTGCACTGAAACATCAACACCTGCACTTCTGGACAGCTTGCTATACCACCAGATACGCGCAACTTGTAACAAATGTGAACAGCGAAATTCTGGCACCACCTCCCTCCAACGCAGCAATAGAATACACGCACACAACTACCTCGCACCGAAAACTTGTCACTATTCGTTATCTATTGAAGCTGCACCCATAGCATTTGGCGATGCAGTTCGCGCAACAAATGTGTTTTATTTATTTGTATACTTACCTCCGTTTGGCTATAATCCGGAGTTTACTACCCCCAACCCTGCCCCTTCCCTGCCCTGCATCACCGCCCGGCAGCACTCCCTCCAGGAGCCGCTACTGGACACTGTACAAATGTAATCTCTGTTTTCCTGGTTTTAATTAAATAGTTTAGTTAAATCAAGTGAATATGGACAAAAATGTGAGGGGCTACTTCTACCAACTAAATACACCCTCTATGGTTAGGTCAAAACACAGTTCTGAGAAAATCTCTGTTCATCCCTTGGTCGATGTTGCCCACAGATGTGCTAAGTTCAAATAGTAACAACACTTTTACAATAAAGAACATAACAGTAACATTTCCAGACCAAATTCGAAAAATATGGTAATACATTTAATGAGAAAAAAAGAACATGAATCATCATACCAGATTGAGTGACACAAAAAACTAAAATGATTTAAATTTGTAGATCAAAAAATGCCAAGAAAAAGAAAATCGGCAATGAAAAGTCACTGATCATAGTTTTCTGGGTCCTTGGCATCGCTTCAAGCCAAAAGGCATGGAGCTAAGGTTAGATACATAAATCAAGTTATTCCAGTTAAAGTGTTTAGCTTCTGATTAAGGGGCTGATTTAGAGTTTAGCGGAGAGGGTACTCCAGCATCATTACCCTCTCAGCCAAACTCAAGGTCGACATGCCTGATTTAGAGGTAGGCAGATCTTAGATGTGTTGATGACATAGCCTACTCTGACTGCATCGCTAGCATACTCCTTTTACGGGTTGACAGAGTACAGGCCATCTGAGATTACACGTAAATCCGTCCTCCTTTTAACAGTGGACAGCCTTATATGTTTTGTTTTTGCAGTCTGTTGCCACCAAGTTTTACCTGGTGGTGAGAAATAATAACAAAAAATAATGACTCCCCGCCATCAAGAAAAACTGTAAGACTGTGGGAGTCATTCATTTTTCATTGTTCAAAACAAATTGTCGCCTTAGGAGCTTATCGTTTAAAAATGAAAAACTTTGTAAACGTTTGATGGACAGCTGTTTTGTTTGACTGACCTGTATGTCAAACATTTGCAACACTGACCGGATCCGCCATGACAGTGGTTTCTACTAATATTAAGAGTTGTCTCCGGGACAACTCTAGATTCTGTGAAAGATATGTCTGTCAGCGCAATGGTGTATATTTCTACATTTTTATTTTTTATTTTAAACATTTATAAAGCGCTTGACTCACCCCAATGGGGTATTTCCGCGCTGAGGACAAAAAACGGTACAACACAACAGGGGAGATAAGCCTAGAAAAGATGAGTCTTGAACTTTTTCCTGAAGGCCAAATAGTTGGTATTCAGGTGAAGATCCAAAGGCAATTGGTTCCATAATGTGGTGGCAATATAAGTGAAGGATTTACCTCCTAATCTGGATTGCTTCAGAACGCAGTGTGCGAGATGGAGTGTGTTTGATTAGCTTTCCGGCCAAATAGATAGGAGCCATCTGGTTAAGGCTCTTAAACACAAGACAGCACACTTTAAAATGGATTCTCTTTCGAATAGGAAGCCAATGTAGGTTGAAGAGTAGGGGAAGAGATGGAGTTCGCCTGGGAGCATTAGTCACCAAACGGGCAGCCGTATTTTGCACCACCTGTAAACTTGTAGATCAGAGTCTTTAGCCGAGATCAGCAAAGCATTGCTATAATCCAAGCGACTAAGAACTAAAGCATGGATTAATGTTTTCCGAGTGTTGATAGGGAGAAAGTAAAAAATCTTGAGGAGCAGGCTCAACGCATAGAACCAGGATTTTTTTGTAGCTGCTATATGATCTTCCAGATTAAGGTCTCTATTTACTAAGACCCCTAGGTTTTTAACAACAGTCTTTGGGATAATAGCTGTGCCTAGTTCATCTGGCCACCAACTAGGGGACCAGCTATTAACAGCATCCTTGAAGAGCATTATTTCAGTTTTCCCTGCATTTCCCTGCAGGAAATTACTCTTCATCCAGGAGGAGATCGTTTTCATGCCTTCCAAAAACGTGTTCTGGATATTGGGGGGTGTATTTATTGTAAGTAAAAATCAGTTCTGTGTCGTCTGCATAGGAAATTGGGGAGAACCCAATTTTCCTAAGAAGTGTTGCCAGAGGGGCGACATACACATTAAATAAAGACGGGCTAAGGCACGAGCCCTGAGGTACCCCTTTCGTGACATGGCTGATCTTGGATTTAAAAGATCATAGGTTCACTGTTTGAGTTCTATCTTTCAGGAGGTCTTGTATCCAGCTCAGCACCAGAATTACTGCCTGACCTGCATCTGCTAGCATTCGAATATTATCCATCACTTTTACCAAAGCAAGTTCGGTACTATGCCTGGGGCGAAAACCAGATTGAGAATAGTCCAGACAATTATTGGATTCCAGATACGCTGATAAATGAAAGTTAACATGCTTCTCTAGCAATTTGCTATATAGAGGTAGCAGAGAGATCGGGCGGTAATTCGTTATGATGTCCGAGGCCAATTTAGTGTTTTTGCGAATGGGCATGATTTGAGCAGCTTTCCATGCTTTGGGAAGTTTGCCTTCTTTAATAGAGTGGTTAAAAATGTAACTAAGAGGTTCTGCCAATTCCGTACCTAATACTTTGGCAAATTTTGCAGGAATTAGATCAGTGGGAGAACCGGATTTTGAAGTTTTTAATAGAAATTCCGTATCTTGGACTGTCAACAATGGAAGTTCTTTGAATGTTCCCTGTCCTAGGTGGACAGAAGATTGGACCATACTATAGTCGCAGTTCTTAATGTCAGAAGAGGTGATATTATTATATATATCCACGATTTTTTAAAAGAAGTGGTCTGCAATTTGATCACAGAGGAGTTGAGTGGGTTCCTCCTCAGTGTTAAGGGTTTTGGGATTAACAAAGGTATTAAGAATATGAAAAAGCATTTTAGGGGAGCTGCCTGATTGTTCCAGTAGTGAAGTAATATGATGTTTACATGCAGATTTAACGTTTGTATGGTATTTAACCAAGGCCAATTTGTACAGTTCTTTATTTACAACATCCTGGGTGCGTCGCCAATTACGTTCAAGTTTTTTACAATTACTCTTCCCCATCCTAAGATGAAAAGTATACCAGGTGGTCTGAACTTGTCTCGATATGGTGTTTGTTGTTTTCTCCGGAATAAGCGCATCCAGAGTGAGTTCCACCTTGTTGTGAAAGGACGCATAATGGCTGTCTACTGTGCCACAGCTAGATTTAAACTCACTGCGGGTGAGCAGGTCACCAAATTGTTTGGTGGATAATTTTGTGCCAATGTTGTCTTGACAGACATTAATCCTTCTGCCCACACTTAGATCAGGTCCTCAATCTTTGTTATGGAAGTAAAAATGTGACAGGTGGGTAAGGTCCAAGGCTGTGGCTGGCAACAGCCCCTCAAAGTCGGATAAGTCCTTGTAGAGCTCCAGCTAAAGCCATTTGTTAGGGCAGCAAATACTCAGAGTGGGATGAAGATGGATGTTATGTCTCATAAGGCTGCTTAATGGGTTGGGCAGTTTTGTGGCCTTGCCCCAGTCCAAATCTTTACCTTTGAACTTCATCACTTTTTTGGAAGTCAAATTCTCCAGCAGGGCAAGGGTGGAAGAGCTCCACAAGGAGAACAGCCTTTACCACAAAGTTTTTACCACGCAATGCAATTACAACACATGTTTTACATCACAATTACTTTCATCATGCAAGACTTTACAACTTATATTTGTTTGAATTGGTAAGTATGTGGTAAGTAGTGTATATATTTTTAAGGATAATTTAAAACGTGGTGTTTAAGGAATCTACCCCAAAAAATATAACATTTAAAAATAGTAGTAAACCTGTAATCAACATAACATATAATTTTAATTTATAATTTGTTTGCAATAACGTATTAAGATTTATTGTCATATTTTTTAACAGTAGGTGGCAGTATTAGACATTGCACATGTGAGGGAATATAAATGTGTGGTAGTTGTATGCATTGTAAAAACATGCATGGTAAAAGAACGCATGGTAATGTCATACAACCTCTCCATAAGACTGGATACATGCACCATGAGTTCCAGCTGAACTAGTTTCAGTGAGACAAAAAGCTTCTAGAGGGATGAACCTGGATTTCTTGCCTTCGGTTCAATGTCCCTGGGGTCACTTAATCACATTGTCCCAGTCCTAAGGAGGTCAACAAAATGACTAAGTTCCAAAGATCTGGTCAGTCCTGCAACCACCAGCTACTCAGTGCAGACTCCTCTCTTCAGCCAGGCCTCCTGCAGAGTCCAGTTCTCAGTAGTCAGCTGACATGTATCAGGATCAGTAGTCCTTCTGCTTTTTGTGGCTCTGAAGTGTAAAACCAGAGGCCGACCACTTGACTCTTGAAGATCAGTTGCACTCTGTAGGTGCCTGAAAGAGATAGAAGTCCTTATGTTTTTGTGTAAGCCCTCTTCTATAGAGAAAACAAGCACCCTGCCACAAGACCTCTGTAACTGACTAGCCAACTTCTTTCCCCAGAAGAGCGACAAAATCTACAGAAACCTCGCCCCAACCCAAACCATCAGACTTCTCCAACCAACTAGACATCAGGAAATATGGACTGGAAGCACCGCTCTGACCAGGACACCTCCACCACCATGCAGTGTAACCACTCAGAGGCCCTACCGACCCCTGCCGCCACCACATCTTCAACTTAGGAAAATCCACAATCAGCTCAACACTAACCATCATCAACACCTCCATCTAAACATCATCCTACTCAGACTTAAATAGCAGAAGTCAGCGCCCTACACAAAAAACCTTCAACCCATCTCCACGAGCTGAGCAATAACAGGCTAATCTCCCTGCTGCCCTTTCCGGCGAAAGCGATGGCGAAAGTGATCAACCAGCTGCTCTCCAAATGCCTGGGACTACATCAACTCTTGTACCACTCCCAGTCAGGTTTTCACAGCAACCATAGCACAGAAACAGCCCTAATAGCAGTTACTGATGAAATCCAGACTCAATGCAACAGGGGAGAGATGGCTGCTCTAATCCTCCCGGAACCTCTCATTGGCATTCAACACCATATCGCACCACTGCCTTATCTGCCATGTACACAACATCGGTACCCAGGATTCAGCACTGAACTGGATCACTCCATTCCTTCCAGAAAGAACCCAATGGGTACGCCTGCCCACTTTTAACCTCCTAGTGCATGAACATTAGCTGCAGTGTCTGTCAAGGCTCATCTCTCAGTCCAACACTCTTTAACACATATATGACACCACTAGCCACAATCGTTAGGAACCACTAACTCAACATAATTCCCTACGCAGACGACACCCATCTCATCCTCTTCCTATCCAAAGACTCCAACGTCAACATAAAACAACTGCCTCAACTGCATGACAAGCTTTGCCACCTGGATAAAGGAAAAAGTGTCTGAAACATGTACAAAGCTGAGGTTTTGAACTTTGGCAACAAGCACTCCCCATGGGATAAATCTCAGTGGCCTTATGAACTCGAACCTCCCCCCATACCAACCATTTCAGAAACCTAGGCATTATCCTCGAGAATAAGCTCACCATGAAGCCCCAGACAAGTGTTGTCACCTCCTCCTGCTGATACATCGTTTCCAAGACATTGAAGATATTGCAGATTTGAAGGTCTCTCGGCCGGTTATAATTCCGTCCTGGCTGAGAGTGGTAATAGGACCTTCTCTTATGTTGTCCTGGTAATTGATGATGTCCTTAATTAGGTGTATTCTCCTGTCACCCTTAAGGTATGCCCTAGGTGGCTGATAGGGCAGGGTGCTGTGTCATTGAAAGGTTAAACAAACAAGATGATGGAAGGAATGTTGCACAATGGCAACCATTCACCTCCCAGTCACAGTTCCATCGTTATTTTGCTCACCAAGCCACCCCAGTTCAGACATGGCCATATGCAAATCCGTCTTGACCCTGTGACTCATGGGAACAGTCCAGCCCGAACTGCCAAGCCATGTCTTCCCTGGACAGGAATCAAGCATCCTAGGACCGGTTTCTGGCTATCAGCCATCTTCAGCCAGGATAGCTTGACTCCAGTGGCGTAGTGAGCACGGGACCCACATCAGAGCATACCTTTCCCACATAGGGTGAACAGCAAAACAAACAAGGTGATAGACGGAATGTTGCACAGTGGCAAACATTCACCCCCAGTCACAGATCTGGGTTTAATCCATCGTTATTTTGCTCACCAAGCCACCCCAGTTCAGATATGGCCATATGCCAATCAGTCTTGACCCTGTGCCTCATGGGAACAGTCCAGCCCGAACTGCAAAGCCATATCTTCCCTGGACCGGAATCAAGCATCCTAGGACCAGTTTCTGGCTATCAGCTATCTTCAGCCAGGATAGCTTGACTCCAGTGGCGTAGTGAGCACGGGACCCACGTTTGGGCATACCCTTACCACATAGGGTGAACAGCAAAACAAACAAGATGATGGACGGAATGTTGCACAATGGCAAACATTCACCCCAGTCACAGATTTGGGTTTAATCCATCGTTATTTTGCTCACCAAGCTACCCCAGTTCAGACATGGCCATATGCAAATCAGTCTTGACCCTGTGCCTCATGGCAACAGTCCAGCCCGAACTGCCAAGCCATGTCTTCCCTGGACCTGAATCAAGCATCCTAGGACCAGTTTCTGGCTATCAGCCATCTTCAGCCAGGATAGGTTGACTCCAGTGGGGTAGTGAGCACCTGACCCACGTCTGGGCATACCCTTCCCACATAGGGTGAACAGCAAAACAAACAAGATGATGGACGGAATATTGCACAATGGCAAACATTCACCCCCAGTCACAGATCTGGGTTTAATCCATCGTTGTTTTGCTCACCGAGCCACCCCAGTTCAGACATGGCCATATGCAAAGCAGTCTTGATCCTGTGCCTCATGGGAACAGTCCAGCCCCAGCTGCCAAGCCATGTCTTCCCTGGACCGGAATCAGGCATCCTAGGACCGGTTTCTGGATATCAGCCATCTTTAGCCAGGATAGATTGACTCCAGTGGCGTAGTGAGCATGGGACCCACGTCTGGGTATACCCTTCCCACATAGGGTGAACAGCAAAACAAACAGGATGATGGACAGAATGTTGCACAATGGTAAACATTCACCCCCAGTCACAGATCTGGGTTTAATCCATCGTTATTTTGCTCAACAAGCCACCCCAGTTCAGACATGGCCATATGCAAATTAGTCTTGACCCTGTACCTCATGGGAACAGTCCAGCCCGAACTGCCAAGCCATGTCTTCCCGGGACCAGAATCAAGCATCTAGGACAGGTTTTTGGCTATCAGCCATCTTCAGCCCGGAGAGCTTGACTCCAGTGGCATAGTGAGCACGGGACCCACATCTGGCATTGAAAGGTAAAACATTTACTTTTAAGTTTTACATGTCCCGGTAGTGAAAAACTCCAAAATGCATTTTTTACTACTGTGAGACCTTTCCCTCCAATTGGATAACATCAAGGTTTTTTTCTATTACATTTATTAAGCCATAATGTCCAAATTGGAGCAGGTGAATGAATTAATTGATTGATTGATTGATTGATTGATTGATTGACAGATTGAAAAGTCCTATTTAATGTTAAAGTCAGGTTTTTGTTTACAATTTTGAAGATCCTACTTTTTAAAGAGGGCATTTTTCCATACTTAGCCCTTTGGCGCCTGTAGCTTTCCTTGGGACACACAACTGGATGTAACTGACAGGCCTTCTGAATTCCTCCCAGACAGTCACACAATAGAGGGATTATGTGTACCTTAATGGGCCATCTGCTGCCAGGAAAGGGGTGTGGAACTGAGTACAGCCCTCACTTGCAACTGAATAGGCAGTGCTCTGCCCTCACACAAAGGACCTAACACCTACCCCTTGTCAATGTAACCAGCTTGGAGCCAGGGCAGGGGAGTCAGGAATTTCCATGCACTTCAATGCCACAGTAAAGAATATTCTCCCACCTTCCAGAAGGAGGGTACCTGGGAATAAAAAGAGGATCTCAAACACCAACTCTCCATTACACTTCTGGATCTGTGGATACTCTCTCTGCTGCTGAAAGGACTGGACTTTTGCTCAACTGCTGCTTCTTACGGACTGCTGCCCTACTAGATTGCTGCCCTGTTGTCCTACTGCTTTGCTACCTTCTTCCTGGGTGCAAGGACTGAATCTTCACCTGTCCCAGGACCACCAGAGTGACTCACAGGGGCTAGTTTGCTGGCCTCCTGTTCAGAGTCACAAGAAAACAAAAGGCTTCCTCCATCTTGAACACACACATGGACCCACCCTTAGTAATTCCTGACCGTCCAAGTGGCTCCCCTCTAGCACTGGACCCTTGGACGTTCCAAAAGTGGGGACTTATAAAACTTGTGGCTAAATGCTGCACTGAAAACGGGACCAAACTGCTTGCCTATATGCGAGAGGTGCATCACCAGTCTGATTGACTTTGCGGCTTCTCCCGCTTAGTTCTTCTCCGCAGCAACAAATCCATTTCATCTGTACTTCACTAACAGGGTATCTGGCTTTGTGAAACTGTCTTTGCCTAGAGCCTTCTGACTCATCCCACTGGAAATTTCTGACTCCCATTTGAGAGACTAAGGGGATCATTTGGACAGCGGACAGACTTTTGTCTGTCTGCCATCCAATCTTATTTGGAACCTCCTGCCTATAATTTGGGCATCGCATTGCCCATGTTTCGTATTGTGTTGGGTACTGCGCTCTGCAGCAGCCACTGCAAGACAAAACAGACACCCGCACACATATCCCTGCCCTACATGGCAGCCAAATGGTGTAGGGATATGTAGGGTGGCACCATAGGTGCCCCCCAGGGCCTATATCCCTGGCCCAGGTGGTTAGGTGGGCCTGCTACGGGCCCTCAAATCTGTTTCCGCCTGCCGTTTTGCTGCAGTTTGACTGGCGCTGAATGACCAACAGAAAGGGATATTGTAATCCCTAAAGGCGGGACTTGAGAGACACCGCCGCCATTTCTGGGACTACAGGGAGGTCCAACAGGCGGTGGGATAAAGACCGCCTGTTGAGACTGTAGAAGTCTGTGTTTCTGACCGCTATCCATCCAAAAGCCATTGTAATATTGAGGACGGAGATCCCTGTTATTTTGGATGAGGGACCGTCACCGACACCATCGGTGGTGGTTCTTCGCTCATCGTAATAAGACACCTAAGTATGAAAATAGACATTTTCGCCGTGGCTTCGAACTAAGGCTGGACGATAATGACATTCCGTCCTTGACACCCCTGCAGCCTAGACCTGCTGATTTTTACCGTCTCAGATCATTTTTCTCTGAAACGTTTCTGAGTCTGAAAGTTAGCGCTGAGAAGGCCCTATCCACATCTTTTCACTCCATCGCGGTCAGCCATATTTTCTGACTTTCTCCTGGTCTCAAGTGAGTAGATATCCGCTTTGATCTTTTAGGTGTTATCATCATCCATGAATAAAAGCTTAAGTTCCTTCCGTGCTCTTGACACCTCATGACAAGCTTTCCCGGATAACTTCTGGTATTCCAGTTTATTGTCATTTTCAACAGATAGCATAAGTGAAATATAGAGTAATTCCTTTCATGTTGAGTACAGCTAATCCAGTTGGAGCTGTTACTACATTCGCTAAATTTGATTCTGTTGTTCTCTTAAATTCTAAATTACACTTACATGTTTTTTTAATTTAAAAATTCTAAATTATCCAAATAAAAGAAAAAGAAATTAAAAAATAAAAACAAAAAAAAAGTAAAATTAATTTAAAAGTTATTATCCTATCACATATGAATTTAAATATTGTTAAATGAAATTTTAAAAAAAATTGTATACAAATTACATCAAAATATTTGCACCCAAGAAAACCTTCAATTTCGATTTTGTTTACATTTTATCTTTCAATAATTGTATTATTAAAATGTATTGTAAACCAACATTCTTAAATTATCCCCTATAAACCCAATGTCCCACCCCTAAAATGTTTTATTAAATTAAAAAGATAAATACAAATAAAATTACTCTCCACCCTTATCCCCTATAAACCCAACATCTCGCTCCTAAACTTTTACATAAATGTAAAAAATATTTGAAACTTAAAAAAATATATATTTTTAAATTACTCCACACCCTTATCCCTTATAAACCCAACATCCCGGTCCTAAAAATAAATGAAAATACAATAAAAACAAAGATTTTAACATTAAAAAATTCATTAAAACATATAAAAATACCACTACCAAATTAATTTAAAAAAACATTAAACAAAGAAATACAAACTATCAATATTATCAACAACAATATTTTTGCCGTTAATATTTTCAAATTATATATTTCTAAATTACACAAAAATCGATATTTTTAACAACAAAAAAACCTCCCTCGATATTTTCCACCATCGATATTCTTGATTCTTGATATTCTGTCTCTTCACCGTTACTGACTCTGTTAGTGTATCCATTAATGTGTCCATTTGGTGTGTTAGTTTATGCATGAATATGTACCTGCATTTGTTTGTGTATCAATCACTGTCTGCTTCGGTGTGCATATGTGTATATCAGTGTCCGTATGGGTGTGATATTCCATCCATAAGAATTTACATACATTACATACATTAATGCACTAAGTGTGTTAGTTAGTGTGTGAATGGGTCAGTGAGTGGATGTAAGAGTGTCTGAATGTAACTGTGAGAGGGTGAAAAAGAGTCTGAGTGGGTCTGTGAGGGGGTATATGAGTATCTGACTGAGACTGAGTGTGTAGGTAAGCGTCTGAGCGTGTCTGCCAGTGACTGTGAGAGGCTCTGAGTAGGTCTGTGAGTGAGTGCATGATTCTCTGGGTGGGTAAGTTAGTGGCTTTGTAAGTCTCTGAGTGGGCTTGTAAATAGGTGTGTGAGTCTCTCAGTGGATCTCTCAGTGGATACGTAACAGAGTTTTCTATAGCATAAACTTGACCTGAAGGTATCGGGTATTAGAGCGCTTTACACAAGCACTAGTTGCGTTCAATGAGGAAACATTCGTTTTTGCTAGGCGCGGGGAGATTACGTGATTTTGCCCAAAATCACAGGGGGTTGACCGCCTTAGCCATTAGACCAATTCCTCTCCCCTTTCAGTCAATGTAGATGTGCAATTTACAGGGAATTGGTCTACCCCCACCACTAGCGCAAATAACAGAGTGCGCTGTCAGGTCATTACAGATAAATTTGCAATACATATAAATATGCTTATTCATTGAAAAAACAAAAGTTACAGGGACGTTATAGTTAGGCTCAGAATTTACTCGTACAAAACCAGTGAAATTCGGACGTTATAGTTAGTGAGCTAACTATTACTTATACCCACGCAATGCACTGCTTATGACCTCACATATTACATCACTCTTGACATCTCAAATGACATCAATGATATCACTGATGAAATCATCTGCAGAATCACTAACACATCTACTCACACCCCAATATAACCTTTCATACACCCACTCCAACTTCCATATTACCATTCTCAAACCCATTCACACACCTATACCAGTACTTATACGCCCACCCACTAATTAATAGGTCTACACACACATCCACTTACTCACCCACACAGCCACTCATGCACCCACTCCTTCACTAATACAGCCACTGAACCTAACAATAACAGCTCTGTAACCTTTGTTTTTTCAGTGAATTTCTCCAGTTTTTCGAATTCTAATTTCTAACTATAACGTCCCTGTAAGCTTTGTTTTTTAAGTGAATTTCTATGTTTTTTTTATGAGTAGTCACCTTTGCAGTGTGGTGGAGAAAGAGGACGGGGGCTCTGACCAGCTCCCAGGAGTCCTGCTGTGTCAGACTTACTAGAGGTAACAGGAGGGCTTCTGGGGCCCCAATAACCCTTCCCATCCAAAAGGACTTCCTCCCTCAACCAGCAGTGCAACAGGAGACACATTTGCAGAGTGGTGGAGAAAGGGAACATAGCCTACGAGCACCTCTCAGCACTTCCACTGTGTCGGACTTACTACAGGTAACAGGAGGGCTTGTTTACCCACAAGGACTCTCTGCAGCCAAGGGGACTTTACCCCCCAACCAGAAGTGCACCAGGAGGGATATTTGCAGAGTGGTGGAGAAAGGGGGCATTGCCTCTGAAGTCCTGTCAGGAATCCTCTCTGTGGGACTTACTGGAGGTAACAGGAGGGCTTGTTGGCCCCCAAGGACCCTGTGGAGCCAAGGGAACTACATCCCCCAACCAGCAGTGTGCCAGGAGGCACATTTGTGGAGTGATGGAGAAGGGGATGGGGCCTCTTGTAACTTGCTCTGTTTTTTTTAAATCATTCGGAGAGGGGTGACTACATGGCCCCCACCCCAGGCTGATTTCGGCTCTGGGAACCCCATCCCCCAGCCTTTTTTGACTTTTTTCTTAACTAAACGGGAGGGAGGGCAAGTGTTTCCCTTCCTTGGCAGATTTTGGCCCTGGAGACCCCATCCCACAGGGCCCGGCATCTATGTGGGTGCCCTGGTTCCACCCAGGGCACCCACTTGTCACTGATGGGGACCGTGGGGGGTGCCTCAAGGCCCCAGGGTTCCTGCTGGCTCCCTGCATCCTGTGGGAGCCAGCATTGCTTTTGTACAGAGGGAAGTGATGAACATGCAGCTCCCTCTGTCCAAAACCAATTCTACTTCGTTTTCAGCAAGCAAGAGCATTTTCAATGCTCTTGCTTGCTGAAAGCAGAGGTGCGTTTGTTATGGCTTGGTGGAAGCGGTAATGCTCCCGCCAAGCCATAGCAAAATGTCCCAAAGGTAGGCACCCTGGCACATTGCAGTAGATGATGGTCCCCAGGGCCATGCACGGTTATCAGGAGGGGGTCTGTGTGGTCCCTCTCCTTTGTTTTGCTTTGGGACTGCCTTGGAAAGGTGGCAATCCCCTGGGCCGAGAATGACCTGGGAGGGGAGCCATACAGTCCCCTCCTATTATTTGAAATCAGGATGGCCCAAATTAAATTTTACAGATGGCCCCAGGGACATGGCAGTCCCTCAGGCCTGGGGGTTCTGAGAGGCCACCCACATTACAATGAGTGAGCTGAGGGAGGTGGTGGTCCCTGGGGCATAATAATCCCAAAAGGAGGGTCACGTTCACCCCCTTCTTTTTTGAGACATGCCCCCGGGACCTGGCCCACACAGCGACCTATAATTAACGAGTGCAGGAGACTGCGCTTCTTTTTTTTAAATAAAAATTTGGTGGGATTCGTGGATCAATCGCCACTCTCGCTGATATAAAAAAAATGTTTTTGGGGACCTGCAGGGTCCCTGTTTGACCTCCCCCCCAGGGGGTCAGGGTGTTTCTACTCTGCCACCTTTTCTTTTATTTATGTTTTTTTTCAGTCACTCTGCCAACACTTCCTGGTTTGAAGTGTTGTCAGCCAATCAAATCTCAGCACAAGATCTCTGGTGGGGTCGCGGATCCTCCGTGTCACCAGTTGTATATCTGAAAAACGTTTAAATACCTGCTCAATTGCGGCATGGATTTACACAATTTTTTTTTAAAAAGGTTGCTTTCTGGACCAACAGCTACCTTACTGCTAAATTTGTTGTAATTCTGTTCAGCAATTTGTGTTGTAGCCTTGTCTAAAGATTCTACCAAAATTAATATGGGGAAAACTCATTTTTGGAGCCCCCCTTTTTCTCGGCCCCCTCTTGATAGATCACCCTGAAACATTTAAGACAGCAGCTGAAGTGAGGTTTGAGCTTGTTTTGAAAATATCTGAGGGTTTTTCAAACATTCAAAAGTTATTGGCAGATGAAAAAACTGTCTTCCTATGGAAACTACATCCTAACTATAACTACCTACTGGTGACTAACAGTAGGTTATCTATCTATCTATCTATCTATCTATCTATCTATCTATCTATCTATCTATCTATCTATCTATCTATCTATCTATCTATCTATATATTCACTGAAAAAACATAGGTTTCAGACATGTTATAGTTAGGAATTAGCATTTGAAAAACCTTGGACATTCACTGAAAAAAACACAGATTTCAGGGCTGTTGTAGTTAGCTGGACATTTCACTCGTACAAAACCATTGAAATTCCTCGTTATAGAAACTCGCGCCCGCAATCCACTGCTGATGATGTCACACATTACATCATTCATGTCATGTCAGTGATGGCATCTCAAATGACATCACTGATGACATCACTGATGACATCATCCAGTAAATGTGGTTTGGTTTGATATTTAAATATGTATTAATATATAAATAGCAATCTACATTGAAGAATGAGCGGATGTATTAGTGTCCGGTTAAAGGATTTACTATCTATCTATCTATCTATCTATCTATCTATCTATCTATCTATCTATCTATCTATCTATCTATCTATCTATCTATCTATCTATCTATCTATCTATCTATCTATCTCTATATATATATATATATATATTAGCTACTGGCGGTCGCCAGTAGGTATATATAGTTAGGATTTTTTCTCTATGGAACTTTTGAAAATTCTATGTCTAATAACTTTGGCGTTTGTGGACGGAATCGGCTGAAATTTTCTGAGCAGCCCCTGAAAATTTGGGGGGGTTTCGTCAAGAGGGGGCCGAAAAAAAGGGGGGTCCCAAAACGCGTTTTTCCCATTCATTTTTCCATAGGGCGTTTGGCCTCACTTTTAGCTCGAACGGCTAAATGGATTTACACAAAACTTGGCAAAATTGTAGGGACTGTTAGCCCGATGTGCCTTTGCTGGGTCTCAATATATGTGCTCCAGTGGATTTTGAGAAATTAACGTTTAAAAAAACAGATATATCTGTGACAGCGTCCCGCATAGCGCTCCAGTTCGCGTACTTTTCGCGTAACGGAGCTTTGCGAAGCGAAGCTGATTGGCTCTCCGGTGTCTGTCAACATTCTAAACAGTCCGTAGCAGCCGCCATCTTGTCTCTCGGTAGGATCGAGAGACTAGAGGAGGCCAAAACGAAGGGGGAAATGAAGGAAAGGGGGCAAGGTAGACCCCTTCTGACCCCCTAGGATTGATGAGGGGGATATTAAAGTGCCCCGCGGGGCCAAAAAAAAACAAAAAAAAAATTGTGTTTCGTTTTAATTAAATTACAAGATGGAGGAAAAACAATGTGGGAAATGGGTATAAGGGGGTACGGGAGACGTATCAAGACCCCCTTATTTTCTGAGGGTGGCTGAGGATGCTCATATATGTTGATACTTGTCTTCCAGCGGCTGCGCGTGAGCGTTTTTTTTTTTTTTTTTGCTGCGTGACGTCTGTTAACGTTCGATTCGAAGGAAATCAGGAAGTGTTGACCGCCATTTTGACACTGCGAGTAAATATATTGTTAAAAATAATTGTTATAAATTAATCCGTATTGATAAACCTTGTCTGCGCCATCTTGCTTTTTTTCCAATGCCACACTTTTGTCGTGCACGGCAGTCATTTTAGATGCCTTGACCAGACCAACTCTCTGCACGCCGCCGATCCTTAGCATGGCTCCCCACCCTCGCAAGCATCTCTCCCACGCACTGGTCACCCGTGCTCTCTGTCTTATGCATGGGCCATAAACCTCCCCCCATCTGTGCTGCTCTTCCCTGAGAATCACACCCTGTGCCCGCCCGACACCACCCTTTCACCCTATTCACTACCGTACCCTCTGACACTCCTCTTCCTTTGTGTCCGATTGTCCAGGCCGGTCCCAGGCTATCACCCAGCCCTGCGGATGTAGTTTATGGCCCCAACTGTAAAGAATCACCCCTCTTCAAAGGAGTTACAGTAGATCAAGGCCCCCACCCGATGAGATCCGTCACACCACACGCGTTCCTACTATCTGATAACCATCCTGTATTGTGATTGGGGAGGGGATTCTCACTGTGAGGGTGTGTGGGACCGAGCCTGAAGCGGTAGATTCCAGGGATGCCTTTTTGTACATCAAAGTCTTCACAATTATGTGTCACATTAAAAATATATAGAACTCCAACAAAGTAGTAGGTTTAGGACGGGGACACGCCCACTCGAGGCCACGCCCTCTTCACTGCCCCCTTGCCATAAACATGTGCATGTGCCGGAAGCGCAGCGGACGAGCGCAGCGGGCGCGACGAATGCGCGCCGAAGGCGCGCATAAGGCAAGCTCGTCTGCGCTCGTCCGCGCCGAGTCCGGGCCTAGGGCCACCCCCCTTACACCCCTGACTACGAAACCCAGGCAATACAGCCCCGAAAAACTCTTAGAGTTAAGACTCCTACAAAAGAACTGTAGCCAGCATCCTTACCACGTTGAATGTCTCCCGTTTACATGCAACCTCTGCAAATCCACCCTCAAGCCCCTCCCACCCTCGGACCAGTGCCATGCGCACCGCATGTTCTTGTTGAACTGTAGGTCTCTGTCCAAGCATAAGAACGAATTTGCACTCTTGATGGAGGAGCACAAGCCCGATATTGTTTTCCTAACGGAAACCTGGCTCACCTTAGACTCGGACCCAGCCTTGGTTACAGCCATTCCCCCTGGCTTTCAAATCTCCCGCCAAGACCGCCCAAAAGGCAGAGGAGGAGGATTAGCAATCGTTCACAAAGAGCAGTTCCTCTGCCGAATTATTGCAGAAAGCATCCCAGACTGCGAAAGCCTAGCGTTTAGTCTGGAGCTCTCGCCGAACAACTGCTTCTCAGGCACCCTCATATACAGACCCCCCGGCCCCCCAAAACAATTCCACATCCAACTAGCACGGATTGTGGCAGAACGTGTCAGCAGTACCGCCAATTTCACATTGTTGGGTGACCTTAACTTTCACTTCGATTCCAAACTAGATCACACAGCAGCTCTTCTTACCGACGACCTTGCCGCGTTACAATTACACCAACTGGTCAGCTCCCCTACCCATGATCAAGGACACCTGCTTGACCCAGTTTTCAGTAATTGTACTAATTTGACAACTAGTCCACCTCTCCCCCTCCCCTGGACTGACCATCTACTGGTCCCTTTTTTATGGCACACCCCCAGACCCCCAGCCACCAAACCCACTATAAGAATAGCCAGACCGTGGTCCCGCCTCCCTATCGAGACATGGACCAAAAAACTGTCCAGTAACACACCCCCGCTTAATGAGGACCCATGCTTCGCAAACCTTTCTTATGAGGAATGGATCACCAAGTCACTCGATCTTTCCCTACCTAAACGGAAAACCACCACAAAACGCTGTCAAAAATCAGCTCCATGGTACTCTGAACCCCTCAGAACTACAAAACGTCAGTGTAGACAAGCGGAAAGGAAATGGCGCCTGGACTCTTTGCCAGAAAACAAAATCCAATACCAAAAACTACTCAAAATATATAAAGAACAAATCAAGGCCAGCAAAACAGCCTATTTCGCCAACGAAATTATCCTAGCGAAATCCAAACCCAGCGAAATTTTCCGTATCGTGAAAAGCCTCACCAAATTACCACCCAGTCTAGATGAGACCAAGACCGCAGTACACTGCAACAACATGGCAGACTTTTTCCTGCAAAAAATTACTACCATTTATGAATCATTCCCTGCTCCTCCCAACACCCTCTCTACCGCGAGCAATTCTGACCTGAACTCCTCCCCCACTTTGGACCACTTTGCTCTTCTTAACCTCTCGACTCTTGAGTCCTTGGCAAAAAAAGTCAAATCCGGGTCTCCGGGGGACCCAGCCCCGCCAGACATCATTATGTCAGCCTCGGCTATCACCCTGCCCGTCATAATGGACCTCCTTAACTCCTCCATTACTACTGGCGTAGTCCCGCCACAATGGAAACAAGCCATGGTCCGAGCACTATTAAAGAAGCCCAATCTGGATCCCTCGAACCTCAGTAACTACCGGCCAATCTCTCTCCTTCCCTGGCTTAGTAAAATCCTAGAGAGACACATTAACAGCCAGTTGATCAAATATCTCGAAAACCACCAGCTTCTTGATCCTACCCAAACGGGCTTCAGACCAAGACATGGCACCGAAACCGCGCTCCTCATGGTCACCGAGGAATCCAGAAACATCCTGGATCAGGGAGGATCAGTGGCAGTGATCCTCCTTGACTTAAGCGCGGCTTTCGACACGGTCAGCCATGACATACTGCTGGACCGCATGACAAACATCGGCATAAAGGACAAAGCTTTGTCCTGGTTTGAATCCTTTTTACAGGACAGATCCTTTCGGGTATTTGATGGAACATCTTCCTCTACCAGCAGACCATCAAAATGTGGAGTCCCGCAGGGCTCCTCACTGAGCCCGGCGCTCTTCAACATTTATATGAGGCCACTGGCTGAAGTTGTTCGTCAGCATGGAATTAAGATCATTTCATATGCTGACGACACTCAGCTAGTGGTCTCACTGGCACAGGAGGCTAACCATACCTCGAAAGGAGGGCTGAGGAAATGCCTAGAGGAAGTCAAGGACTGGATGTCCTCCTCCTCATTAAAAATGAATGGAGACAAGACAGAGCTTATGCTCCTGGGGCCTGCCAACCCTAACTCCCTCAGCACTCTATGGCCACCCTGCCTGGGTACCCCTCCAGCCCCAAAGGACAGCATCAAGAGCCTTGGGGTGTGGCTAGACAGATCTCTGTCCTTCGGCACCCAATCCACCAAACTGGCAGCCACCTGCTTCGGCCTCCTTAGAGTGCTAAGGAAGGTACTCCATCTTCTACCGATGGAGGCAAAACAAGTAGCCATTCAGGGCCTTATCCAGTCACGACTGGATTATAACAACGCCCTTTATCTCGCCGCCCCAGAGTACACGATACGGAGACTACAAACGGTGCAGAACTGTGCCGCGCGCACTTTGCTTCAGATTCCTCGACGTCAATCAGTCAAAAATGGACTGAAAAAACTGCATTGGCTACCCATTCCCCAAAGAATACAATTCAAAGCCTTATGCATTGCGCACCAGGCGTTCTGGAAAACGGGCCCTCTCATCACTCGCAACCTAGTGTCACACTACCTACCCACTAGGAATCTGCGATCCAACCAGACCTTCACGGCCACAATTCCCAAAATAAAAAAATCCAGAACTGGCGGTAGGACTTTCACCTACAATGCTTCCAAGCTATGGAACACCCTACCCCTCCACCTAAGGAAAAATCCTAATCTTACCTCATTCAGGAAACAGCTAAAAACATTCCTCTTCAATACTGCCCAATAACGCCCTGGCTACCTCCTCTTGTTCTGTTGGTTTCTTAGCGCTTGGACGCCCCCGGGCAGCAATCGCGCTCTACAAATCGACATACAAATACAAATACAAAATACATAACACTTTAATAACTTATAAATATATACATCGCAACAAAAACAGTAAACACCTTAAATTTTTTTTATTAAAACAGAAGCAACAATGGTCAGTAGCGGTCTGTTGTGCGAATAGTTCCAAGGCAGCACAACGTGCTGAGTTGTGGACGGCACCCAGGTGAAGAACCATCCCTTCTTTAAACCCCATGGTGACCAACTATAGTTTATTCTCTATTTCGTTCCCTTGCCATAACAAAATAAAAGTCTTGGGTTATTTATGGAAGGGAAGACTTTTTGTTTCTTCCAATTTTTTAAAAAAAACAAAGGTTTAAGGAAAGGCAACCCTTAATGTGCATGTTTTCCACAGAAATTTGCCTTTGAAAACTAGAGGCAATAAATAAGGCAGAAATCTGTATTTTGTTTTTGGATACACATGTTATTTGTGTCTGTGTATTCATTTTTATGCATGACTTTATATGGAATGGTTAAAATAACTTATGATGCAACTTAACAGGAAAGATCACAAACATTTCAATGAGTGCTATGTCCCAGGTTTACATAAAGTAGTGTTTACCTAGAGTGGTGCTGTGTAGGACACTCTGAATGGAAATTAACCAGAACTATAACCATAACAACAACAACAACAACAACAATAATATAACTTTTATGCCCAAATTAGGCAAAGATGTAGCTAATCTGCTAAAGGGGGGAGTCGCCATTTCTTTTGATAATTTATTCACCCATCCGTAGCCTCTCTAATCTCCATTACAATGTGTTTGTTGCTGTCGCTAGCTGATGAAAAAACTAAAGTGATAACTTCCTCATCCTTAATTTGTCTTTCTTTGTTCCTTAAGATGTCATCTGTGTCAACCTCTTCCGAGAATGCTGATGCGTTAGGGATTTCCTTGTGTTTCTTAATAGCATTGGTGTCTGCACACTTCTTTGTCAATTCTGTGAACATGACAGCTGCTTCATAGACAGACGATATCTTTGTTAAGTCATTAGTGTTAAGTGTGTCTGAAACTACAGTGCCCTTCTGTTTTACTTTCCTCAGACACTACAGAGTTTTGTGTGTTGTTCTTCTGAGCGACAATTATTCCAGAGGTTTCAGGTTCACTTGTTTTGTCCTGCAGTGAGTTAACAGCTTCAGAGACTTCATGTTTATTTGCTATGTCCTGCTGTGCGTCAACTGCTTCAGAGACGTCAGCCTCATTTGTTATGTTTGACTATATCCTGGACCTGCCCGGCCGCGCCCAAAATGGCGCCGGTATAAATGGGACTCGTAACTCCTTGTTGTGTACTGGTTGCCCAACCTTGATATCACGAGATACGTATGCAGTTTTGAAGCACATGGCGAGCAGGGACGAGAATTGATTGAACATTTTGACATCCCTATTGATATTAAGTTCTGATGAGTTATTGATTACTGTACTATTGAAAGATCAAATTAACGTCACTCATGGTACTTGCCCACTTTTGCTGCACTGTGCCTCGTCAGTAGCGGTCTGCTGTGCGAATAGTCCCAAGGCAGCAGAACGCGCTGAGATCTAGACGGCACCCAGGTGATGTCCAGTAAGTTGCCGCACTGGTTTTGGTATCCTACAATGCTGCTCCGAAAAACGGCGTGGGGCGCCCCGGGGGGGGGGGGGAGACGGCGTGAACGGGCCTCCCCAGGTGGAGGCTCGTCTGCTGTAGTGGTGCGCCCCTTTACCGTTTCAGTTGCCATTCCACCCGCTTTTGCTACACTGTGCCTTTTCCGCCATTCAGATGTTTACCGCCCGCTCTTCCGGCTACAGCGTCTCGCTCACCATGTAGTTGAGTTGCTCCCACTCTTGCGGTGCAGCGATAGGCGGCTGCAACAGGACTCTTAAAATGGCGGCTGGCTCTTCGGATTTGGGCCTGGTCCACTAAAATGGCCCTGGGACACCTTGGAACTCGGACGCTTGTCTGCTGGGGCTTGGGCTCCATTCTCGAAAGCGTCCCCTCAGCCTTGAAGATTCTACAAAAGTCTTGGGGGCCCCGAATCCCGCAGGCTTGCGGTGGGGAGCGGCTGCCATGATTGCTTGCGGAATGGCCACGACGAAGCTACGAGATGGTGGTGCTCTCATGCTGACGCCAGCTTTAGTCTGAAACTTCCAGAAACACTGTAGACTATCAATTCGATGAGTTCCGGTGGAGCCCCAACGTGACCCGGTAGGGAAGAACTTGCCCTCCCCTTTTTTGAGTGATGGTTCTTGTTGCCTGTCCCCTCTGTTGTCATCTAACGGAACCTTTTTGATTGCCGAGTGAGAAAAAAAAAGGTGGGTCTTTCATCGTTTGGGAAAAAAAATGTTTGAATCCAATGAAAAGTGTTATTTTTAGGTCATATGATCAAGCCTTCCATCATTAGGAAACCAAAAGTAAAATGAACCAATGAAAAGTTTTATTAACAAGTCACATGACCTGTTATGCTTACGTTACGCGCTGCGCGCCGCGCTCTGGATCGTTTCCGGGAAGCTGCGCCTTGCGCACCGGAGCACTTCCGGGTGCGCTAACGCGGCGCGTCATATGACGCATTACGCGACAACGCAGGTCCAGAATATAGTCAAAATGTCTCCACCAACTAGCGGTCGGAATACAACCCCTTTCAGCAGTCCAAAAAGTTCTGTTAAATGACAACAGAAGGGACAGGCAACAAGAACAATCAGTCAAAGAGGGGAGGGCAAGTTCTTCTCTACCAGGTCACGTTGGGGCTCCACCGGAACTGATTGAATTGGTAGTCTACAGTGTTTCTGGATGTTTCAGATTGAAGCTGTCGTCAGCATGAGAGCACCCAATTCTAAAACAGTAAATGCTTGGAAAACAATCAATCAAATGTAGAGGGAAGCAGGCACGACGGGTTACAATGGGGGCAAAGGCTTACGTTACCTACCCTTCACTATCTGCAAAGAGAGAATACTCCTAAAAGAAAAGAGGAGGGGGGGCAGCGTTCAAAGCACATCAGCGTGCATAAATACGAAAATGTTTTTACCTAGCACGTACTTGACATTTTACAGCTTTTCATATTTGCTATTAAAAAACCATTGAAATTCACTGAAAAAACCTACGCGTTACAACTACGTTTGCTTTTTCAAAAACCTTTAATAAAAATGTTGGTGCACAAATACGGGCCTACAACCTCGTGGGCCGGCCACGGAGCAGGCTGGAACTGTAAATGGGGGGGGGGGTATTTATTTGTGGACAACATAACAGAGTCAGTGGTCGTTGATTTCATAGTAAAAAGTGCGACAAGTGCAACAAAATCATATCGATAATTCATTGTGAGCAAGTACCGAAAGTGTCGACAATTAGAACCTTCAATAAATACAGTAATCAATGATGCATTAGAACTTAATATCAATTCATTGTCCGAACGTGTAATCAGTACCCGTCCCATGTCAATTCATTGTTCGAACGTATAATCAATACCCATCCCGGATCAATTCATTGTCTGAACAAATAATCAGTCTTATCCCATATCAATTCATGTGCTAAAAACTGCTACATATCTCATGATATCAAGGCTGAGCAATCGGGGCACAAAAAGGAGTTGAGAGTTTCATTTGTACCGGCGCCATTTTGGGTGAGGTCAGGAAGGTCCAAGTATAGTCAAAATGTCTCCACCAACTCGTGGTTGGACCGGGACCTTTTTCGGCAGTCCAAAAGTTTTTGTTGAAGGGTAGCAGAGGGGACTGGCGACATGAACCATCAGTCAAAGTGGGGTGGGAGGCAACAATCTCTCCTACCGGGTCATACAGGTGTCCCACCCGAACTGATTAAGTTGGTAGTCTTGCAGGATTTTGGTCATTTCAAGACTGAGGCCGGCGCCGGCATGAGCGCGCCGACGTCCCGCGGCTACGTCGTGGTCGTTCCGTGGGTGATCATGGCAGTCATTCCCCATCGGGGGTCGGGGGCCCCCGTGGCTCTTATAGAATCTTCAAAGTTGAGGAGAACGTTTCTGGACGCAGGAAACTAGAAGCGTCGTTGCACCGCAACAGTGGACGAGACCCCCGCTGGGTGAGCGGAGCATCATTGCCTCGCAATAGTGGATGAGACCTTTTGTTGGGTGAGTGGAGCGTTAGGGGTGCAGCTGAGGGCCCCCCACCTCGTTCGTTCGTTCGCGCCGCCTCTCCCTCCCAGCGCACCCCACGCCGACACCTGGCGTTGATATCCGTGATGTCCGGACCAGGCGATAAGAGGGGGGGGGGCGGAGGCAGAGGCAAGACATCCGCCCCCATGGCCTGCAGGGCGCCGCTTCAGGACCGAACGGGGAGCTCATACCAAGCCGGGACCAGACCAGGAGATAGGAGGGGGGGGGCGGTGGCATGTGCAAGACATCCCCCCCATTGTCGCAGCCATTATTAAAGAAAGAAGAGGGATCCCGTCGGCCTCGGCTCCTCTCCTGGCCCAGGGGGGGGGTCGGTGGCATGTGCAAGACATCCCCCCCGTTGTCGCAGACATTATTGAAGAAAGAAGAGGGATCCCGTCGGCCTCTGCTCCTCTCCTGGCCCGGGGGGGGGGGGGGGGGTCGGTGGCATGTGCAAGACATCCCCCCCCCGTTGTCGCAGCCATTATTGAAAAAAGAAGAGGATGGGACAAGGGATCCCGTCGGCCCCGGCTACTCTCCTGGTCCACCTTACGCGACGACCTCCCCGGCCGACGGCTGCCAGCAGGACTCGCCCTACACGTGCCGAAGGCCTCGTCTTCCGGATGGGCGTAGCCGCGAACCTGTTGCACTTCGGGAGTTTCCGGAATGGGGGTAGGTATCTGCTGATTTGTATCTATTTCATGTTACCGTTATTGGGCGTGGCGGGCGGTGGGACAGACATGCTTGGAGCAGTGGGGGGGTGGCGGAGCCTAGCTACCTCGTGGCTGCCGTAACGTCAAGCTTGGCTTCTCTCACCACTTTCATGTTTCTTATTTCTAGCGAAGTCAAAAACTCATCAGTGGCCTACTGATTTTGTTTGATTTCTTTCCCTTCCTTTTCAAGTGTGTTTCATGCTAAAGTTTCTGTTTAACAGGATACAGTGATTACTTCGTATTTTACATATGTCTTCTTTATTAGGGGTACCCTCCGGTTGAGCCAGATGATGTACCTCTAATAAATGGTCCGGGTGGAACTAGTTTATCAATCAGTGGGGAGTAGATGGGCATCACAGATTACAACGGGGGACAAAGGTCAGCTTTACCCACCCTGCACTACTTGCAAAGACTAGACAGAATATTTCTATTCCACGTTATTTGCAAACAGAGAATACCTCGAAAGAACTATTCCTTGAACAATAAATGTCCAGCCAATCAATCAATCAGTGGGGAGAAAAACAGGCATGACGGATTACAACGGGGGACAAAAGTCCGCATTACCTATCCTTCAATATCTGCAAAGGGAGACAGAATATTCCTATTCTTCTCTTTTTTTAGACAGGGAATATCTCAAAGAGCAATAATCGATAAAAAATTAGTAGGATTATAACACTTTAATAACTTATAAATATATACATCGCAACAAAAACAGTAAACACCTTAAAACATTTTTTATTAAAACAGAAGCAACAATGACAACTAACAGTAGTAATATCCTGGGTGGGTGATGGAACTGGGATTGTTAATGGAAAAACATCTATAGAGAAAGCTATTGGTGAATTATACTTCTCCGGAAATTTAAAACTCACAAATGTTTCATTTGTGTAATCGTTTCATAAACATGTACATTAAAAAACTAAATACGCTCCACTGTTTTAGAAAATCTTTACAAATTGCTAGATCACCCTTTAAAGTTACAACTACGAAAACCTACTTACTTAAGCTGTTGAATTCGGCTTCAAATGTAAAGCATAAGTTCAAGCTAGCATATCATATGTCTAAAAGGTTTAACATAATTGATATGTAAATTTAAATACTACCCTTTCTTAATGGTGACACCTTATCTCTCCAATATCCCACAATTTCCATGAGCAAAGCAAAAGAAATTCTGAGGCCCTGAAGAAATAAGGCTTACTGTGGGGTTCAACTCAATCTGGTGTTTGGGAGATTCCATGTTTTAGGGTGATATTCTGTGACAGGGTGCAGGCACCAGAAGAATTTTAGCCTAGTTCATCACATTGGAGAATGAGGGTCTGGGAAAATATCTAATCTGGTGAAGAACCATTCCTTCTTTAAACCCTATGGTGACCAACTATAGTTTATTCTCTATTTCGTTCCCTTGCCATAACAAAATAAAAGTCTTGGGTTATTTATGGAAGGGAATACTTTTTGTTTCTTCCAATTTTTAAAAGAAAAGAGGAGGGGGGGGGCAGCGTTCAAAGCATATCAGCGTGCATAAATATGAAAATGTTTTTACCTACCACGTACTTGACATTTTACAGCTTTTCATATTTGCTATTAAAAAACCATTGAAATTCACTGAAAAAACCATAGGTTATAGACTATATATAGTTAGGGAGTAGCATTTACAAAACCTTAATTTACTCGCACAAAACCATAGAAATTCGCATATATAGTTAGTTGCAATAACTATATATCGCGCACCCGCAATCCACTGCTGATGATGTCACATATTACATCATTCATGACATGGTCAGTGACATCACTGATGACATCACTGATGACATCTCAAATGACATCACTGATGACATCACTGATGACATATCAAATGACATCACTGATGACATCTCAAATGACATCACTGATGACATCTCAAATGACATCACTGATGACATCACTGATGACATAACAAATGACATCACTGATGACATCTCATTTGATATCAATGGTCACATCACTGATGATATCATTCATGTGACAATACAATGCATCTCCTCACACTTTAATATAACCTCTGTTACATCAAGTGTGAAATACAGAATATAATTTTTTAAACCATTGACACACCAATACTAGTTACTACATACGCACTCACTGATTTCTATGTCTACACACACATTCACTCATTCACCCATACAATCATTCATACATACAATCACTCATCTTTATAACACTATCATATGCACTCATACACCTATACAGACACTCACACTCTGCCACTCATCCATGGAGTTACTCACACACCTAGTCAGTCCTGTTAAGAATCAATCACACTTCCATTTTCTAATCAATACAGTTAAACATAGAGTACCTTACATTTTCAAACATATACTAACACATACTTACTCTCTTATACAATCAATGATACAAGAGCACATTGATCTGCACAGAGTCACACATCTCCCACCCAGCCACACACACACTCAGTCTTCCATACAAATACTTGGACAATCAATCAATAACCCATATAGTTACTCATATAGCTACTGATCAACACATGCAGCAGTTTACAGAACAACAGACATAATGATGCACAAATTAAGAACTAGCCCATGCACTTAGTGAGACACATTTAATCACTCACTCACTCATGCACCTACTAAATCCTTCATCCAGACACTTATACATCCGCTCATTCTTCAATATGTAAGACATATTTTAACTTTACAGAAACAGACAGTCACTGGATGATGTTATCAGTGATGTCATCAGTGATGTCACTAACCATGTCATGAATGATGTAATATGTGACATCATCAGCAGTGGATTGCGGGTGCGCGATATATAGCTATTGCAACTAGCTATATATGCGAATTTCTATGGTTTTGTGCGAGTAAATTAAGGTTTTGTAAATGCTAATCCCTAACTATATATAGTCTATAACCTATGGTTTTTTCAGTGAATATATACATACACACACACACATATATATATATATATATATATATATATATATATATATATATATATATATATATATATATATATATATATATATATATATATATATATATATATATATATATATATATATATATATATATATATATCCAACCGCAAATTCTCCATATTCCAGGACACCCAAGGCTGCTTCAACAATTTTATTGGCAAGATCTGCTCGAACAGCCTTGGGTGTCCTGGATTATTCTTTAATTACGGAGAATTTGTGGTTGGCTTTAAAAGGGCTGCTGGGCCCTATACTGGAACGCCGGCTTTGAAGCTCCAAAAACTTCCGGTTGGTGGTGACGAGTGAATATATAACAAGACAAGATAATTAGTAAATTCCACTGAATGGGAGGCGGCATGAGCCTCAAATGGATGGGATTGCCCTGGTAAGTTCTCATCTCCTTTCTGTCTCTTATCCCTTGAAATAGTTGGAGATGTGCACTTGCCAAGGAAGGAGTAACTATTTTAAACATAGTTACACAAGAAAAGAAGCACTCTAACAATTGACAGGGAAGAAGGGGTTATGCCATATGAAAAATATTTCCACCATGGGAAAACCCCCAAACAAAAAAAAGATAAATATATATGTATATATATATATATATATATATATATATATATATATATATATATATATATATATATATATATATATATATATATATATATATATATATATATATATATATATATATATATATATATATATATTCATCATTCTGTTTTTTATCAGATTTTTCCTACAACTGTTTTATACACAGGGTGTTTTATTCACTTTTATCATGATACATTATTTTACTGTTCTTTGTAATGTTTTAAATCTAATTTTACCTAACAAAATGAGGTTCTGCTTGATCCCTATTGTTAAGATGGCATTTAAGCATTGCAATTACAGGTTGATTTTATCATGCACAACAGCACCTTATCCCGCTTAGTTTGCACATGTAATATAGATTCCTGCACTTTAGGCATTGACTAGGTGTCACTATCAGTAGCACTATAAGTTCTCCTGTCCTGCATATTGCACTGCAGACATAAAATAGAAATATATTGTGTGTATTATACAATCATATAACACCCTGTCACTTATACTAGAAAAATAAGGATTTATCCTGTAATTTTCAATTGTTATGACTTAACCAATTATGCTTTCTATTACAATGTCAACACTAGTGATGTTATCATGCAATGTTTGCACCGGCGTTTTTTGCACATCAGGCAGTATGTTTTCTATCTCTAGGGTCACATGACCAGTTTAGAAGCGGGCTATAGAAGAATCACTGGAACTATAAAAAGTAAAAAGTTACATCAGGTCTATTGCATGTGAACAAGGGCTGTTCCAGCCCGAAACGCGTCTTGCCCTTCAATCGAGCTGAAAATGCAATAAAGAAAAACCTGTAATCTATCCTGGTGGTCCGTCTCCTGTTTGCTTCGCCGTTCCGAGTTTGGGAACGGAGGTGGTGTTTGGAGTTTTGTTAATATGTATATATATGTATTACACATGTTAGTTACATTTGCATCAAAAGATGTAGAAAGACTGAACAAAGAAATCGAAGAACATACTGAGGAGCTAAAAGGAATGTGATGTGAAAAAGAATTCAGTAACCCCTTCGGGCTAATGACGAGCTGGGCTCGTCATGGCGCACACCGGTCGTGCGCTGATGACAAGGCCAGCTCGTCATGAGCCCCACCCTCGGGGGAAGCGCTGGCGCTCCCCCCCGAGGGTCTCCGATCTTGCTCGTTTTGCTGGGGTTGGCAGCGGAAGAGTTTCCGCTGCCGCCCCCGCCCCCTCCCCATGGGATTCCCTGATGACGTCAGAGCGCACAGCATGCGCTGACATCATCAGGGATTCCCAGCGCTCGGAAAGCCATTTGCTTCCTGAGCGCGGGCGAAGAAGGTGGGTTTCTCGTGTCTGGCGGGGGTTTGGGGCCGCAAAGAGGCATCAGGGGAGAGGAAAGAGATTTTCCTCTCCCCTGATGTCTCTTTGCAGGGCATTTCTGCCTCACGATCGCGCACAGCGTCGCGATCGTGCGGCGGAAATGCCCCCACTAGCACCAGGGATTTAAATTTAGTTTATAGGAAGCGACCCCTTGGGCAAGGGTTGCTTCTAGGCGGGTCTGATTATGTTTTCGTTTTTCGAAAATTGGCCCGTTTTTTCTGCCGTTTTGCCCCCAGGGGGGTCAGAAATTCCCCACTAGCACCAGGGTTGTTTTTTGGTGGCAATATGACGGCCATGCTTATTGTTTACGTTTTTCTGTTCCCCCTGGGGGCAAATCGGCCCTTTTTTTGCCGTTTTGCCCCAGGGGGGGGGGGCAGAAAATGCCCACTAGCACCAGGGATTTTGTTTTTAGCTTTTAGGAAGCGACCCCTTGGGCAAGGGTCGCTTCCAGGTGGCCTCACAATTAACTTTTTGTTTTTCTGCCCCCCTGGGGGTAAATCGGCCCGTTTTTCGGCCGTTTGCTCCCAGGGGGGGCGAAATTTCCCACTAGCACCCGGGATTTTTGTTGGGGCAATGTGTTTGTTTTGGGAAGCGACCCCTTGGGTAAGGGTCGCTTCAAGTGGCCATGATTGTGTTTTTGTTTTTCTGTCCACCCTGGGGGCAAATCGGCCCTTTTTTTTGCCGTTTTGCCCCCAGGGGGGGGGCAGAAAATGCCCACTAGCACCTGGGAATTTAAATGTAGTTTTTAGGAAGCGACCCCTTGGGCAAGGGGTACAAAAGGGGGTGGTGATGGACCACCCCCTTTTGTACCCCTTGGGCAAGGGTCGCTTCCAGGTGGCCTCACAATTAACTTTTGGTTTTTCTGCCCCCCTGGGGGAAAATCGGCCAGTTGTTCGGACGTTTTGCTCCCAGGGGGGGGGGGGGGGGGGCAGAAATTTCCCACTAGCACCAGGGATTTTTGTTGGGGCAATGTGTTTGTTTTGGGAAGCGACCCCTTGGGTAAGGGTCGCTTCCAGGTGGCCATGATTGTGTTTTTGTTTTTCTGTCCACCCTGGGGGCAAATCGGCCCTTTTTTTGCAGTTTTGCCCCCAGGGGGGCAGAAAATGCCCACTAGCACCAGGGAATTTAAATTTAGTTTTTAGGAAGCGACCCCTTGGGCAAGGGTCGCTTCCTGGTGGCAAGTAATTATGTTTTTGAATTTCTGCCCGTCCTTGGGGCAAATCGGCCCATTTTTTTCTTACGTTTTGCCTCCTGTTTTTTGGCCCACTAGGCCCTAGGATTTGAGTTTTGTTCCAATGTTGGTTTTAATTTTGGTTGTTTTTTACTGTCCGCCCCCTTGGTGCCGGTTGGTCTTTTTTTGTCCTTACTGCCTTGGCTGACGGTGTGTGTGGAGTGGTGCTTGGCTGGCGGTGTGTGTGGAGTGGCGCTTGGCTGGTGGTGTGCGTGGAGTGCTACTTGGCTGTCTGTGCACGGAGTGGTGCTTGGCTGGCAGTGTGTGTGGAGTGGCGCTTGGCTTGCAGTGTGCGTGGAGTGGTGTTTGGCTGGTGGTGTGTGTGGAGTGGCGCTTGGCTGGATGGTGTGCGTGCAGTGGTACTTGGCTGTCTGTGCACGGAGTGCTGCTTTGCTGGCGGTGTGTGTGGAGTGGTGCTTGGCTGGATGGTGTGCGTGGAGTGGTACTTGGTTGTCTGTGCACGGAGTGGTGTTTGGCTGGTGGTGTGTGTGGAGTGGTGTTTGGCTGGTGGTGTGTGTGGAGTGGTACTTGGCTGGATGGTGTGCGTGGAGCGGTGCTTGGCTGGCGGTGTGCGCTGAGTGGTGTTTGGCTGGCAGTGTGCGTGGAGGGCTACTTTGCTGTCTGTGCACGGAGTGGTGGTTGGCTGGCGGTGTGTGTGGAGTGGCACTTGGCTGGTGGTGTGCGTGGAGTGGTACTTTGCTGTCTGTGCACGGAGTGCTGCTTGGCTGGCGGTGTGTGTGGAGTGGTGCTTGGCTGGCGGTGTGTGTGGAGTGGCGCTTGGCTGGATGGTGTGCGTGGAGTGGTACTTGGCTGTCTGTGTGCGCTGAGTGGTGTTTGGCTGGCGGAGTGCATGGTCTGGTGCTTGGATGGTGGTGTGGGTGGACTGGCGCTCGGCTGGCGGTGTGTGAGTAGTTACTTTCTGTTGGTCACTACAAACACTGCTAGTTGAGTGACACTCTACGCAGTCCATCATTTTCTGTAGTTGCTGTGTCTGATATGTGGGCGTGTGAAAGTGATGGGCCCTTGAATGGTGCTGGCTATTGGCGGTGTGAATGTTTTGTATGTGTCACACGTACAAAAGGTGTATGAATGTCCTTACTACCCCTGTGTGATTGGGGTACTGGTAGGAGCAAAAGACTGACTGGCACCAAAAGGGTCAGACAGTAAAAAAAATCAATAAATTAACCAGTGTCTTGATGTTAAACCTCATCTAATCCCAATTGGTCTAAGCCCTATTTGATGGCCCATCTGGCCGAATTTAAATTTGGGGGGCAAATTTGTGTGTTGTTGTTTTAATTGTTATATTGTTTGTGAAATGTGGTAGTAATTTTTTTTTTCTATTTTTGTCTTGTTCCAGGCTTTTGCTGTTTGGATTGTTGTAGGTTGCGGGTCTGTTTGCAGCTTGTGTAGTTGCTTGTGCTTGGTAAGTGAATGTATTTTGTACTACTTTCCCTTGATGTTTGTCTTTTTGAAAAAGGTTGTACTTATAGCAGTTTGTGTGGCTCTGTGTTTTTTCTTTTTTTTTTTGCATTAGTGTTTGATGTGCACTTTGTTTTCTAATCTGTCATTTCTTTTTTTCTTTCTAGTGGGATATCATTTCTTTTTGCTGTGTCTCAGCAGAGTAGGTGCTGGTGAGTGTAGCTATATTTGGTAAGAGTGAAATTGTTTTGGATTGTATTTATCTTTTTGTGAAAGCCTTACCTTATTTACTTCTTACTTTGCACAGTGTAGGTTGTTGTTCACTTGTGTGTGCAGTCTTCTTGCTTTGTAAGGATAATGGCTAGTCGCAGGATTACTGCTCAGCAGGTTCTTGGTTTGCTTTTTGAGTCTTCCTTAACCCTGGGCGTAGTTCGCGGAGTCGGACTCCGCGGAGCTACGCGAAGACGTAGTTGCACTCCGCGAACTACGCGTAGCTCCGCAACCATGCGGAGTTGCTTGCTGGGCCCGTTCGCGCGCCGTTTTTCGTCTTCGAGAGCGCGGTGCGCGTGTTCGGGGCGTTGCCTGCATGCTCGGGATGGCTAGCGCGCACAGTTGCACGGGAGGGTTTACAAACATGGTGGCAGACGCGACCGGGAAAAAGCGAACGCAGAACCAAGGTAAGCCATTGCCGCGCACGCGATAATGTTATTTAGCGCGCGACAATGTTATTTAGCGCGCGACAACTACGCTCCGCACCGGATAGCGGAGTTATCGGCAGCTACGCGAACTCCGCGGAACGCGGAGTTGCCAAAACTCCGCAAACTCCGCAAACGGAGCGTAGTTCTTCGCCCAGGGTTAGTCTTCCTCTGACCATGGCAGAAGATTCAGGCAGTGAGTTTTCTCTTCGCATGGAATCATCATCATCGGATGATGAATCTTCTTCTAGTGCTGATGAAGGGCCTATGGTAGAGGTGGGCATTGATGTGCCGGTAGTGGGCCAAGAGGCATCTGTGCTGCTGCCTAGGGCCGCAAGGTTTCCTTTCTTTTTAGGTCGGCAAGAGGCATGTGGGCTGGAGCCTGTGCCCAAAAGGCTTCACATTGCTGTGGTGCGCCAAGAGGCATCTGGTGCTTTTCGTCTTCCTGCTGGTGTAGTGTAGCAAGAGGCATCTGGGGCTGTTAGGCTTCCCATTAGTGTAGAGCGACAAGAGGCATCTGGGCCTGCTAGGTTTCCCGGTGGTGTAGTGCAGCAAGAAGCATCTCAGGCTGCTGGGCTTCCCGTTGGTGTAGTGCAGGAAGAGCCCTCTGGGGATGCCATGTCTTCTGTTGGTGTTGTGCAGCCAGAAGTATCTGTGGCTGTTAGCCTTCCCGTTGGTGAACAGCAGCAAGAGGCTTCTGGGCTGCAGGCTGGGGTGGCTGCTCCCCCCGTTGATAGGGATGGCCTCTGGGTTCCCCCTGGCATGGTGCAGCCGGCATTGCCGGAGTTCACTGGTGTTCCTGGGTGTAGAGTGAATACTGAGAATTTTCTGCCAATACATTTTTTTCAGTTGTTTTTTGACGATGTGTTTTTGCAAGAGATTGTTGATCAAAGTAATTTGTATGCAGAAAATTTCTTAGCTTTGCAAGGGATTCTGGGTAAAAGAACCTGGGGGTAGGCAGTCGAGTCACCCCATCCTGAATTCCCCTGGGTGTCTAGTTTTCAGAAATATATAGGTTTGCTAGGTTTTCCTAGGTGCCGGCAGAGCTAGGGTTCAAAAACAAAAGGCAGTCTCTTTGCCCAAAAAGGGCACGATTTCACTGCAAAATTTAGTTGTGACCACGTTGCGTTTTGCGCTGTTTCCTGTCGCAGGCACTAGGCAGACCCAGGCAAGTGAGGAAGCATTTTTTTCGGGAGGCCCGGGGGGAACGCTGGGTGTGTCGAAATTTGTTGATCCACACAGATTCCAGAACTTTCCACCACAGACATGTGAGGAAAATGTGTTTTTTTCTCCAATTTCTTAGCTTTGCAAGGGATTCTGGGTAACAGAACCTGGGGGTAGGCAGCCGAGTCACCCCATCCTGAATTTCCCTGGGTGTCTAGTTTAAAAAATATATAGGTTTGCTAGGTTTCCCTAGGTGCTGGCAGAGCTAGGGTTCAAACAACAAAAGGTAGTCTCTTTGCCCAAAAAGGGCACCATTTCACTGCAAAATTGAGGTGCGACCACGTTGCGTTTTGCGCTGTTTCCTGTCGCAGGCACTAGGCAGACCCAGGCAAGTGGGGTAGAATTTTTTTCGGGAGACCTGGGGGAACGCTGAGTGGGTGGAAATGTGTTGATCCACGCAGATTCCGGAACTTTCCACCACAGAAATGTGAGGAAAATGTGTTTTTTTTGGACAAATTGTTAGCTTTGCAAGGGATTCTGGGTAACAAAACCTGGTGGTAGGCAGTCGAGTCACCCCATCCTGAATTCCCCTGGGTATCTACTTTTCACAAATGTATAGGTTTGCTAGGTTTCCCTAGGTGCTGACAGAGCTTCGGCTCAAAAAGTAAAGATAGTATCTTTGTCCAAAAAGCGCAAGATTTCACTGGGAAATTGAGGTGCGACCACGTTGCGTTTTGCGCTGTTTCATGTCGCAGCCACTATGCCTAATAACGCAAGTGAGGTACCATTTTTTTTCGGAAGACCTGGGGGAACGCTGGGTGGGTGGAAATTTGTTGATCCACACAGATTCCAGAACTTTCCACCACAGAAATGTGACAAAAATGTGTTTTTTTGGTCAAATTCTTAGCTTTCAAGGGATTCTGGGTAACAAAACCTGGTGGTAGGCAGTCGAGTCACCCCATCCTGAATTTCCCTGGGTGTCTAGTTTTCAAAAATGTATAGGTTTGCTAGGTTCCCTAGGTGCTGGCAGAGCTAGGGCTCAAAAACAAAAGGTAGTCTCTTTCTCCAAAAAGGGCAAGATTTCATTGGGAAATTGAGGTGCGACCACGTTGCGATTTGCGCTGTTTCATGTCGCAGCCACTATGCCTACCCACGCAAGTGAGGTACCATTTTTTTTGGGAGACCTAGGGGAACGCTGGGTGGGTGGAAATTTGTTGGTCCACGCAGATTCCAGAACTTTCCACCACAGAAATGTGAGGAAAATGTGTTTTTTGTCAAATTCGTAGATTTGCAAGGGATTCTGGGTATCAAAACCTGGTGGTAGGCAGTCAAGTCACCCCATCCTGAATTCCCCTGGGTGTCTACTTTTCAAAAATGTATAGGTTTGCTAGGTTTCCCTAGGTGCTGGCAGAGCTAGGACTCAAAAATGAAAGGTAGTCTCTTTGTCCAAAAAGCACAAGATTTGACTGGGAAATTGAGGTGCGACCACGTTGCGTTTTGCGCTGCTTCGTGTCGCAGCCACTATGCCTACCCACGCATGTGAGGTGCCATTTTTTTTGGGAGACCTGGGGGAACGCTGGGTGGGTGAAAATTTGTTGATTCACGCAGATTCCAGAACTTTCCACCACAGACATGTGAGGAAAATGTGTTTTGTTTGTCAAATTCTTAGCTTTGCAAGGGATTCTGGGTAACAAAACCTGGTGGTAGGCAGTCGAGTCACCCCATCCTGAATTCCCCTGGGTGTCTACTTTTCAAAAATGTATAGGTTGGCTAGGTTTCTCTTGGTGCCGGCAGAGCTAGGGTGCAAAAACTACAGGTAGGCACTTTGCCATAAAAGGGTCAATTTGTAACTGCAAAATTGAGGTGTGACCACGTTGCATTTTGCGCCGTTTCCTGTTGCAGGCACAAGGCCGACCCACACAAGTGAGGTACCATTTTTATCGGGAGACTTCGGGTAATTCAGATTTGTAAATCAACTGTTATTACCAATAGAGCTTTCATGCATCTTCCCTTTCAATGAAAGACATTGTGTAAAGAAAAAATGTTTTTGAAAAATTACCAATAATTCTCATGCTAGTATGAGTATTCCCAATTTTGAAAATGTGCAATTATATACTCTTTCTGAACTCTATATTTTGTACCCAATTCAGAAATACATAGGTATCTTTCATACAGATTTTTCCATGTATGCATTTTCCAAGACAAAGTGCTCCATACCCAGTAAATGAAAAAATATCATTGCAAGTTGCTGCTCAGTTTTTGGTTCTGGGTTCGTCGGGTTCTTTGTGAAACTACAAGTCCTATATATCCCCACAACCAGGAAGGTTTAACGAATGTAACAGTATATTGCTTTCCAAGAGCTGTCAAGATTTGAAAAAGTTATAGGTGAAAACGTTGAGACAAAAGGCTGTTTTTTTCAACAAATTTTCAATTATTCCAATATTTAACTGTTAGTTTCTATAAAGAAACCTTCATGGATTTAGACAAATGACCCCTTTCGGAATTAAGAATTTTATCTACTTTTCGAAAATGTACAACTTTCTAGGATCCATTATTGCTTTCAAACTCATTTCTACCATTAACTGGAAGGAGGTGGAAAGCTCTAAAAATAGCAAAAATAGGCCCAGAAAAATGCCAAAACTGTGTGAAACATTTCGGTTTTCTGACAAAAGACTGTCATTCCCTAAAAGCTGAGAAAATGGAGATTTCAGCCCCACAAACCCTTTTTTGATAACATTTTCAGGGAAAAACCCAGAGGCTTTCATTTTCAGCCCGTTTTTCTCATTTTTCTGAAAAAAACAAAAATTTCACTATATTTTGGTTAATTTCTGGGACCCCTCCAAGGGAATCCACAAACCCTGGACGCCTTTGGAATCCACATGATGTTGGTAGAAAAGGACGCAAATTTGGCGTGGATACCTTATGTGGTCAAAAAGTTACAGGGGCCTAAGCGCGCGCTACCCCAAATCGCCAAAAAAAGGCTTAGCACAGGAGGGGAAAAGGCCTAGCAGCGAAGGGGGTAAAGAGATGGAGAAAATGGAAATTAGTCTCAATAAAATCGAAAAGGACATAAAATTGAAGAAACAAAGAAAATTCCAAAGAGATCTGGTAGATTACCAGAAGGGACAAATCATAACTGTCGTCAAAAATGCGATAAAATGTGCATAACAGCACAAGCAAAGCAAGGAGAAAATACAGATATATCAGAACATCGAAACGAAGAAGATGGACAGGAAATTAATGACACAACAACTGAAGGAAGCCTAACAAGCGGAAGTAATGTTTCAAGTGTACAGGATTTCACAAGAGTAAAAACCAGTGTTTTAAAGGAATTCGATTAGGTGATGAAGGGGCGTCAAGTCACACGAAAACAAGGTTATCAAAATCCCGGAAGAGGAAGAAGAGGAGGAAGAAACAAAAACACTCCGAAACCAGGAGAAGAAGGAAGCCCTGTGGGAACAAGAATGAGGGGCCAGCTGAAAACGAAGTAATGGCGGAACAAACGGTCGTCAACCTTTCGGACAGGACACTCACAAAATCTGAGGTAGAATTACTTTCTAAAGGCTTAAGTTTTTGTCCATCCAATGTTTTTAATTACACTCAGAGTAAAGGAGATTTGTTCTTTTTTACGAGAAAACTGAGAAGTCATAAGTGGTATGCAACTAAAGTGAACACAGAGGGGCATGCCAAGAAAGGTAGTCCATGCCCCATCACAATAGCAGAAGCAAAATTAGCACACACACTGCAAGTGTTAAATGGTGAGATAGATAAGAACAGCAGTCCCTATGACCAATTTCAGGAGAACAATATCTCATTAACAATGAGTGTAGAAAGCGGTTTTAAACCTAAGTCTATTTTTCTGCCACAGATAAAAAGTGACGCAATGGATGTCTTTGAGAAGGGCATGAATAAAAAGTTACAACACATAGCTAACCATACTAAAAGAAAAGGCTGGAACAACACAACACCCGCACAAAGAAAGGCTCTAGAAAACTTAAGAAATGACAATTCCATAGTCATCAAGAAATCTCATAAAGGTGGGAATATAGTTGTTATGTCAAAGATCAAATACACTGAAGAGGGTTTAAGACAACTAGGAGACATCACCAATTACAGTAGAAGCAATCTTATGGAAGACGAACAATCATTGAAAAGCTTCAACACTCAGTTAAATGAGTAGAAACGAGAGGTTTGATAATAAATGAAGAATTCAGGTTCTTAGACTGTAAATATCCTAAACTACCAGCCATGTATCTTCTTCCGAAGATTCACAAGGACGCCAATAATCCCCCCGGGAGACCGATAGTTTCCTCACGAGGGAGTAGTCTAGAAAATGCGTCCAGATACGTAGACCACTTCCTCCAGGGACCAGTTCAAAAACTACCAGCATATGTAAAAGATTCAGGGGATTTCCTCAGAAAAATAGGAAACATAGACTGGGAACCGACCTACTCACTATTAACATTAGATGTAGTGGGATTATATACATGCATCCCACACCAGCAAGGGTTGGATGCATGTGAACACTTTCTATCAGAAAGATCTATCTCTTATGTGGAACATACACAGATGCTGCTAGAAATAATGAGAACCTGCCTTACCCAAAACTTCTTCCTATTCAACAATAACATTTATAGGCAAAACCTGGGTCCTTGTATGGGAACATGCTTTGCGCCATGCTTTGCGGGGCTTTTCATGGGCCTGTGGGAAAAAGAAGTGGTATACAGAATGCCCACATACACTGAGAAAGTCGTCCGATGATTAAGATACATCGACGACATATTTGTCATATGGAGAGGAACCGAGTCAGAAGCAGTTACCTTTGTTGAAACTCTCAATAAGAATCAATATAATTTGAAATTCACAAGTTATTGGGGGAAATACAGCATGGAATTTCTCGATTTGAAGCTAAGAGTCACTAATAACAAACTAGAGAGCACCCTGTACAGAAAGAGCACGGCAGGGAATAGCTTACTTCATGCCCAGAGTTGTCACCCCAGTGCGCTCATCAGAAGTATCCCGGTCGGAGAACTATTAAGGGCAAAGAGAAATTGTAGTACACTGCAAGGTTACATAGAAGAGGAAAAACTGATGTCTGATAGATTCAGAAACAGGGGTTATTCGGAGAAGATCATCAATAAAGCAAAGGGAGCAGTGGCAGAAAAAGACAGAGAGACTTTGCTCTTAGAAAGAACGAAGAAGGATGAGGAAGAGAACACAACCCGATTTATTACTACATATAGTAATCAATCGTATATGATCAGAAAAAGTCTGGCCAAGTTTTAGCCAATCCTGAAAACTGATCCAGACATCACAGACTATGTTGATCCGTTACCTCAAGTGACTTTTAAAAGGACTAAATCATTAAAGGATCAACTCTGCAAAGCAGTGGAAACCAAAAAACCGAAAATAGCTGGGATACAAGGCTTCTTTACCTGTAGAAGCTGTAAAGCTTGTAAGAACAGTCGCAATAGAAAAGAGGTGACTCTATCTCCGGAAGCTGAAAAATTCCAAATAAAAGAACACACATCCTGCAACACAAAATTTGCGGTCTATGCTTTATTCTGTCCGTGTAACATGTGTTATGTTGGCAGTACTACCAAAAAGGCTAAGCTCAGAGTCCTGGAACATTTACGAGCGATAAAGAATGGCGATAAGTCATACCCTATCGCCAGACATTTTCAAAGCCAGCATAAACAGGACACATCATTACTAAGCTTTTGTGTGTTGGATATGATCAAGTTTGATGAAAGAGGCGGGAATAGAGTTGAAAACCTACGGAGGCTCGAGTCAAGAATAATCATTCAGTATAAGACAATGACTCCGTTAGGGCATAATTGCGATGAAGAGCTTGAAGTACATTTGTGTTAACCTGCTAGGAATGAAATGATTACTGTTTTGTTGTATAATGGGGCATAAAAATGGCTTACATCATTGGAGAATTTGAATTATAAAGATCATCTCTCATTTTTAGGAGCTTAGAAGCAGCAGTCTACATGGTATCCAAATTGCTGATAAGATTTTTTGATGATGTATTTTGATCTCTCCTAGATAGCAATTTTAAGAAGCACAGTTTGTTTTATTTATTTTTTATTTGTTTCCTTTACTCTAGAGCACGTGAAGAAAAGAAGCAGTAGGATTTACAGATACCGAGAGAATCTTTTCATGTATACTTCATAAATTGAGTCAAATTGCGGTGAATTGGGGGAGGGAAATGCCCACTAGGGCTCGATATCTTTCTCTAAGTTGGTCGTTCTGAATGAGCGATAACGAAATTGTGATAAGAGGGGACAATAAGGCATTGTAATCAATGCGGTGATGTAGAGTCGGGGGTTTCCACTTAGGCTAGACACCTTATAGTCACCTGAGTCTGTTCTGATTAATAAAGGACTAAGAGGCAATTTTCGTCCCAGAAGGGACGCACACAGACTAAAGTCATTTAAGTGGATTTACCCCTGTTTTTAATTACCCCTGTTTTCAATTTTCAATTTTCAATTTTGTGTTGAAATCCCCTAAACCCTACAGCTTTAAAAAGACATTAATATTGATGTTTGTCACAAAAAGAATATGGTTTAATATTTAATAAACCGCTAGAAAATATGTGCATAAGAAAGAAAAATAATTATTAACATTTGTTATTTAATTTGAGAATCACAGTTATAGTCTGTTTTTCTGTTTTATGATTTGCACAACTGTCACATGACTATTTAAGTTGCACTTAGTATGCTGAAATTTACTCGTGAGCAAGGGTCACGGACCCGAAACGCATAGAGTGATTGCCTTTAATCTGTCTTATTAAAAGGCTTTTGGGAGATCCAAGTGTTCGTGTGCCTTCTTCGAAGGAAGATTGAAGAAACCTTGACTCTCTCTCTTTCTCCCTCTCTCTCTCTATATATATATATATATATATATATATATATATATATATATATATATATATATATATATATATATATATATATATATATATATATATATATATATCAGTCCCCAAGACACTCCTTCTGAGATACTGGGACCCGTGAGGGTTGGCGCATATTCCGGCGTAGCAAGCCGGTAATTTCCAATTGCAAAATTTGTTCACAAAGCTCTTCATGCGCTCTCAGGGAGAAAGGAACAAACCACAAATGAAGTTCACAGGTTTAATCCACACAACGCGTTTCGCCTTGCGGCTTGTTCACGTGTAGACGTGTTCGACACAAGCAGACACTGATAAAGTTTTTTACATGGACACAAACAAAGGACTAGTCATGTCTCAGCTTTGGCTGCCTTTTTAGACTAGCAAAAATCATAATCATGACGTAGCTGATTAGCTTCAAATTGCGTTTTAAACCATATGTGTCAACATCATGTTAGTTTAAATACATGAAATTTAAAAAGGTATCACCAATTAAATTATAAATGCTGTATTGTATAACAAGTGAGTGCATTCTTATAAATACATGGCATAGTGCTGGTATACTAGTAACATGATGGTTCATACGGTTAGAGCTGGCCTGTCATGAGATTAAGACGCAAAATAGAATATATACAAGTGCGACATATTGATATCGGATTCAAAGTACGTGCCTCAATCAACAATCGGTATAAATCAGAGTACTGCTGGCGCATAGGTGTGCCATACCCTAGCTGGAATGCTGTGATAGTACATGCACAGGGAGCTTAAGGGTAATCTACAGAAATAATCAAAATTAATAAAGAGTTATTCTGAGGTGCGTCCCTACACTTACTAGTTTGCCAGTGCAAAACTCATCTGAAACCAGCAGTAAAAAGGCAAAGGAAAGTGGTAATCAATGTATATACAGTATGTATCCACACTAGTCCATATGCTGCAATGGAGATATTCAGTCCAATCAGGCAAGTGCCTCTAGTCCATAGTTTGTAATTCACCTACCAGTGAAAGCATAACCATATGTGACATATGCAATATCAAAATGGAGTGCAAAGGTTAGGTACGCCCGTGAAGGTGAATACTTGTGAAGGGGCCCCTTCCTTTCCTCCTACAAAGAAACGGAAACAGAGAAAACAAAAATTAAAAAGAAATATTAAAAGAACAAACACACAATTGCGTGTGAATACATTATTAATAAAGTGCTGTACATAGTAGGTGAATGCTCATTTTGTACATCTTAGCATTGAAACAATTAAACACATCGCAGACACCAGGCTTATGATCCCTCTTTCAGATGTAAAGCAAGCTCCTCATCCATGTTCAATCTCCCCGGATTTGTGGTTTGAAAATCAATTATGTGTCGTTACTCCCATTGCCTAAGGGTTAAGGCTCTATCTCCCCCCCTAGGGTGTTTGGAAATGTATTCTATGATCACATAACTGAAATCTGTAGTGTTGGAAAAGTGGTGTTCATCGAAGTGTCGAGCAACTGGGTACTTGGGGTCATGGTTGGTGATGACCCTGAGATGTTCAAGAATTCTTTTTTTGGCAGCACAGGTAGTGCTGCCTATGTACCACAGTTTACATGTGCACTTAATAGCATAAATGACGAAACTTGTGCCGCAAGTGAGGAATTGGGTGAGTCTTTTGGTAGTTCCCTTGTACTCAAGTGTTCCTTTGGATTTGCTGTTCTTACAGGCCTTGCCGTGGCTGCATGGGTAAAAACCAATTAGGCCATGTTGTGTGTTGGTAGGGTATTCGGTGATATCATTCCTGACCACCAAATCCTGTATATTCCTGTGCCGTCAATAGCTGATTTGAGGTCTGTTAGGTATGGTGGTGCCTAAAATACCATCTGTTTTGAGAATATCCCAATGTTTGCTGAGTATATGTTTCACCTTGTGTGATTCTGCATTATTGGTGAGGATCATGCGTGTAGTATCATCACTTTGATTCTGCTCTTCCTCAAGTTTGTCACAAAGGGTTTCAGTTCTTTCAACTCCTTCAGCCCGTTCACAGGCTTTCTTGAGAACCCACTTGGGATAACCTCTGCTGCGAAATCTCTCCATAATGTTAGTACTTTCCTCTGCATATGTCACACTGTTGTTGCAGTTCCTTTCGGTCCTCAGCAGCTCACCATACGGAATACTCCTTCAAAGGGCCTCTGGGTGGCTGCTGAGGGCATGCAGGACGCTGTTACCTGCTGTGGCTTTGCGGAAGAGAGAAGTACATATGGTATTGTTTTATATCTCAAGAGCGACATCAAGGTACTCAGTCTTTATACTGCTAATGTTCCCTGTCACGTGGATGTTATACTTGTTACTATTAAGTTTGATGATGAACCTTTCAGCATCATCCTTGGTTCTCTTCCATATGATGTACAAGTTATCAATGTAGCGTAGCCACATGATGACTTTTTGAAGGTCCCCAGACAAGGTGGTGCTGGCGGTCCCCAGTAGGTAGTTATAGTTAGGACCTATTTTCCATAGGAAATCCGCAACATTCTATGTGCAATAACTTTGGCGCCGGTTGACGAATCTTCGCGAAATGTTAAAAACTTATGGTCAGCTTTGGCCCGCTCCTATCCTGAAAGGTTGGGGGTGATTCGTCAAGCGGGGGCTGAGAAAAAAGGGGGTCCCAAAATGTGTTTTCCCCATGCAATTTTCCTTAGGAAACTTTAGCCGCGGCTACAGCCCGAACTGCTGTACAAGATTACTCCAAATTTGGCAAAGAGGTAGGCCTTGGTTCAGAAAGGTGCCTTTTTGTTAAATGGTGTAAATCTGTTCAGTAGTTGCTGAGAAAATGAAAAGTAAAAACACATATATATCTATGGCCGCTGTGGATCCGCACACCCGGTGTGCACCTTGCGCACACCCTCCCGATCATGAGCTGCATGCTAATCGGCTGTCAACACTCTAAACCAGGAAGTGTTGGCAGCCATTTTGTGCCTCAGTAGAACCGAGGCACAAGAAATCACTCAAAAAAGGGTACAAACCCCAAAAAGGGGGCAGGGGAGAAACACCCCATGGCATGCTAGGGGGTCCAACAAGGGCCGCCAGGGCCCCCCCAAAAATTCTTTTTTAAAATAAATTGGCAAAATCTGTGCTGGGTGCCTGGATTCTGCTGTGAAAAAAAACAAAGTGCGGCCACCCATGCTTCTTTAATAATTAGCCCCCGGTGTGGCCAAATCCCAGGGGCAATAATATTTAATGTAGTGGGGGGCCCAGAGGGTCCCCGGGGACCGCCACTCCAGGGGCTTTTATCAAATATTTGCGGAGGGCCTCACAGCCCCCCAAGTCCTGGGGACCCCCACCCCAGGGCTACAAAATACATGGGTGGGGGGGCTCAAAGGCCTCCTCAAGCCCCAGGGACCACCACCCCGGGGCTTTATAACAATATATGCGGGGCTCACGGCCCCACGCAGCTCCGTGGACCACTTTGATTGTGTATTTTTTTTTTTAAACTGTGCGGGGGCTCAAGCCCCCCCATCTGCCCCGGGGACTCCCACCACCCTGGGGCACTAAATAGTAAAATTGTAGGGTCCGTGACGTACTCCCCAGCCCCGGGGACCACCACCCACCAGGACTTTGTAAATTGTGGGAGGGGGGCCGCACAGTCCCACTCCTGGAGCCTTGTCATGGCCCTGGGGACTGCAACCCCCAGGCACTGCTCCTGCAGTGTCCCGGGGTGCCCACCCCCAGGACACTGTAGATTGCTATGGCAGGGCGGGAGCCTCGTGGCTCCCGCCCTTCCATAGCAAACTTGGTTTGGATTTTGGAAGGTTTCCCTGCTCTCTCTTTGCTCTCTGCTCTCTCAAAATGCAAACCAGATTGCTTTTCCACACGGGGAGCTGCATGTTAGCGGCTCCCCATGTGGAAAAGCAATGCTGGCTCCTGAAGGACGCCTGGTGTGAACGCGTTGGGTGCACAACTCCAAAACGCGTTGGTTGCGCGACTCCAAAATTGTTTTTTTTATATTCTTTAAATATACATAACGCTTATGTGTTTAGATCTTGGGTGGCCCTAAAAAGAGCCCTTGTGTTTATTGAGAGATTTTGGTACCTTTAAGAAAGTACCTATGCAGAGTCTAAAGTTGATGAGGAACCCTCGTCTGTAAAATGTACACCATCTCTCCTATAGATGCCATCCATGTTAAAACGCAGATTGTTGTGGTAAATGGACCCCATCCTATAATCTCTGAGATAAGCAGAAACAGCTTTATTGACATGTTTCCTAGCTTTCTCAATCTGTGGACAAAATAGATTGGACCAGTTCCATTTCTGTCTTTGGCATATGTTAGAATAGACAAAGGCAGTTTGGGGGAAAAATGTCATTAATTCTCCAAAGGTGTACTTCATAAGCATTTTCAGACCTACCCCAGTCAAAGTGCCTAGGTCATTGCCTCCGCAGTGCCCAATTATGAGGTCAGGGTGTTGGAGATGCAAAAAGGATTTAACCAATGGCATAAATTGGTGCCACTTTAATCCTCTCTGTCCAATCCATTTAATGTCTACGTTTGGCAAAGCTAAATCTTTGTCAATACCTCTGTTTTCTTGCATACCTTTGGCTCCAGATAATATAGCTGTGTCTCACAATCCACACTCTAAGCATCTTGAAAGGAGGTCTTGAGGAACTCAGAAGGTGTCTGTATGTGAAATTAGAAGTTTGAAAACTAAGTTTTTTTCTAAAATGGTGGCTAAGATGCAGTTTTGGACAAAGAAGAGAAATGATTGCCTGTTTGAGAACATTATAGACTGAACAGTAGGGTGCTTGTTTCTGTGTTTTAAAAGCATGTTTCTTATTGGTTAATAAAAACTGTTTGAAAGGAACATTACATAGGGTAAGCTTATATTTTGAAAAGTCAAGCACACTTGCTGTTTGGAATTGCAACATTGTGTGCTGAACTTGTGACCTGTGTGTTCAGTTGAGTGTTCTATGAAATGTTACTATGGTAAAAGCCATTAAGCAGAATGGGAGTAGGGTTGAAAGTTATGTCAATCGGAATGGGTTGAAACGAAAGTCCAACCTATCCTGTTGTCAAGTTTTAGTAGTATTAGAAGCCAGTCATTGCTTATGCATTTGCAGAATTAGTCAGGCATTCACACTAGAGTGCAGTAGGGAAATATGTAACCCTGGGCAAAGCACTACGCTACGCTTGCGTAGTTTGCGAAGTTTGCACAACTTTGCACTACGCGAACTGCATGTAGCACAGTGCAAACATGGGTAGCATCGAGTAGTACAGCGGTTATTTTTTGCTTGCTCGCGGTCCTCAACGTCAAGTTGGCGACCACGAGCAAGCAAAATGACATCTTCGCAAGACTTTTTCCTTGTTCGTGATCAGCAACATCAAGTTGCCGATCGCGAGCATGGAAAATAAACCTCCCAGCGAGATTCTCAATGTGTGGAGGTCAGGTTTCTCATTGGGAGTGGTCACGCATGCTTGCGCCCGCTCGCGAAGAGAAACTACCAGTCCACGTTAAGAAAGCTGCAGCTCGAGTAAAAATCTACTCTAGCGGCAGTAAAGTACAGCTCGCACTGTTCAAGATGCCATTTTCAATAATTCCACAGTGCCGGATGTTTGTCCGCAATGTGCAATCATTGAAAACGACATCTTGTAAAGTGCGAACATGCTACTAAGCAGTTCGCGTAGTGCTACGCATAGCTCGCGTAGTGCGAAGTGTACTTTGCATACCTACGCATATCGCTACTTCGCGAACTACGCCCACCCTCAGAAATATGTAGAATGTGTGCAGTCACCTTACCCTTTCCAGACTAGTAAGTCTGTGTCGCTAAAGACAAGGAATAGTGTTGCTTGTCTAGAATCACACTGTGAGTCTGTGTGCATTTGGGCAACCATTGTGAGAAAAGCATTTGGTTACTTCATGTCTTTGCTGACACATAACTGCTTAAAAACCTATCCTATTGTGAAGTTTTAGTAGTATTAGGCAAGTCAGGCAATCACATTAGAGTGCAGTAGTGAAATATGTAAAATGTATGCAGTCAACTTACCCCTTACAGACCAGTGAGTCTGTTTTGCTAAAGTCCAAGGAATAGTGTTGCTTGTCTAGAATCACACTGTGAGTCTGTGTGCATTTGGGCTACCATTGTGAGAGAAGCATTTGGTTACTTCATGTCTTTGCTGACACATAACTGTTTAAAAACCTATCCTGTTGTCATTTTTTAGTAGTACTAGAACCTAGTCATTGTTAATGCATTCACAAAATGAGTCAGGCATTCACACTTGAGTGCAGTAGTGAAATATATAGAATGTGTGCAGTCACCTTACCCCTTACAGACTAGTGAGTCTGTTTTGCTAAAGTCCAAGGAATAGTGTTGATTGTCTAGAATCACACTGTGAGTCTGTGTGCATTTGGGGAACCATTGTGAGAGAAGCATTTGGTTTAAGCATGGGCTGGAAATTCGTTCCGATCGCTTTGCTGATTTTTGGCAATTTCGCAATGTGCGAATCGCGCGAAATTGCCCAAAAATCCGCAATTCGTGAGTTGGCGAATTTTTTTTGCTTGGTCGCGTTTCAAAAATACTATCTCGCCCGTGCAGCATTGACTTACCGTGATCGGGAGTCCGCCGAGTTGCTTTCCTCCCGGTTTGCGTGCGCTGCACCATTTTGGATCTGGCTGCATGATCGCGCAAGACTTTTCGACTTCAAGTACGTCATCGAGTCCTGCCATCTTGCACTGCGAGAGTTTGAGAACGCGAATACATCATAAAGGCCCGCAATCACGCATCGCGAGAGTAAACAATAGCGAATACGTAGATGCGACGCGCAGCTGACATCCGGCGGGAGATTTGAACAGCACGCTTTCCCGAAATTGCAAAAATTGCAATTCTGCACAAGAAATCGATCGCTGGCAGCATAAACCTTCTGAAAATGATGATTTGGATCAGAATAACTCCTCAGATTGACATTTGACTGCACTTTTTTGTGCAAGGAGAATTTTCGGGGGGTGGTGGGAAGGAAGTGCCCTAGAGTCTCCAACTTCCTGTTCCTATCCAGCAGGCTCCTCCCATTGCTTTGTCCATGTCCTGGTCAATTTTCATTTGGATCTGGAGCTGGGAGGATTACTCTTTGTGGCTGCTGCTGGATATTTGTATTTGAGGACTTTTTTTTATCTCTTTTGGATTTGAGATTTTACAAGTAAGTTGTTGTTGTTTGTTTGGGGCATTGCAGTTGCTGCAACTACAATGTATAAACTTTTTCACAACTTTAAAAAATATATATTGTTGGTAGGCCACTGGATCCAGTATTCCCAGGGTTAGTCATGGGTGCATTATACAACTGTTTCTGTCAGTTTTGTTGAAGTTAAATATCATTTACGGCATGGATGGCATGGAATTGAATAGCTCACTGTTATATGTGGAAGTTTTTTTTAAATTTTGGGGTGCGTGTTAAAGCCACACTAGCCAGGAGGCCCAGGGGTAGTCAGTGGTGCATGGACCAAGTCTTTCTGAGGGGTCTCTTGAATTTAAACATAATTTAGGGCATGAATGGCATTGGATTGAGGTGATTTTTGTGTGTATTTAGATTTTTTGGGTGTTGTTGTGGCCTTTTCCAGGGCCTGGCCATGTGGGTGGGGGCCATTTTGATGCCTGGTCCAGGGCCTGGCCATGTGGGTGGGGGTCTAGGGGCCATTTTTAAGCCAGGCAGTGTGCTTTGTGCCATAGGCCTGCACCTAGTCTGCCTTGCTTTCATCCATTATGCCCAAGGGCACTCAGTGGTGCATGGACACATTCTTTCTGTGTGGTCTCTTGAATTTCAACATCATTTCTTGCATGGATGGCATTGTATCGGGGTGATTTTTGTGTGTATTTTGATTTTCTGGGGTGTTGTTGAGGCCTAGTCGAGGGCCTGGCCATATGGGTGGGGATCTAGTGGCCATTTTGAAGCCAGGCAGTGTGCTTTGTGCCATAGTCCAGCACCCAGTCTGCCTTGCTTTCATCCATTATGCCCACAGGTACTCAGTGGTGCATGGACAAAGTCTTTCTGTATGGTCTCTTGAATTTAAACATCATTTATTGCATGGATGGCATTGGATTGGGGTGATTTTTTTTGTGTGTATTTTGAGGTTTTTTTTGGTGCTGTGGTGGCCTGGTCCAGGGTCTATCCATGTGGGCGGGGGCCATTTTGAGTCCTGGTCCAGGGCCTGGCCATGTGGGTCGGGGTCTAGCGGCCATTTTGAAGCCTAGCAGTGTGCTTTGTGCCATAGGCCTGCACCCAGTCAGCCTTGGCTTTCATCCATTATGCCCAGAGGTACTCAGTGGTGCATGGACAAAGTCTTTCTGTGTGGTCTCTTGAATTTAAACATCATTTATTGCATGGATGGCATTGGATTGTGGTGATTTTTGTGTGTATTTTGATTTTTTTAGGTGCTGTTGTTGCCTGGTCCAGTGCCTGGCATGTGGGTAGGGGCTATTTTGAGGCCTGGTCCAGGGCCTGGCCATGTGGTTGGGGGTCTAGGGGCCATTTTGAAGCCAGGCAGTGGGCTATAGTCCTGCACCCAGTCTGCCTTGCTTTCATCCAATATGCCCAGGGGTACTCAGTGGTGCATGGACACATTGTTTCTGTGTGGTTTCTTGAATTTAAACATCATTTATTTAATGGATGGCATAGGATTGGGGTGATTTTTGTGTGTATTTTTATTTTTTTGGGTGCTGTTGTGGCCTCGTCCAGGGCCATGTGGGTGGGGGCCATTTTGAGGCCTGGTCCAGGGCCTGGCCCTGTGGGTGGGCGTCTAGGGCCATTTTGAAGTCAGGCAGTGTGTTTTGTGCCATAGGCCTGCACCCAGTGTGCCTTGCTTTCATCCATTATGCCCAGGGGTACTCAGTGGTACATGGACACGTTGTTTCTGTGTGGTTTCTTGAATTTGAACATCATTTATTGCATGGATGCCATTGGATTGTGGTGAATTTTGTGTGTATTTTGATTTTTTGGGGTGTTGTTCGGGCCTGATCCAGGGCCTGGCCATGTGGGTGGGGGTGGGCATATTGAGGCCACGCAGTTTGTGCCATAGGCCGGCAAGCTTGCGGGCCAGTAGGCCTAGGGTTATGAATGGGTGCCTGAAACAACTCTCTCTCTGTGGTCTCTCTTCTATTAATTTAAACATCCATTTTTTAATTAGAATTGCTAATTTTATTTTGGTTCATTCCGTTTTTGGGTGTGTTGTGTTAATAATAATAAATACCTAGTTGCAATAGCATTAGGTGAAGCACGACATATGCAACATTTATTTAACTGATGTTCCTCTGGCTTCTTTGCTTTTAGGTGCACAAAGACTGAAAACCAGGAATTACCTCATCACTTGTTGCAGTGCCAGTAAGAAGTCCTGCTGCAGTGTGTATACAACGTCACGCGACATCACGTTTGGCCACAGACAACTCTGCAACTAGTGCAACTGCGTCCTGCTGTTCTGACATCTAAAGAAGATGGGCCCAAAGAAAGGTTTCCGTAGCTCCTCTACCAAGAAAGTTGCCAGTGCCACTGCCAGTAAGAAGGAGCAGAAGAAGCAAGTGGCGCCTCTTACCAAGGAGACTGGTGTGCCGACCGCCACTTTTTTTGGGGAAAACAAAACCTACGCCTGCAGCAGGGCCGGCCCTAGGCATGTGCAAACTGTGCACCTGCACAGGGCCGCCAAACCCCAGGGGCCGCCACGACGAGGATTTGTGCCGGTGCTTTCCGGGGCTTAGCACCGGCACTTATTTATCAGGGCCTGGTCTAGACCAGCTTGCCACTGCCATCTCATATCAACAAACTGAGCGTGCATCAAAAATTAATTAAATCGACCGTGCACAAGATTCGCACTCTCACGTTCTTTCCCTTGAAGAGCTGAGACAATTATAAATCCATTTTGTGTTGCCGGTGGCCGGGCCTCTGATTGGCTGGATTTGGTCATGTGTGGCTGCAGCAGGCGCAGCGGCTGCGTGCGTGCGTAACCTTTTTAAAATGACACAATGCCAGCCCGCCTTATGATCACGAAGCATACACGCACCGACAGTCCGCCACTATTATTTGCAGAAGGAGCATGACGTGAAGTGTGCAGCACCAGCAGTCTTGGGTAGGAATTTCTTCAATGTCAAGTTTTACTGACAGACAACGTTTCAGAATAATAAAACAGACATATTTGCTGTAACAGATATGGCTTCTCAGCAGCAAAGTTTACCGAGGTCAATTTACTTAATGTTTTAGGCACATTTAAATGTTTAAATGTATTCCGTGTACATGCTCTGTCCTTCCTCTCTCGCTCTTAAACTCTAGTACATCTCCATGGACGTAAGAAAGGCCCCTGCAGACAGTGCAGCCCCGCGGTGCGGTGGGTATCAGGAGCTCCGGGGTGCCCCTAGGCACAGTGTGCTCACTGACTGGATTTGGAACCAGTTCGTTTTACAGTTATGCTCCTGCGCACATGTCCCACGATGTGCATCACAACAAAGATTCACATGAGCCATTGGTTACACATGGTGCACTGCAAGCTGCGCGCCTAGGCGTGCGTGGTCTTCAGGGCGGGGCACAGGTTGTGACAATATTGTGTCAAGCTCGATGTAAACTGCACATGTGCGGGGGCGGTGGACCATAATTTGGCAGCAGTCTGTACCCGCTACAGAAGCTGCAGGTCACAGGTGAGACAAGTGAAATAAACTAAGTCATCACGATATTACAATCACGTCTTGCGGTGAAGGTGCTGTATTTACAGACCCCAGGGTAGCGAGAATCGAGCCCCACAATTTCCTTATTGTTAATGCCCGCGCTCGTGGGTATGGATTGCTCCCAGCAAGCTTTCCGTTTACTAGCATACACGTGAAAATCTCTGCCACTTCTCAAATTTGGAGCCCAGTAAAAGAACACCTCGTTAGCGGCATCACTGCATTGACCACTGCTCGGGTTACAACACACCAGCTACTCTGTGGAAGTTCAGGTGTCCACCCAAAGAGCAAAAATGCTCGAGTTAGCTCAATTTGTAAAACGAAATCTAAAGCATCATAAAGGTTAATCTACGCAGCCCTTCTTCCAACTCCATGTCCTGGCGCATGCAGATTAGCAGTTTTTGAGGCCACTATGTCAGTCTGTGTATATAGTTTTCGGTATTGGATTTATAATATTATGCAGACAGTTTGAAATCCTTCTCCAACCCCTCTGTAAGGTAAATAGAGAAGCCTGCAGAAATATTTACATGCATACAACTAATTAAGCAGTCTGATGTTAAATGGGTGGTTAAATCTGCATGAGACGTAGTGGTTGATTGTGCATGAGGCATGGGTGTCAGTCATTGGAGGGTGGCAATTTCTGGTTTGAGGAAATGAATAGTCAGTTATTGTGTATTCAATTTTGTGTATTCAATTTTGTGCATCTGACTATGCACTTGTGTGTACTGTGCTCCACAAGCGCCCCACAAGCGCCCCGCCTGCTCTCCATTTGCTTTGTAGTCACTTACAATGCATGACGTCTATTACAACATTGCTTCCAGTATCTTAATTGCACCATAGCAGGCAGTTTTATCTTGAGCAAGAAATGCACATGTAAACTCCAACCCCAAGAATTATGAGCCCGTTTTGGATAAGGTGTGTATAAATAAGGCAGATGTTCTTTGTTTTAACAAAGTTATGCAGTGTAACGATGAGACCTGCGTGGCATTGGGAAGCACATCTAGCGACGTGCAGAACAGAGTCAAAGATTATCCTGGAGTTAGGCATGGGGTATGCGAGGCACTCTGGATTGTATGTGGGAGGGTTCTGGCTTGGAGAAGTGTGGTGGGGGCTTCAACCTTTAGACAGAAGACCATTGACAGAGCCAGTGTGCATTTTAGCATGGCAATATTAGAGAGATAAGGAAGCCAGGTTAGGCCACTTGAAAAACTGAGGCCTCAAGCTTCTGTACATGGCCTGAGCCTGGAGTGTAGGTTTTGGGGAGCACAGCCGCCAGCAACTTCAAATTAAAGGGGGGAGGGGGGGGGGGGTTAGGAGGAGGTGGAAGGGTGATTCTCAGCCTGGATTTTTGAGAACAGTTAACAATGTAGAAAGATAATATGTAAAGCATCGTATTGTTATTTTTGATAGTGTCATGTTAGTATTTTACTCATTTTTTACTTATTTTGTGGAATCACACAATTGCCCAGTGTGTTTGGTCAAAACTGGATGGAGCTTAAACAACGTTGCAGACGATTTTGTGTCCTGCTGTCCCTCAGTCGCATTCTAGGGACATCTGTGGCAATCGCAAATACTTTTCTAGGTGCACAATTAAACTGCGAAATTTGTGAAAAGAAATATGATTTAATCAATGTTTTAAAGTAAGGTTTGGGGTTCTCCCAAGATTGTTAGAGGCAAATTAGAATCAAACACTGCATTTTGATGCACTTTGCACCAGAAACATTGGTAAAATCTAGATCAGACTGAAAGACAAAGTCAAGGAAGATTTATGGTATGGCCCAAGGGAAAATATGTAGCAAAAATACCACATTACAAGGACCCTCAATCTAAAGCATTAATGAAAATGAATGATATTAACGGTGGATCTGAAATACGTGCCTCTGTCTCTGTGCAGTGGCATAACATTAGCCCCCGAGGGCGGCCTCCTCCGGCACTGTGCATGGGCGGCAGACCCATGGCTTGAGAGCTCCTGACTGAGTTAAGACTGTGGACCCCACATGTACTTTGCAAGGGGGGGGACCTCAAGCTACGTTACACCACTGTACGTCTCAGTATGTAGCCTCCTTCTGAATGGGAGCCATCAATCATGGTCTTGTCAGAAAGAGAAGTTTCTCCATATCGTACTAGAATATTTCCATTTGAAGTATTTTGCATACTGGAGCAGTTCTCACTTGTTAAAGAAGCTAATATGCATTTTTTAATTGCTATCCTTTCTTTGCAATTGGAAGTGTTCTCTTCTTTAGTTTACTAATGATTGATTCAGGAACTATTTTTTTTAAATTTGTGGACTCTGAGCTCTAAACATTAACCAGAGTGTTATGGCAACACATTTGTGTGTGAGCTGGAGGTAACTTGTGGTACGATCAGTGCTGAATCTGCTCATGTGATAGCAGTTCGTGGTGGACTCAGGCACTCAATTTCGCTGACCAGGGCTAGTAATGTGTACCGAGTACACTGAGCTGTGGTGCACGTTTGCGTAACATAGTTGACAATGTGCAAAACATAATCCCTCAAGGGAAATAATCATGCCTTACTTGTTTCCTAGATGTGAAGAAACAGAATGTTTGTAAATATGAATCACTGGAAGATGCTGTGATGGAATTAATGACTATCAGGCAGTGCAGAGGAATATGGCCAGAGAAACCTATTTTGATTTGTGTGCCTACCTATCAGTTATTTTAGACGAACCACCAGTTGGCTGAGGCTATAGATTTGTGTGTGACAGTGTTTGGTGCTTAGAACGTTTACTAATGCCTGTGTGTTTGAAAATTATACAATGCAACATACTAAGGATGGATTGATGTATTATACAGTATAAAATGATGTCATATTGTTTTTTAACATGCATGATTCTGCCACTCCAGGAAATAGTTGCTCTTTCAAAGAGCATTCATTGCCAGAGAGAAAAGGCTGTGAAGACATTTGCTTTATCTAAATAAGCCTTCAATGTGGCATGATCCAAATTGTCCAGTTGGGAAGGCAATTTGAATGCTCTGTGGCATGCTGAAAGTCCAAGAGTGGTAGTATGTGTGCAGGTTTAAATTCCACGTGTGAGAAATAAGCAAAAAAGCAGTTGGATAATTGGTGCTGCTGGTGCTTTGTTGAGAGGACCTGTAAAGTCGGCGTCCTTACCCGTCGGGAATGGTGGAGCCCGACCCCTACTGACGTGTCGTTTCCGGCTTCTCCACAGAGCCCCGAGTGGGAACACGGAAACGTCTCTGACGGCGAGTGCGAGGACGACGGGCCCTTTAAGTGGGCGTCACCATATGCGGGGGAAGCCCCGGCCCTTCGTGACGTCCCTGAGACCGCATTGGTCAAAAGAGAGGAAGTCCGGTATACCGTGTGTGGAGACACCGCAAGGAAGGAGGCGGAACCAGCGGAGACGGAGTATCGGAGCGCGACAGCAGACGGAACCTGGAGAATCGAAGCAGGAAACTACGGAGAAGTCAAAGGCGAAGCAGAACCACGAGGCGAGCCAGGAGGCCAACGACCCTGCGGACCGCCATGCCACACTCCCGAGGGAGGAGTGTGGCTGACACAGGTACGGCGGCGTTTGGCGACTTGGATAGGCAAGCGTAACACTAGCGCTTAGAGAGTCACTGCGTGTACCGCTCCCGCTGCATCCAACCCTTAGTCCTTCCTTTCCTTCTCCCCTACCCTCCTTCCCTACCTTCCGAACTCCAACCACTCTGAGCACGACCATTTATAAACTAGTTTCACTCGGTGTATTCCTATCACTCCCTGGGCCCCCTGGTGCAAACCCATTTGAGGACTGTGTCCTAACGGCCTTTCGCCCTGTTGGTCTTCTTTGTTTCATGTGGTGAGACGCCTGGTGCCCGAGGAGAAGAATCAACTACCTAAGCAGGAACCTTAGACGAGCAGCGCCACGGACCCCAGTACATTCGCCCGGGAGAGACTAACGTTCAGAACTCGAAAGACGTTTGTCACCAAACCCTTAAGAGCTTTAAAAATAAAACCATCCTTAAACCCTACAACTAGCGTCACGGTCGTCCCTTCACCCACGTCCACACTGGTGTCAGAAGTGGGATCCTCCCCTCCCAACACGACCATGGCAATGGAACAAGTGATTCAAACGCTCATTGATGGAAAACAAAAACTAGAGTGCTTAAGAGCGACGGCTGGATGGCTTCACACAAACTCCCTCCAGTTTAACTCCGCAAAAACTGAGGTCCTGTTCTGTTCAGGCACCAAGATACCCCGTCAGTTTCCGACTGATTTCTGGCCCCCAGAGTTTAGTGACAAACCTCTGCCAGTTCCCTCGGTTCGCAACCTGGGAGCCATGCTTGACAACAAATTAAGTATGGAAACCCAGGTGACAAAAACTGTGGGGATCTGCACAGCCCTGCTTCGTTCACTGCGGAAAATCATGCCTCTCCTCCCGGCACAAGCCAGGGCGTCGATAGTCAGGTGTACGATACTCAGTCGCCTTGACTATTGTAACGCCCTGCTCTTGGAGTCTCCAGTCACGCTGATGGATCGTCTACAGCGAATTCAATCTGCCGCCGCCAAGCTGGCTCTTGGCTGGACGAGGAGGGCTTCGGCCACAGCAGCTCTGTCTGAGCTACACTGGCTACCGCTAAAACAACGAGTGGCTTTCAAGTCCCTCTGCATTGTTTTTAAGGCTCTGCATGGACTTGGACCTAAACCTCTGCAAGCCCTGTTTATGTGGTACACTCCTGCCAGGGATCTACGCTCGTCCTCGGCTTGTCTGGTAAAGGTACCCAGATTTAATAAAGCCAGAACAGGAGGAAGATCCTTCAGGGTTGCAGCGGCCAAGCTGTGGAACAACCTACCCACTGACATACGTCAGATGTCCCAGCTTCTTCCGTTTAGGAGACGTATCAAGACCTGGCTTTTCCCTCAATAAACTGTCCGTTGACTGTTCCCCCGGTTATTCGCTAACAGAGTATTCTACAGCGCCAGGAAGCCTGCAAGGTATCACTCGCGCTCTACAAATTCCCAAAATAAAATAAATAAATAATAAAGAGTGGGCTATTGGCCAACAAATAAGCACAGCTGATGCTGACCGGGACTTATTCAGAACATCTCTGACCCAACAATTGGACACTATCCAAAAGGTTGTACAAACTCCTGTTTCATCATCTACACTGGACAGAAGACCCATAGGCCCACACCCATCAGGGGTCGCCTTACAAAAATACGTGAATGGAGAAGATCCCGACGCATTCCTACTAAATTTTGAACGCGCAGCGAGAGCTTGTGGATGGCCTGAAGAGAAGTGGCCTTTCTTTTTGGCTCCACTGCTCTCAGGAGAGGCCCAAACTGCCTACCAGGTGGCAAATCATACCGGAACATCCTCATATGCTGACATAAAAGCAGTGATATTGGACCACCTAGGGATGGATGCAGAGGCATACCGTCTACGGTTTAGAAAAGAGAAGGGCATACCAGGCGAGAATCCAAAGACCATGTACCTGAGGGTAAAAATGGCTGCCGAAAAATGGCTTAGGCCGGATATCCGGAGCAAAGAAGAGGTCATGACCAGTATCATACTAGAACAATTCATGGAAGTGCTACCATACGGCACACAGAGGTGGTTAAGACAACACCCCGGATTAACGGCGGCCCAGGCCATAGAGATGGCGGCCAACTATAATAGAGCCGCACCCCGGTCATTTCCTTGGGACAGTGAAAAAACTACCAAGTCCATAACCCCTACAACCAAACCCGAGAAGAAAAAAACTGTACCCGAACCAATCAGACCACGCCCTTTCAAACTGGAAGGACCCCATGTGAAGGGGCCACAGTGCTTCGAGTGTGGTGAATGGGGCCACATAGCCCGAATGTGCCCCCAACGAAGACCCCCAGACGAACCCATGGAGGTCGGCTACATCCCGCGGACAGTCATGTATACTTCCGAAATGGGCCCATCCTTTTACGTAAGGGTACGAGTAAACCAGAAATTAGTGAAAGCCTTACTTGATTCGGGGTGTCGCCAATCAGTTCTTCAGGAACGCCTTTTACACCCAGACCAGATAGGCCAGGAAGGTACTGTTCTTATCAGGTGCGTCCATGGCGATGTCAAACCCTATCCAATGGCCCGTATAACCATCCAGCCCATAGGTAGAGAGCCCTGTTCAGTGAAGGTGGGGGTAGTAAGGTCTTTACCCGAAGAGTTGATACTAGGGGTAGATAACCCAGACTTCCTGTCATTGTTCAAGAGGGAGTTAAAAGACAACACCGCGGACGCTTATTTGTCAGTAGACCCCTGGGTATTAGATAGAGGGTTTAAGTTTGCACAAGCCAATGATCCCTCTCTATTGAACGCCTGGGAAGCAGCACACTATTCTCAAACCTCGCCAACACAGAGTTACCCCAGGTTCAGGACAGAAAACGACCTGCTCTACAGGGAAAATAAAGAGGGAGAACCCACCCAACTAGTAGTGCCCAAGGAATTCAGAAAACAGATTCTCTTCTATGCACACACACACCTAACAGCTGGGCATAGTGGTAGTGAGAAAACTACTCAGAACATTGTTCGTCTCTTTTACTGGCCTGGGATATACAAAGAGGCAGACACCTACTGTAAACAGTGCGAGGTGTGCCAAAAAAAAAACCTAACTCGACCACCCGCAGTACCCCTGCAACCCCTGCCAATAATTGGAAATCCCTGGGATAGGGTAGGCATGGACCTGATTGGGCCCCTACCACGTACATCACGTGGCCATACATACGCTCTGGTGGTCATTGATTACAACACTAGATTCCCGGAAGCCTTTGCACTCAGTACTCCGACTACTAAGAATGTAGCGGACAAGTTGGTGGAGTTGTTTTCAAGGGTAGGCTTCCCTCGCGAGATTCTCATGGACCAGGGAACACCATTCGTTTCCCGGATGATGAAAGAGGTGTGCAAAACGCTTGATCTACACCACATCCGAACGTCCGCCTATCATCCTCAGACGGATGGCCTCGTGGAGAGGTATAATAGGACCCTAAAAACTACCCTGAAGAAGCTATTGAATACTGAGAATAAGGACTGGGACAGAGTGCTACCCCTAGCATTGTATGTGATAAGAGCCCAAGTACAAAGCAGTCTAGGGTTTTCTCCATTCGAACTACTCTATGGCCGCCAACCACGGTCCCTGTTAGAGATTACCAGGGAAGCATGGGAGAATGAAGGGGCTGCTGAACAGAGAAACCTGTTGGAGTATACCCAACAGTTAAGATCAAGATTGGGCAAGTTGAGGGACTTAGCTTATTCAAACCTAGAAAAAGCTCAAGGCGCTCAAAAACGGCACTACGATAAAGGAAAAAAATGGAGGACCCTGGAGAAGGGAGACTGGGCTCTGGTACTTCTGCCTTCATCCACCCAAAAGTTTCAGAGTGAGTGGAAAGGTCCCTATAAAGTTGTAGACACCTACGGGCGTACCACATACAGCTTACAAATGTCCCAGAATAGGAGACAAACCTTCCACATTAATCTCCTTAAGAAATGGATAGGGCCATATCCCCGTCAGGCTAACTTGTCCTTACCAGAAGATAGGAGCGGGTCTACCCTGAAACAACTACCAGTGAACCCGGATTTGTCTGAGGCAGAACGAGGAGAGTTGATGTCAACTCTACTGCCCTTTTCCCCTATCTTTTCGGACACCCCTGGGTGTACCCATATGGCAGAGCATCAAATACACACTAAAGAAGGGCAGATCGTAAAACAAAGACCATACCGCATCCCAGCGGCAAAAAGGGCGGATGTAAAGAAAGAGGTGCAGGACATGCTTCGACTCGGGGTGATAAGACCTTCCAAGAGCAATTGGTCCTCCCCCATAGTCATGGTCCCTAAACCCGACGGGTCTACCCATTTTTGTATGGATTTTAGGGCCCTTAATGCTGTGTCGTCATTTGACGCATTTCCAATACCCCGGGTGGATGAACTCATAGAGCGGATAGGGGATGCTCATTACATTACCACCCTGGACCTGACCAAGGGGTATTGGCAGGTGCCTCTCAGGGAGGGGGATCGCCACAAAACAGCCTTTGCTACTGAAGATGGGCTCTTTGAATTTACTGTCTTACCGTTTGGACTCCATGGAGCCCCAGCTACCTTTCAGCGGTTAATGAATAGGGTACTGGCCAATCACACCGCATACAGTTCGGTGTACCTGGATGATATAGTCATCTTTAGTTCATCCTGGAAAGAACATCTAGTACACGTATCCAAAGTCTTGACCGCTTTACAAGCAGCCGGACTCCATGTGAACGCAAAGAAATCAAGAGCCGCATTTCCAAAAGTGAAATACCTGGGATTCATGCTAGGCGAGGGAGTCATAGCCCCGCAGGAGGAAAAGATCAAAGCCATAACTAGTACTCCTTTTCCAGCCACAAAAAGGGATTTACGTGCATTCCTAGGTCTTATAGGGTACTATAGGAGATTCACCAAGAACTTTGCAGACCTGTCAAGTCCCCTGACGGACCTTCTGCAGAAAAATGTAAAGAACGCTCTGCCGACTCCTCCATCGGAAGCAGCCCTCAAAGCCTTCCAGACTCTAAAGACAGCCCTTACCACAAGCCCGGTTCTCTTACCATCAAATTTTGAGAAGCCCTTTTCCCTGGCCACTGATGCCTCTGACACCGGCATTGGGGCTGTGCTGTCACAGGAGGGGGATGACGGAGTGGAACATCCCATACTCTATATCAGCAGAAAGCTCCACCCCAGGGAACGGAAATACCCCGCGGTGGAAAAAGAGTGCCTTGCCATCCGGTGGGCAATTGACAAGCTGAGGTATTACCTAGAAGGGAAAGCTTTTGTCCTATACTCAGACCACGCACCCCTTCAGTGGATGCAAAGAAATCGTTCCCAGAATGCTAGGATTTTGCGGTGGTTTCTCTTCCTGCAGCCATTTGCCTTCAAAGTTGTGCATCGGAAGGGAGTAGACAATGGCAATGCCGATTTCCTCTCCAGGATGCCTATTCTCCCCGATCGGGAGAATCCAGGGGGGGAGGAATGTAAAGTCGGCGTCCTTACCCGTCGGGAATGGTGGAGCCCGACCCCTACTGACGTGTCGTTTCCGGCTTCTCCACAGAGCCCCGAGTGGGAACACGTAAACGTCTCTGACGGCGAGTGCGAGGACGACGGGCCCTTTAAGTGGGCGTCACCATATGCGGGGGAAGCCCCGGCCCTTCGCGACGTCCCTGAGACCGCATTGGTCAAAAGAGAGGAAGTCCGGTATACCGTGTGTGGAGACACCGCAAGGAAGGAGGCGGAACCAGCGGAGACGGAGTATCGGAGCGCGACAGCAGACGGAACCTGGAGAATCGAAGCAGGAAACTACGGAGAAGTCAAAGGCGAAGCAGAACCACGAGGCGAGCCAGGAGGCCAACGACCCTGCGGACCGCCGTGCCACACTCCCGAGGGAGGAGTGTGGCTGACACAGGTACGGCGGCGTTTGGCGACTTGGATAGGCAAGCGTAACACTAGCGCTTAGAGAGTCACTGCGTGTACCGCTCCCGCTGCATCCAACCCTTAGTCCTTCCTTTCCTTCTCCCCTACCCTCCTTCCCTACCTTCCGAACTCCAACCACTCTGAGCACGACCATTTATAAACTAGTTTCACTCGGTGTATTCCTATCACTCCCTGGGCCCCCTGGTGCAAACCCATTTGAGGACTGTGTCCTAACGGCCTTTCGCCCTGTTGGTCTTCTTTGTTTCATGTGGTGAGACGCCTGGTGCCCGAGGAGAAGAATCAACTACCTAAGCAGGAACCTTAGACGAGCAGCGCCACGGACCCCAGTACATTCGCCCGGGAGAGACTAACGTTCAGAACTCGAAAGACGTTTGTCACCAAACCCTTAAGAGCTTTAAAAATAAAACCATCCTTAAACCCTACAACTAGCGTCACGGTCGTCCCTTCACCCACGTCCACAGGACCCTTATACTGAGGTTATGAATTCTGGAATGTATCTTGATTTGAAGATTCAGGATTCGAATCACCATTAATTTAGGGAAAATATTTCAGCTGGATAATCAAGAAATGTCTGGGGAATTCTAACGTGGGAACATCGAGGTTCAAAGATGTTTTATCCAATATTTTGTTGACCAGGTGAATTTTAAGAAACACGGTGCATATAGAAAATATGTGCCTCTTTTGTAATCTGTCTGGTCTGTGATACAGAACTACATTTGGAAACTCCAGTTAAGTTGTATGTTTTTTACTATTTGAATTTTAATAAATGCACATATATTGCTACGGAGGGGGGTGAGTAATAGTAACAAGCACAATTGGTAAATTAATCGCTTTCACAGAATACTGAACTATTTACGATCCAAATGCTTTTGGCCACTGGAAGTGATAAATGGCTCATTCAAGTGTACTATATGATTTTATTTTCGCAGGGCGGGGAAACTCCTATCAAAAACTTACTTGAGCAAGGCTCACTTGCTGAAATTCAGATCCGGTATTACATCTGGCTTTCAGCAGTCCCAGTTGAGTTTCTGGGTGGAGCCAAAAGAAGTGGGTGGAGCCAGTGGAGAAGTGGGTGTGGCCTCCAACAAACATTTGAGCACCTGGACTTCATATTTTACAAATTAAGCACTGGGCGGCCCCCTGGCAGGGATTAGGAATATAGTGACAGGAGGCTTTTTGAAATAATATGTGGTCTGAGGTTGTATAAACGGCAGTAAGAAGGGCTGACGTTGTTGTCAGATGCTCTATGTTGTCCCATGTTTTGTTGCTCAGTTTGGCTGGTGATAGTATTAAAAGCGTGGATTGTTTGCATCCCTTGTGACTTCGTACTTGGTTCTTTAAAAGTCTGAGCAGGGTCCCGCAGCGCGGGGGACCGTTCCACCGGGCTTTGGAGATTGCTGCCTGTCCCTGAACCCTTGCACAGCATGCCGCACTTTACTCATGGCCCCTGGAGGGGCTCTGACACCATAAAAGTCTGAGCACAGTCCTGCAGCGTGGGACGCGCCCGGACGAAGACCTGGGCGTCCTAGACCAGAATAGACTGGGCTGGGCCACTGACCTAATATAAGTAGGGGCCCCCTGAATTAGATGCAGGGCAGACCAGCAGGGGAAAAACCTTATCTAAGATCAAGAAAAGGAAGTCTGCCCCATGTATTTAGATTAAAGGCTCTTATAGAGTCCAAAAATATTGTTCAATGAACACAACTTTGAGCTCACTTTCAATCAGGGCCATTCACTGAGAATTCGGACACAGGATACAAAAATATATCATTTTATTTTTATAAGTATTTTTCTCAAAAGCATAATTGTACAAAATTGACAATATTTCAATCACATGGAATTCAATAAGACGCCCCAAGTCTCACATTCATTCTTCATTCTTCATCACAGCAACATTCTACTAAGCTCTCATCACCCATTCCAACATTCGTATCCTATTCATACATTCCGTACACATCGTACACTAATACACTGGAGTTGTCCTGCGACATCCACTCAGCAACTCGCTGGGGAGAAAGATGGTGGTAATAGCAGGACAACGTAACCACGCCAACGCGCGTTTCAGTGCTAGGCCCGATCTGCGGCCGCACCTTCGTCAGGGCATGTATACGATGGGAAACAAGCAGGGGCAAGAAGAAATCAGGAAAGCGGCCACTCTCATATAGGGGGGTCACATGAAAACAGTCTGGTACACTCTCGAGGATGATGTTAAGAAAAATCACGTTGTTCTAGAGGGAAATGTTCCATCAGGCAGAAATGTTCATAAACAAGTCCCAAGGAATGGAGCCTTATCTGCATAGAATGCTAAAGGGCAGACGCGGCTGCGTAGGCGTGGTCTCCAATCGAGATGGAATATTTAAAAGAATTTGTTTCTTTTGCCCTCCGGTAAATAAACAACGATCAAAAACACGGAGGGTTTGATGGATGTAACCTGTCAAGGCCTCGGAGAGACGGTGAGCCGACAAAGCTATGTAAACGGAAGGTTCCCGCAAGGCTTTCACTTATGGGTGATGACGAAGAAGAAGTAGAAGTGGTGTATTATGCTGCTGATGAAGAGTCTGACGATGACAACACAGTCATCACAGTCATCACTCTAGCCCCAGTGGGCATGCACCAGACAGACATTTTTACCCTATCCCGAAATGCTGCGCAGGATGTGGGCAGCGTGACTCAGGTACCACCACCAACACAGGTAACTACTACACCAACACGACTTACAGCTTTCATATTTTCTATTCAGAGGGGCCTGCAGGCCCGGCAGGGACCTCCATCCAGCTTGACCTCCATCACCTCAAGTAGTGGTGCTACAAGTGCACAACAGAGTCAAATTCCACCACAGCCATCTTCCACTTCATCTGGCATTGAAAGTGGCACCTCCAGCACCACCAGAAATCTCAACTTGGGACTTCTTTAGTATTAGCAAAAAGGCAGAAAACCACGTTATTTGTTCGATTTCTAAACAAGTAGTTTGTCGGGGTAAGCTTGGTACCAACTATGGTACCAGAGGCCAGAGAGGACATCTCAAAAAACACCACAGCATCCAGTGGGAGGCGCACCTAAGTAACATCCGGAAAGCCAAAAGTACAAATCCAAATGTAGCCATTGATATTGAATCTGATGACGAGGAGTTGATCGTGCAGGGGGGAGGTGAAGCAGCGAGAGACAATTTTTCTGGTACACACAGTAACCCTGGCAGCAGCACTGCAGTGGTAGCGCCCACACTCTCTACCCCAGCAACATCTAGGGGGCACAGTAAGAGTCTGGTAGAGACACAAATGCAAAGAAGTACATCAATGAACCTAACTGGGTTGAAGAACTCTGGATCATCATCAAATATGAAAACGGTCCACACCACCATTAAAAGCATGTTTTGGTCGGAGGCGCCATTTGAACGCAGCCACCCAATGGCACGTCTGTATAATGCAATGCTGGCTAACATATTAGCGCTGGACCATCTCCCTTTTTTTTTGTGGAAGGGGTGGGTTTTCTAAAATTTGTGGCAACAGTCTGCAATAAAAGGAAGGTTCCTAGACGGTCCTATTTTGCCAGAGTTGCGGTTCCAGCACTACATCAAGATGTGCTGGACGTGATGGGGGCAGATTTGCAGAAGAGTGCTGTTCACACTATCCACCTGACAACAGACATGTGGACCAGTTGCCAAGCCGTTGATTCCATGTGCATCCCTGCACACTGGGTCTCTTTTGCAGGGGTTAGAGAGAAGATAGCTGCAGGTGTTGACAGTGTCACAATTCAATTTTTCAAGCTACGCAGAAATATGCAACAGTAGCCATGTTTGCCATGGAGAAATCTCATACTGCAGTAAACATTTTTGAGGAGTTTAACAGTAAGGTCTTTCAATGGCTACTGCCAAGAAAGCACATCATTGGTTATGTCTCCACGGATAATGGCAGTAATATAGTTAAGGCCATGTATGATGGTGGCTATTTCAGAGTCCCGTGTTTGGCGCACAGCATTAACAAAAAACACAGTCAGCAAGTTACTGACCACCTACCGAAGAATCTGTACACATTTCAGCCATTCTTTTAAGGCCCGGAAGCAGCTGAGGATCATTCAACGTGACTGTAGAGTGCCAGTCAGAGGACTCATCCATGAGGTGGCAACACGTTGGAACTCAACCTTCTATATGCTTGAGCGTCTGTTTGAGCAGTACTTGGTAATCAATGAGTATGTCTTTAAAGCACAGGCTGCTTCTATGAAAGACATGTGGCTAGAGGTGGAGAAATGGGACCTAGTTAAAAGCCTGACAGACATGCTTCGTCCTTTTGAGGTCTTCACCCGTGAAGTCAGCAGGGAGCACTGTACTTTGGGCAAAGCTATCCCATTGTTGCGCATGCAAGAGCACCAACTGAAGGCGAAGTCTTCAACATTCCGAGTTGATACTGAAAAACAAGACGCATATCAGTTGGCAGAGAGCTTATTAAGCCGCCTAGTTGACAATGCAAGGCTTAAAGCAATACATTCAGAACAACATTACATTTGTTCCACTATTCTGGATCCAAGGTACAAAAAGGCACTGGCCAGCAATACATTCATTCCTTTTTATGAAGAAGATGTTTCCAAGTACAAACATTGGCTAACTCTGTCAGCCTCTCAGTTCAAAAAAGAGCGACAGGAAATTGAAGGAACTACCGCAAGTACTACTGAAGCAGCAGGCCATCCGGCGTCAAGGTCCACTTCTGTGGCCGAAGGCAGTCACTTTCCCTCAGAGCCGTTACCGACACCAGCAACCGTATCATCACCTGCACCAGGCCCAGCCATAATATTGTCAGAAGCGGATTGGATAACTCATCAAGGGTTTGCTCGTTCCAGTGTTGATGCAAAGGCAACAGATGGTAGCAAAGTCGAGCACCCCTGGAGGACCTTGAGTGGATAGTGCAGGTCTATCTGGATGACCCAACAGAGGTCTTCTTTGATCAGAACCCATTGGTGTATTGGTATGGGAAAAGGCCTCAATGGCCACTGATCACCAAGCTGGCTATAAATTATTTGGCTTGCCCACTCGCAACTTTGTCTTCTGAACGTGTTTCAGTGCTGCTGGTGCCATTGTAACTTCAAAAAGGACCCGCCTCTCGCCCAAAATTGTGGAGAGGTTAACAATGATCAAGATGAATCAGCACTTCATACCACCAGATTACAAAATACGTGAATCCACGCTGGAAGCTGACCTACTCCAGGTTCAATTCACAGAGTTTGAGGACGAGCTCTACTTCCCTGACAACTAGGCTTGAAATACTTACTTTTTTCCCCCGTCCTCATTGACTTTTATTTCTGTGTGTCTTTCTTTGATTTGCAACTTTTAGCACAACAAAACTTTAATGACAACAAATCCATCCGCAGCACTGTCTTCGTCTTATTTCCATATTGAAGGTTCTGTTGTCTGCATTCCTGAAGTTCACAAGTTCACAACTCAGTCATGCTCCTCTATCCTCCTCCTCCTCCAGACTCCCCCTATCCATTTCCGTCAAGGCAGATGGCCGGATTACGCAGAATCAATAAACTGTTGCTTCATAGATGAGTCCCCTTAAAAGAAGTGGGACTGGAATCACTGACTATGCTGACTGCTACTTCTGAAATTGACACGAGAGGCTGCCCTGTGGCCCTCCACTTAAGAATAAGATGATGACAAAAAGTCAAACAGGTAATGAATGATGATATGGCATGCAGTGGACAACTCTGGTTGTCTGGCTCTGATGAAAGCAATTGCTGTTTGTTTGTTGTGCATGAAATTAAACCTATGTGTTCTGTTATTATTTAATCTTTTACACACTAAATCTAACTCAAGTCTACTCTGTTTACTTTGTTTAATACAAATTGTACTTCTACTGCAGGGGCCCCTACAATGCATTTTTCAATATGGAAAATGCCCTTGGACTCACTGTGTGTAGACTGTGACTGCATGAACAACATTGAGTTTGCCAACACCATGATGATGATGATGAGTCATGATGACCAAAGTTACATAATATCTTTACAGCCACTCACTGGAATGGATGGATCATCATCGTCGATTTACAGAAGAACTATGGCCATTTCGTGAGTGGCAAACAGGTAAACAAGTCAACAACAACCACAGCAAAACTACATGTCGGTCTAGTTGTGGTATGGAGTGGTCGAGTCAGTGTAGTGTTATGCCAAAGTTCAGACAGCGGTTCATGTAAAATTGCGGCTTTGTGGCTTGCTGTATAAAATTAGATATGCTTTGTCTGTCTGTGTCAAAGAGGTATACTACATGGAGGTTGGTTCACTCAGTGGTGCCTGCCTTGACCGTCTGCATGGCCCTGGCCTGCTATGTGCTAATTATAATCCTGGAAACAGAGACTCAGAGTAGGCACTTTAGAAATGATGCATGTATGTAATACTGTCTCCTCTGAAAGTGAAAGTGTTATTTTTGCACTACACACCGTACCTTATATTTTTCCTCCAGGATGTTTTAATATCCCTTTGTGTTTTTCCATTGACAATTACAGGCAGGCACTTACCCTGTGCGATGGGAAAAACATTAACTCAGGCTTACCACCATAGCAATTCCGCATCCGCCAGGCAGGCAGTGGACAGTGTGGTCACCAAGATTGATCGACGGAGCGCCCGAAGGAATGGAGGAGTACCGCGAATAAGAGGAATAGCTGGATGCATGCAACTTCCCAATTTGACCAGGTCAATTACAACATACAGTTATAGTATCCACTTCACTTGTCCTTATCTTTTAAATAATGTTATTGTTGTGACCTTCTATGAGTGCAACTCTGTGCGTTTCCTCTCTGCTTCAAATTCATTCCTACAGCCATTTGATAAGTTTCTTTGCTATTTTTAAAACTAATGTAATGTACTACTGAGTGTTTATTCTCTCTGAAGACAGATAGGCAAGTGAAATTGCGTAATTATGCAGCCCTGTACTGTGTAATTGTTTAGTACTAGTTAGTAAGTTGTAGTATAAGTACTACTTTTTAGTAACCTAACCGTCCATTTAGCAAACAACTTTATGCAAATCAATTCAGAATTTCATGTCCGCCATCAAGTGAATTCATGAACAACAACATCCTCCTACATGTGACGAAAGCTTACGCTGCTGTTTCCTTCAGTACTAGTTCTTGTACTAGCCATAATCCACGCAACTAGTAGTTAACTTTTGATTGAATACTTTAGCTTTGCTTAGGCTACAATTTATGGCACTGTTCTTGTGTACTATCATACTGTTCTAATGCTCCTCTCAGGCCACTCAATGTCTCATTTCCTTTTGTTTCATATGCTGCTACTGCCTGTGTGTACCACTACTACTACCACCACAACGATGCCATTTCATCCATCCAGGATTCCATAGCCAACCTTAATCACCATTTGCCATACAGCCAGCCTTGTGCCTAGCCCTATTCTCAAATACGAATCATAGGTAAGATAAGCATTTTGGTGGAGGAAGATTAATGGAGTAGGAGGAGAGGAGAGACTGACGGTAGTACTAGTAAAGTAGTAGGCACCTTCCTTCCTTCGCTTACTGCCTGATGCCCTGAGCAGACTTCCTCTCTGCACCTGGTCCCTGCGCTGACTCGAGAATCCCCGCGCTGCCGCTTTCTGCCATCTGCGGCCGCCGAGTGGGGGACTCCATTACCCAGCATCCTTTGGAGGGGCACTGACAGATGAACTCATCCCCGCGCCCGGAGGAGACTTAAAATCCCTACTGCCCCGTGTCGTGGGATCGCGCGCGGGTCTGCGCCGGGTGAAGCCCGGGTCAAGGGCGGGCCGTTTTGTGGCCGTTCAGGGGCCGAAGGAGGCTGGGCTGGGCCCCCCCCCTGGCTCCGTGACAGGTCATCCTCGGATTACTCTGCTGAATACAGTAAGGACTGCACATAGACTGCTTACGAACTATTACCTCCTGTGAAATTTACTATTGACCCGTCCTTATTGTTTATAAAATCAGTGGGATAACTTGGTCTCATCAAAGTATAGTAAAATGCCTGCCTCACTCGCTAAGAAACAGTCTAAATCTACCTTGCCCACTCTAACGGCAATTGAGCGTATGCTCCAAAAGACTATTTGAGTGGTGGTAAACGCCATCGAGCATACAGAGAGACGTCTCTCACTTCCTCCCGGGTCATTTCCCCCTCTCTCATCAGTTAACATATCTATGACTACAAACAATTCCCAAGATTCATATCTTGCTCCATCCTTCGTTTCGCTCCCAGGTACTTACCCCTCAACAGACACGCAGCTTAATTTCCCTACTACTGTTAGTGTCCCTGTGGAACCACAGTCCAAGTCTACTAGATTATCCCTGTCTCCCTCTATGTGTAATAAGCGTTCCTCCCTGGGGACAATCAATGTAGCCAGCTCCCCATTAGAACGGGCTGGGGGGCAAACTTATGAGGGTGATACTAGCATCCCATTCCAGCTAAGGGACCAGGATAAATCGGCTGAACCTACTAAAGGTCCTTCACAGGTAGAAACACCACTGGAAGTCTCATCTGAAGAGATATCCCTGGTGAACTTACTAACATCTACACCCCGAACTGCGAAACAGGATCAGATCACCAGAAATAAAAAGAGGAAACGCAGTGGGGGCATTTTGCAAGGCAGAAGTGCTAAGCTTTTAAAAAAAACGCACACTTCCCTGAGGACGGGTGGAAGCTTGTTGAAATCTCTCCCCCCCCCTCCCCCCCCCCGTCTGGGAAAATTGGGTTGGAAAATCAAGCATTGCATCTCCCCTTTATGAAAGAACTAATCGGGAATTTTGAACACTTAGTTAAATCGCTAATATTACCCATTGTACACAGGTTAAAAATCATATCTGAGAAATTGGGGGATTTGGAAGCTACAACACAGATGAACGCAGAACAGACTAGGGAGCTCATAAAAAAATACTTATAAAAACAATACTTGCAAGAAAGCGTCACCAGTACCCCTCTCACTAGGTAAAAATCAAAGTAAGGAAGCACAATTGTTACTAGGGAGGGAAAATAAGACTCTTACTAAAAAAGGTAAAGGGCACTTAAACCCCAAAAACACTAGCATAAATATTAACACTGTAGAGCACACACAAATGCTGGTGGAGAACTTTCAGGCTCCAACCCCAATGAAGAATCCATTGGGGCTAGAGAGTGTTGGGGAAAAAGGAACCGGGTCTGTGCTACCTGAGACTGTCCCCACTAGAGTGAATTGTAAAAGGACAGAGGGCACTGTGCGAAGCCAAAACGCAACAGCCACATCCAAATATAATAATTCAAGATCCCATACAGAGAGTGGCATTAGTACTCATCAATCTCCCTCCTGAATCAGCTCCATACGTTGCTGTGTTGATTGGCGTCCCCGAACTAACAACAGGGCAGTTTGAAGATTATAGGAGCCTTAAAAATAAATTAATTTACTGGCTAAAAATTAACAGACCCCTACCCCCCCAATATCAGTGGGGATATCCTGCTGGTGAGGAGAGCGAAATGGCTGGGCCAGAGACCAAAGGACACTAAAGACGACGTGGTAATAATTAATTTTAAAGACCACAGGGTCACTAAGGGCCCGATGTAGGTGGCCAATACCGGTCGGAAATGGCCGAATTCGGCCGTTTCCGACCGGTATTTGGCCCTTTGAGATGTAGCGGACCTTTTTTTGTCCGAATCGAATTTGGTAGGTAGGTAGGTAGGTTTACCGAGTTTTAAAATTCGGGATGTAGGTGGGACTACTTTCAGTCCCACAGGCCCTTCAGATTCGGTATTTTAACACCCAATCCAATTGGGTGTTAACATACCGAATCCAGGTGTGCATGCACATGTGTGCATGCACACCTATGCCATGTGACAGACAGACATGCTGAAGGACTGGGTTTTCTTAAGACCCAGCGGTGCCAGGGATAACACCTAAAACCTTCGTGGGTAACCTGTTCCGGCGTTCAAATGACAGAGACACGGGACACTTCCTTCGGCGTCAAAGATTCGAGGTTTATTACTGCAGGGAACACAGAAGTCACAGGAAGTACAGCATGTGTAGGTTCGAGGAGTCTGATTCGACTTGCCTCTGTGGGTCGCTCCTTTTTATACAGTTCTAATGCATTGAACATCATGGTACACAAAAGGTTACAACTCGGTTCCCATCGTAAAACCATAAGGGGTTACTTTCATGTATTCAAGGTCCGGAACATAAGTACAGAAATGTTTGGTGGTTCCCAACTGTAAAAACCCATCTTCCCACCATTTGTACATTCCAATCAACAATAAACAGATCGAGGAAGGGACAGAAACAGGTGCAGAGGAAGACAGAAACAGTGGGGAGATCGGAAAGGGTGTAAAAGGGGTGGTATCGGGAAACACGAGCTGCAGGCATCAAAGGGGACGTGCCTAATGAATGCACAACTAAGACAATAGAGCGGCACGGCAAGATGAGCCTCGAGCGGGGCCATCTGCCTTACAGTGCCGTCCCCCTCATCATAAAGACACTTTCAAAGGAAACGTGTCTTCCGCAAGAGTTTGGGAATCTCAGGGTCGCGAAGCGGACAGCGTCCGTTCGCTGGCTACTTGAGGGCAAGGGACAAAATGGATGCCGCATCTAAGATGGAACCCGTGGGCTCGGATGTAGAAACCCACGAAACAAACGAACGGTTTAGGCTAGCACAGCGAAAACGCGTACACCCACTAAACTCGTCATTTGCGATTCATAGATACCAGACTCGACCATATTCGTACGAGTCAAAAACACCACTTACGATCGTCACGGAACCTCAGACGCTCCTTTTCCCCTCATGTAGGCAAGCACTAGTCGGAATCATATTCGATATTCATCAGACCATCTAGATGTTGCTGCAACATAATTCTATCCATCAGAGTTCCTTTGGTAACAGGCGGCTGTCTTATACACGTCGTAGCACAGAGGCCACATAAGGCAGGACCACACTGCACACAAAGGCAACACGTGAACAGAAATGCTACAACAACCCCGACAATCATCAGAATTTTCCAACCCCAAGTCGACATCAGGCTCCAAAACCACCCAAGTAGCGTCCAATCCCCTACGTCCACGTGTATGGACTCAGAGATCTTATGCAACTTCGAGATGGCTTGATAGACAGTCGGAGCGTTATCTGGAATGAAAATACAGCAGCTCGAATGGATCACCTTACATACTCCACATCGATCTGCTAAAACAACGTCTAAAACCATACGGTTTTGTAACGTCATAAGCCTATCCGCCTGAAGTTCTGCTGTGATATTACCAAGGGCACTGGCAGTGATATTAGCTGTCGATTCCACCACTCGAGTCAACTGTCTTAGGTTCCTACTATTGACCATAGGTCCCCAAAACGGAAAGAAACCCTTGAAAAAGTCTCCCGCCTCTTGACCGGCAGTGTCCTCTTCGCTAATCACGCCCCTCACAATTCGAGTCTTGTGGTAATCAGGGGCGACTGTAAAAGTCGGAGGCAACAAATTTGCAATGTAACATGTGCCCGCAAAGTCGGAGGGCAACCACGTATACGCACGATCATGACAGACAAAGTACGTACCCTTGCCAGTCAGAAACACAGGGGAAGAGAGCATCGGTAAGACATACGTCTCGGAGCAAGCACTCTCTCCAAGATGAGCTCTCGGTCTTTGGCCACGACCTTTTAGACAGAAATTACCAAGGTCGGGTACGATCCATATTGGAGACGAGCTTCTAAGCTGTCTTTCACCCACGAGCGCACTATACTCAGCCTCACTCAGATCCCTATAGGCTCGCACCTCCTCCTCTGGAATGAGCGACGGCTCATAGATATCCCTATCTAAATCAGCGATCGCTATAGCCAAAGGCTTGTGGTACGAACCGGGACCAAAGTGCGGAGGACGTGTCTCTCGATTGGGGTAGGAATCTAGTGCACTTCGAAACATTGTTTGAAATGCTCGAGCTGAACCCTGAGAACTATAAGGAAGGACCAAGTACGGAATTCCCTTATCAGTGGTATGTGGCATCAACCCACACACACAACAATTGGTAGTGTTAACCACCAACTGATGTTGATGAAGGAGCTGAATAAAGGAATTATTCATGAATTCCGCACGTCTGGCCTGCTCGTGTTGGGGTAAGATGTGGAAGGAATGAGGAGAAATAGTGGAGGTAGTTTTAGGTTCAGGAGAAGGGGTAGGTGAGGCAGAAGGCAAGAACGTCAATATCAAGTAATACACCCCACCCACCAATAGCGAAGATACAGTTAAGAACAAGAGGAACACTTGAATCATGAAGCATTTTGTGCGAGTAATTTGCTGCAACTTGAAACTTTGGGCCTGAGCTTTTTCCAAATCCACCAGCTTAGAGAACAGCATCCTCTAAAACCGTCCGCAACGTTTCTTGACGCACTTCGTTCTGTGTAGCAGTAGTCAATCCCCAGGAGTTCCCAGGAACCGACGGCCTTCGACCTAGTGTCAAGACCTACTAACCAGAAGGAAGTACACGCGCGGCCCTACGGTTCACCCGGATGTAAGGTAATTTATATACAAATATACACAATATCTCCTAGCTGTGGAAGCAAAAACATATATGGAAACAAACTCACAATATTTACAAAGACCAAAATTATACGAGTGTGTTCAAACTGACTGGTGTCAATGGGGTGATGTGGATGTCAAGGGAGAAAGCAAAAACTTTTTTATTTGGCCTTCGTATTGGATCTCAGGAAGTATCGGTTTCTCCCAGGACATGTCTGTTCATCAAACAACTGATCCGATGGTGGGACAGAGTTCTGCTGGTCAGTCAATTGTTCAGATCTTGAGTTTTTAGGTGGCAATTGTTCAGCAATGTCGTCCTGCTGCGCTGAGGGTTCTCCAACAAGCTGAGCATCGCTAAAAGGGACGAAGGTCTGTGCAGTTTCTGTTTCAGACGCAGCAATGCCCTTCCTCACCCACGAGTCTGCCGGTAAAGGTATGGGCACCTTTTTAGTATGGGTGGCGTGCACCCAGTGTTTACGACCTTCCAAACGAACAGCAGTCCTCGTGGCGAGAAGAACTTGGTAGGGTCCAGTAAAGCAGGGCTCAAGATTTCGTTTGCGTCCGAAGTTCCGCGTCACCACCCAATCTCCAGGCTGGAGCTGGTGGCCTGGACCCTCCATCTGCGTCGGCAGTGCTTCAAAGACCTGTTGGTGAATTAACCTCAGTTTAGAAGTCAGATCATGCAGATAATCGATCAACATTGGATATTCAAGATCAGAGAACACACTCGGTCTAGGAACCCCCCAAACATTTGCAGGGCGGCCGAACACAATCTCGTAGGGACTAAGCCCTACTCGGGAGTGTACAGTCGCCCTAGTAGACAGAAGGGCTAGAGGTAAAGCGTCAGGCCACGAGAGACCAGTCGTAGCCTGAACCTTCGCCAGCTTCAATTTAAGGGTGCCATTATACCCTTCAACTAAACCTGCTGACTGGGAATGATTGGCGCTGTGGAATTTCTGGGTAATTCCAAGGCCCTTACACACACTCTTCATCACACTCCCCACAAACTCACTTCCGTTATCAGACCATACAATTCGTGGCATTTCATACCGAGGAAGTATTCCTTCAGCAGGATTTTCGCAGTGGACAAAGCGGTATTATCTTTGAGAGGGTAGGCTTCGATCCATCGGGAGAATGCGCAAACCACAACTAAAACATATTTCAGGTTATTGCATCTCTCCATATGGATGAAGTCTAGCTGGATTACTTCAAAGGGACATGAAGGGGGAGCAAAATGGCCAGGAGGTGTAGGGGTTCCCTTTCCAGGATTGTACATCATACATATCATACAATTCTTCACCAATCTTTCAGCACACTTCGTGATACCATCATTCTTCCATACAGGGGACAACAACTTACAAATACCTTTCGCGCTAATATGTGCCAAGCCGTGTGCCATCGTCACAACAGCTAGTACATACGCATCTGGCAACATCCACCTCTTATTCTCTGACAAATCAATCCAACAACCATTCGTGTCCAACTTTCCCGTACTCTCTTTCCACTTCGTCTTTTCAGTTTCGGTGGCCTCGTTCTGAATCATTTTCACACTCTCGATGGTATCCTCACATATACTAGTCTCTGTAGGCCATCTAACCGAACTCGTCACATACATTCTGGTACTAAGATTCCGAGCAGTCTCCTTAGCAGTTTCATCAGCGAACGCATTGCCACGACCAACATCATCTGTCACCTTACGGTGTGCACTACATTTAATAATCGCCACCTGCTTGGGCAATGTAAGTGCATCCAAAAGATCATTCACGAGCTGTCCGTGTTGGATCTTCGTACCATGCGATGTCATAAAACCCCTCTCTCTCCACAAACGTCCAAAGCTATGCGCTACCCCAAATGCATACTGACTGTCGGTAACCACATTCACCAGTTTCCCTTTCGACAACACACACGCTCTAGTCAAAGCAATCAGCTCTGCCGCCTGAGCAGAATTCTGATTCAATCTCGCAGTCTCCACAACAGTATTCAATGTCACCACAGCATACGCAGTCGTTACATCGCCATTCGGCAACTTAAAACATGAACCATCCACATACAAGGTCCCATCGGGATCTTTTAATGGAGTATTTTTCAGGTCTACACGACCTTTCGTTTCCTCTTCCGTTCGCAAGTAGCAATCATGAGGTGCTACTTCATCTGACTCCATACTGATTGGCAACAAAGTCGCCGGGTTCAGGACGTTGCAACGTTTTATTTGAATATGACTTGCCAAAAGCGTCAACTCATAACCAGACAACCTAGCACTCGTCAAGTGCTGAGTTTTCGTACGATTCAAGAGAGTGTCAACTGCATGCGGAACCATCACCGTAAGCATATTATCCATGACCAATCCTGCATATTGTCGGATGGACACCGCAGCTGCCGCTGTTGCTCTCAAACAACTCGGCAATGCTCTAGCTACTGGGTCCAAGGTCGAGGAAAAATATGCACATGGACGTTGCTTACCACCGAATTGTTGCGTCAAAACACTCAACGCACAACCTTCTCTCTCGTGAACGTATAGTGTAAACGGCTTACTGTAGTCAGGGGTCCCTAACACAGGAGCCGGACACAACGCGTCACGCAGTTCAGAAAAACCTTTCTGACATTCTTCCGTCCATGGCAAAGGAGTTGGAACATCCTTGCACGTAAGGGCTACCAATGGTTTCGCTAGCAATGAAAAATTCGGAATCCATTGCCTGCAGTATGACGTGATACCTAAAAAGGCACGCACATCTCTCTGAGTCGTTGGCACAGTCATTCGAGCAATCGCTGCGATTCAATCTGGGGTCAACTTTCTTCCCTCCTTTGACAATAAGTGACCTAGATAGGTTACTTCTTGACAACAATATTGAAGTTTAGAAGGTGACACCTTGTGATGTAAGTCACAGAGATGCTGCAACAACGATACCGTTGCAATTTTGCAAATGTCCTGAGTATCTGCAGCCACCAATAAGTTGTCGACGTATTGGATCAAAGCCGCACCAGCCGGCAACACAAACGCATCAAGTTGGCCCTTCAAGGCTTGACTGTATATCGATGGACTCTCACAGTAGCCCTGAGGAGCACGTTTAAACCGGAAACTGCGACCACCAAGAGAGAAACCGAAAAGGTCTCTACTTTCCTCAGCAATCGGAATGCTGAAGAAAGCATTCTTCAGATCGATCACTGAAAACCAAGATGCAGAGGCTGGAATCAGAGTCAGTAGCGCCGTGATGTCAGGCACCACAGGGAACTGAGGAATCACAATTGTATTTACCTCCCGTAAATCGATAACAAAACGATAAACAGGTGGTTTTGATGGATCCGTGCGCTTCAAAATGGGCAGTACAGGGCTATTGCACACGTTTCCCCGAGTCTCCTCAATAACATCTTTTTCAATCAAATCGTAGATAATGGCTAACAATGCTCGCTCACCATCGAGGGAGATACGATACTGGGGAATACGTGGCAGTCGCACATTAGATTTTAAGTGAACAACATAGGGGGAGATGTCAAGCAAGCCCACGTCATTGGGACCTGTTGCCCACAAAGATGCAGGAAGAGAACTCAATTCCGGTGGAAGCTTATCGATGGATAAGTACATAGGAGAGACAACTCTCTCACCTAACGTAAGCTTTACTCCCGCAGGAGAACAATACAAAGTCGCATACAGACGTTTTAGCAAATCCAGGCCCAAAAGATTTTCACCACAACCAGTGGTCCAAATCAACTGAGCTTTCAGCTCATGGGGCCCAATCGTAAGAGGCAAAGGCCACGAAACCGGATTGCTAACAGGGGCGCCAGAGAATCCAACGGAAACATTTGTTAAGCCAGACAAAGGTGCGCCAGGGAGTTTCGAATGCATTATGGAACTTTTCGCTGCACCAGTGTCCAACAGAAAAGGCTCAACGACGCCCGAGGTGGCAACTGCGACGTAAGGCCCTCTCTGATCAACCGGAACTGATACTACTCCCTCTCCTTGTCTATGGCTGTCCTAGTAAGTACCGTCGTCAGCATCCTGATCGACGTAATAATCATCCACATTGTACTGAGCAGATCGCCCTTGCGACGATCCGCGCTGATCAAAACAATTATTAGAGTCAGAAGTATTATTGGAACGATCGTTTTGAGCACTGCGACCTCTACCACGTGATGTCTGTTGAGAACCACCACGACCTCCTCTAGATGAATTACCACTATTACGCTCATTCAAAACTGGACAATCGAATTTTAAATGACCCTCTCCTCTACAGTAGGCACACCGATTGTACCCTAACGAAGATCTCTGCGAAGAGGAATCATTTCGTGATTGTGACCTATTCGACTGAGATTGTGATCTGTTCCGTTGTTGCGAATCATTCTGATTCGAACCCGGAGGATACGCCTGCTGCAACAACACTTTGGTTTTAAGCTCTTTCGTCTTCTTGTCAGCATGATCATGCTCCTCTTTCTCCCTATTCTCATAATATTGGGCTGTGGCCAATATTTGAGCAGAAGTGGAAACAGCCCACGCACTTTCTGAATTTCGCAATTTGTTGCTTAAGTCAGGCAGCAAATTTGAGACAAACTTATCCACAAACAATCGCTGACCTCCTTCAGTACCCATATCTTGACCACTATGGTCAATGAATGCCTCCTCGAATCTCGTAAAGAAGTCACACGTGGAGGATTTCTAATGGGGTGTTTCATCCAACCCATCGCCATATTATACAGTGCGTCACGTTCCCGACTACCGGGAAGCTGACTACGTCTTTGAGGACCGTCCGAACCAGCGGACTCAAGAATAGGGCCAAGAGAATTGAAGAAGTGAGCAGCAACAGAGGGGGTACGACGTCGAACAGATGGAGACGAAGAGTAACACAACGGGGTAACAAGAGAGGTATCAGAAGCAGAAGAGACAGCAGGAGTAACCAGAACAGCAGGAGCAGCGGGAGCAGGAGTATGGGGAAGTACAAGTGGGGGAGCAGTAGGGACGGAAGCAGGTAGAGGAGCAGGAACATTTTGAGGGACAGGTTGTGGAACAGGAGCAGGAGGAACCACAGGAGCCATAGTACCCTGTGCGTACGGAGGTGGCGACTTCAAGAGATAGGACAACAAGGGATCCTCTACTGAGTCCTCCTTCTTATCCGTACCCGTTGGTAAAGCGGGGTAACACTTGTCTATAGACATACGCTGCAATCTATCGAAAACTTCCTTTTCCTTTTCCTCCTTATCTCGCTGAAACTGCTCTGCATTCCTTACCGTGGTAACAACTCCTTCTCTCTTATTTCGTTTAATCTGTCTGATTTCTCTCTGTTTGGCTTCTTTACGCCACAACCAAAAGGAATCAAACATGGCCGGCCTTGATTTCTTCTGAAACAATTTGGCTTCTAGATTGTCTAAAATCGGGGTCTCAAAACTACCATGAGGTGGCCAACTAAGGACACCATCCTTTTTAGTATAGCGAATCCAACACTCATTAAAGGTAATCGGACCTAACCCATGTTTGCTATATAGCTCATAAGTTGGAGTTCCAACCGGAGGTATCGGACACGAGTCCTCCAGTCGGGAATCCGCACCACAACGTCTAAAACAACTGAACAAAGTACTACGGCCAGGCATCTTGCACGCTAACCGAGTTTCACAAACTTCAAGGGTTATAGGATTAACAATGTCCCTGCAAAGAGCAAAAACCCTCGGTTTTTGGCAACTGCAGACGTCAAATATCACAGCAAAGAACCAAGTACTAAGAACCACAAATGCAATGGAACCATGCAACAACTAAGCACCCACAACTAAGGACTCTGGGAGCGACCCACAAATACTTAACTCAAAGATCGATGGCGTCACCAGGAAGGCCCGTCAATAGTCTCGCTGTACCAAGGTCTACGCCAGGCACCAAAACAGGTCTACAGTCAGGGCAGCAGTCCGTCGCAGCCGTCAGGAGGCGGGGATCTTCGCGGGAAAAGTCGTCGGGCCACTTGTTTCGACAACAGGATCGATGAAGCGGGGTGCACCTTCCCTCGGAGATTTCACACGAAGTTCCTCACGATCGTCGGGCTTGGACCGGTACCACTGATGCAGCCCCACGTTGGGCGCCAACTGAAGGACTGGGTTTTCTTAAGACCCAGCAGTGCCAGGGATAACACCTAAAACCTTTGTGGGTAACCTGTTCCGGCGTACAAATGACAGAGACACGGGACACTTCCTTCGGCGTCAAAGATTCGAGGTTTATTACTGCAGGGAACACAGAAGTCACAGGAAGTACAGCATGTGTAGGTTCGAGGAGTCTGATTCGACTTGCCTCCGTGGGTCGCTCCTTTTTATACAGTTCTAATGCATTGAACATCATGGTACACAAAAGGTTACAACTCGGTTCCCATCGTAAAACCATAAGGGGTTACTTTCATGTATTCAAGGTCCGGAACATAAGTACAGAAACGTTTGGTGGTTCCCAACTGTAAAAACCCATCTTCCCACCATTTGTACATTCCAATCAACAATAAACAGATCGAGGAAGGGACAGAAACAGGTGCAGAGGAAGACAGAAACAGTGGGGAGATCGGAAAGGGTGTAAAAGGGGTGGTATCGGGAAACACGAGCTGCAGGCATCAAAGGGGACGTGCCTAATGAATGCACAACTAAGACAATAGAGCGGCACGGCAAGATGAGCCTCGAGCGGAGCCATCTGCCTTACAGTGCCGTCCCCCTCATCATAAAGACACTTTCAAAGGAAACGTGTCTTCCGCAAGAGTTTGGGAATCCCAGGGTCGCGAAGCGGACAGCGTCCGTTCGCTGGCTACTTGAGGGCAAGGGACAAAATGGATGCCGCATCTAAGATGGAACCCGTGGGCTCGGATGTAGAAACCCACGAAACAAATGAACGGTTTAGGCTAGCACAGCGAAAACACGTACACCCACTAAACTCGTCATTTGCGGTTCATAGATACCAGACTCGACCATATTCGTACGAGTCAAAAACACCACTTACGATCGTCATGGAACCTCAATGCCCTTAGGGCATGACTGTGTGCCACATGGCACACAAGCCAGCATTGGGGGTGCTAGAGGGTGTCAAAGTGACACCCCCTGCACCCTTGCAGAAATCGGTAATTACTGAATCGGTAAATACCGATTCGGTAATGCACATTGATTCCTATGGGCTTCAAGGCCCATAGGAATCAATGGGGGATACCGATTTGGTATTTACAGAATCGGTAATTACCGAATCTTACAGATTCGGTATTTACCGATTCTGAAATACCCACATCTCCCCCCCTCCAATTTACCACTTCTTAAATACCGATTCGGTATGATTCGGTATTTAAGAAGTGGTAAATTGGAGTTTACCTACATCAGGCCCCAGGTGTTTAAACGAGTGGTATCAGAAAACTGGAAACCTGGGGATACAGATCCGCCAACTATATTATTTTTACCCTAGGTCCTTAATATTCCCCCAACGTGCCGCAAAATAACCCTACCCGGGAGTTCGAGGGGCGCGCAACTATTTAGTCCCAGTAGCCAATAGATTTCCTGCCTTTACAGGACTAGACGGAGTAGATTGACTCGGCCAAGGTGACTGTCTTAAGACACCCTTTCAGAACCGAACCATTGAGCCATTCGATCAATTATCTATAAACGGTCAAACTGTTATTGACTCTATGGTGTCGACCCCTCCCTCCTTACAAACATGTAACTTTGAATCTTCCTCATGACAACGGTCAGAAACCTCCTACGGCAAGCAGACGAAGAGTAAACAAAATAAGCAGGATCAAAGTCACCTTCAATAGCCGACCAATAACATTAATGAATGGACAGCATGCTTACTAGCGACTAGCTGCAGGTCGCAAATAGTGGTGTATGAACATTAAAATTTGGAACACTGGGGTATACACTATGCAATTATCTTTTCCAAAAGGTCCCCACATTTTAAAAAGAAATATATATCCTTTTATATAATTATGGAACCATGTCAAAATCAGGTGTATTTATAAATGTAATGAAATTTTTACTACGTTTTTATGGACATGGGGGGGGTTTGTAATGATTTTAATTAATCAAACAATAAACTTATACACAGAATCTTCCTCATTGTTGCTGAGTGAACCAAACCTTTTGCCCATTCTCGAAAACCCTGGAAGTGTTATAACTTGGAATGTAGCGGGTCTTGCTGCAAAAATTAATGACGTAAGCTGGCAATCACTGACTATGACCCATTCCATCATATGCCTTCAGGAAACTTGGGCAACTGAAGAGCTCCATCTTCTAGGCTATAAAATGTATTTTACTCCGGCACTACCAAGTAGAAGAGGTAGACATAAGGGAGGTCTATCCTTGTATATTTCAATTACTACTGGTCCCTCCGTGCTTAAAAGTGTCACTGACAATAACTTTTTTAAAATCTTAACTACCATCATGGGGTCCTCGAAAAAACGTTATTATAGTAAATTTCTATAACAATATCCCCACAGTGCAATTAGAGAACGTTATTAAAACATTCTCAAAAGCCCTGACCAAGATAGAAGAAAGTCTGTCAGGAGATATGCTCCTGATGTGGCTAGGAGACTTCAACTGTTCCCTTTGCCCCCGGAGCTCACTGGGTGTGTGTAGTCTGGAGGAAGATAATCAGGGGTTCATGAGTCATTTTTCTCATACTAAGTTAGGAGATTTGCTTAATAACATACTAGCCGACTTCTCTTTAGGCTTCATAAATGAGTAATGCAGTCCCACAAAAATATTTAGTCCCACTTTCAATGGGAGAGGGGCAAATTCAATTATTGACTTTACTGTATTTTCGATGCGTTATGCCTCGCTGGTGACTAAATGGGAGACTGTCCTCACTGGTTTGAGTGACCACTTCCCCATTTCTGTAACTCTCTACCTTAAGTATGGTAACCCATGTCTAAAAACCTCGCTAAATATGACCTGAATCCCATCCTCTCCCAAAATAACGGATTTTGTATTAAATGAGAGAAGGTCACACCGGCGAATTTCCTAAAAAATCTGGTCACTAATACCCAAGAGGAAATTAACATCTGTTTGACATCTGAAGAGGATCGCCATCTTATTCTTGGATCCTTTATTAAAATATGCTCCTCCATAAAACAGCTCCTGGTTAGAACCCCACGTAATACAGCTAAGGGCTCCCCTGGTTGGTTCGATGCGAATTGTACCAGGGCACTTGCGGCACTCAAAACAGCCCTGCACTCCTCACCACAATCCAGATTAAACGTCCAAGCAGCAATGCGCACATATTACATTGTCCTATCAACTAGGAAGAAAGATTTAAAACTACAAGCGTGGTCAGCTCTCCACGCAACCTCTGAGCTAAAGGACAACACTGCTTTCTGGAAGGCGGTAAATGCCCCTTTTTTTCAAGACCGCCAGGGCCCCCGGATAGACAATGCCATTTCATCACAGGAATGGGTGAACCATTTTCAGGCCCTATATAGCAATTTAGTCCCCTTAGAAGGATCTCCCTCTGCAACATCTATCAATGAGGAATTATGCACTTCCTTCCCATTGGATATACAGTTTCAACTGGAAGAAGTGTATAAGGCTCTAGCAGAAAGTACAGCGGCTAAGGCCCCAGGCCCTGACTGTGTTCCCATTGATGTCTTTAAAAACCTACCAGACCTCTGGGCGCCAATTCTCACTAAAGTCCTGAACTCTTCAAATAAAATCAGCTTTATTCCCACCTGGTCAGAGGCAGTGGTGGTCCAGATTTACAAAAAGGGGGACAGGAATGATCCTGTTTGCTATCGCCCAATATCCCTCCTCGATGGCCTTATGAAGATAGCGGGCAGGATCATTCTTTTTCGAATCCAGGACTGGTTGGATGAACAACAGATATTATCTAATCTACAATATGGGTTTAGGAGAGGAAGATGGACAGTTGAGCAGGGCCTAAACCTATCCCTAATAACATCTAAATATATTCATTAAAAAAAACAATTTGTACATAACATTTGTAGACCTCAGTTCTGCATTCGATTGTGTTAACCACAACATATTGTGGCAAACCTTAATGGACATCGGCCTGGATCACCGCATACTCACCTCTATTAGAGAACTGTACAATGGGGCAGGTGCTCGTGTAAGACACGGTCGAATGGGGGAATGTTCAGACTTGTTCCGCATTCATAGAGGAGTAAGACAGGGGTGCATACTTGCACCCCTGCTTTTTAACTTATATATAAACAACGTAGGATCTGCCCTCACTGATCAATACCACGAATATCCCACAGTAAAAGGGAAACCTATCCCCATACTCATTTATGTCGATGATGCAGCTATTCTCTCGCAGACAAGGGTGGGCCTCCAAAAAGCAGTGCAAAAATTCTCACACTTTATGGAATCAAGGGGTTTATGCGTAAACGTTTCAAAGACGTTTACCATGTCATGTGGGCCAAACAAACACAGAGTACCATGTTCGATTACATTGGACAACAGGCCGGTGGAGCTCGCGGACATCTTTTGCTACTTGGGGGTAAATTTTGAAAGAAAGGGCTCATAGAAGCCTGCGGTAAACGCTAGGGCTTTAGCACTTACTAGAGCAACGGGTGCACTTTTAAATTTTGCCAAAAAGTTAAAGAGCAGGCCAGTCATGGAGTTGCTGCAAATATTCAAGGCTAAATGTGTCTCGACTGGAACCTATGAAGCGGGTATCTGGGGGTCTGAGTCAGTGGAGTCCATCCAGCGCATCGAGAACCGGTTTCTGCGATACCTTCTGGCCGCCCCAAAGAGTACATCAACCTATGTGTTGCACTCGGAAGTGGCCCTACAGCACGTTTCGCACATTATAAAATCTGCCCCGGTTTTACTCTGGCACAATGTCTGGACTAATCCTTCCACGACTCTTAATAGAGAAATAGTAGAGGACTGCCTGGCATCTGATGGAGTCAATAAAATTAAATGGTTTACCTATATCAAAAATTTCCTCTGCGAAATTGGGCACCCGGAATATTTTTCCAACCCAGACACCATGGAGTCTTTGTCAAGATCTGCTCTAAAAAAATCCCTCTGAGAACATCTTGAATCCGAAAGATGGAAGGAACAAAGGGCAAAGAAAACTGTTATGAATCACGACGTGGTAACACTACATCAGGGCATCCAGTGGTATCTTTTGCTAGAGCAACCTTTTTATCATCGCATGCTTCTCACTCTCTACCGGCTGGAAACGTTCTACAGGCTTGTAACCTTACCGCAGTGCAATGACTGGTCGAGGGAAAAAAGAATTTGTCCTTGCAATGACGTGTCCACTCAATCAAACATTCATTGTATCCTCTTTTGCTCCTTCTATACTCATCCAAGGAGGAAATTGTTGAAACCCCTTCTCGTTTCATGGGGCTTAAGATCATCCAGAGAGGCTTACAATAAGTTAAGAACTTTAAGCGATGAGTACACCATTAGTAAGGTAACTTCCCTCCTGAGAGCTATTCTGAGGTTTAGAAAGACCATTTAACTTGAATATCCTCGGAATGTGTAAATGTTTGTCTATAAAGATTCAAAAACCTTTTTAAAAAATGAATTTTTATAAAATCTTAGTTTTTAATATTTTTTATTTGTATAGCACAAATAGTGACCACATCATGAATATAATCGCTGTTTGTTTTTAATGTGATTTTATCTTGTATGCTTTTATGAATGTGTTCATTCAATTCGAATAAAGCTTGTTGAAAATTGAAAAAATTGAATTCATTAACTCTGTCAGTGGCACTTTTGTACAAATTTGGGCGATTACTTAGAAAATTTGAATCGACCAGCCAGTTAAGTTTCAGGAAAACAAACGCACAGTAGTTAACCCCCCGACTCCCTCACAAAACAGTAAAAACGCGTATGCTATGTTTAAGTGTAAAATAAATAATTATTTTGAGCCTAACAAAAATAAACTATCCCACAAGACCCAACCCCACTCCCTCCCTAACCCCAACCAATGTCCATGAAATGTCCCCAAAAGTTCAAAAACCCCAACGGCCAATCCCCCCCTCCCCCCCAAAGTCTTTAAAAAAGGGGCTAGGGACAGTCTCTCTCCAGTCTCTACTTTGGCCGGGGGTGTCCTGTAGCCAGGTGGTCACGCAGCTCTCTACGAAGAGCCTTGAGCAGGGCTTTCTGCCTCTCCACCTCCTGCTCAAGGTAGGCCACTCACAGGGTCAATCGGTGCATACGAGCCTTGCAGGTACTGTGGGGGGCAGCTGCTGTTTTCGCTGCTCGGCGGCGGCGGGTGGCTGCCGGACCACGGCTCTGTTGGAGTATTGCTCTGGCTGTATGACCCAGGGGCAGCGGAGGAGGATGCAGCTGTTGTTGTGGATTTTGACTGCGAGTCATCCTCCTCCTCCTGAACAAACTGCTGCCGATATTCAGCGACAATTGCCTCCAGCTTCCTTCGCCTGGCCCGGATAGCAAACTCCTTTCTTGATAGTTTAGAAGGAGTATCTATATGAAAAAAGAACAAAATACTGTAACCAATACTCTTTAAGATTAACACAAAATAATTCAACAGAAAGTTGTGTCACAGTAGCACTAGCAACTTGCAAGCACAGTACATAACATTTGTGGCATGTATCAATCTAACCTCCCACTTCGTCGGCCTCTTCTCTAACATTAGTGGGAGTTTCAGGAATTCTACTGGCACTATATGGACTCACTACATTAGACTCAGAAAGTACGCCAGTCTTCTTCTTCTCTCTTGTTTAGCAAAATTAGTACGTAAACTTGTGGAAGACGGCATAATCCCAGCGCAGTCAGCTTGCACCCAAGAAAAAAAGACGCAAGCCATGATGACGCAGATTTGCGTTAGTGTTACCAGTCCAGTACATGCAGATGGGGAGTTCTTACTTTTCTATTATGGGTGGCACTAGTCGTAATCTGTTACAAGGGCTACTGCTCAATTAATTTAACTTTCACCCTGCCCTGCCCTTGACTACTACAAAAGGAAAATGAAGAAGATAATATGATCATCTATCCCTTCACAGGATATTTGCTTATATAAAGCATGACTTTAGGTGCTTTGTTTTTAAAGATTGAGTGAACACTGTTACGCCACACATGAATGACAGACTTGAAAAAAAATTATTAATAGAGGTAGTGAGTGGTCCCCGTAATCGCCGGAGGAAGGTACTTGTGACTTGACTTGATAATATGAACTTTACAATATAGATACACAATATATGCAGTGCTTGCAAACTACCGTTAGTCAAGAGAGTATTCTGAAAAATTTAAATTTCTACTTTCCTCGGCTTTGCTACTCTGGCACAGATGTGCGGTATTACATGTTCTTCGAAGTAACACTGTTCATCCAGTGACTGTCTACTCTGTCTACTCTATATACACCAATGCTATCTATGAGGAAGATACCACCCAGGCATCCATCCATTCAAAGTAAATGTCAATCATTCTTCTTAAAGTCTCAACTGGACAAACCTTACTTTTTCTCAACGAAAAACACACTTTTTATTTTATTTTGTAGACCCCCAGCCATGCATCCGTGATTGACTTGTATTTGAATTTGAACTAAAGGATATATTGCGCACACATACAGTTTCTGTTTCACACACCCAGGCACTCCTCTTTTTTTTCTCCTTCCACCCATCCTTGCTTCAGCCTTCAACCGACCATGCATAAGATTCAAAGCCACCTGTGCCTGCATTCAAAAACACGTATCATTCTTTGCCAGTCATTAATTTAACTTTCTTGTTCTTCCTTACACCCTTCTTTCCCTTTTCTTTCATCCCATCCATCAAGTTCATCTCTGATCTGACTTGAATTCTCGATAAAACTTTCACAGCTGAGTTGAAGTCAAATATAAAGAAGGCCATTGGTTACTCGTCAACTCCCGCTGCTAATGCTATTGCTAATGCAAAGTCAAGGGTGACTGTCTTCTACCTGGTTGACAAAAACTTAGTTCTAAATTTGTAAGTCTTCTTAACAGTTAAGTGTACTTGTACTGTACCACATATTTTTCCCTGCAGCGAGCCTACTCTGCAATCTTAATAAGTAAGGAATATAATAGCTTACCACTGCCCGCCACTACCGTGGCATCCCCCACAGCAGTTCCTGCTGGCACCGCATCCGCCCCTGGAGTGACAACCTCCGCGCTGGCCCCGGCACTGGTGGTGGACTGTGCCGATGGTGTTACGCCTAGAAAATACATTTCATATTTTTAGATACCATATAAACCACTCCCTATTTTGTCTAGGAGTGTAAACATATGTTACTACATAAACAAATTTAATTATTTGTACTAAAAATTCCCATTTTGGAAGGGGAGGGTGTTTTCATTTCTGCTTAGCCATAACATGCTACACTTTTTGGCACAACTGATGAATGCTTGCTTTTTAACACACACCATTTTTCTCATAACAGACAGAAGCTTTCCTTCTACGAACAAGAGCAATATGTTACTCAGAGTCATCATCATCACCACCAAGACTTTAAGTTCCAACCAGGTGAGGGCTCTCCCACAGTTAATATGTAAATTCAGACACTGTTCAGTTTTCAAGAGTTCACCGTTTATCTTATATGAAGTTGATTTTAATAAATGTTTTTATATAATGCACAATTGAAATTTAATATACAGAGCTACTTGTTTTACTTTTAATAAAGCTTTGAAACTTACATAGACTCTGTGGTTTTTGGTCATGAGTGAGTGAGCGAAAGGGTTTGCAATTTGCAAGCATGATTCCCTGACACTAAGCGGTCGGGACTCTCACTCCATAGTCTTATGTTCTGGGTTATATATTCATTGGGGATCATCGCTGCATTCGGGAGCTAAATAATGACTCTGACACACTAGCTAGTCAGTAAGGAGATTGGGGGTTCAACTTCTGTTATGACTGAGGTATGTGGAAAGTCTAACTGCGCCTATTATCACCAATGCCCTATTTCTTGTCCATAGTTCTGTATGTGCAGAATAGTCCCTGCAACAGTAGTAGTATATGTCCTCCTATCCAATCAAAAAGTAAACTAGTATCTTATTCTCGGTGGCCATTGACATGTTATTGTTGGGAATTGTCAAAGCATAAACATTAAGAAGACTTCAATAGACATTATGGACAACCCAGAGGACTGCACCAGTGCCTAGAGCTATTGCTGAATAGAAGTTTTGTTTAACACCTTTTGCCAACTGTGCAAGTTTAGCTAGCTACACAGACAGACTAATAATAATAAATAGTAGTAGCACAGAGAGTCATAGTAGAGGCAGGATAAGAATTTAGAAACAATCTACAAGAAGATCAAAGACGATTTAAGAAAAAATAGAATTATGCTGAACGTTTGGAATAATAGGTGCTGTAAAGGTTAGAGAAGTATAAGTAATAATATTAACAGGAAAACTTACTGGGGGAGCAGAAGAGCCCTCGGCGGACCAATCCTGGCCTTCCTGCTCCGCCGGCGCTGCCACCACCACGTCTGTCCTCTTGCCCCTTGGAGGAGCTGATGTACATGAAAGAAAGACACAAACATGGATGATTGTTGTCAACGAAATCAAACATTTAAAAAAAACAGCAACAAATTATTTTAGGGAAATGAACAACAATTGCACTAAATGTAGTGACCTATCTGATGTGGTCAACTAGGATATCATCATAGTATTGCTAGATTCGCGGACCGTCTACTTGGAAAGTTATGTAACTTACTAAACCAACTACAAAAAGGTTCTACTAGGACTGGCAGCACTCATCAGCACGCAAAGTGACAGACACAGTCTGTCATCAATGCAGACCACTAAAAAATGTCCTACTACATAACAAGTCATAATATACTCAACCTATTAATCCACCACCACTATCTCTTCTTAGTGGCAGGAGTACAAAGGAAGGACTGGACTTGAGTCTCTAGTCTCTCTAGCATTTTGCAGTTCTGTAAAGTATACTCATACATAATCACTCAGGCCAAATGAGCACAAAATTAAAAACAAGTAAGCATAGTAGCACCGCCACTGACTGAGAAGGCGAGCACCTGCAATCACAGAAGCTTTTGAAACCTAATTTACCTGCAATGTAATCTGCAGCATTCTTGCTCTTCGGAAAAAAAATATATTTGCAATATAACACAGAGCAGAAGAAAATAAAGTAGTTATTAAATAGCTACTAGTACTCACCAAGCTCAGGGATCTCGACGCCAAGCAGTTCGAGCAGGTCTTGCTCCCGGTCCAAGATGTCGGACCACCAGTGCGTCACCTGGTTGTAGGTGCGCCAGACCCCAGACTCCTGATACATGGCCCGGCACACCTTACCCCATAGCTGGCGACGCTCCCGAAGGCCATACCTGGTGCCGGGCCTGCCGCCTGCCGCGACGGTCTTGGGGAGGTGGCGCTGCACAAAGAAGACCAGTGCGGCCACCTCCACCGTGCTGAAGATCTCACTGGGACTTACTGACTCCCCCTTAATCGCCCGCAAGGGAGCCGGCTACGAGGTGCGGGACACTTTCCCTTCGACTTGTCGGCTCCCTTTGCCATGGTCCTGGGTCAAAGAAGAAAGGAAAAATAGGAAAGAATAGGGAAAAAAGTAAATAAAAGAAAAGAGAGAGCTAAAAAAAGTAGTTTTTAAAGTAACAAAAAGTTGAAAAAAACACAAAATATAGATGTAGAAAAATAGAGAGATAGATAATGAGTAAAAAAGAAAAAAAAGTTCAAATAAAAAAGGATTACAAAGATTGAAAGAGGATAGAAAATGAAGTACGGGTTTTTAAGAACCCAGCGGTGCCAGGGAGACCACCCAAAGACTTCGAGTCCTTCCTGTTTCAGACTACAGAAACACAGAGGCTTCTTGGTGAAGTCAAAGATCGTATTTATTGGCTGTAGCCAGTAACAGGTATCCTAGAAGTACAACGGCATGTATGTTCTCAGGAGACTGCTCAAAATTACAAAGCCAGTCTTCTCCTTTTATACCAAATAATATGCTTCAGGCAAACATTCCTTATTTTACAGTTGGCCATACACATATTTATTTTCAATACAATGAAAAAGCAGAGTCATGATGACAAGCCCACATTTTAGTTTGTCCAGTCCATGATCAATTACTCGGCAAGGCCCAGAACTTTCATCAGATATTGACGGACCCCCAATAAAAACAGGCACCTCCTCCTCGTAAAGCAGGTCATAAAGAAGAAACTGGGACAGGTGTGTGTGAGATTAGGCATAGTTTGTGAGCGATGAACGGTTTACGACATGTTGCGCCCTGATACTAATCTCCTCTGCCACAAGGAGAGGAGCTGGTCGAACAGGTTTGGCTTCAGGCAGTGGAGTCAGCTTGCCCAGGTCACAGAGGAGTCAGCAAAAGGTGTACGTGTCCTTCAGATCGAATTCGGCCTTAGTTATTTGGCTATGTGAGGGCAACAACAAAATGGCTGCCATTCACAAAATGGAACCCGAGGGTTCAAGACGAAAACTTCGATTTCAGGGTGATTTCGTCACTCGAACATGACGAAAATGCTTATGCATAGTATTTAAGTCATTACCGGTCTGCTCGTACCAAAATCGTCATTATACGACGATGTTATGACGCGAGTCCAAAATTTTCAGTTCCCAAGACCTCCTTTTGCCCTTACATAGGCAATAACCTATACTCACGCTAATCTGAGTCCAGGTCTATATTCATAAAGTCATTGAGATGTTGCTGTAGCATCATCCTATTACTTAGTTCGTTTCTTGATACAGGTTTCCTTACACATGATGTAGCACAGAGGCCACATACTGCAGGAGCACACTGTACACACAGACAGAACAGGAAAAGAATGGCTAAGATCATTCCAACGACTATCAGATTCTTCCATCCCCAGGCAGATATCAGTTCCCAGAACCACCCCATCAAGGACCAGTCTCCTTCATCCACGTGAATGGATTCAGAGATCTTATGCAGTTTGGAGATGGCCTGGTATACTGTCGGAGCGTTGTCTGGGATGAAAATTCAGCAACTCGATTGGATCACTTGACATACCCCACCTCAGTCTGCAAGTATGACATCTAACACGACCCTGTTCTGAAGGGTCATAAGGCGATCCGACTGGAGGTCAGCAGTCAAATTACTAAGGGCACCGGCAGTTTCAATTATAGTGGACTCAACCACCCTTGTTAATTGCCTTATGTTCCTGCTGTTCACCATAGGCCCCCGAAACGGCAGAAAACCCTTTACAAAATCTCTGAATTCTTGTCCTGCAGTGTCTTCCTTACTGATGACACCTCTAACTATTCTTTTCTTGTGGTAATCTGCCGCGGCCGTGTAGTTGGGAGGCAACAGGAACGAGACAAAACATGTGCCCGAGAAGTCAGGGGGCAACCATGTATAGGCCCTATCATGGCAGATGAAATAAGTACCCTTAGCTGCTAAGAACGAAGGGGAATTTCGAGATGCAAATACATATGTTTCAGTGCAGACACTCTTCCGCAACTGAGCCCTGGGATTTTTGCCATTACCTTGCAGACATAGGTGATCCTTATGGGGTACAATCCAAATCGAGGAGGATCTCTTTGCTCGCTGGTTCTCACTCAAAGCAACTCCATATTTTGTTATATTCCATTTAACATAAGCTTGCAACTCATCTCTAGGAATCGTTCTGTACGAGTCAATTGTTCTGCTCATATTTGCAATTCCTACTACCAATGCTTTGTTGCTTGAGTTACTTTTCGTGGAACGTGGGGAATATGGTTCGATGGCAAATATGAACATCGTTTGAAACGCCCACAAAGAACCATTGTAGCTAAATGGTAAGACCAAGTATGGGATGCCCTTATCTGTCGTATGCGATATAAGACCACACACCCAGCAGTTAGTTGTGTTTACTACTAGTTGGTGTTGGTGTAAAAGTTGAATGAAAGAGTTATTAATAAACTCTAATCTTCTAGAGGACTCATGTTCATGCAGAGGGTGAAAAGAGTGTGAGGAAACAGTTGGAGGAGGTATGGGCTGTGTAGTGGGTGCAAATGTCATTTGAAAAGTGAATAAAACATATCCTACTAAAAACATCATCACACCAAGTAACATGAAAATACATGATATCAAAAATCTTTTCTTCGTCATAAGTATACACATTCTAGCTTTAAAGTTAATTTGTTTGGCAGGTCTCTCCATCTTGAAAAACTTCATCCTCTCTAATTTGCTGCCCGCGGTGGTAGGGTGTTTCTGCTAAAGAGTGCTTCTGTCAGTCAGGGCAACTCCCTTAAACCAACCAGAACTGTCGACCATTACTGTCTTCAGCTGCACTCCAAAGACTTGGGCAACCGCGACCCTAGCAGCAGAACCTGATTGCGGTTCGAAAAAACAAAAATGAGCAAGTTTCTCAGATGAGAGAGCTGTACAAAAAGTAAAAAGAAATATTTTATTTATCCATAGTCAAAGTTCTCGGCCTCAAATTGTAACGGTTTCTTCCAGGTGCTGTGTGGTCTTGGAACAAGAGTTCAGGTTCTGTGGTGTTCAATCGAATTGACGGAGGCACAGCTTCTTGCAAGACGTTGTCGCTTTCCTTTTCAGAAATTGTTCCTTTTACAGAGTCAGCAATCCCCTCCTGGGCCCACCGGTTGTACGGAAGAGGCAGTGGGACCCTTTTACAATGGATGCCGTGGATCCAGTGTTTCTTTCCTTCCACTCGAACAGCTGATCTTGTTGAGAGAAGGACTAGATGAGGGCCGGTCCACCCGGGCTGGTCATTCTTTGTTCGCTTAAAATTCTTAATCAGCACCCAGGATCCAGGATCGATTGGATGTCCTGAAGTTTCAGAGGCCTGAGGCAGAGTGTCAGGGTGTGATTTGCAGCGTGGAACTTTTGCTGTATGCCTAGCCCTTCACACACTTTCTTCATCAATCGACCCACAAATTCACTCCCATTATCACTCCAAACCATTCTTGGCATTCCAAATCTGGGGAAAAATTCTTTGACATGGGCTTTAGCTGTGGATAAGGCAGTATTATCCTTTAAAGCAGAGGTCTTCAAACTTTTGTAGGTTGAGCCTCACCATCTCAATTTTTTTAGATGTTGGGCCCCCCCACGACCTGACAGAAATTTCTGGAATCGACCGCCACGTGCATATCACGGGTCATATCCGACAAATAATGTTGCTAAATCTGTTTGCAGCTCTGCGGCTTGCGCGTTAGTTCTGCTACAATGTAATTGTAGTATTCAAGTTAGACACACTTCCAGGCCGGGCTGACACATGTAGCCAGTGACCCCCCATGCAAGCATTTACTCTGCACACACTTTCCTTGTGGTGACTTCCTAGCTGGTATTCACCATGCATGTACTCACCCTGCACACACTCTCCCTGCAGTGGCTTGTGGCTAGGGTACCTAGTTGGTGACCTCGTCTGCATACACTTTTCTTGCAGTGACTTCCTAATCAGCTGTGGTGACTTCCTAGCTGGTGACCCCCATACACGCACTCCCCCTGAACACACTTTGTTGCAGTGACTTTCTGCAAGAAGCCTCTCTATGCACAATCTCACTGACACACTCCCTCTGATACAACGTCTGCACAATGTTTCCCGGTGCACATATTTCTCTGAAGACACGCGCCTTGCACGCACTTTCCATGAGCGGGTGTCACAGCGCTATATGTACCGCTAGCGCATTTTCAGGGCCCCCGGTGACGTATCACGCACTGCTGGCAGACAGTTGTTCTCAGACACTACCTGTCCACTCACAATCAAGCTCCACACACCTTCACCGAGCAGCAGACAGTCATTACAACACTGGTTCACCCTCTCTTTGCTTCCCCACCACCTGCACGGATGCAACCTTCTTCACACGGTGATTCTATACACTCACTATCACCCATGCACACATCCACTCACCCCACAGTGTCTTGTTGCAGTGTGCGCCCTACTCACACCTCAGCCACACGCGTGCACACGCAGTCCCGGTAGACAGGGACTTCCCCCCATACAAACTCACTCCTTTCAAGATCTCACTGTGACGGCTCACTACCAGATGTGCACCTCTGATCACTCCCCAAGTTACATCTTCAAACAGTTGCACGCCGCCCGGCCTCCCTCCGTGGGGCATCCAATCTCACACTCAAAGTGCCCCCGTTTACACACTTATCACACTCCTTTTGTTGTTAGCCACTGCCATGGCACTCCTCACTCTGGGTGTGCCCCCAGCCTCACCCTCATCAATGCCCTCAATGAAGTCTGCAGTGATCCCCTCTCGTGCACAGCTCCCAGACACACATCAGTGCCCTTCTCACACCAGCAATGTCCTCTATGCACCCTTGCAGTGCATCCCTTGCCCCCTACATCCTCCGTCCCCCAACCCCTTAGTACCCTTCTCACCCCTAAATACTGCTTGTCTACTACAGTGCCCTTTCGCTCCCTCTTCAGCACATCTGTTACCCCCACCAGGGCCTCTCTCGCTATAGCAGTGCAGCTTTCACACCACCTGAAGTTCTTTCTCACCTCCAGCAGAGCCCCTCTCACCCTTTAGAAGCGCCACTCTCATCCCCAGCAGCACCCCTCACAGTGTCCTTTCACTCCCCAAAGCGCCCCTCACACCCTTCCAGCGCCCCTCACACCCTCACAGCGCCCATCAGACCATCGCTGCGCCCATCAAACCCATGCAGCGCCGCTCTCACACCAGCTACAGTTCTCTCACCCCTCGCAGCGCACTCTCACCCTTAGCAGCACCCCTCTCAAGCTTCAAAGCCATCGCTGATGCATATTTATCTTATGCAACTAACAACCATTGACAAAGACAATAGTCCTGGCTTGTAGTAGATGTAATGTTACATGTATATGGATGGAATGATGAAGCAGAAAAATACCAGTGGGGCGACACACTATACCGGGCATGGATTTTCAGTTAGGGGTTTTAAGTCACGCCCTTCCTTACATCGACCATGCCCCTCTGGGAGCCCCCACAAGTTTTTTCTTTCTACTTAAAGCCCTTCCTCCGGTATGGTGACTTCCTGCTGAACAGGGAGAACAAGTTCATCAGGCCATCATAACTGCCAACTTGAACAACCTGCATCGGCAAAAGGCAATAGGTTTCGACTATATGAAATCTATTGGGTTTGGCAATTATTATTTTTTTACATATTGCATAGCAGTTGAGCTTCTGTGAAACCTGGCTTAATATAAAAAAAGTGCTATGATGCGTGCACCATTGACTGTATCATAGTGTTTTTTTTTAATCATAAGCTATGTTGTGCAGCAGCTCTAGTGCTGTGTAATATGTAAAACAATTGAAAGGCAATAGATTTTGTAAAGGTGTAACCTGCTGGCTTTGCCAGTGCTTGTTACCAGAGGAGACTTCCTGCCTCCCACTGCAGCTGAAGCATTTCAGCTCCAGCAATTAACCCCCTCCTGGGACGGTGAACTCTTAGCACTTATCAGACAAAAGCACGGCACAGCGCGCCCAGTGATTTCCCCTCCCTCCCCTTCCACACCCTCTGTCACCGGAGTTCGTTAATGAAAAGAAATTCCCATTTGAAATGGGTAAATACTTGCCACGCGGAGATCAGTGTTAAGGACAACAAAAGTGAGATGTTAGGGTCGAGTGCGCCCCCCCTGGGATGGTGTCACGCCCCCCTGGGGAGGTCGGGCCCCACAGTTTGAAGAACTCTGCTTTAAAGGATATGCTTCTACCCATCTTGAAAAGGCACAAACAACAACGAGTACGTATTTCAAATTGTTGCACTTTTCCATGTGGATGAAATCTAGCTGCAAAACCTCGAACGGATACTTTGGAGGTGCAAAATGACCAGCTGGAATTGGGGTTCCCCTACCAGGATTGTATTTCAGACACACCATACAATTCTTGACCACATTCTCTGCACATTTAGGGATTCCAGTATTTTGCCATACTGGAGCTAACAACTTACAAATCCCTTTCACGCTGATATGAGCCATTCCATGAGCCATGGTCACCACTGCAAGCACATACGCATCGGGTAACAACCATCGCTGATGCTCTGACAATTCAACCCAACAACCATTCGCTTCCGTTTTACCCGTACTTTCTCTCCATTCATTCAACTCCTTCTCTGTGGCTTCAGCTTGAATGGATTTCATGCTCTCAATCGTATATTCACACATACCAACGTCAACAACCCATCTAGCAGGGCCTGCAGCATACATTCGACTCATTACATTCCTTGCAGTTTCTTTCGCAACTTCATCCGCAAACGCATTTCCGCGACCAACATCATCAGTAACCTTTTTGTGCGCACTGCATTTCACGATCGCAACTTGTAACGGCAAGGTCAGTGACTCGAGAAGCTCATTCACCAACTGACCATGCTGGATCTTAGCACCATGCGAAGTCAGGAACCAACGTTCTTTCCACAATCGTCCAAAACTGTGAGCCACACCAAATGCATACTGGCTGTCCGTGTACACATTCACTCGTTTTCCTTTCGCCAACACACACGCTCTTGTAAGTGCAATCAACTCTGCTGCTTGCGCTGAATTGTATGGGATACGTGCAGCTTGAACAATCGTATGCAAAGTCGTCACAGCATATGCTGCAGTCGTATCACCATTCGGCAACTTGAAACACGAACCATCAACCCACAAAGTACCATCACATTCTGGAAGAGGGGTGTCCCTAAGATCTATTCTCCCTTTCGTTTCTTCTTCTGTCCTAAGACAGCAATCATGCTCTTCGGCCTCATCTGTTTCTACTGAAATTGGCAATAACGTGGCTGGATTCAGCGCTGTGCACCTCTTAATGTGCACATGACTCGCTAACAGTGTCAGCTCATAACCTGACAATCGAGAACTAGTTAAGTGCTGTGTCTTTGTTCTGTTTAACAGAATATCTACTGCATGTGGAACCATTACAATTAACATGTTATTCATCACTAACCCAGCAGACTGTCGTATAGAAACAGCTGCTGCCGCAGTGGCTCTCAAGCACCTTGGCAACGCTTTAGCCACCGGATCTAAAGTCGCCGAAAAATATGCGCATGGACGCTGTTTGTCCCCAAAAGACTGTGTCAGAACTGACAATGCGCAACCTTCTTTCTCATGGACATACAATGTAAAGGGCTTACTGTAGTCGGGGGTACCCAACACAGGAGCCGAACACAATGCACCACGCAATTCGGAAAAACTTTTCTGACACTCTTCAGACCATGGAATGGGATTCGGTGTATCTTTACAAGTTAATGCCACCAAAGGTTTGGCCAATAAGGAAAATTCGGTATCTATTGTCTGCAATATGATGTAATGCCCAAGAAAGCACGCACTTCTCTCTGCGTCCTTGGGACACTCAATTTTTCAATTGCCTGAATTCTTTCTGGGGTCAGTTTCCTTCCCTCCTTCGATAAGAGATGACCTAAGTAGGTCACTTCTTGTCGACAATATTGCAATTTTGAAAGAGAGACTCTTTACAAATCTCCTCAGTATCTGCAGCGATTAGCAAATCATTGACATACTGAACAAGGGTAGCGCCGTCAGGTAAAACAATCGTATCAAGCTGTGTTTTTAAAGCTTGACTATATATTGATGGACTTTCACAGTAGCCCTGAGGAGCGCGTTTGAAGCGGAAACTTCGGCCTCCTAAACTGAAGCCAAAAATATCCCTGCTCTCCTCGGCAATCGGGATGCTGAAGAAAGCATTCTTCAAGTCAATCACTGAGAACCAAGTGGCTGAAGCTGGAATCATAGTCAATAGGGCAGTGATATCAGGGACAACTGGAAACTGTGGCACAACTATTTTATTGATCTCCCTAAGATCAATCACAAACCTGTAAACAGGTGGCTGGGAAGGACCAGTACGCTTCAAAACCGGCAGAACAGGACTATTACAAACGTTGCCTCTTGTCTCTTCAATGACATCTTTCTCAATTAGATCATAAATGATCGCTAACAATGCCTTTTCACCTTCACTAGAGATCTTGTATTGGGGAATACGTGACATTTTAACATTGGCTTTCAATTTTACAACATATGGAGCTATTTCCAAGAGACCCACATCATTAGGACCAGTAGCCCAAAGAATATCCGGAAGACAAGACAATTCTGTCGGAAGTTTATCCTTTGACAAATACATCGGAGAAACCACTTTCTTACCCAGTGTAAGTTGTACTCCCGAAGGAGAACAGTACAAAGTTGCATATAATCTTTTCAGCAGATCCAATCCCAACAAGTTTTCACCACAACCTGTTGTAAGAATAAGGGGTGCTTCGAATTCGCAAGGTCCAACAGAAAGGGACATAGGACTAGAAATCGGGTTCCTAACCGGGGCGCCAGAAAAACCTACTGAAACGTTCATTTCGCCAGACAAAGGTGCGCCAGGGAGTTTGGAGTGCATAATAGAACTCTTTGTAGCAACAGTATCCAACAGAAAAGGCTCTGACACACTTGATGTAATCACCTCAACATAAGGTCCACTCTGATCTACTGGAACTGAAACAACTCCCTCTCTCTGTCCATGGCTGTCCTAGCAATCATCACCTTCCATATTCTCATTTTCTGCATAGTAGTCATCAGCGTAGTACTGAGTCGTCCTAGCAAACGCGTTATTATGCTGGTCAAAACTATTCATCAAATTCTGAGGCCGGAAGGAACGAGCGTTCTGGGGGAAATTTCCACAACCCCTATCTCTAGGAGCTTGTTGAACCCCTCGACCTCTTGCACCAGAAGCACCATTCGTACGCTGTAACAAAACCGGACAACTACTTTTGAAATGACCCTCTTCTTTGCAATACGCACACTGATTGGGTCCATATGGTAAGCGTTGTTGAGAAGACTCGTTTCTTTGCGAGTTTCTCGAATATTGCTGAGGTTGCTGATAACCGCTCTTATTATTAGTACGTGGTGGATAAGCTTGCTTTAAAAGAACTTTAGTCTTCAATTCCTTAGTCTTTTTATCCGCTTTCGCTAACTCATCTTTGCGCCTATTTTCATAGTACTGGGCCGTAGCTAAAATCTGTGCTGACGTGGAAACAGCCCAAGCACTCTCTGAATCCTTCAACTTATTACACAGTTCAGGGAGCAAATTATGTACAAATTTGTCAACAAACAATCTCTGGCCACCCTTCGTAGACATATCCTGACCACTATGATCGACGAAGGTTTCTTCAAACCGTGTGAAAAAGTCAGACACAGTCTCATCTTTCTTCTGTTTGCACGCAGACAACTTATCCCAATTAACACGCAATTCGGGCACTAAAGTCTTCATATACATAATAATCTTATCAGGGAGTTCAGTAATCATATCCTCAGGCTTAGCACCGCCTACCTGTCTATTATCGGCGTCTCTAAGATTAACCCATTTATCATCCAATTCAACCGCATGATCCGTATGACGAATCTTACTCCAAATAGGTTGTGGAACAACATTACCGAACAACATGTCAATGTCCGCTAAATTGATAATACACGAACCCACAGTCTGAGTCAGTTCTTTATAGTATCCTGCTGGATTTTTGCGTGGATCAGGTAAAGACTGCTTGATAGCTAAAACTTCAGCATGCTTCCATGGGACATGCACCCAGACACGCTGAAAATGAGCCGGTACAAGTGGCGGATTATTACCTACACCAGCAGGCACCTCTTCTTTCCACACCGGAGGAACTTCTCTCATGGGATATTGCCTTACCTTCTTCTCAACAGAAAAATCGGGCTCAAACAAAGACTGAGAAATACTCTCGCTCCTAAACGATAATAGTGTTGCAACCGCTTTCTTAACATCAGAACCTACAATTGTGCCTTTTGCAAACTCGAACCGTATATGATACAGCTCAGACATATTGTGTTCCGAATTTTCTTCCTCCAATTCTTCGCAAAGGAAAACACACATTTTCTCAAAAACGTATCTCTGTTTCGATGCTTCCCACTGATGGAAGACATCCATAATAGAATCTAGCTCATATCGCACCGGATCTGTAACCCATTTATGCGCCAAACGATCCAATATCTCCTTTTCTCTAGAATCAGGCAATTGACTGCATGACTGTCTACGCTCTGTAGTAGGGGACATACCCAATTGTTCCAACCAAGGAGAAAAGAACCAGAAAAGGCAGCAGTCATTCGCTGTCTGGTAGAAGGAGAAGAAGAAAGAATAAGGGAAGACGGAGAAGAATCCAGAGTCGGAGCATAAAAAGCAGACGTAGAAGTAGTAGGCAAAGGCAAAGTTGGCGGCCCCTGAGGAGGCTGCGCCAAAGGAACAGTAACCAACGGAAGAGGAGCTGGTTGTGGAGGAATCATAGGTGCCACAACATTCGGAAGTTGTACGGCCACGACTGGTGGCGGAGGTGCGGTAGGATTTTGCGCATAAGGGGGTGGCGAGCTCAACAAGTGTGACATTAAAGGATCTTTTTCAAGCTCTTTTGCTGCATCTTGCTCGAAGAGGCGGCAAAACTGGATAACATTTATCAATCACCATTTTACGTTGCCTGTGCAACTGCTCCCTTGCCTGTTCTTCTTCATTATCCTTAAATTGGGTAGCAGCTTGCATTATCGAAATACCCCTTTCTCTCTTATTTTTCTTTGCTAATTTAATTTCCTTCTGTTTGGCTTCCTTACGCCATAATCGGAAAGAGTCAAACATCGCCGGCCGGGCTTTCTTCTTAAAAAGTTTAACCTCTAGATTATCCAAAATCTCTGTGTCAAAGCTACCATATTGGGGCCATTTTAAAACACCATCCTTTCTGGTGTATCGGATCCATACTTCGTTATATGTGATAGGGCCTACGCCATGTTTCACATATAATTCATAGGTCGGAGTTCCAATCGGAGGAACCGGACACGAGTCCTCAAACCGGGAGTCCCTATTACAACCAAGACAAAACAAGTTTCCAAGTCTGCTAAGACCAGGCATCTTCACTCTCTAGTCTAGCTTCAAACTTCAAAGGATTATCGAATACGATAGTCTTGTGAATACACGAGTCCTTCGGCTTTGGCGCTTGCAAGTTCCAAATCAAAGCGATCCCAAGGGGATACCAAACTAAGAACCAAACTAAGGACTGGGAGACGCTCCACTTATACTTAACTGAGGTATCGATGACGTCACCAGAAGACTCGTCTATCGTTTCGCTCTACCAAACATCAAGGGTCCAAAACAGGGCGATAGTCATAGCAGCAGTCCTTCGTAGCCGTCTGGACGCGGGGAACCTCGCAGCAAAGACTTTCGGACCACGTCGACATGCAGGGGTCGATGAAGTGGCTGGACTTCCTCCAGAATTTTCACACGAAGCTCCTCACGAACCTCTGGCTTGGACCGGTACCGCTGATACCGCCCCACTATGGGCGCCAACTGAAGTACCGTGTTTTTAAGAAGCCAGCGTTGCAAGGGAGAACACCCAAAGACTTCGAGTCCTTCCTGTTTCAGACTACAGAAATACAGAGTCTTCTTGGTGAAGTCAAAGATCGTATTTATTGGCTGAAGCCAGTAACAGGTATCCTAGAAGTACAACGGCATGTATGTTCTCAGGAGACTGCTCAAAATTACAAAGCCAGTCTTCTCCTTTTATACAAAAAATTATGCTTCATTCTTATTTTACAGTTGACCATACACATATTTTCAATACAAAGAAAAAGCAGAGTCATGGTGACAAGCCCACATTTTAGTTTGTCCAGTCCATGATCAATTACTCGGCAAGCCCAGAACTTTCATCAGATATTGACGGACCCCCAATAAAAACAGGCACCTCCTCCTCGTAAAGCAGGTCATAAAGAAGAAACAGGGACAGGTGTGTGTGAGATTAGGCATAGTTTGTGAGCGATGAACGGTTTACGACATGTTGCGCCCTGATACTAATCTCCTCTGCCACAAGGAGAGGAGCTGGTCGAACAGGTTTGGCTTCAGGCAGTGGAGTCAGCTTGCCCAGGTCACAGAGGAGTCAGCAAAAGGTGTACGTGTCCTTCAGATCGAATTCGGCCTTAGTTATTTGGCTATGTGAGGGCAACCACAAAATGGCTGCCGTTCACAAAATGGAACCCGAGGGTTCAAGACGAAAACTTCGATTTCAGGGTGATTTCGTCACTCGAACATGACGAAAATGCTTATGCATAGTATTTAAGTCATTACCGGTCTGCTCGTTCCAAAATCGTCATGATACGACGATGTTATGACACGAGTCCCAAATTTTCAGTACCACAAAAAGGCATGCCCAGAACCATAGCAATGAATAAAAAACAAGATGGTCACGCCAATTGCAACCACGTGGGTAAGTTCCCGTGATATTTACCTGGCGAGCACTCAAAAACGGACGCGAACACGAAATTGTGCCCCCGAACTGGAAATGAACAACGCGAGCATGCAACTAGCGACAGGAAATGGAAATACGCAAAGTGAACAAGATGACCACGCCCATAGAAGACCACATAGGTAAGTTCACGGTAGCCACTGTGAAAAAAATCCAGCGAACTCATAAAAATAAAAAAATCTGCAAACGAACGACAGTTCGCAGATTTTGCGGACCGTGAGTACACTTTTGCGAATTCGCTTACATCGAATTCGCAAACTTCGCCCATACTTAATTTGGTTACTTCATGTCTTTGCTGACACGTTACTGCTTAAAATCACTCCCCTTGCATTTCTCTAGTGACCCATTCAGCACCACATTCTAATCTATTCACTGCGCCAAAACCCAACCGCTTATAAATTCACCCAGGCATTCTCCTTGCAGTACTCTAATCATCCAGTCAGTACCCAAGTATTCCTGCAGTAATCCAGGCCTTACAACATGGAGTGCTACAAACCTCTGTCCAATGTGCGTGCAGTCCTTTAATCATCTAACACTTATCTTACACACCCTCATTTCCCCAGGTAGTATCCATACACTCCAGTAAACACCTTGTCACTCTCCTTGCCCTCCTCTAGTGACCCATTCAGCACCATGGACTAATCCATTCACTGTGCCAAAACCCAAATGCTTATTAATTTATGTTGGACTCTATTTGCAGTACTGAAATTACTCTAGTTAAAAGACATATACTTAAGGATTGGCCTAGCCACTAACCCTAGTGCAAGTCAATTTCTTTATATACTATGCATGCAAACCTACAAGAAGCTACAAAGTATTAATACACTCTTCAAAATACCTAGTTAATACGCATGTAGTGTTGGAATTCCTCTGTCATAGGATCCCATGTGACCTGAAAAGAAAAGATTTAATTGGTTCATAACATTTCCCATTGTACGCATTTCAGCCGTTCTTCTTTGAGCATCTTTGGAGCGATATCTCTGTGCTTACCTCCTGTCACTCTCATGCAATTTCTCAATCAATAAACTAGCAATATGTTCTTATTGTAACAGCCTGCTAATACCTAAGCACTTATGGGGCAGATTTAGAGGCATCCTGTACCAACAATATGTCACTTTTTGTAACATAGTGATGGCGCAAGACACTCTTTAATGTTTACACAGAAAGGAACAAGCACGCTGCTTAGCTTTTCTGCTCCATGTAAATACAACCTCATCATACACACCACTTTGCATTGAAGGGGCGTTCCATAGGTGTTGCTGTGGGTGTTTGCACACAACACTCATAGAACAAGACTCATCTCAAGATTAATCATAAATCATAAATCTGGAGATGTGTGTGAATGCTGCACCATCCTCCAGTTGGTGTAGCAAGGCACAACAAGGAGAATTGTTTTTATTTTTTCTCCTTCAATATATGCTGCATTGCACAGCATACAGTGAAGGAGAAAAATGCCTTCATTGATTGTTTTTGTGCAGGAAGGTGTGTCTTCCTGCACAAACACAAACTCCACACAATACAGATATTCTTGCACCATGGTGTAAGGGTGCCTGTGTCACTGCATGGATGCAGTTTGTGCAGCAGTGCAGAGAGAAGCATAGACTTGCAACATATCTATGTACAAATGTTGCATCCCTATGCTTTGAAATTACCACAGCACACTGCAGCTAAAGAGCTTACAGTGTCATGCTGCAGCACTTCCATATAGTTCTGCACTTACACATTCACCATACACTACTAATGCATTCTTTCAGGCAATTATGCATTACGCATACATTCAGCCAAACTTCACACACTATCATTCAAATACAGCTCTTTAACCAGAGAGAAGTTAGTTCTGAAAATTACTTTTTTGTTGTTGTTTTTTTGTCTTATATATTTTTTGTAGTTTTCTAAATGATTTTGTTATTTTTTTGGGTGTTTTTTCGAAAGAAAAAAAGAAAAAAGTATGAAAAAAAGGCAACTTCAGGAATTAACAGCCATTCCAAGAAAAAAAAAAGTCTAACAACAATGATTTTGTTGCACCGCACACACTTGGTCAACAGACTGCTCTCCATAGCATATAAGCTGGTTGCACTTTAAGCAGTGCAGCTTCAGTAGAGCAAATTCAGGACGTATGTCCGGTGGTGATGTGGAACTGCCAGAGGTACTAGGCACTGCAGGTGGAGGGTTCTGTTTCAATCCCCTGCACTCCTCTCGAGCCAGATTGACTAGATGCAGAGTCTTCAGGTGCTTATACATCGAGGCAGTGACGCAAGAGTATTTTTTTTCAGCACTACCTCCGGATAAGACACAATCACAAATTATGCAGGTGACTTTGGTGGCGTTCACCTTATTCTGCTCCTCTGAATAGGTGAAAAACTTCCACACCACCAATACTGGCCTTTGTTGGCGTGGAGGTTCTGCAACAAATTCTTCCTCCGAAGAATGTTCTGAGTCCTGTTGTTGTTGTCCTGATGCCATGTTGACCTTCTTTTGAAAAACACCACAAAAATAAATGATGGAATTAAAGTTCTTCTAAAGAGAGATGTGTCTCCAAAGAAGCTCAAAGTAGAATGATGGAAATGAGTGGGGTCCTTCAATAGGTACAATGGGAGTCATTTGAGATGTCATCAGTGATGTCACTGACATGTCATGAATGATGCAATATGTGACAACATCAGCAGTGGATTGCGGGCGCGAGTTATAGTTAGTAGAACTAACTATAACAGAGGAATTTCAATGGTTTTGTATGAGTGAAATGTCCAGCTAACTACAACAGCCCTGAAACCTGTGTTTTTTTCAGTGAATTTCCAAGGTTTTTTAAATGCTAATTCCCAACTATAACATGTCTGAAACCTATGTTTTTTCCAGTGAATATATAGAAACATAGATAGATAGATAGATAGATAGATAGATAGATAGATAGATAGATAGATAGATAGATAGATAGATATAGATATATAGATAGATATATGTAACCTACTGGCAGACCCATAGAAGACTATGGCCGAAACGCTTAGGTCTGTTTTGTGGATTATATGCACCTTGCACTTTGCCGGGTAAGTGCTCCATAACGTATGGAAGCATTTGAAGTCTCAAATCGCTTTGTCAAAAGGATTCCTGTGTGCCGTCCTTCTATTGGTCCTGGTGATGAAGTGGTAAAAGCAGGGCTTTCTTCTTGGTAAATATATATATATATATATATATATATATATATATATGTATGTATATATATATATATATATATATATATATATATATATATATATATATTACCTACTGGCGGTCGCCGGTAGGTAGTTATAGTTAGGATTATTTTCAATACAAAATCTCAACATTCTATTGTGAATAACTTGGGCGCCTGTTAAGGAATCTGCCTGAAAATTTCCTCAAATTTGCCTCGTGGTGCCCCGGTCCTTCCCTGAAAGTTTGAGGGGGATTTGTCAAGCGGGGGCCAAGATAAAAAGGGGGTCCCAAAACGTGTTTTCCCCATTTCCATAGGGAGGTCAACCTCACTTTTAGCCCGAAAGGCTGAATGGATTTCCACCAAACTAGGCAAAATTGTAGGGACTGGTAGCCCGATGTGCCTTTGGTATGTCTCAAGATAATTGCTCCAGTGGATTTTGAGTAATTTAGGTTAAAAAAAATATATATATCTATAAGCGCTCCCCGGTACGCGCACCAGGGCGCTAACCAGCGCGCTACGCGAGTTCGCGCGCAGAAAGCTGATTGGCTCTCGGGTGTCTCAACATTCCAAACAGTCTGGAGCGGCCGCCATCTTGTGTCTCGGTAGGATCGAGACACAAGAGGTGGCAAAAAGAAAGGGGGAAATGACCATAAGGGGGCAGAGTAGACCCCCCTTGGCCCCCTAGGTTTGATGTGGGGGCTATAAAAGGGCTCCGCGTGTAAAAAAACAATTTTTTTTTTATTTGCGCGGGGGAGCGCCCGGTACACGCACCGCGGAGCGTACCGGGAAGCATTCCATGAGAAAAAAGAATGATAGAGTTTTTTAAAAATGTAGCCTTTTTTTAAAAATTGGAGGTAGTTCTAAAAAGAACTGGTTTTTTTCTTCTTTTTGTTGTTTTATATTTTTTTATGTTTTTTGAACATTTTGTACTTTTTTTGGCTTTTATGAACTATTTTCGATTTTTTTTGTTATTTTCATGGGGAGAAACAAAAAACAGGGAAATGAAAATGGCTCAACTGGAGCAAAAAAAAATCTGGAAAAAATTAGAGTTTTTTGGGGCAATTGTGGTTGTCACCAGCAAGGAGGATAAGCTTTATGCTCTGTTCACCATAGGAGATGGTCTTACCACAAAAAATACATGCGATCCTGAATTCACCAAACCATGATTTTATGCAAGGGATCGTCTCCCTTGTCTCTAGTCCTGATGGAGTGGGTTGCTTTCTTTTGGAGGTGGTGGTTGAAGATTGGGGAGGGTTACTGGCCAGTTCTCTCACCTCTGCGGCAGCATAGTTGTTCGGATGCTTGCGCTGCATGTGTCTAATCATGGTATTATTACCAAATGAATATTTTTTGTTAGGGTTCCCCCTTGAAAGTTCCATGCCACAGATTTGGCAAGTCACCTTGGGCGCATTGACTTTCTTCTTGCCCTCTGGGATAGAAAAAAACTCCCATACAATGTGCTGCCTTGGCTTGTATGGGGTATTGTCTTCTGGCAGCCACCTTCTCCCCTCCTCCTCCTCCTCCTCTTCTTGACCACTAATGCAATGTTGTGGTGGTCCTCTTGGTGGTGGTGGTGGTGCAGATGCTAAAGCTGCTGCTGCTACTGTAGCCATTTTAAAGTACAAATAATTTCTGTTAGATCTCCAAACAGGTCTTCCTCAGTCAAAGGACAAAGTCAGAATAAGGAAAAAAGGTGGGCTCTTTCATCATTCGGAAAAAAAACTGTCCTGAGCCAATGGAAAGTGTTATTTTCAGGTCACATGACCTGGGCTTTCATCATTTAGAAACCAAAACTGTTCTGCACCAATAAAAAGTGTTATTTTTGGGTCACATGACCCGCCGCGCTTACGCAATGCGCCCCCAGGTACGCCCGGGGTCGCGCCACGGGCACGCCACGGGGCGCGCCACGGGGCGCGTCGCATCAGATGATTACGTTGCGCGATCGTATTCGCTCGAGTATTTCCAAGTGCGCTTACGCCGTGCGTATGCGCCGAACGCGGCTACACGATACGTCATGATGTTTTCGTTCGCGGCAATAGCGCTAACGGGACGCTCCGAAAAAATGCGCTTTCCAGTGCGCACATCGGGGCGCGCACCGGGAGCCCACCAGGGCAAAATTTTTTTTTTAAAGTAGTATTATATAAATATACAATATAGGATTCATTATAAAAGATATTGCATTTCATAGGTTTGAGGCCCTATATATAGTTAGGAATTAGGATTTAAAAAACATATGAAATTCACTGAAAAAAACATAGGTTTCACACCAGTTATAATTAGGAATTAGCATTTAAAAAAACCTATTAAATTCACTGAAAAAACCATAGGTTTCACACCAATTATAGTTAGCTGGAAATTTTACTGACATAATACCAATGAAATTCCAACGTTATAGTTAGTTGGACTCACTATAACAAGCGCTCCTGCAATGCACTGCGGATGACGTCACATATTACATCACTCATGACATCGTCAGTGACATCACTCATGACATCACTGATAACACCAGCCAGTGAATGTGTGTCTTTCTTTAAAATTAATATGTTTAATATTTGTATTTGTAAAGGTTGATGGAAGAATAAATGGTTAAATAAGTGTGTAGATGGATGTTTTTTAAAAAAAAATGATTTGCTAACTGCTTTATTAAGTGTATTTTATTGAATACATATATATAACCATATCAATGGTTTTATGTCAGTAAAATTTCCAGCTAACTACAACTGGTGTGAAACCTATGGTTTTTTCAGTGAATATATATATAATATATATATATTATCCGGTGACACCCTTAATATACATCATACCGAAGGTACCTCGCTATACATTGATTACTTCCTGCAGAGTTATGTTAGATCCTTGGACTCTTATATCCAAGATACCAGGGACTTTCTATTTAAACTGCAAAGTCTTGAATGACATGACAACTATTGGATGCTTGCACTGGATGTAACAGCGTTGTATACGAGTATCAAGCATTCAGATGGCATAGCCACTGTTAAATTGTATCTGTCACGTAGAAATCTACTCTTCAAAGATCATAATGTGATGTTGGTACAAATGCTCGAATTCTGCCATGAACACAATGTTTTTATGTATAACAACTTATTGTACAGGCAACTGTAGGGAGTAGCTACGGGGGCCAGTTTCTCACCAAGCTATACTTGTTTGAATATGGGTGCTTGGGAGGAACTGGTCCTCAGAGCAGAATTTGGTGCAGTCATGGATTCCAAGGTAGTAGCGTGGTACCGCTGTCAAGAGGAAGCATTGGATTTTGTGGAACAAATCAATGTGAATCAATACAATCTCAACTTCACTGCCACACTAAGCCAAACTAAGGTATCCTTCTTAGATACAGAGGTCTAAGCCAGTGGTAACAATCTTGAGACCCAGTTATTTAGGAAGACAACCGCTGGAAATACCATGCTCCATGCTGGTAGTGCACATCCGACTCATTTAATTATGAGCATACCATACGGCGAAATGCTTCGCCTGAGAAGGTTGTGCAGCAATGATACTGATTTACACCAGGCTCAGGTAGCCAGTAGAACTAGGTTCCTGGAAAGAGGGTATTCTAGTAAGGTCATTGAAAAAGCCAGATCATACATGCTTGCTAGCCGAACCCAATTATTGAGTATATATGACACCTTAGGCGATACAGCTACCCAAGTTGCAACCGACATACCTGAGATCAATACACAGGGTGTAAAACCTACTGACCCTTTCTGAATTATAGTCGGTTACAATAAACAACACAAGGAGTTACGCAAGATCATCAATAGCAATTGGTCTGTCATTCTCAAAGATCCTCTCATCGGTCATACACTACCCAAAAAAGCGTCTATTACATACAGTCGAGCCCCCTCTATGAGGGATAGACTGGTAGACACGAGCCCTGAAGTACTTGAAAATAAAAAAAAATTTTGTGCAAAATTTGCAAATCATGTACCCACGGGATAAACAAAAAGACTTTCAAGGATGGGTTCAGTAATAAAGAACATCAGATAAATAAAGTTCTGACATATAAGACAGAGTTCGCTGTCTACATCCTTGAATGCCGCTGTTCGCTCAGATATGTAGGAAGTACAAAGCACGCAGTACACAAGCATATTCTACAACATCTGAGAGCGATTGTCAACCAAGACAATACGTACCCGGTTGCAAGGCACTTTAGCGAGCACCATCAAAGCAACAACAAAGGGCTCAAGTACTATGTCATAGATGCAGTGAGTGACAGCAGAAGGGGTGGTAATAGAGAATCAAAACTGAAGAATTGGAGCCCAAATATATCTTACAACTTGACACTAAACAACCTGGGGGTCTTAACCTTACGGAGGACCTTCATACTTGCCTGTACTGCGATCTGAAGTCTATTTGTGTTATTTTTGTCCGTATACCAACACTTTTTTGCAGTAGGGATTATTTTAAATAGTTTTTACTGTTTTTGGTAATTATTTATTGTTTTAAATTGGATATGTCTTATTATGTATATCCCATACTGACATCAACCCCCATATGCAGTGCATACCCAGTGGACTCTGTTAAGCCTATCAGACTAGTTCCTTGGTTTATTTGATTAGCTGCTTCTCCATTCCCCTGTCTTTCTTTCCATCATGCCTAACATTGTCTTGCTATGTTATGTAATTTTTGATCAGGCATCTCCCACCTGCCCTCATTGTGCATATATTGCAACGTTACGATTTGACATCTGAGTCCATATGAAAGTATAGCTAGTTTCTTATTTATTTATTTATTTATTTGACTGTATATATTTCATCTTGGTCAGTCTGATTATGTTTAGGGCTATGACCAGTTAGGCTACTGCAATCGAGATAGAACTGGGCTCAGTCTATCTATGATTTTGATACATGTAGATTTTAAATCACATTTTGCACTTTACATTTACACATTTATGGGCATTTAGCACTTTTTAATAGGTCGGTGGCATATGCAATTTATTAACAGTCTTTTACCTCATTTGGGGATTTATCCTGTGATTCAACATGTGCTAGAAATACATTAGATATATCTAGTCTCAGGAGTTATTCACATTGCAACATGTTTTTTAGGGTGGTTGCCCTCTAGGTTGGGGGCTAATGAGTGTTATTAGAGTGGAATTCAACTGATCAACTCTAATCAAGTCACAGTATACGGTTATTTGAACTATGACTTTCCGCCCTTGTAATATATATGTCAGGAGTTCTTTTAGATACCGACATATATATTTTTCCTACACAGTGTAGCTTGTAATTATGCATTGTGATATGGTATTTTTTTTTAAGGTTTGCAATATGTTGCACATTCCTTTGCACTACTATAGCGTAATTTAAACATGTATATAGGACTAAATTACAAATCCAAGAGGTAGTACTTGGATGATTATGTATTTAACTTTTATACTGCGATTTTAGCCTATTATGTTTCAACTAATTTATGTATGAGTTGTAACCACGAGGCAATCTGTTTTCCATGTCTATGTCATGTAACCCTTACTATTCCAAGCATTTGCACTTTAAAACTGGGTGGTTTACCACATTACGTTGTCATGTGATCAAGGCCCTCCGGAGCCGAAACGTTATTGCGACAGCAAAAATAAAATAAATGGCAACTCATTACTGCGGTCTGTGTCTGTTTCTGCATGCTGAATACGCGAGCTGTTACAGCGTGAAGGACGGATTCCTGTATATATATATATATATATATATATATATATATACATATACATATACATATACATATATATATATCATTCCAAAACGAAGTACCTCTCGCACTCTCAGAATCGTCCTGACATCAGTAATCACGAGCTGGGTGCAATCAAAGTGGGTGTTTATTTTCAATCATAAACCCGCCGTGACGCGTTTCGCCACTGTAGTAGCTTGTTCAGGCTGTGTGAACAAGGCACTACGGTGGCGAAACGCGTAACGGTGGGTTTTTGATTGAAAATAAACCCCCACTTTGATTGCACCCAGCTCGTGATTACTGATGTCAGGACGATTCTGAGAGTGCGAGAGGTACTTCGTTTTGGAATGATATTGCTTACCGGTCTCTCCGCCGAACTGGTGCCACCCTGAAGATCTGGAGCCCTTAAAGGAGTTTCTTGTACAGGATATATATAAATATTTTTTTTTTCCCTTAAAAAACCATTGGCTTCAGGCACGTTATAGTTAGAAATTAGCATTTAAAATCCTTAGAAATTCACTGAAAAAACTATAGGTTTCAGGGGCGTTATAGTTAGTTGAACATTTTACTCGTACAAAACCATTGAAATTCCCATGTTATAGTTAGTTCAGCTAATTATTACTCGGGTCCCCGCCATGCACTGCTGATGACGTCACATATTACATCACTAATGACATGGTCAGTGACATCACTCATGACATCACTGATGACATCTCAAATTACATCACTGATGACATCACTGATTACATCATCCTTGTGATAGAGTAACAGACCCCCTCTCACCCTAATATAACCTTTGATACACACACTCCAAAATACAAACTACCATTTTCAAAACAATGAACACACCAATACCAGTTACAACATACCCATTCACTAATTCCAAGATCTACACACACATCTACTCATTCACCAAAAGTCGTATACAGTCACTCATACATGCACTCACTCATCATATGTACTCATACACACCACTCATCCATAGAGTTACTCACACACATAGTCACACATGCAAAGAAAGTATCAAACATCCATTATACAGTTATACACATACCACCGCACGTACTTCTACAGGAACTAACACATACTTACTCTCTTAAACAATCACTTACAGAAACACATACTCATTTATATAGGTATTCTTCCAATCTCTCACTCTCACATATACTCACATACACCAATACTCACATATACTAGTTTAAAACATATGTGGTTACTCATAAAGACACTACTGGGACAGTAATTCACTCAGCAACACACCCATACACACACTCATCCACCCATACAGTCCTGCACACATGCTGTCTTCAACACATACACACAGTGAATTACTCATTCATGCATCTATGCACTGAGTAATACCCCTGACCGAAAAAAAACAGACACTAATACTGATAGTAAAAAAATGAACGAATAACCCATATAGACTAAGCATGGTCTGAAATTTTTTCCGCTCGCGGAATTTGCTAATTTTTGGCAATTTCGCGGTCCGCGCATCGAAGGGGCGGAAGGGGCGGAAGTACTTGGGGTCAAACTCCACTCTCCCTCACGGTGTGTCATCGCCATAGCCGTGTACCGTTCCCCAAAAACACCACCCAAGTTTGTTAAGTGGTTAGTGGAACTGGCACATGATCTATGCTCCCGTTACCAATGCCTAAATATATTGGGCGATTTTAACTTCCATTGGGAAGCATCTCCCAAGGAGAGTCAAGCCACCTCCTGGATGAAGCTCTGACCGCTCTCGGACTGAGCCAATCTGTCACTGGCCCCACCCATGCTAAAGGTCACACTTTGGACCTAGTCTGGACCTCACTGCCTCTCACCAGCCTCCCTGTCATCCATCCCTGTGCCTGGTCCGATCACTCAATTATCTATGGCACCATTCAACCCCCCAAACTAGGAACCCAACCTTCTCCTAGATGGAGAGTAATCAGAAGCTGGAACAAAATTAGTGCAGTCGACCTCGCCCCTGCCCTCAGATTGTCCGGCCCGCCAGACTATCCATCTGGAGAAATCAATGCAAAAAATTATGCTCTGACGAAAAGAATTAACAAGGACATTGACAGTCTTGCACCCACTCGTAGGGAACGGATTAAAGATAAGGGGAAAGGAGCCCCGTGGTTTAACGATAAACAACGCACTCTGAAACAACAGCTTCGCCAAGGGGTAGGAGCCTGGCGAAAAGCATATGATCCTTCCACTCTCTCACACTATCTTGAAGCCTTTTCAGCATATAAACACGCAATACAGACTGAGAAGGTGGTTTATTATGAAAACAAGATTGTGTCTTCCTCCAACACTCAGAAAGAAACGTTTAAAGTTCTAAAAGAACTCCGACAGGTTAAAGAACAGAAACCTGCCTTTAACAAGGAGGATTGCGAGAAGTTCCAAACCTTCTTCACCTCCAAAGTGGAGGACCTCTTGATTACCATCGAGAATACCTCTAAGCTGACATGCTCACTAAACCCAGTCCCCAGGCAGAGTGGGCTAAAGAACGGTGATGGATTAAACCCAGATCTTTTTACTGGGTGTGAGTGTTTGATTGATTCAGATGCTCCGTCCATCACCACCCCCTTTTGTACCGTATTTAAATATATACACATACATATATTACCTACTGGCAGTCGCCAGTAGGTAGTTATAGTTAGGACCTAGTTATTATAGGAAAATGGCAACATTCTATTCCCAATAACTTTGGCGCCAATTGACGAATCTTCGCGACATTCTCAAGATGTTGTTTTTTTTATATCAGCTCCTAGGTTGAAAGCTTGGTGGTGATTCGTTAAGGGGGGTGAGAAAAAAGGGGGGGTCCCAAAACATGTTTTCACCATGTTAATTTCCATAGGAAACTTTAGACAAGGCTACAGGTCGAACGAGTGAACAGAATTACCCCAGATTTGGCAGGGAGAAGGGTATTGATCTAGAAAGCACGCTTTAGTTTATTTGGTGTGAATTCATTCAGTAGTTTTTCAGAAATATCGAAATTTACAGATATCGATATTTGGGAATTCTGCCATCTGATTGGCTGAGGCGTTATGAGCATGAGCTTGCTGCTGATTGGCTGCAAGCTGTGCAAGCGGTTGCAACTAGGAAGTGTTGGCCGCCATTCAGTGATTCTGTTGAAGCAAGTAAGGGGAAAAAAGGGGAAAAAAGTGGGAAAGAGAAGGGTAGAAGCACTGTAACCTATGTGGGGTGTTTAGAGTGTGCTATAGAGGAGGTGCGAGGCGAACTATTCACCCCTACCAGTGTGAAAGTGCGGGGCTACGGAAATTAAGTGAGGTAATGCCTAGAGTCTGATGCTGGTGAGGTGAGCTGGTGCGGGACTCAGGGATTAAAGCGCAAGCCCAAATTGTGTGTCTTATCCTGTGAGATCATGTGCAGTGGCCGCTGCACCACAGTTGTGGAAGTAGTGTCAGCATGTGTTTTTAACTACTAGGACAAACTACTGACTCGTACAGGTCTGAAAGTCCTGGGGTACGGAAAATACGTGAGGTATTGTATAGCGTCTCATGCTGCTAAGGTGAGGTGCTGCAGTACTCGGGGATTAAAGCGTGAGCCCAAACTGTGTGTCATATACTGTGAAGTCATGTGCTCATACCGCTATGCCACATCTGTGCAAGTAGTGCCAGCATGTAGTTATAGCTACTTGGATGAACTTTTGTTTCGAACATTGTAGATTGTGTATGGTGCTTAGGGGATGTTATAGAGGGAGTGTGAAGGTAAATTTGCGCATATCAAATCAATTCGGTATTTGTGAAGTGCTAACTACTCACTCCTATGGGTCTGATGGCGCTGGGGGTATAAGCTGAGATGCTGACGGACTCGGGTAAAACTACTGACCCCTACCGGTCTGAAAGTGCGGGATACGGAAATTAATTGAGGTATTGCCTAGAGTGTCATGCTGTTAAATTGAGCCCCTGCTGGAGTCGGGGATGAAACCGTGAGCCTAAACTGTGTGTGGTATGCTGTGGCATCATGAGCTCTGGGGGCTGTGCCACATGTGTTCAACTTGTATATGGTGCTTAGGTTTGTATAGAGAGTGCGAAGTTAAATCAATACGGTATTTGTAAAGTGCCAACTACTCACCCTTATGGGTGAGTAGAGACGGGGATCAAAGCGAGAGGTCTGTGCTGCAAAGTGTGGTGGTCTGGCCGCGGCGCCAGAGCTGTGTGGAGAATAAATTTTGGCAAGAGTCTGGAAGTTACCGTTATGTGACCCTAAAATAGTGGGCTTAAGTGGTAAGTTATAGAGTGGCTTTAAAAAGAGACCTTTTGTTCATTAGTCGGAGCTACATATAAGTGTGGATGCACAGCTTCAAGTTATTCAGGAAAACTCTGTTTCCCTGATCTGTGAAGTGGACTCCAACACTTCTGTACATATCTGACATATACAAATGTATATTGTTGTTGTATATGGACCCCATTTTGTGGTCTCTGAGGTATGCAAGCACAGCTTTGTTGACTTTATTCCGAGATTTTTCAATCTGAGGACAAAATTGTTTGGATCATTTCCACTTCTGTCTTTGGCATATATTGGAATATACAAATACAGTTTAAGGCAAAAGTAACATCAATTGTCCAAAGGTGTCCTTCATAAGCATTTCCAAACCTACCCCAGTAAATGTGCCAAGGTCGTTTCCATCATAGTGCACAATCATGAGGTCAGGGTTCTGGAGATGCACACAGGTTTTAACCAAAGGCAACAATTGGTGCCACTGCAATCGTCTCTGTCCAAACCATTTAATGTCCATATTTTGGAAACCAAGGTCTAAATCAATACATCTCTGTTCTGCATACCTCTTGCACCAGAAAACATAGCTATATCCTATGATCCACACTAGCATTTTGAAGGTATGGCTGGAAGCAGGGCCGGACTGGGAACCAAAATCGGCCCTGGCAAAGTGCTCGGCCTCCCCCCATCCCCACTGGGGGGGGTTGGAGGTGCCGCCGAGCTCTTTGCCGGGGCCGGTTTTCGGCCGATTTTGATACAGGGACGATTTTGCAGCTATGCTGCAAAAACGGCCCTGTAACAAAAACGGCCCCCAGGGGCCCAAAACTGGCCCCCACCCGTGCAGCGCTCCGGGGGATTGCCCGGTGCCCGCTACGGCCAGTCCAGCCCTGGCTGGAAGGTATGGAAAGATGTCTGTAGCTCACGCAGTTCCTTCGTAGAATAAGTGGTATGTGTAAATATGGGGACCTAGTTTCTTTTCGCATACAAAACGGTACCTGATTGGGAGATGAAAAGCATTGTTTTTTAAAAGTAGGGTGTACATACGTTTTGTGGAAAAGCATCTTTGTGATTGGTTAAGAAAAAGCAGTTTGCACGTGGAGTACATATTATAGGAAAAAATTTGCTCAACTTAACCACACCTGCTACTTGCATTTAGAAGGCACTGTTCGAACTTAAAACAATTGTGAACTTTTAACATGCACGTGTTGTAGAATGTTTTAAAAAGTGTGTTGATAGAATACGTTGCATTTCTGACTTCTATGTGTATTTGAATATTAATAAAATTGTTTATATGGAAAATTAGAAAGACAGTCATAGAGAGAAGTTTTAAAAGCTAAAAGAATCAAGGAACTATTCTAATTTATTCTTTATTACCTACTTGGGGTCACCAGTAGGTAGTTATTATCACTGTTACCAGTCTGAAAGTGACGTATTGCCCAGAGTGGCATGGTGCTAATATGATATGGTGCTAAACTCGGGTATGAAACCGAGAGTCTAAACCTTGAGGTCATTGCTGTAAAGTGATGTGGTCTGGTGTTTGTAGCATACGTGTGCAAGTAGTGTTAGTAGGCATTTATACCATACAGGGAGTGGGAAGAGAACTACTGACTGGTACCATGCGTTTATACTGTACTGGAAGTGGGAAGAGAAGTACTCACGCCTACCTGTGTGAAAACTAGGGGATCAAACCAAGCTGATTGCTGTAAAGTGATGTGCTCTGGGCGCTGTAGGATACTAGCCGCTATAGTATAAGTGTGTAAGTAGTGTTAGTATGCGTTTATAATGTATATGGAGTGGAAAACGAACTACTCATCCCTACTGGTGTGAAGACTCGGGATTAAACTGTGAGCCTAAATTGTGAGCTCATTGCTGTAAAGTGATGTGCTCTGGGCGCTGTAGCATACCTGTGGAAGAAGTGTTAGGGTATGTTTATACATTATAGGGAGTGGGAAGCAAAATACTTACTCCTACCGGTCTCAAGACTCGTGGATGAAGCCATAAGTTCATTGCTTTAAAGTCATGTGCTCTGTTTAGTATTCCAATTTAAGTCATAGTAGAATGTTAGTATGCAATTCTAATAGAATCTAAGTATGTAATGTTAGAATGTAGGGCTGTCATGAGGGGAAACTTGCAGAGTTTATACACAGTGCTGGAGAAGACAGTTGTCTTGCTGTCTGCTCCTGTTGGTGGTTATTTCAGGTGTCTAGTTTTCTTGTAAAAAATCTACTTATTGGATGCACGGCTGTCTACCTCTTCACTACATAAATTTGGCGATGAACGGGAGAAGGTAAAAAGAAAGCACCACTCAGCAATATTTCAAAATTGCGTGCGATGTGCTGAAAACCACTTTTCTTCGTGTAGCTGTTTCTACTCATGCCAGGGTCATCGGCTCATTGAACTGTCATCCAACTTTTGGTAGAATTTATATTTTGCACTTCCCCTGCTTCTTCACTATATTCTGGTCGCCGGACTACACGTGTGTAAGTAGTGTCAGTATGCATTTATACTAACAAATGCATCATGATCCAAAGGGAGGGTGACATGTCAGGCGCAGGGCATCCAATGTCCCGAGATATGCATTTGTTTGTGTTTGCTATTAGAGGGCTGGTGCATAGCTTCCATCCTGTGATAGCAAATACTTGTTTGACTACTTGAAGCGAGAGGAGGAAAACCTTGTATTGCTTTAATAGAGGGGATGCGGATGGTAAAAATGGAGAGAAAAGAAAAAAAAAGTGAGGTCTCATCCGTTCTTTTAAATGAGGCCCCTAGTGGGTAATGTTCAATGGTCAATCCAATTAGTATATTGCGGGGTCCATGTAGGACTGGAGATCTTAATGTCACATATAAATTAAGTGCAGAAGGGCACAGAGATGTTTTTTTCCAGCCTAGGGGACCGCCACCTTCCCAGGTATTATTTACTAATTGTTCGGGGGGTTCGCGGCCAACTGAAGTCTGGGAATCTCCACACTCCGGAGCTTTATTTAAATATGCAGGGTGGGCCTCGGCAGTACGATGAATGCCTCAGTGGTGCTAGGCAGCCCTTTATTTGTTCGGTAATAAAAAGGGCAGTACTTATGGTGTTATAAAGTGATACACTCATAGAACTCTTGCAATTGTACAATTACCCAGACTTCATTTGTCTAATAGTCAGTTAGATTATGTTTGGTAGGTGCACTCTAATAATAGATAATTTTGTCCTTACAATCTCCTATAAACAGATGATTTTCACAATAAATAATAGACAAGTGTTGTCAGTAAAAAAAGACCTATACACTCAGTTATTTATTTGAAAAGAAGTAACCTTTATTAAAACACAAATAAATAGAAACGTAACTTTAATAGAAGAAACAGTCAATTTAAAAAACGTGGGTTGGACTCCAGTGCAAGCAGCGTAGGAAACCTGTAAGACAAAAATGAAACATAAATATGTGTGCTATGTGGAAGTGGCAAAGAAAGGTAGTCCGAATTAAAGGACGATAGTGAGAATAGAAGGGAGGGGGAGTGGGTGGAAGGGAGACGGGGAGGGAGAGTCAAAAGGAGAGAGGGAGGAGGAGACAGAGCGTCGGCCTACTGCACCCAGCCCTCAGTGTTTACCCTCCTGTCACCCGTTTGTCTAGGACGGTGGGGTCCACGAGAAATTGTGTGGTTCAGCAAGTCCTTAAAATGAAACACATGAGGCCAGAGATTATACGCCATATTATCAAGGAACAGCGATAATATTATTGCTGCTTTAGCGGCACGATAACTGCGCTAAAGCGGCAATAAGTGGTAGATAATATGCCCTTGTGAATTCCCATAGAAGCCCAGGTTCTGGTGGGAACCTGGGCTTCTATGGGAAGTCACAAGGGCATATTATCAAGCCCATTACAGCCACTTTAGCAGCAGTTTCCTGACGCTAAAGTGGTGATAATGTTATCGCCGTTCTTTGATATTATAGTCGTACATTATAAGCAGCGGGAAAATCCCTTGCATGCACCTGTGCACCCAGGGTGCTGCACCCCAGCCCCTTCCCCCGCACTATGCTCAATTGTAGGTCTTGCACACTGAGGCTTCACTGCTCACCTGCCACCACCGGTGTGTCCCATGTCGTGTTAGTGCAAGCTCCCAGTCTGGGTCGGGGACGGTGTTTTGATACAATGATGGAAGGTGTCAGAATGCCCAGGGCATCATTGCGGGGTTAGCTTCCGCTCTGCCCTTCTTGAGGCAATAAATGGAATGTCTGATAAGGGAGAAATAATTTAATGGTGGAAACGTCTGGTGGTAAATGAAGGTTTATTTCAAGCTTTATAGAAAATAGGAGTTGAGTGCATCCTTCGTTTTTGAAGTACGATCTACCCACTGTTAGTGGTAATCATGGTTCACAGAGGAGATGGAGTGCTTGAGAATTCACAAGATTAAATAATTATACTTTATCCGAAGGTTTATATAGAAAGGAACAGAGCGCATGCTAGAAGCATAATAAGTGCGTGTAATGCAGTGGTGGAAGCCTGTGTGCATGTACACTTAGTAACGAGCTCACTACAGTGTCCTAAAAGCCAACGCCACGTGTCTGTAGGGCAGCGCTGCCATCTGGCTCAGGTCTACAGTACAGTCCAGCAGGTCCTTAAAATGAGACAGATGTGACTGAATGAGGTCAGAGATCACATCATTACTCATGGCAACATCGCTTTTTGCACCCCTCCCGCAGCATCGCGCTCAACAGGTGTCTGTAGGGCAGCGCTGCCTTTAAGCTCAGCCCTACAGTATGGTACAGCAGTTCTTTAAAATGAGACAGAGATGTAACTGAATGAGGTCAGAGATCAAATCATTAAACACAGCAATATCGCTTATTCGCACGTACGCACTCTGGCTGATGCATCCCACCCCTCCCACAGCGCCGCGCTCAAGAGGTGTCTGTAGGGCAGCGCTGCCCGTAAGCTCAGGCCTACAGTATGGTACTGCAGGTCTTTAAGATGAGACAGAGATGTGACTGAAGGAGGTCAGAGATCACATCATTATGCACAGCAATATTGTTTGTTCGCACCTGCGCAGACGGGGTGATGCGTCCCACCCGTCCCGCTGCACAACGCTCAATTGGAGGCCCTGTGCACCAAGGCCGCTCCACTTACCTGCTGTCATTGTTGTGTGAGCAAACACTACGGACAGCAGTGCTCACAATTCAGATGGAGTGTTGATTGCAGGATAGTTACACCTCATGGATCCCTTTCTTGGAAGACGGGCAGTAGGGCTCACAATTTAGAGCCCGTGTAGATTGCCAGGATGGTGTACACCTCATGGATCCAATAATTTTTTTCATTCTGATATGCGAGGTGGATGCAGAATATCACCTGAGGCAGTGTGGAAGAAGAGGGGCATGTGGCGTTGTGGTTATCCTATTTATACGTACGCAAAGTGGGCTGGGCTTGCATACGCCAGGCCAGCATAGGGGTGTGAATAATCATTCCAGGGACCTGGGTGTTATTCAGTTCCTGTCTGGCCAGAAAGTGTACTTATGTGTGTTTCTTTTGTAGTTTTGACCTCGCAGAGTGTGCAATTTAGATTAGTGTAGCATGTGTCAGAAGGGTGGAAACTATTGTTAATGTGATGGTGTTTGAAAAGATTGAATGGTGAACATTACCTGTAGTTGTCAAGGTTGTGGATATGCGCAGACACGGACGTTAATGGTGTGCGGTAATATTGGAAGTGTTGCTATAGCGAAGAGTACAAATATGAATGTGCTCGGATGCAGGGAGGATCAGCAGTGAGGCTACGTTATACACAGTGATAACACTCATTACAGTCAAGCAATGCATGTCAAATGTGAATCTGAAAGTCTCAAATATAACATACTACTATATTGGTAAAGCCTAACAACAGAGCGTACAGCAAAATAAATCTACACGTTGCTGTTTACTGTTTGTCACATGTGATCTAGGATGTGCACTCTGCCCATGGCTCCTGATACTTCTTAGAGCCACGAATTCCGAGGCCGAAAGGGAGCACAATAATGTGCACACACAGACACCAGGGGCATCGTGTAACACATATTTGTTTTTTAATGGAACGTTTAAGATGCATGGCAATCACACGTGGAAGGCTAATGTACAGAGCATGAATATTGATCAAAATTATCGTTGCATGTAGTGTGTATCAAAACAGCTTTCTGTAGAGCGAATGAGTAAAATGGGTGGGCTCATCCAACTGTTACAATGGGAAATGTTATGAACCAATCAAATGCTTTTTTTAAGGTCACATGGCAATCGTGCACTGAGCCCGCAAAGAGGCTGCATCCAACACGATTTTGACAAAATATATTTATCATTATATAGGTTTATTACAGTTTGAAATATATAAATGTTTAAAATATTTTAGATTATCGCTTGCTGTCATATACTGTTTAAAGGTATTTAGCTATACTTTTGAGAAAGAAAAAAAGGGAATGGCGTACCCGGCGTGATACTATATGTCTGTGATGTAACACAGGGCCTGGCTGCTTGTACTCATCGCATACGCAAAGCGCAGCGGGCGTGACCCCATACGTACATGACGTATCGCGTGGCTTGGTACTGCTTACCCGTCGGATACCAAAGTAGCACCTGGGGTGACTTCATGCATATATGATGTTACGCGGGACGTGGTGACACAAAGTCGTCAGATAGGAAATGCGCATCATTTACGAGTTTAGCAATATGGAGGATAGGATTCGTGTGGTGATGGAGCTTGGTACGCTACTGGTATGGGAGTGCAGTTTTCTCCCCCCTAAAAAAATATATACATATTTTTGGGTGAAGATATAAAACATTACATCATTTTTAAATAAAAAAAAGAAGTATAATAGAGTTCCAAAATATTAGAAAAAATATTAGAAAAAATATAGGTTTTATAAACATTAAAATATGAAATTAACATTTAGAAAACCTTAAAAATTCACTGAAAAAACCATAGGGTTTAGACACATTATAGTTAGGAATTAGCATTTTAAAAACATTAGAAATTCACAAAAAAACATAGGTTTCAGGGACATTATAGTTAGTTGGACCTTTGACTCATATAAAACAAGAGACATTCGCCTGTTATAGTTAGTTGAGCTAACTTTAACTCGCGCGCCCACAATGCACTGCTGATGATGTCACGTATTACATCACTCCAGTCACATTCCATTATGTTGAATATATATAAATGTATATGGGTCTCATCCAGAGACCCGTCTATTCAAGTGGCCAGAGGCATAAGGGCAGCTACGGCACGTTTTTCAAGTATCCAAGGTATTGGAAGCACTCTGGTCCACCGCACTCCCACACAGCAAGGCATCCGCTGCAACCCAGCAGTCTGTGACTTCACGAAGGAGCCAGGATCACTGCATTCTTGGCTTCAGGCGGCGTTGCAGGAGGTACTTGCGGTTCAGGCGTCCTGGGGACTCGGGAGAGGAGACGGTTTCAGCAGCAGCACAGTCATTTCATTTTCCATGCGTCTACACCCATCCAGCACTCAAGATGAGACACAGTGGTGCCAGGGGGAGTAACGTACCTGACTTTCCAAGAAAGATGAATGTTGGGAGTTGTAGTTTGCCGACGCAGCTACAGCGCATTTCCTTCAATTAACCTGGCCCATCTGGATTGCCACCAATGGCAAGACGACTTGTTCAATTTCAAAGCGGATTGGCAGAGAGAAATGTGTTACAGGCATTTGATAAAGACATTGGTTGTCGAAACGCGTCATGCCACACACTGCTGAAATAAATTCCTTTCCTGAAACCCCGCAGTGTCTCTCCGGTTCTTCAGTGCAGGAATCGTGTTTCTTTATGTATATATATGTATGCACAGTATGGGTCCTTCTGGGATCAGTCCTTTAGTCAGGTGGCGTGTAGGCCGACAGGAGTCGCAAGTCGGTACGTAATATACAAAGTTCCAAGGAAAGTAAAGATGCACGCTCAGAAGGGAGTTTTGCAAATCACCATGGTTTATTCCTCAATACCGCTATGCGTTTCAACACACTGCAGTTTCTTGATCACACGAAAAATACAGTATACAAAGGACGTGCCTTAATAAACATTAAACATAAACGAGGCACACAGTTTCTGCCTACATCTGATGTCAGTAATGGCTGCCATCTTGGAACAGTCAAAGTTCAGCACAAACAGAAACAAACAAAACTACAATGTCTGTTTGAGTTATCATTGACTTCCTCATCACTAAAAGCCCATTATTATTTAATCTGGCCAAATGGCAGAATAAAATACGAAGCAGTTCTAAATCTGCACTGTGGACATCGTTTTGCATTCATGACAATGTAAATACTACACAAGTGCAGTGTGCCTACAAGTGCCTGTCACATGCAAAAATATATGCGAACTGGCTATTTGGGTGCCACCCCCAGGGGACGAGTATGAAAACAGGGTCAAAGGGAAGGTTACTACAGTTGTAAATACCTAGGTACTTGCGGACTAGTGCCTTGTCCACACGCAGCGGATGCGCCCCATGCGCACCGAAGGTGCGCCAAAGGTAACCCCGTCTACGCCCGTCCGCGCCTGGACCGTGCCCAGCGCCAGACACCCTGGCCCCTGCAAAATCCACTCCGCCCGCATAACGTACGACGCCGCAACCCTCTCAGCCCTTAACCCCGGCCGACCACCAAACTGCTACCAAGCCGCCCCAGGACACACCCATGGACCCTTCACTTGCCACTCCTGCAAGTTCGACTGCATCAAGACCCACACCAAATCCACTAACTCCAAACAGAGCTCTGACACTAACCACCTGAAGTGCATCCTGCTCAACACCCGCTCGGTCCACAGCCACGCCATTGAACTCTGGAACCTACTTGACACCACATCGCCGGATGTCGCCTTTCTTACAGAAACCTGGATGAACGCCTCATCAACGCCCGACATCGCCATAGCCATCCCTGACGGCTACAAGATTATCCGTAAGGACCGCATCAACCAAACAGGAGGAGGCATTGCCATTGTCCATAAGAAAACCATCCGCATCACGACCAGTTCCGACGATCACCTTGCAGCCGCCGAACACCTTCACTTCCAGATCCACACCGACCCCAAGACCACACTCAGAGGCACCCTCATCTACAGGCCACCAGGACCCCGCACACAATTCAGCGAAGACATCACTGAATTCATCAGCCCACACGCCCTCCCCTCCGAGGACTACATTCTACTGGGAGACCTCAACTTCCACCTGGAAAAGAACAACGACAGCAACACCACCACCCTTCTGGACAACCTCGCCAATCTCGGACTCAAACAACTAGTAAACACCCCCACCCACTAAGCCGGACACACGCTCGACCCAATCTTCCCCTCCAGAAAGCACATCTCCTTCAATCACACCACAGCTCTCCATTGGACAGACCACAGCTGCGTTCACTTCAATTATAAAAAGACTACGACCCACTACCACCCACAACCAATTTCCCGCAGAAACTGGAACAAAATTACCACCGACCAGCTCTTCCCATCGCTTCACCAAAACCCTCCTGCAAAATCGTCGAACCCAAACCTTGCAGCCACGAACCTCACACAATTGATCACCCACAGCGCTGACGAATTAGCACCCTTGAAAAAACATCAAAGCAAGCAAGGCAGCAAAAAAGCCCCCTGGTTCAACGATGACCTTAAGAAATCCAAGAAGATCTGTTGCACCCTCGAGAAAGCCTGGAGAAAAAACCCAACCACTGACAACCTGGCCACCTTCAAGAACGCCACCCGCAAACAACACCAACTGATCTGATCCACCAAGAAATCAGCATTCAAGGATCGACTCGACAACAACGTCAACAACAGTAAGGAACTATTCAACTTCGTCAAAGAATTTACCAACCCCACCGCCGGCACCAACGACATCACTCCCTCCCAAGAACTCCGCGACTCCCTAGCCTCATTCTTCCACAACAAAATCGCTGACATACATAACAGCTTTGAAAACCAGTCCGGAGACCAGTCCACCCCACTCTCCTCCGAACTAAAACCCCCCTCCAACAACCTTTGGGCCTGGAACCCAATCATCACTGAAGACACCATCCGCCTGATGAACTCCATCCACTCAGGATCGCCAACCGACCCATGTCCCCACCACATTTTCAACAAAGCAGACTCCATTGTCGCACCCCATCTCCGAGACGTCATCAACTGCTCCCTCAACTCCGCTACCTTCCCGGAAAGATGGAAACATGCCAAACTCAGCGCCCTCCTGAAGAAACTCACAGCAGACCCCACTGAACTTAATTACTACCGCCCCATCTCGCTCCTCCCATTCCCTGACAAAGTCATTGAGAAAGCCGTCAACAGTCGGCTCGCCGCCATCCTCAAATCCAACAAATCCCTCAACCCTTCACAGTCCGGCTTCCGAGCCAAACACAGCACCGAGACCGCCCTCATCGCAGCAACAGACAACATTCGAACACTACTGGACAATGGAGAAACAGCTGCCCTCATCCTACTTGACCTCTCCGCAGCCTTCGACACAGTCTGTCATAGCACCCTTATACAAGGCCTCAACAACGTCGGAATACAAGGAAAAGCATTGGACTGGATCATCTCGTTCCTCGCCAGAAGAACCCAGAGAGTCCGCCTCCCCCCTTTTAGATCAGAGGCCACCGAAGTCATCTGCGGCGTACCGCAAGGATCATCACTCAGTCCCACCCTCTTCAACGTATACATGAGTCCCCTCGCATCCATCGTGCGCCAACACAACCTCAACATCATATCCTACGCAGACGACACCCAGCTGATCCTCTCCCTCACCAAAGACCCAAACACCGCCAAAACCAACCTACACGAAGGGATGAAAGAAGTAGCCGTTTAAAACTGAACTCGGACAAAACGGAAGTCCTCATCTTTGGATCATCCCCCTCCGCCTGGGACGACTCATGGTGGCCACCGGCCCTGGGAAACGCACCCATACCTACGGACCATGCACGTAACCTTGGCTTCATCCTGGACTCCTCCCTCTCGATGACCAGACAAGTCAACGCCGTCTCATCATCATGCTTCAACATCCTACGTATGCTCAAAAAAATCTTCCGTTGGATCCCCACCGAAACAAGAAAAACGGTCACCCACGCACTTGTCACAAGCCGACTGGACTACGGAAACACCCTTTAAGCCGGAACCACAGCCAAACTACAGAAAAAACTCCAACGCATCCAAAACACCTCAGCCAGACTCATACTAGACATCCCCCGCCAAGCTCACATTTCCGGTCACCTGAAAGACCTCCACTGGCTCCCCGTCAACAAGAGAATAACGTTCCGTCTCCTCACCCACGCACACAAAGCCCTCTACGACCTAGGACCCGAATGCCTCAACACGCGCCTGTCCTTTTACACCCCCACCCACCAACTACGATCGTCCAATCAAGCCCTCGCCGCTATTCCACGCATCCATAGATCCACCATGGGGGGAAGATCCTTCTCCTACTTAGCGGCCAAAACCTGGAATTCTCTCCCCACCCACCTCCGCGTTACACAGAACCACCTCTCCTTCAGAAAACAATCAAAAACTTGGATATTCGATAAGTAAAGTACCCCCCTCCCTCAAGCGCCTTGAGACCCTCTGGGTGAGTAGTGCGCTATACAAATGCTAAACTTGAACTTGAACTTGAACTTGTTGTTAACCCTCATGCCCTCAAATACTGGCAGACTAGTGCCCTAATATACAATTCCCCGTTCTTTGTAGAATGTAGGTAACATTAAAAAGCCAAGTGGCCATATCTGAAAGCCTCCATTTCCCTTAAGATGATGTACAAAACACAGATAGAACATATCATTAATAAAATACTAAACAAAAAATGTGCCCATCTCCAAATAGAGAGTCTCTTATCTTCTAGAAGTCCAGTGTCAATCCTGATGAAGAAAAGGGTAGGGAACCCGTGTGGTTTCTCAAAAGTGAAGGTGAAGGGTCCCTTCCTTTCCTCCTGTGAAACAACCAGACAAAGAGACAAATTAAAAACAGTGTACTTAAAAACATTCACTAATAAGTTTGAATATTAACAATATATACACACAGTCTGCATTAATGAAAGATAACATTTCAGATCAATTTTCATGTTGATGGGTGGCTAATTTTTCGTCCAAGTTGTGCCCACCCGGGAACCTGGTCTCGAGCTCAATGATCGACTTGGACTCCTTCTTCCTCAATGCCAGTTCCCTATTCCCTCCCCTCTTGCCTATATTCACCTGTTCAATGGCATGAAGGGAGTTATTGGACTGATGTTTTTCTTGGAAATGGCGGGCAATTGGATAGTGCCGGTCAATATTATTGATGGCACAGAGATGTTCCTGAGCACGTTTTTTCACCATGCACACCGTGCTCCCAACATACCGCAGTTTACAAGGACATTCTAAGACATAAATAGCATAGTTAGTGCTGCATGTCAGAAATTGTCCTATGATTCTGTTCTTTCTTGAGCCTGGTATCTCTATCTCTTTTGCCATGTGGCTTGATTTGCAAGGATAGAACCCTTTTAAATTATGAACATTACGACCTGAGGTTTCAGAGATATCCCCTTTCACTAGAATATCCCTGAGACTCCTGCCTCTGCGATAAGTAACCAGGGGTCTATTGCTGATACTGGGACCTATAATGTTATCTGCTTTGAGTATCTTCCATTTATCAGCTAGCACCTTCCGTATTTTCTTGGAATCCTGGTTGAATGTGGTGATTACTCTAGTCTCTGTTTCTGATTCTGATACTCTTTGCTTATCTTCTAGGGTGCTAGACCTCGTCATATCTTTCACTTTGTTCACAGCTTTGATAAGGACCCACTCAGGATAACCTCATTCTCTGAATCTGGTTAGCATCCTTTCCTGTTCTAGCTCATGCAGTACATCCATGCTACAGTTTCTTCTCGCCCTCAGTAACTCTCCATATGGTATACTCCATTTGGGTGTATCTGGATGAGCACTAAAGTTGTGAAGGAGACTGCTACCTGCAGTTTTCTTTCTATGGAGACTAGTATTCAGTCTATTTTTTTTTTAAATCTGTTTTATTGGTACACGTGGCATACAATTACATTTCTTGTGTGCATAATTCAAAGGAGAAACAACAATTGGAGTAGTTCGTACATCATCAATGCGAATGTTGGCGGCGGTAGAAAGACAATAAATGCACTCACTGTTAAAAAGTACCATCCGTTATCTTGGGGCGGTCCCTGCATTCACCAAACATTCGCTTCACTGCTTCTGTACAGTGTAATGCGCTCTGCCTGCCTTACTATGGTGCCAGACCTCACCCGTCAGGGCGGGTAGCCTGATGGTCAGCCGCACCCCCGGTGTTCGCGACCCACTGGTTAGTGATGTAGCAAGTTGTCCCTCATCAGTGTGAATAACCAACCGGGCCCAGTTCCAGGCAACCTGCATATGTGCTGTGGTCGGCTAGGAGGTTCAGTGGTACGCCTCCGTGAGGCAGAAGGTTGCGGCAGTGGCTTGCATGTGTGCTGCACTCCTGTGTTTCGTCGCCGTGTGTCGAAAGTGAAAGGAGTGGGTGGGAAGGCAGATCCAGCGTGGACAACTGGGGGGTGTCCTTTGCCGTAAACGCCACCAATTCAAACTGGGGAAAAACAGGAGAGTGGGTGAGGGTGTGAAGAATCCGATCTCGGAGTAAGGGGGGGGGGGGGTGCTGCAGTGTTGGTTCTGCCTAGGCAGTTTCGGGTGTAGTAGTCTCGCGGGGTGCTGGCCTTGAGTGTGTTCGGGGAGGAGGTACTAGTGGTGTGTGGTAGCTCTAGGTCTCGGGTGGGGGTGCATCGGTGGGGCCGACTGTGTATGTGGGCTCCGCTGACTAGTGGGGGGGGGGCAGGGCAAGGCGGGATGGGCGGAGGAATTGGGGGGGGGGGATGGAGAGGGAAAAAAAAAGGGGGGGGGAAGGCAATGGGGGCGAGCGGTGTATTGCTGGGGTGGTATTTCATGTCCATATATGTGTGGCTCCCGATACTCCCCTTTCTCACTACTCAGTCTGTGGTTCGGACCTGTCCCCCCCTGCCCACTGGGGAGGAGCCATCTCCTTACAATATCCCTTTATCGTGGCAGGCCCTGGTGAATGCTCTCAGGAAGCCCTCCCATGTCTGGGCTATCGGTATGGCCCTCCGCCCCGCCGTCTCTTCCCTACGTAGCACCGTGCCCTCTGCGGTCGCCCAATAGATGAGGGAGGCACTCCAATGTTTCGTCAGGGGCGGTTCCGCGGCTTTCCAGTGGCGGGTTATGAGTCTTTTGGCGGTTATCAGCCCCAGATCCCAGAACCTCATGTGTGCTTTGTTATGCTTGGTCCTGGTGAGGAGGCCCAGCACACAGGTGTCCCAGTCGTGACGTAGGCCCAGGGCAGTCCCTTTTGTCAACAGCGTGTTGACATCATGCCAGTACGTCCGGAGCTTGGGACATGCCCACAGCATATGCAGGAGATCCGCATCTAGGAGCGCGCATCGCGGGCATTTGAAGGTATTCAAACCAAAGTAGCGGTTAATCTTGTCCGGGGACAGGTATGCCCTGTGCATGATATAGAACTGTATGATTCTGAATCTCGAATTGCGGGGAACGTGTTGCGGTCCCTCTAGGATCCTCTCCCACTCCTTATCCGACCAGTCCCTTCCCCTGTCTGTGGTCCACCTGTCCCTGAGCGACTGAAGGGAGGCCGTTGTGTGGGACCTCAGCGCCTGCGTTAGCCAGTGCACAACGTGCGACCCTGCCCCCATTACGTGCAGGTATTGTATTAAGAGGTGGGTCTCGGGTTCCACGGACATATCGCCCCAGTGTTCCGTTAGGACCCGCATCATTGATGCATGCATCAGGAATTGTCCTGCTGGCAGTCCTGGATTCTCCACTAGCCCCTCGAACCGTACCATGGCCCCGTCGTCATACAAGTCCGCCAGTGTCTCAAGCCCCACCTGCGCCCAGTCTTGTAGGCGCACTGCAGTCACCACTCCCCCAGGCCTTGGCAGTCCTTCTAGTGGCAGGGCTGGTGCGTAGGGGGCAGCTTCCTTGGTCAATCGCAGTGCACGCCGGTAGCATCTCAGTGCCACTGCTAGGTGTAGTTGCGTCTCGCGTGTCGCGCCTCTGAGGGGGTGGAACAGTGCGAGAGCTTCCGCATGGGTCAGGGCCGGGACTGTCGAGGCCGTGTCATTTAGGTTCCTACCCGCAAGTCAGGCCACCACCCATTGGAGCTGCGCGGCAAGGTAGTAGTGCTCCTGATTCGGGACCGCAAGTCCCCCCGAGGTCGTCGGGGCATACAATTTCTTCAGGGCCACCCTTGGTCTCCCCGCATTCCAGATCAGTGTTCGTGTTAGGGTCTCCAGGTCTATAAAGACCCGAGCTGGGACATACACCGGTATGTTCGAAAAATAGTACAGGAGTCTAGGTAGGACTATCATTTTGGTTAGGGTGATTCTGGCCGGGACATTGAGCGGGAGTGTGCCCCAGAAGTGGATCTGGGCCCGCAAGGAATTTATGGCTCGAATCAGGTTGCCATCCAGTATATCTGCTGCATTCCTGTATATGTGGATGCCCAGATACTTGAAAGTGCCGGCATACCATGTCAGTGTTGTGTCCCCTAGCTGCACTGCGCATTCCTGCATATCCGGGTGAAAGGGGAAGACCCCAGATTTACCCCAGTTGACCCTCAGTCCTGAGTGTGTTGTGAATTCGCGGAGGGCATCGGTAAGTCCCGGTGGTATCCGTGTTAGGTCCCGGACGTAGAGGAGTAGGTCGTCGGCATACAGGGAAACCGCGTGTACCCCATCTATCAACGGGATACCCCACTCGGCGCCCTGCATCCTCAGTATCTCCGCCAGCGGTTCCATGGCCAGCGAGAAGAGCAGAGGTGATAACGGGCAGCCTTGCCGTGTGCCCCGCCTCACCTGTATGGCCTCCGATAGCAGGCCCCCTATCCGGACCCGAACGGTTGGCGTTTGGTATAGGAGTCCCACCATGTCCAGATATGCGTCTCCCAGGCCAAACTTTTGCATAACCGCCCTAAGAAACGGCCACTCCACCGAGTCAAATGCCTTTTCCAGGTCTAATACTATGCAACCCGATAGTGGCCAAGGGCCTCTCGCGTACTCCTGCACTCTAAACAGCCGGCGGATGTTGTGCGATGTGCTGCGTGTGGGTACGAACCCATTCTGGTCAGGGTGGACCAGGGTAGGTGTGTATTGGGCCAGTCTCCTCGCTAGCGTAGAGGCTAGTATTTTGTAGTCTGTGTTTAAGAGGGCAAGGGGCCTATATGAGCCCATAAGTGTCTCTTCTTTACCCGACTTCAGGAGGGAGACCAGGGTAGCCTCACTCAGAGATGGGGGCAGGGAGGAGTCGTCCAGAGCTGTCTCATACAGTTTCACGAGTTCAGGGACCAGGAGGTCTTGGTATGCTTTATAGAACTCCGCTGGGAGTCCGTCTGGGCCAGGGGATTTTCCGTCGGAGAGCGCCGCTATGACTTCCCGGAGCTCCTCGGGGGCAATGGGTGCCGCTAGGACGGTACGTTGGGCATCGGTGAGTGACGGCAGCAGTGCCTGGTTAAGATAATCCTCGGTGTCCGGGGCGGGCGTGGGCAGGCAAGAGCTATACAGTGTTTTGTAGTGTGCGGTGAACGCTCTGTGAATCTCTGACTGCGTGTGTAAGGGCACCCCATTCGCGCCTAGTACTTTTGTGACTGGCTTCGTCCGGTCTTCTCTAGCGATGAGCCACGACAGCAACTTACCGGGTTTGTCCCCCCTATCGTGTGTGCGCGCCGCGTGAGCCGCGAAATTCAGACATCTGAGCCTCTTCAGCAGTTTTTCGTGGGCCGCCTGCGCTTTGTGAAGCCCAGTGATGTGTCCTCCCACCGAGTCCCGTTCATGTCGACTCAATTCCTCCTCTACCCTATGTAAGTCCCTCTCCACCTGCCGTTTGAGGTTCCCCTGCGTGCCCAAGCACTGTCCCCTAATGATCACTTTGAACGCCTCCCATTCCATCTGCAGAGAGGTGGCTGAACCTGCATTATCCTCAAAGTAGTGTACAATATGTGCGAACAGTGCGTCCCGGAAGGGTGCGTCTAGCAGGAGATCCGGCTGCAGTCTCCAGTTGGGGACAGGGGGGCGAGTGTTCGCCCATGAGACCGTTAACATGTGTGGATTATGGTCGGAGTGTGTCCTACCCATGTAAAGCGCTTCCGTCACCAGTGGGAGTAGATCATCTGTGAGCATGAATCTGTCTAGCCGGGTGTGCAGGGTATGGGCTCCTGAGTAGTATGAATATATCCTGGTCGTTGGGTTCCGGTGGCGCCACACATCATGTAAGTTCCAGTGTGAGGCCCAGGCTATAAGAGCTTTCATGGCACCCACCACTGGTGCGCTGGGCAGGGGTGGGAATGAGCGGTCCAGTGTGGCATCCAATACACTATTGTAACCCCCCCCCAATATCCAGGGGATCCCGTGCCAGTGCGCCAGGGTTGTGGGCACCAGTTCCAGGAATCTCTGTTGGTCTGTGTTAGGGGCATAGAGTGACGCCACCACCAGCGGTCGTCCATCGAGGCGTCCCTTCATCGCCACCAACCTCCCCTCCTTGTCTATGTGTGAGTCCTCAACTTCAAACGGGAGCCCTGGTCTCACCCATATCAGTGCCCCCCTGGCGTAAGAGGAGAACCCAGTCGCATAGATCTGACCTCACCACCGCCTGCGCAGGGTGTGTACCTCTGGGGCTGTCAGGTGTGTCTCCTCTAGGAGTGCTATCTGCACCTTGTGTCTCTTCAGGTATGAATAAATCATGTACCTGCGTGCGGGTGTGTGTATTCCGCGTACATTCCAGGTACACATTTTGACTTCAGCCATCAGCATTCAACAAGGCAGTCACACCCGTTCTCTCCCTCGCTCCAAGCACCCTCCCAATAGGCCCTCCAGCTTCCAGTGTCAGAGTATCCCCACCCTTATCCGAACAGCCCCTGGAATAGTCCAGCGAGCACCCCTGCGGGCCATGCATGCAGCGTTTCACAATAGGGAGAAGGGGGGTAAACATTAACTGGGGATAACACCATCGGGTCGGTTGCCAAACGGGCAGCCGTCCAAACATTCTGCAAAAAGTGCGAACAATCCATTCTGGGGGGTTGCTATTCATCACGCAGTCCAAGCAGCCAGTGAGTATCTGTTGAGCGTGAAGGCGTGAGCGTCCTCCCAGGGGGGTGTGATTGTAGGCCTGAGTGGCCAACAGGCTGGCCCACCATCTATGGAGCAGTGTACTTGTAAAGACACGGGGCCACTGCTCTGGTCAAGTTTGTAGTTGGTAACCATCGCCCACCCATAGGGACCCTGCAATGTGGTGGCCCCTGTGGTGTGGGTGCCTTGGGGCGTCTGCCCCGCAGTGGATAATTGCAAGCGTGACATCGTCTTAACTTACTGCGGGTTCAGTGTCCGTTACCACCGGGCAGTGCCGTGTCAATGCTTCCATCGCTGAGAGCCCCGTGTTGCGGCACTTCTTCAGCCGTACAGGTCCGACGTTTGTGGGGTGATGTCTGGCAGCCCACCTGAGAGTTGCGAATCCGGGAGACCATATATCGCCTCATCGTCGCTCGGTGATATCCTAGGGCTGGTGGCAGGCGGGGAACGCTGCGACGGGGAGCCGCTGAGCTCCGAGACCATCCGCAGGGCTTCCCGTTGTTCTCTGCGTATGTCCTCTTCCGGTGGGCTCGCGCTATGCTGGGTGTTGTTGGCCGCGGGGGAGGGTGACCTGGCGCCACGTCTCCTCTTGGATCTCCTGCGTCTCCTAGGCCTGTCCGGGTTTCCTGATCTCCCCGTGCTCTTGTCCGTCCCATTGTCCAGCCAGGCCTCCACGTCTTCCGAGGAGTCAAAGAAGTGTGTTTTCTCATTCGCTATCACCCTGAGTTTCGCTGGGAAGAGGAGGGAATATGTAAGTCCCAGTTGGCGTAGCCTCCGTTTTACCATTAGGAATGATTGCCTCTGGCGCTGCACCTGGATTGTATAGTCTGGGAAAAACATTATGGTCGTATTTTCAACTTGAATGGTGCCTAGTTTTCGAGTTTCTCGTAGTACAGTGTTTCGGTCCCTATAGTTCAGGATGCGGATTAGAAAAGGGCGTGGGTTAGAGCCGGTGTGGAGCGGCCTGGTCGGGACTCTGTGTGCCCGTTCCACCACGAAATATGGCGAGAGGGTACCTTCGGGCAAAAGGGTGCGTAGCCAGTCCTCTACGTGGGCGGTCGGATCTTTGCCTTCCCATTTTTCTGGCAAACCTACTATGCGGACGTTGTTGCGTCTCGCCCTCCCTTCTGCATCCTCTGCCCTGTCCTCCAGGAACTCCACCCTGTTGAGGAGGTCTTTAATATGTTTGTCCGATTGGGCGACACGAGGTTCTATGTCCGTCACTGTGGTTTCCAGGGTTTTGGTGCGCTCGGCTAGTTTCTTATGGTCCTCCTTCAAGTGCGTGAGGTCTATGGCGACTCCGTCTATTTTCGCCTCCAGGGATGTCCGGGTGGACTGGATGGAATTTTCCAGGCGTTCCATGGCCGCCAGCACCGAGCCCAGTCTGGCCGTTACCGGATCTGCGTCCGTTTGCTTCTGCGACTTGTCCATTTTGCCCTTTTGGGACGTGCTCCTCGTTCCTGTGCGCTTCCCGGCACCTCCAGACATGAGAGGGGACTGATTCTCGGAGGATCCGGGCGGGGTGGTGGTCCGTGGTCTCGTCGATCGTCAGAGCCACTGGCTGGTGCTTAGGCGGCGTTTCCAGGGCAGGTTACTGTCACCTTAGAGCCTCCTGTGTGGTCGAGCCGTCCAAAGCACTGCGCGAGTCGGTGGCAGCCGTTATTCCGTTCAGGACGGTTTCAGGCTCTGGCAATGGGTCGTGTTATGCCCCTCCCACTGTTGGATGTGTTCTGGGCTCCTCGCTTACCCCCTGCTGCGTCGGGCGTCCAGTTGCGCCGTGGTTCCAAGGGCACCGGAGTCGTGTGCAGCGTGTGACAGGCAGTGTCACCCCACGGCGCTCATCACTCCTAGCAGCCCCTACAGTTCTGTGCGTGTGATCAGCAGCAGTGCCTTCTGGCCGTCCGTGGCTGTGGCGGGTGACCTGAGCAGTCGGATCCCGAGCCCTGCGATTGGTCAGCGGCTCTCTCTGGCACTACCCTTCGATCGCCCTGCGCTGTGGGTCGTGGATATGGCTCACGGGGCGCCCTGTTAATCTCAGCGCGACTCGTGGGTGGCTGTTGGTCCGCCCGGGTCGGTGTCTGGTCCGGCCTACGGGTTATGCCGTTCCGCTCCCGCAGTTGGACTTATCCTGGGCTTCGTGCCCCCTGATGTGCCGGGCTTCCAGCTAAGCTGTGGTCTCAAGGGCGCCGGGATCCGTCAGTATCCAGCTGTGGGCGCTGGCGGCGTGTGCATCGCGCAGCAGGCAGTGTCTCCCCTCGGCACTCACCCCACACGGCAATCCCTTCAGGCCTGCGCACGTGGTCAGCCGCGGGACCTTTAGCTGGGCAGTGGCTCCCACCGGCGCTGCCCCCACCGCCACCTTGCGTGTTGGGCAGCGGATGTGGCCTGCTGGGCGCCCTGGGAGGTGTCTCTTAGCTGCCTGGTTGTTTGTGGCGCCGGGTGAGCCCTGGTCTACTGGCTCCGTTGCATCGGTAGGGGTGAGTCCACTTTCGGCGCCCGCTGGGCGGGTGCTTCACCCGTGCGCCTCGCTCCGCGGCACTTACCGCCCAGGGCCGCAGCAGGCGGCGTCGGGGGTCCGATCCCGGGTCCGCTCCCCCTAGCGCCGTTCCGTTCCACAGTTGTAGGCCGAGTGGGGGATGGGCACCTCCTCGCGTCCAAGGCGGCCGCAGCAGCCCAGCGGGCGGCCTCGGTCCTCCAGCGTTGCGCCTCTTCACTGTTCACTGGGCACGGCCAGTCGGGTCGTCTCTGCTCTCTGTGGTCCGCCGAGGGTCGATTCCCTTTGGTGTGACCCAGCGCCGCCGCTCCAGTCCGCGTCTCCCGGGCGTCCCTTCCGTGTGGCCCTCGCTTCCGGTTTCGACACCGGGCTCGCCTGTCGGGTCTCGCCGAGCTTGCGTCCTCTCCTTCGGCTATGGCGGCCGCGCTGGTGCCGGTGCGGCCCCGGGGCTCGATGGACCTTGAGTTTTGGTCCGATGCTTTGGCAGCGCCCCTTGGTCACTCGCTGCAAGTTTGGGCCGGCCAGGTGTTGTTCTCGAGGGATAAATGACCCCCTAAGTATGGGCTCACGCCGGAGCTCTGCTAGGGAGCAGCCAGTCTCGCTGCGTGCGTAGCCACGCCCAATCGACTAGTATTCAGTCTATCGTCATGTGCTGTAACCTGGGTGTCAAGAAACTCATGCTTCTGGTGGTCATAGTGGATGTCAATTTCACATTGTATGGGTTACAGTTAAGCTTCTCAATAAAATTCTTGGCTTCCTGTTCTGAACCACTGCATGCCAAAAAAAGATCGTCAATGTATCGGATCCATACCTTCACCAGCATGAAATCTGACCTTAGGTTTATGTCTTCGCGAATGACCTCCTTCCACTTACCAAGGAATAGATTTGCGAAGCTCGACGTGAAGCACCAGCCCATCGCAGTACCACGCACCTGCCTGTAGAGATCACCGTCAAACATAAAGATATTGTTGGTAAGACAAATCCTCATCATCTCTACAAGCATGTGCGTGTGCCCCAGGTAGTCTATGTCTCTTTCCTTCAAGAAGTGGAAGCACGCCTCCACTCCCTGGTCATGGTCAATAATGGTGTAGAGCGAGCTCACATCCATAGTGATCAGGGTGAGACCATCCTCCCATGTAAGGTCTTCTATTTTATTGAGGAATTTCTTGGTGTCTTTGACATGTGAGGGTAATAAGGTTACATATTCTCTCAAAAATTATCAATATATTTAGATATATTTTCATTGATACTCCCCAGAGAGGAATCAATGGGTCTACCCAGGGGTTTAGTGGGGTCTTTATGTACCTTTGGTAAAAGGTACAAAATGGTCAATTTGGAGTAGTCCTTTTTGAGAAAGCAAGACTTCTGCCATGTGAGTAAGCCTGCCAGTTATGTAACTTCAATGAACGTGGAGTGGGAAGAATCACTTCTCATAGGGATGTGCGCTTGGTATACTTGGAACCTGGAGGGTTTCTCAACAGTTCATTCATATAATTGCAAGACAAACGTATAGGTTCAAATCGTTTTCAATCACATTTTATTTCCATGATTAAAGTTTCATTTACATCATGATCAATAGATTTCTTGATCTCAAATTCCCAAGTACTTCAAAATACCCAATGCATTTCGGGTTAATGTAGGGACCCTTCGTCAGGGGTCTGTGAAAGAATAATACAGGACCAAAATAAATACTCACTACCAGAAGTAATACAACACTCTCTGTGTTATGTAGCAACAAACAGAAACTGATGGTGATCATGCATCAGCGTACAACGTCCAAGTAGTAGTGTGCAAAGTGTTGAAACGAAGCGAATTCCACCCAGTGACTCGGAATAATAATACACCGAATGTGTGAAAACCGTGAAACACCAAAGATCTTGAAGTGCTATATGCCGAAAGAAAAGAGTCGATAGTCACCAAACATTAAACAAGTAACAGAACACCATTACGAGTTTCAAACTTACATCCAAATCGGGAAACCGCTCCTTACGAGATCGGCAAACAAACAGTGTGGAAGCCATTGGTGAAGTTAAACCAATTGGCGCGCAGGCTTTCGCGTGTGACGTGCGTCACGCGATATGAGTGTGGCGGCTTCAAAACAGTGCGTACGGCGATGTAAACAGTGGGTCTCTTTTATTAGAGTTTTGCTGCTTGTATAGATGGTCGTATTTAGGACTATAATTGAGAATCCGGCCACTTTCGTAGACCCCACAGTCTCTATGCAATTTTCTCTGTTTGTGGTGCTTTATGTCATCTTCATACTTCTTAAGTCTGCCTTTTAACTCCTCGTTTGAATTTTTTAATGCTGTCTTGTTCTGTAATTTTTTTTAAATCTTCTTCAATTTCCTTGATTTATTTGATGATGTTCTCCCGATCTTCCCACGAATATTTGATTAGTATGCCCACCATGTTCTTAAAACTACTCGCAGAATTTGCTTTCCACTCCTGCAGTATGTGGGGATTGAGGGACTCGTGTGAGGGTGTAATATAATTCTTAATCCCCGTGGGATCATATCTTTGTCCACATAGTCCTGCAGAGAGACTGCCTCCCACCATTTAGATGATTCTTGTATTTTGAGTTTCTCATAGCGTCTTAATTTCATATTCAGTATGTTACCCTCAGGTTTTTCAACTGTCGATCTCATGTTTGTTCCTTTACCCTGTGCCTTTCTCCATCGTCTTCCATATCGTTGCCAAAGTGTGAAAAAACGTTCCTGTGTTTATTACCGTGATCATGCAAGTCGCGGAAATATAGGAAAATGCAGTGTAAACTTGTCCCCACTTCCTGTTGTCTCCTGGTGTTCATACTTCCCTTCCCCGCCTGTCACTAGGCAGCTCCTGATGCCACTTGTGCTGATGGAACGTGAGTGGAGGGTTAACGGATGCTGGTAATGGTAGCGAGTTCTCCCACTTCTCAAAAAAGTGCCAACTCCTTTCCGTGTCCCCGCTTCAGCCCTTACAACAGATACCAGCAAACCTGACCTCCCGGCATTGCCGCTCGAATGGGTGTCCGCCAAAACAGTAAAGTATGAGCGCCCCCCCCTCTGTACATCTTTACCTGGGGCTGAGCTTACCTCAGTACAGTTGAGGCTCGCCTTGCTCCACTCATTACCAATATTGCCAAAGAAAGAGTTCAGCAATCCTTCATGTGGCCGGCATACGATCCCTCAATTTTCATGTATGCGCAGTGTGGGTCCTTTCGGGATCAATTCCATAGTCAGGTGGCGCATCGGCAGGCAGGAGCCCCAAGTCGGTACGTAATATACAAAGTTCCAGATACATATATACATATATATAATATAATAATATAATAATATAATTATATATATATATATATATATATATATATATATATATATATATATATATATATATATATATTATTAACTGAAAAAAAGCAGAGGTTACAGGGACTTTATAGTTAGGCTAAGATTATACACACACAAACCTGACATTCAGCAGCTATAGTTACCTGAGCTAACTAGAACCCCAATGCACTGCTTGTGAACTCACATATTACATCACTCATGACATGGCCAGTGACATCACTCATTACCTCTCAAATGACAGCCCTGATGACATCATCAACAGAACAACTTAAACATTCACTTACACATCCACACAACCACTCATTCACCCAGTCATAACCCATACAATCACACACACACTCACTCATCCATAGAGCCACTCTGACTCCCAGTCCCACTCAATCACCCATACAGCCACTTACTCACCCATAGAGTCACTCACACACCCACTTATCCACCCATACAGCCAATTACACAGCCACTCACTCACTCATTCAGCTACTCAGACAACCACTTATTCACCCATGCAGCCACTCACACACCCACTTACTTAACAATGCAGCCTCTCAACAGAGCCACTCACACACCCACACAACCACTTACATGCCTATTCACACATCCAAACAAACACTCACACATCTACTCACTCACTATTCAATATAGCCACTCATACAACCAATAAGTTAATGAAACACCACCTCAAACAGCCACTCATTCATCCATATAGCCACTTACACATAGTCACTCACCTATACAACCATTCACACAACCAGTCACCCATATAGACACTCACACAGCCACTCACTCACCCTTGCAGCTACTGAGACACTGACTCATTCATCAATACAGACACTAACACAGTCACTCACTCACCCATACAGCTAATCACACACCCACTTGTCCACCCATACAGCTACTCACACACCCACTCACAAACCCACACAACCACTCAGACATCCACTCGCACACAGATATCCAGTCACACACTCACTCACATAATATATTTTAGAAATAGTATGACTGTATAGTAGTACACTAAGTATGCTAATTTAACTCGTGTAGTGCCTTAGTATATATGCTTAACATCAACAAACCTTTAGAAAACACTCACAATAACTGAATGATATTGTCAGTGATGTAATCAGAGATGTCATTTGATATATGTCATCAGTAATGTCACTGACCATGTCATTATAGAACGTTGGAATTTATTACCCCTGTCTTTAATGGGCCGAGCAGCACTGATACGAATGTCGATTTTACCTCTATTTAATTTTCTATTTAATGCAGCACCTTGTGTTATTCAGGGCTCCTTCTTTAAAAAAGTGGATGCCCGGATCTCCTCATTTCTCTGGGCCAAAAGACTCCTAGGCTTGCACTTAGCACTTTATTTCTTTCATCTGCACAAGGAGGGCTGTCCCTCCCAAATATTAGAGAATATTATTTTGCGTCTTTTGCTCATCACAGTTTTAGGTTTTTCTTTCTATACACTAATGAGACAGACAATTTTTTTATGAAGAAGATGCTGCCAGAGGTAAAAATAACTGATCCGATTAGAGTCACTAAAGACCCAATGAAAATTCGCTACAAGTCCCTTCAGTGGATTTTAGACAGAAAATCCAGTTTTTGAAATTCCACTCTATTCCTAGAATAGGTAACACAACGGACTTGAACAACTTTAACCTAGGGGAAGAGGGATGTATAGAGAGTAAAGTAATCAACCTCTGGAAAGGCAATGGCTTTGAGAAAATGGAAGACTTCCTGGTCGGCAACAGGTGGAAGTCATGGGATCAAATAGCCAGACAGGTGCACTATTCTCACTCCATCCTGAATTGGTCTTTTCTTATGCTCAATCCAATACTCAGGGAGCTGGATATAGGAAATCTTTATTTTAAGGAAACTATCTCTACAGCGTTGAATAATAAAACTCAAAAAAGGATGAGTATTTGGATTAAAATACTAAAAGAGGACAAGGAGCCGGAATCTTCTAGTAAGAGTATTGAGAGGTGGGAAAAGAGGGAGGATATTGAAATCAATCAACAAGTATGGGATAAAATAAATAAATTCAACAAAACAATCTTCCGCGGCGCTAACTTTAAACGCATGCAATTTCATGATAAATGGCTGATTTACAGAACTCCCTCCTATCTCCATAATATCTTCCCCCTAGTTGCCGACAAATGTTTCTGCTGTGAGGAAAAAGGGAATTGGAAACACATTGTCTGGGAATGTCCTAAAATTCAGCCACTCTGAAAGGAAATCGAAAAATACCTCTCCCTTGAGCGTAAAGCTTCTATAATATTCGATGATTTAGTCCCTGTTCTAGGCTGTTCAGCGACTAACACCCAATACGACGTATTTCTTTTTATAGCCTCTCTAATAGCTAAATCGCTTGTTCTACAGTCCTGGAAAACCAACCAAGTACCCACCTTTCAGGCTTGGAAGGCTAAACTATTACGAATCCAGGGCAGGGAAAGAAAATACGAGCTTGGATCAGGGGCGCTCAAGAAATATGAAAAGTTTTGGAGTGTGTTTGAATCGTAAAGTATATCTTCATAACCATTAGTCTGCTTTCATGCACTTTTAAGCACTTTGCTCTTTATAATTCTATTTTGCACTTTATAACTATGCTGTGGATACTTGAACGCCGACTACTCACTTATATTTACATGCCATGTACTGTACTAAATCTTTTACAAATGTATTCTGTAATGTTGATCTTGTTTTTATGAACTCTCAATAAAAAGATTTTCAAAAAAACAAACAAACCCACACAACCACTCAGACACCCACTCGCACACAGATATCCAGTCACACACTCACTCACATAATATATGTTAGAAATAGTATGACTCCATAGTAGTACACTAAGTATGCTAATTTAACTTGTGTAGTGCCTTAGTATATATGCTTAACATCCACAAACCTTTAGAAAACACTCACAATAACTGAATGATATTGTCAGTGATGTAATCAGAGATGTCATTTGATATATGTCATCAGTAATGCCACTGACCATGTCATTATAGAAGTAATATTTGTGGTCATAAGCAAGTTATAGTTAGCTCATATTTGCTTTTGTTCATGTATAATCTGAGCCTAACATTAGAGTCCTAGTAACCTTTGTTTTTTTCAGTGAATTTCTACGGCATTTAATGTTATTTCCTTACTCTAACATTCCTTTAACCTTTGGTCTTTTTTGTGAATTATGGAGGTTTTTAAAATTGTTTTCCTAACTGTAACCTGTAACCTTTGTGAGTGGGTTTGTGAGTGGCTTTGTATGTCAGTGAGTGGGTATATGAGTGGCTGTATTGGTCTGTGAGCAGGTGTGTGAGTAAATGCATGAAAGAGTGAGTGTCTGAGTGGGTCTGTGAGTGGGTGTATAAGTATCTGGATGGGTCTGCGAGTGGGGATGAGCGTGTCTGGGTGGGTCTATGAGTGGGTGTGCGAGTGTCGGAAAGGGTCTGTGAGTGGGTGTGTGAGTGTCTGTGTGGGACTGTGAGTGATCTGTGAGCACTCTCCCTTACATGCACTGTGTACCCTGGGCACCATATACTAGGGACTTATAAGTAAGTCAGTCCTTGCCAATTGGGTGTATCCAATTAAACATATTTTTGCAATGGGTCACAACCATTGCACTGAGTTCTGGACAATAGGCATTAGTGCACTTTCAAAGTAAAAACAAAACAGCAGCTAATTGTCCAAGTGGGGAGAAACCAGCACAAAAGCCTGTTCCTTACACTCCTGGAAAGTATTTGTAAATTAATTGTGTAGCCTGTGCCCCTATGCATTTCTTCATGTGTAATTAAAGATATTGTAAAATTCTTCTTGCTAAATGCTGAACTGACCTGTTCTTTGAGCAAGCCACGTTTTGTTTCCCACACAGTGGAAATATTTTTCATATGGCATAACCCCGTCTTCTTCCCTGTCAATTGTAAGAGTGCTTCTTTTCTTTTGTAACTATGTGTAAAAGAGTTACTCCTTCCTTGGCAGGTGCACATCTCCAACGATGTCATAAAGGATATGAGAATTTACCAGGGTAATCCCCTCCATTTGAGGCTCACGTCGCCGCCCATTCAGTGGAATTTACTAATTATCTCATCTTGTCAATATTACACTGTAGTTGAGTAATTTTGTGCTTGAGTAAATGGATGAGTAATCTTCCACTAGTAAATCTAGCTATGCAGTGTGCATTTCCTAGACTATTAAATATATTTTATTTTGGGTTTTTTAAATCAGGAATGCAAACAGCAAAAAATATATTGCTCAAAGCTTTGTAATTCAGGGTTCCAACTAGGGCACGTTCTCCAAGCATGCCACAGGCGCACATTACCCCACCTGCTTCACAGGTGGTACCCAAATTGTTAGAGACATATCTCTTCAGTACTTCTAGATCGTCTTTTGCCAATTATACAGCATTGGATTTGGTCTCTTTCCATTGCTCCCCTTCTTGCTCTTATCCAGTTCGATACCTTTGTACATTTCTTGGGAAAGACCCTACTTTCAAAAATCACTCTTTCTGCCTCCACGTACAAGTCCAGACCTCCTTGGCATGAAACTCAGACTTACATATCCAAATGACTCAGTGAACCAGGACCCAGTGAATTTTAATTGTTTCACTCTCACCTGTTCTTTCTTCTTGTCAAATCTGCATAGGCATGTGCATGTTTTGTGCGTGATATAGGTTCTTAATTGCGGGTTTCCGTACATGGTTTCTTTGAGAGCAGGTTTAACAGGAGAACCAATGACTGGCTGAATCACTTAACCAATGTCTGCACTCAGTCCTCCTTTCACTCCCTTGAGTATTGTTTTCCTTCATCACTTTCAAAACTTTCATCTCTGTAGGTGGGCATGATTTAGTGGCCCAGGAATAAAGACTGCAAAAGCATTTGTTTCAATTTTCATACACTGGTGATTGCAAACCTCAACTAGGGGATTGGAATACATTGCTTTGGCTTGCCAGCTATTTTAGACTTGCTTGTGAAGTATTTAATTATTAAGTCTAAATGCTAATAATAGTATTAAGCATGTTGATATTTTAAGTTCTGTTAAATGCTAGCATTGCAACCCAATGCCTATAAAGGAGGAACTGGCCTTTTATACATTACCGCAAGTAATATACACATTGTCAAAGGCCCTGTACCGATGGAACAGAACCTTTAATATACCCTTATAGCGCACTGCAGAGGGCTATAACTGTTGACAAAATCCCTGAACCCCAGCTCAATCCGCAGGTAGCAGTAGCTACCTGGAGTAATTCTGCCACCTCTCCTGAGTAAGGTAGGTCATGACTTCGTAGCCTACAGAAGCTTTATTTCACCTTTACGTCAGTTAACCCTTTCCGTGTTGATGACGGAACCGCTCCGTCATCAGCCGCGGTGGCGCTGTGCTGATGACGGAGCGGTTCCGTCATGGCCCGCTCGCTGCGTCTGCGCGGCACGGATTCCGCGCCTGCGCTGGGCATTCAATTGAGCGGGCGGGGCCATGGCGGAACCACTCCGTCATGAGCACAGCTCAACCGCGGCTGGTGACGGAGCGGTTCCGTCACCAACATGTGTGCGCCGCGCGGCCCCCCCGCCCCCTTAGCGCTGCTGCGGAATAGCCGCCGCAGCGAAGGTGTTAAAACGTTATCCATTTTAATGCAAGTGTGAAGAGCTGGACATCATGGCCTCTCATTAGAGGAAAGATGTCTTTGTTCACTGCACGCTTTCTTCATCAACTTCAGTTCTCCTTCTAGTATTCAATAGTTCACTTCACTGTCTGACAAAGCTTGATATATATACGCTAGATAAAATGTGAAATGTACCTGTCCATTGTCATCATGCCTCTTGTAGTGATACTGTCCACCATCTTTTTCCGTAGCTTTGGTTTAAATTTTAAATTTCTTTAAGGCATCCGGAGGGTGTGATATGTCAGCTTCCATAAACACATACTTAAGAGTAGTAAAGGCACGTTTGGCTTGAGCATACCAAATTAATTTCCCTATTAGATTTTCTTTTTTTATAACACAAATGATTTGAATGACCAAGTGAGCAAAACAATTGATAAATTGACAATGAAAATTGGTATGGTCTGTAAAACACTAGGGGCCAGATTTATCAATATTTGATGCAGCCTAACGCAGTAAGACAACTTGCTGTGCTGCATAAAATAGAGAGGGCAAGAATGTACCATATTTTTTGGCATATGGTGCATTTCTGCTCTCTCGCTGTGCTGGCAGAATTCAGGACACTTAGAGAGAGGAAACAACATGGAGAAACAAAGATATGTCTCCTCATTTTGCTGCTTTCTGGAAGGCGTACACTTTTGACACATTCAAAGGTTTACTACTCTTTGTAAATCTGGGAGTAAGGCAAAAAGCATGGGGTGGATACAAGGGAACACCCACTCTCCACTCATGTAATACCTTTCCCACTAAGAGTAACACAAGACAAGAGTGACTTGTGCTGCCCTGCGTTAGTCCAGATGGACACAGCAACACAGGGCCACACAAGATGGCTTTGCGTGGCATGGTAAATCTGACTTAATGACTGTGTTGCCCCCTGAGTTAAAAGAAGAAGAGGGCATTCAAGTGCCGATTCCTGGACTTTTGTGCAAACCCTGCCTGTCACACGGAGTCTCGCCAATTGTAAATATCTGACTTGTCCTACAACTGTGCATCCTTCAGAGGCCCTGAAGGGTTGCCAGCGCTTCTCCAACCAGCCAGAACATCCCTTGGAGTAGAGGAGCTATACCCCTGCATCCTGCAGTACTGACCGTGTCTGGTTTAAAGAAGCTGCTGTCCACCATGTCCACTGAGCAGTAGCCACCCAAGAGAAGGTCAGCACCCTGCAGGAGAGGTCAGATCCATCTTCCTGCCAAGCCTGAATACAAGCTTTTCTACACCAATACTTGGTGTACCGGACCAGTTGCTGCAACCAAAGCTTGCTCGAAGCCCAGTCCGGGCTAAAACCACATCACCAAAAAGCAGCCAACAAATGACATCAGGTCGGCAGAGGTCAGCACTGAGAGTGGCCCAGCTGCCTTGTTCTTGTCCCTCTTGCAAGTCCTAACCAAAGACAGTGAGAGCCTTGATGCACAAGAGCCAGCAAGCAAAAACACTCTGCACCTGAGCCACCCAGCCTGGGCCTAGGGAAACCAACTACTTTCCCATGCTCCCAGTACCATCATGACCTGAGCCCCTCTTTGTACATGTACAAGTGTCCCCTTTTCAACCTATTTCTTTAAATGTCGCCCGTTCCTTTTGACTGCCTAGTGTGCAATGCACCTCTGCACCTGGACTCACTAGGGCAGATACGACCCTTCTGCTTGTGGAACTTTGGTCCTTGTCCTATATCACCTCACGACCGGAAGGGTTCCCATGGAAATACATTGCAAGTATATGTATGTAGTAAATGTTCTTTCTCCCAGAGGAAAGCATTACATCTAAAACGGACTGTTGGTTAACCTTACTAAATCTGTTGAAAGTCTAGTCCAAAAAAGTACTTACCTATTTACGAAGTTATTGGTTTCAAAATATATATAAAAATACCTGGTATTTTTCTGAATAGGTGTGGATCTCCATTTGTAGTGTGTGTATCAATTATTGACTCAGGGTGTGCAATAAATGTCTAACACTCCTCTCTGATAAGCCTAAGGCTGCTCGACCAACCTACCCTAGATAGAGCTCCTTGGGATTGCTAGAGCAAACCCCTGTACACCTATAAGGGATACCTAGACTCTTTCCACAGCATGCCTCTTTTTGGGATACTGTATAAAGAGCCCGATTCCTACATGGTGTACTCCAAATTTCTTCTAAAATGGACTAATACTCTATAGAGGCAAAGCAGAGGCTATGTAAAAATCTATGACAACTTGTAATAGTTGAGGTCACCCAATTAGTATAAGGGTTATGCAGGGGCGTAGCTGGGGGGGGTGAGGAGGGGGGGCGGTCCGCCCCCGGCAGCATTATTTTTGGGGCGGCGGCCGCTCGGCACTGGTGGCCCGTTGCGGCGGCGTTTATAATTTATTTGGGACACTCACTGAGACTACTGTCAACTACAGTAGTGTCTGTTTCCACAAATAAATTATAAACACTGCGTCTCCGTTTGAAGTGCGCAGGACATTTAAACCCAGAGCACCAAAGACATCATCACTCATCAGCCCGCAAACAGAAGGAAGAAAGTGCGTAAAGGAAGGAAGCGCGTGCACCGACGATACAGCCCTGCCAAGTATCACGCAAATATATCCAAGATTTCTTTTGCCGCTCATCGTCGTTGTTGCCCCGGTTACTTACCGGTAATCTTCATTACTCCGAGTATAGTCTTCCTCGCCACATGACTAACAAAGTGAGCTTCAGCTCCACACCAGAACCCTCCAAAGCAAAAAAAGGTCAGCCTCCCATGCCTCCCATCCCTTCCCAATATGGCCGACCCATTACACCTTTCACCTCTATAAGAGGTGGGCCGGCCCAACCCTTCAGCCTGAAACCACCAAGCAAAAACATGAAGCCGATAGCCAGACAGGGAGGGAGGGATGGGAACCCATGTGGCGAGGAAGACTATACTCGGAGTAATGAAGATTACCGGTAAGTAACCGGGGCATTACCTCCTCGTTAGTCTTCCTCGCCACATGACTAACAAAGTGAGCACATACCAAAGCCAAGCGGCTTCATGGAAACTCACAAGAAACCAACGGACCAGAATGTGATGACCCAGAAAGAGGGCAAAGCCAGCAGAGCAGACGAGTGGAAGGACCACCCAAGCGAGAGGCAAACACGAGCAGGAAGAACCAGCCCGAGACAAAAAAAGAACCGGGAAGGCCGAAAACCCGGACCCCTGAGACACGAAGTGCCGCCAGAAAACCGCCACAACCAAAGGCCGAAGAAGGACAGAGAAAGCACGGAACCAGATCGCACGGGGCCAAAAGCAACAGCAAACAGGACCCAGAACAGAAGCAGCTATGCCGGGCCAAAGACACCAAGACTGCCCAACAGACAGGCAAAAGGGGAGAGGGGAGCAAAAAGCCCATAGAGAGGCACCGAAGAAACAGGGGGCATCCCCTACCACAGCGACCCAGCAAAAAAAGCCACAGCAGAGAGAGAGAGACGCAGTAGGACAAACACAGCAACACTGAAAGGTAGACCACAACCCGCAAGAGAGTGGAAACCACCAGAGGAACGGGGCAGCGGGAGCAGACGTAATCAAACAGACCACCAAGAACCACAAGAACGGAAAGGTGCAAAGAAACCCAGCACGCCCACCGAACAACCAAAAATACGAGGGACACCACAACCACACCTGCAAAAGAGAAACAGGAGGACACGGACCCCAGTCACGTAAGGACCCCCCGGAAGGGAACGTGACATAAATGAGAGAACCCAGGCAGGCACAAGGCAGAACAGACCCAGGAAGGCGCAGGAAGACACCGAACGGACCCAGTCACCAAGAGAACCCAACCGGCCAACAGCGAAAAGCGGGAAACCCAGAGGGCCGACCACGTAGACCGAAGGGCGGAAGGGACCAGGCCCAAAGCCAAGCCACCAAGAAGGAAGCTGGTGGACACCAGAGGACCCAAAGTAGAAGAAAACACACAGAGTCTGGAAGCAAGGGAAATCCAGCACGGCGGCCCAAGACCGCCCGCCCAGGGAGCAACCCGACCCAGGAACGCCTCAAAAGAAGGAAGGGAATGGCCGAAGCGAGCTCCCAGGCGGCCACACAGCCATTCAGCAACTTGACCCAGACCAGTCGAACAATGAAGAACCGACAGGAAAAGTAGCATACAGGGAGAAAAAACCAAAGGCAGAAAAAACAAAAGGCGAGAAGGACAGAAGGGCAGGGCAAAACAAGACCGAGCCATGTCAACACGCCCAGGGAGCCACCTGAGCCAACAGGCCCCGGGACCCAAAAACCAGGAACAAAAGATGAGGACATCAATCCACACCGGAAGTGCAGGGCCCTGCCAGGAAGAGGAGAACCGAGAGTTCCAGCACCCCCGGACACCCAACAGCACCGCCGGAAACAAGCAGCAGCAGACACCAATGGAGACGCACCCAGGCAAGCATCAACAGGACAAAAGCCCATGCCAGGACAAACAAGCCCAGAACCCCCAGAAGAAAAAGGCCCCCCTGGAAGGCGCAAAGCCGGGAGCCCGAACGAGAAGGCCGAATAGCCAATCCAGGGACCCAAACTAAGGAAACAGCACCAGGCTAACACTCAACCAGGTACTAAAGAGGCCCGACCCACACCACTTAACGAGAGCAGACGGAGCCAGAAGAAAAGAGACCCAGGCAAGGACAGCACCAATGTGCCAAAAAAAACAACCGGGGTGAACCCCGCAAACACCCTGGAGCATGAAGCAGGGGAGAAACCGCCCAGAAGAGCAACAGGAAGCCCCCACAGGGCCGGGGTAAATCCCAGAGAAGCCAAGGAACAGGCGACAGAAGCCCACCAACCTACCCAGCACTGACAGGGAACCCATGCACGCCTCAAAGGACGGCAGGGCTCCCAGCACCCGGGAAGGGGCACCCAGAACATTAAGACCACTGGACCAAGAAGGAAACGTCCGAAGCCACACAAGACAGGGACCCCACAGGGTAGGCTGCCCAAAGCAACAGGAAGACCCAGGTTGTCACGCAACAAGGTGCAAACCAGCCCAGACCCGGCTAACTCCCCAGATCAGACGAAGTCAGATGCACACAGGGCCACGGAAGATCAAGGACGGGAAGCATGAGGAAACAACCAGACGGCAGGGATCAGCTCCACAAGGGCTGTGGCAGCAATCCATACCTCAGTACAGAAAGAAAAATAATGGGAGAACGACCCCGGCACAACCAGAACCCCACACAACCACTAGAAAATGACCCTAGAAAGCACGGGAACACAAAACCAGTGCAGCCAGAGACCCCAACCACTAGGCCATGGCAACTCAAGGGCAACGGAAGGCAAAACCAGGGCCAAGAAACAAGCCGAGGGCCAAAATCCAATCCACAAACACTTAGGCAGCACGCAAGAGTCCAGGCACTCGAAACATATCCAAAAATGCTGAAGAACACCTCGGCCAAACCGGGAAATGGAAGCTCCCACTGAGAAGAAGGGGACCCCTGGTAACGAGGTCAAGGAAACCAAGAACAAGCTGCACAGCGGAGAGACACAGCCCTGCTGCAAATGGAAGCAGATGACGAGGAGGGCAGAAAAAAACCACACAGCGCCTCAGCCCAACACAGCGTCCCAAGCCCCAGGAGGGATACAGGGAATGCGAAAGAAAACAGGCGAACACATATCGCCAGTGCCCCCCAAATGGCGACCATAGAAACAGCTCAGGGAAGGAAAGGCAGGAGCCAACAGCAGCCCGCCCCCATCAGAAACACAGAAGCCAACAGCCCCTGGAAAACCCTAGGAGGATGCCAAAACAGGGAACAACCAGGCCATACCCCGCACCCAAAAGGAGAGCAGGAGGAATGGACCGCAGGCCCAAAGCCCCAAAGGAGCAAAAGACACGGCACACAACAACATAACACAACATATCATATTTCGGCTGTGAATAACAGATGATACTCATCACCCAACACAATGGAACTCACTTCATCGACCACAGACGAATGAAAGGCTGTGAGGACCCGCCAGGATCTGAACCTGTGACCATGAGGTCGAACACAGGCCCCTGCAGTGGAAGCATTAGACCACTGAGCCACCAGCACACAGCTCCAACAGAATGCGAGAAGCACCCCCAAAGGAGCCCTCGCTGGCAGAAAAGGAAGAGTGAACAAACACTGGGAAGGCCCTAATGCAGCGACCAGCAGCATAAAAAATGGAACAATGACCCTATCCACGACCAAGAACACACAAATAGTGAGACAGCAGGAGTGGCAAACAACAGCATGAGGAAGAGCAGCCACCACAACCTCCAGGACACAGCGCCACATCCAGGCAAACAACCAGGGAACCAACGCAACCAAAGGAGGAAGCAGAGGACCCTCCATGACATAGCACCCACAAAGCCGAGCACAAGCAGGAGGTGAACACCTAGCTCACTCGAGACCAGAGTCAAAAAACACATAAGCCCATTCACATAATGCGACACGAAGCAGGCCACAGGAAGATGCGAGGCGGCCACCCAACCAGGACCTCAGGAGTAGCGCCACATCCAACAAAGGAAATCGCAAGGCACACACATACCTCATGCAGCAATTGGAGCCGAGAAAAAGCGACAGCAGAGCGCAAACCTGTAGGAGGCCCCGGGGTCAACCTTCGGCAGCTCCAGGAGACTGTGAGAAAAAAACGAGAGGCAGTAACCCCACCAGCGGGTCTCATTGAACGAAGAGGTCATGCGCGTGAGTAAGACACCGCAACGGGAAGAACACAACAGTGTACAGAAGCAGGTCATACAACAATAATAGCAGGCTCCGCGGAGGGTACAAAAATAGTGTTTCGGGCACCTACCGATGATGACCCGTAGGCACAAGCAACAGGAGAGGAGCCAGCCACTCCGCATCCGACTACCCCACTACCAGCGGACACACGACAGCCCATCGGCATCACAAGCACACCAAAGTCCACTCCAGGAGGGATTCGGGGCATCAGGAGCGTGTGCCATCGCAACCAAAGGAGGAAGCAGAGGTGAAACGCAGCACCATTACACAGGGCCAACATGGGAAAGAAATCATGAGGCGAGCCCTGCCAGCGCAGTGCAGCCGGGGAACGCAGAATGAGGGATCGCACGGAGGCAGCAGCGTGTGGCACCCTGTGCACTCCACAACGTGCGCTGCATCCGGCAATGGAAATGCCCATTCCGACCGTGAGGATGAAAAACACAGGCCGCAAAGCCCCCACACAGAAGGGAGACCAAAGGTGCGGGTGCCTAAAGGATCATCCAGACCAGAAGCGGCCAAAGAAAGAAAGCGTGCTGCCTGCGCTGCCCAGGCCACCTGCTACAAGAGGCGACATCTCCCATAGGCAGTACCCAAACCTCCAGGACCCCAGCACAGCAGACAGAACGGACGCGAGTCCAGGGTGCTCCAGGAGCAGCCCACACAACCACCAGGCCAGAGAAGACCAAACAGGTGAGCCCGCTAGCACGGGGCCACCAGAGCCCACAAACACAGCCCGCTAGAGCAGGGCAGCAAAGGCAAGGGGGCAGTGTGAGGTGACAAGGCGGGGGAGAACCAAGAACAGGAGCCCGCTCGAGCAGGGCCTCTACCCCGGGGCTGTGGGACCTGCCAGAGGAGGACCACACCCCAACTTACCTGTAAGACGCTCAGGAGAATCTGCAGCGCAGAACTAAAAAAACAGGCTGAAGGGTTGGGCCAGCCCGCCTCTTATAGAGGTCAAAGGTGTAATGGGTCGGCCATATTGGGAAGGGATGGGAGGCATGGGAGGCTGACCTTTTTTTGCTTTGGAGGGTTCTGATGTGGAGCTGAAGCTCACTTTGTTAGTCATGTGGCGAGGAAGACTAACAAGGAGGTAATGTTTTTATCAAGGCACACTTCCTGATTACTCACTGCGTGCAGGGTAATTGGCCTCCAAGGCTGCAAGGCAGGACATTAAGTAGGTGAGCGGCAGGTTTTATTTCCCTAGCGTGCACGTCTCTGGCAGACTTGCGTCGGACAACACATATGAGGTACGAGGCAGGTTGTAGTTTTAAAATCAGAGTCGAATTGCGTTCAGCCCAGCCGCTCAATGTTACAATTATGTCATGTCGCGAGATCACACATATTACACTGGGTCTTTTATTTTAATAATCGTATCCAGAACTCTGGGCCCTGGATACGTTTCACCATTCCCCCCCGGGACTTTTTTTCCACTCTTGATCCTTTTGTTTTCGTAATAAGAGCAATTTTTATTTAGAGAGAGATGAACACAATCCAGAATTAGTTGGGGGGGAGGCAGGAGCAGGGGAGAGTTGTCATGATGGACTTTCGACTTTTTTGCAGCACAAAAAGTGCTATTAAGGGGCAGAAAATCTTCTAGGCGCTACACAGAGGTGAGGTACAGCAGTTTAAAGCTGTCTGCATTTGTTCTGCCCCAGATCAGGTAGTACGGCCAGCTTTTGCTTTGTCTACATGCAATTATTGTCTAGAGGGTGGTCTACCTTCAGGTGTGCTTGGTGATCAAAGGTCACGTAATGTTGATACTGAAAGGATTTTGTTGTGAATTCTTAGGGTCAAAGATCACAAATGGACCTAGACTATACAAATTATTTAAAGGCGCTGTCAAATAACACCGCACAATGCACCATTGCGATGACCTTCCAGCAAGTGATTTCACAGGTTCAGATGTTGATCTATGAACAGCTGGAGGATATGTATAAACTGCTGACTTCAGCTACAAGCAGGTTAATGGAGGGGGTTACATTGAGACTGGATTATTTAAACATTTTGTATTGAACTCTTAACTCCACACTTTAGTTTAACTCATTATTAGCATGCCCAAACCGCCCACCAATCACTAGAGTCCTATGTATAGAGTTCTACTTACTAGTACTGACTAATTTGTGTAGGGTCCAATACCTGGAGTGTCCGCCAGGGCACTAGGCAGTGTCAGAGCTTCACTGCTATTCTTTCTCAGTGATTGAGGACCAGGTGTTATGCTTGTTGTCCATCTCGGCGCAATGGTTAAAGTTATGAGGTTATAATATTTTTGGGGGCCGGAGGGGTTCGGGGTAGATTTTAAGGGGTGAGGGGGTTTGTGTTAGTTTTTAGGAGTGAGAGAGGTTTGTGTTAGATTTTAGGGGGTGGTGATTTGTGTTAGTTTTTAAGGGGTGGTGGGTTTGTGTTAGTTTTTAGTTGGGCAGGGGTTCAGGTTAGGTTTTAGGGGGTGGGGGTTCATGTTAGGTTTTAGGGTGGGAGGGGGTACGTGTTAGTTTTTAGGGGTTGGCGGGGGTTCGGGATAGTTTTTAAGGGGTGGGGGTTTGTGTTATTTCTTAGGGGGTGGGGGGGTTCATGTTAGTTTTTAGGGGTGGGATGGGTATGTGTTAGCTTTTAGGGGCTGGGAGTGGTTGATGTTAGTTTTTAGGGATGAGAGGGTTTCGAGGTAGTTTCTAGGAGGTTGGGGGATTGTGTTTGTTTTTAGGGGGTGGGATGTGGGGAGGTATGAGGTAGTTTTTAGGGAGTGGGAGGGGTTCACTTTAGTTTTTAGGGGGTGGGAGGGATTCAGGTCAGTTTTTACTGGGTGGAGGATTTGGGTTAGATTTTAGGGGGCAGGGGGTTGGGGAGGTCATTAGAGGGAGGGAGGGGTTTGGGTTAGAAGGCAGTTTATGATGCATTCCTTTATCATGAAAATTTGTGGTAAAGGAATGTGTGGTAAAAAAAATCGTGGTTGAGAAACAGTTGTACTAGAGACCGCGTTGTTTAGGTAGTCGTTGTTGAGGAACACTTTGTTCCAACATACAACACTTGATACGGGTGAATGTTTGATTCATTCAGCATTCCATCGATCATTTGTTGCTGCAACACATCTTAGAATCAGCCAGAACCATTGGGTGTGTCCAAACCATGATTTCTTCTTACCTTCATTTGCCCTAGTCCCGGTGCTTAAGACAAAGTGACACACAGTTCTTAATGCTCTTTTGCCAGTGAATAGTCTTCATGGAAGACATGTGGATCTCATCCTTTTAGAAATCCTCCGTGAAAAGCCTAGCTGTTTTTTTGGGGGGGGCGGAGCAAGATGGCGCCTGGCTAGCGGCTGAGGAGAACGCTCCAGATGCTGGAATATAATAAGTGCAAGAATCCTGCTATAAGAAAACTTTAAGGAATCTATGTACCTTATGGAGATAGTAGTATGTCAAGGCTGTTTTGTGGAGCTCCTGGCAGTTGGGATATATGTGACGGAGGCATCCGTGGAGGCAGCAGTGCGGAGGAAGCGGCGAGCTACCGGGACACCAGCAAGGGTCAAGAACAGCCCAGCTGAAGGAGTGGCTATCGGCATGTTTTGTGTTCTCGGCGGGCTCGGCAGGGTTCACAGAGGTCTAAGTGGGCTGATCAACAGAGCCCGGAGACCTCGATGCGAGGAAGCGGATGGAGCTGGATGGTGGAGTGAAAGTCGGAGCGTGTGAGTCAGAGCTGTGAAAGCCGCACAGGCACACACGGTAAGCTCAGAAAGAACCGGGACAGCTGATTTTTTAAGATAAAACGCTTCAGCAAACGGCCTGAACCACGAGCAAAGGAGAATTTGATATGGGCTGAGAGTAGCACTGAGACTGGTGGAGTACGTGCGACCCGTGGAGCTCACGGAAATTGCGGAGCAAGATTAATTAACTGTGCCTCAACAGCTGGAGATAGAGGAGGGAGCAGTAGTTGGCTGGATGGAGATCCATTAAGGAATAAGCACTGTGGTAGGCTCGGTGGCTGCGCACAAGAACCTGTACAAGTTCTCATAATGGAACCAAAGGTCAGTCGTGGGGGGAAAGGGGAGACTGGTAGATACTGTTCAAAACGGGCAAGTTGATCAAGGTGCAGATATACCTAGCACACTTAATCCGGCACCCCAGGAGGAGCCAGCGAAGGGCAAGGATGCTAGTAGGGCCCCCGGTGAGAGCGGGGGGGGCAGGCACCAAGATAACCACGGCTGAAGTGGCAGGAGCATGGAGTAGTACTAGAGGAAAGAAACAAGTGGCAGCAAATACAGTGGCAGCAACAACTCCAGGGTCTAAAAGCATTTCAGGCTACTTCCCCCCCGTCCAACAGCCTAACATAGCCAAAAAGATAGTATACATGAAGCTGAATTAACTCCCCATTGGGGGGAGATTATGGATGCACGGGATCAGTTGGGTAATTCTCCTGAGCCAGGAAGAATCGCAACGGCTGCCAGAGAGGGGGCGGAGGCGGAGGCTGTGACGTTGGTGACGGAGTTACTGGTGCAGGAGATCAATGCAAGCAGTGGCCCAAGCGGCCCAGAACACAACTTAGACGCGGCTGATACATTTTTTTCATTCACAGATGGGTCTGAAGGCTCAAAGGAGGCCCCATCGGATATCGAAGTGAGTGGAGGGGAGAACCCCACAGACACCAGCCTAGTTTTGAGCTCAGAAGGGAAGAGCAGAAAATGGGATAAAAACATCACCATCAATCAGAAATAAAGGTCAGAGGGATAAACACAGGGAGAGGAGAAGTCATGATAAAAGAAAATAAATATGCAGATAGTAACGATAAACATTTGTGGGTTGAATGATGCGAAAAAGCGAAGAGACTTGAAAGAATATTTAAGGGCGATACATGCCGACCTTATATGCTTACAAGAAACCCATATCGAGGTTTCTCAAAAGGATCTATTAGAACAACTAGGTTATCAGTTAGTAGCATATACAACACAAGGGACAAGAACACAGGGGTGGCAGTATTTGCTCGGGGTATGTTTCTTGAAGTGAGAAGGCAGAAGGTAGATACGTATGGCCGATGGATCATGATGGAATGTCAGGGGCAGGGATTCAAGTTCACTCTTTGCTCGGTCTATGCCCACACAGTGGATCACCCTGAGGTCTTTGATCATATCAGTGCACAAATGGCAAACTGGCCAATGCCAATTATTATGTGTGGCGATTTGAACATAAATGGCTTAAATGGCCTATGGAAAAATGATCCAACAAGGTTTCTAGGACGAAAGAAAAAAAGCCATAGAGCATTGATACAGTTGATGCAAGACAAATGGTTAATCGACATATGGGAGCATCAAAAGGGTAATGGAGGGGGCAGTACCTATTATTCCGCCCCGCATAAAGCGCCAGCAAGGCTAGAATATTTTCTGATATCACCCTCGATAGCATCTATTGCTAATGTCAAAAAGCAGCCGCAGGTGATGTCAGACCATAATCCTCTGTCTTTAGATTTAAAGGTCCCATATCATCAAAGACAGGGTTTGAATTGGACATTTGAGAGAGCTCTGTTACAAGATGTCAAGTATGTTACCCAGATGGAAGGATGGCTCAAAGAATTCTTTATGATAAATAGAGGGACCGTCTCTCCGGCGGTAGTTTGGGACACTATGAAGGCTGGTGTGAGGGGTGAGACAATGAGCTATTCTATCAAATGGAAGAAGAGGGAGAAGGAGGAGATCGAAGGAAAGATAAAGATAGTTGCCCGTATTGAAAGAGAACTTAGCGAAGCGATTAGAACCAACCAAGACACCACGGGAATAACATATAATCTAGCTATTGCAAAAGCAGCAGCGGGAGAAGCTTCGCCTCTAAAGCAGCAGGAAAGTTTCTGACCTGGAAGCAAAACCAATATGAGTATAGCGAGCAGATTGGTCGGATATTAGCTATTCCAACACGGCAGGCAGCTACTAAAGGAGAGATATCAGAAATTAAGGCAAAGACTGGGGCGGTAGCAGCAACACCAGGGGAGATATGCTCAGTATTTCAGGAGTTTTATCAGAAATTGTACGACCCTGATAATAGTGGGGATGACAATGAGATAGAGAGATATCTAGAGAGTGCGACATTAGAGCAGCTCACAACAGAGGATAGTAAAGCTTTGGAAACTAGCATCATATTGGAGGAAATACAGAGAGCAATAAAGGATCTACCTGCAGGGAAGGCAGTAGGTCCAGACCTAATACCATTGGAATTCTATAAAAAAAATTATACTGTTTAGAAGAAGATATTTATAACCTCATGACTAATATACAAAAGGGAGTCATGGGGAGAGGCCACAATGGTTGTATTTCTTAAAGAAAACAAGCCCCCAACTGATCCTGGGTCTTTTAGACCTATAAGCTCAATGAATAGCGACACAAAGATATACTCAAATATTTTGGCTAGTAGATTGAGCATGGTGATTGGCAAGATTATCTCTCCCCGACAACATGGGTTCATTCCCGGTAGGGGGACAGCAGAACATATAAGAAGGGTATGTACATTATTTAATGGAGTGGAAGCCTCACGAGACCCTATGGCGTTAATATTGTTGGATGCTGAAAAAGCGTTTGATAGGGTCTCGTGGGGTTTTCTCTGGGCGGTGTTAAAGAAAGTAAAGCTGGGGGATGGCTGTGTAGGGGCCTTGAAGGCTTTATATAAAAATCCAAGGATTAGTCTAAGAATTATGGGAGAGCTAAGCAGGGTAATAATAATTGGACGTGGAACAAGGCAAGGGTGCCCTTGCTCCCCGCTACTCTTCGCCTTATACATAGACACATTTATAAGAAGGATAGAGCTCAACGGAAGCATCATGCAAGTTATTCTGAATGGGTATGGAACTAAAATTCTGGGGTATGCGGACGATCTGGCCATAACATATTCCGACCCGACTCAGGCAATAGTGGAAATAGAGAGGGAAGCATCCGTCTTTGGTAGTCTGTCAGGCTATGAACTAAATCAGAGCAAAACACAAATTGTAGTAAATCAGAAAGTTGAGATGGTGGACCAGAGAATAACGGAGTCAGCTGTCTATTTCGGTATAACAGTAACATCTGATTTATCAAAGATAGTGGAAAAGAACATGAAGCCGATGATAATAAAAACTAAAAAAGATTTAGATAGACTAAACAAGTTGCATTTAACTACGATAGGGTGGTGCAACATAATAAAGATGCTGTTTTTGCCAAAAGTGCTGTATTTATTTAGGGCCATCCACTTAAAATTTAATAACAATGAGGAGGAGCTACGCGGGCATCCAAGATGGTCGCGTGAGCAGAGAGCTCCCGAGACCCGCGCCGCCCTTCTTCGTCTATCCTGCACCTATCCTGATCATATTGACGGGCTTTTGAAGTCCTATCCTTCCTGATGCTGGAGATCCTTTTTTGGTCGAAATCGGACCTTGGGGACCATTTTTGTGTCGTCTTTAACTTTCTGGCCTGCCCACGGGCACGACCGGGGACTCGGCTGCCCACAGTGGCCGGCCCGTAACTCAACAACAACGGCTGCCTGGCATCTGGTCCACCGGAGGTGTACTGCTTTCGCTTTCGGTTTCCTGCCTCATGGTCTTTGTCTCCTCCTACTCTGCCCTCGCCTGCTGCTTCACGATCCGCACTTTACATCATTGGACTGGCAAGGAGGCCGCGATACCTCCTCTTGAACTGCACGTCGGAGTTGCTGGATTTCTCCTCCGTTCCACAGCTTCACCTGGCCACTCGGCCGACATCAGAGGCGACATGGCGACGAAGGCCGAGGCCGAGAAGCGCAGGAAGGCTGCAACCCGGGGGGGGTCGATCCAGTCTAACATGATCGAACGCTACACCCAGCCGCGAGGCTCCCCCGGTGTTCCAAGTGCAGGAGCTGAAGGATCTCAAACGGATATGCCGTCTTCTTCGGAAGTATCGCTTCAAGATCTTTTGGCTGCCATTTCTGGACTCAAGGCCGATATGAGTCAGCAATACGAGGCCATCGTGTCCAAAATACTCTTGTTCGGGCCGATTTAGCCAAAACAAATGAACGGGTGAAGGCATTGGATCTTAAGACGTCGAGTCTGGTGACGGACATGGCGGAGGCACAGTCTGAGATTGGAAACCTGCGTGCCTCGTACGATCTGCTGCTCAAGCGTATGGAGGATTATGACAACAGGGCCAGGCGAAACAACATACGCCTAGTCGGAGTGCCGGAGTGTGACGGTGCTGCCTCGATCGATTTATTGGTCGAGGAACTTATCGTTGCCAAACTTGCTCCGGTGGGACTCAGTAAGTTCTTCGCCGTAGAGCGCGCATATCGTTTTCCAGGAGGACAAGTGAAACCAGGAGGCCCGCCGAGGCCTATCATTGCACGTCTATTTCACTATCGGGACAGAGACGCTATCCTCCAGGCCGCCTGCAAGCACGGCCCGCTGAAGTATGACAATAACTCTGTCTCTATCTATCCTGATTTCACTCCCCAAGTGCAGCGACAACGATCAGGGTTCCTTGGGGTGAAGCGTCGCCTGAGAGAAAGAGGACTCAAGTACGCCATGTTGTTTCCAGCCCGACTACGGATTGAATTTAGAGAACGTGCATACTTTTTTGATCAACCGGAGCGTGTGGCCCACTGGTTGGACTCGTTGCCGACAGAAGACTTTGGAAGCGGAGGCCCTGGTGGTGCGGAAGGTGGTGCAACGGCCCAGGAATAATGTGGGACCCCGGAGGTCCGGACTGAGACTACGTACTGTGCTGAGTAAATTATCTGTGTGCTTTATGGTTTTGCCCGTGGCGGTGCGGGAACGGGTGATTTCTCCCTTCCTCCTCGGGGGTTCTTTGTGTAGATAAGATGGGGCGACAGGCACACTGCAGTTGGGGGTGGCTTTTTAGTCAGCAGGGATGCAGGGAGGAGGGTGTTGTAACGGGTTTCTGTTGGGGGGTTGGTTCTTGGGGATTTGGTTGTGTTTTGTTTCGTCTGTTCTGCATTTGTTTCCATGGTATATCACGGTTTGCAATCATTCTGACCTTGGGGTTGTGGAGGGGGAGAGGGGTGGAATATAGTTATCGTGATGGGGTGGGGTGAACTGCTGGTTCTTTCTTGGAACGTTAACGGGTTGGGCGATAGAATCAAGCGGGGCATTGTACTACAGTTCTTGAGGCGCCACGCCCCTGATGTTGTGTTCTTGCAGGAGACCCACTTGATTGGAAATGCTTGTAAGGCCCTCGACCGTCGGGGCTACCGCCTGGTTGCGCATGCTGGTTTCACTTCTGGGTCCCGGGGGGTGGGTATCATGGTGAAGTCTTCCCTTGCTTTCGCTATTGATGAGATTGTCCTTGACGACCGTGGGCGATACGCTGCTGTTTCTGGGAGGTGGGAGGGTAAACAGATTGTGCTGGTTGCTGTCTATATCCCCCCAGGGCTACAGGCCACCACCTATGCCGATCTCAGCAAGACTCTCCTTGATCTTCCGGATGGACTGTTAGTCCTGGGCGGGGACTTCAATTCTGTTATGTCTGGTGAATGTGATCGACTTCCCCCTAGGGTCCTACTACCGTCCCAGATGTGGCTAAGTGAGATGGCTGACACTTTTGGCTTAGTTGATGTTTGGCGCTCACTACACCCCGATCTCCAGCACTACACTTTTCACTCTGGTGTACATGGTAGCCTCTCCCGTATTGATTATTTCTTTATGCTAGCCTCCACTCTGTCCACTGTTCGTGAGGTACGACACCTTCCCCGGGGTATCTCGGACCATTCCCCCTTGCTGCTTAGGATCACTGTTGGTGGTTTTCGTAGTGACAGGGTCCCCCCGATTCCTCCCTGGCATTTCCGAAGCCCCCGGCTCCGTTCAGATTTGGTCAAGGCAATTGATTGCTACTTCGATGAGAATGTGGGCTCGGTCACCTCCCCCACTGTCCTTTGGGAGGCCTTCAAGACGGTTATCAGGGGCTCCGCCCTATCACTCATTGCCACGGAGCGTAGGGTAAAGAGGGAGGCTGTGTTGGCTCTTGAAACAGAGATTACGGCGCTGGAAAGTGAGCTGGGTGGGAATGACACGCCTGCATTGTTGCACACTTTGGAATTAAAACAAGCTGACTATAAAGCATGTGTTACGGATGCAGCTAAATTGATGCGATCGAATCAAGTGGGCCGACTGTATGACGTGGGCGACAAGGCCAGCAAGCTCCTGGCGTGGCTGGATAAGGCTGAGCAAGCGAGTCGTGTGGTGCCTGTCATTGTTCGCGAGTCTGGTGAGAGTGTCTCTGACCCTGGTGAAATTGTGGATTGTTTTGTGGACCACTTCCGGAAGATATACACGCCCGTTAGCGATCGAGATGAGGCCAATTCCAGGTTACTATTGCGAGACATTGCCCTGCCTACTGTTTCCGATGAGGATGGCCTCGTCTTGGAGGCCCCTTTCACCGTTGACGAGATTGCCCTTGCTATCCGATCCCTGCGCTCGGGGAAGGCGATGGGCCCAAATGGACTGCCTATTGAGCTCTACAAACTTCGTCCGGATAAAATGGCCGCCCACTTGCGCCAGATGTTTCTCGAGGCGGTTGAGGCTGGCAGTCTCCCCCTCGAGCAACGCCTTGCTACCATAGTGGTCATCCATAAGGATGGCAAGCCTCGCGACCGCTGCGCCTCATACCGCCCCATTTCTCTCCTTAACGCGGAACCCAAAATCCTCGCTAAGGTTCTGGCCAACCGGCTGCTTAAGGTGATATGCGACTTGATTCACCCGGATCAATCCGGTTTCATCCCACACAGGAACACTGCCCTTAACCTGCGTAGGCTCCACAGTGTTCTCGCGAGAGCTCCAATTCTCGCAGAACCGGCTGTGGTCGCCTCCTTGGACGCCACGATGGCTTTCGACACTATCGAATGGCCTTATCTTTGGGCGGCTCTCGCCAAATTTGGCTTTGGCCCTAACTTTATCGCATGGGTTAAGCTCCTTTATAAACAGCCTTTGGCTCAGGTCGCGGTAAATGGCAGATGCTCTGATCCCTTCCCTTTAGGCCGTGGTACGCGCCAGGGCTGTCCGCTCTCCCCTCTTCTATTCGCGTTGGCGCTCGAGCCCCTTGCCGCGTGGCTTCGCTGGGAACCATCCATCAAGGGGATCAGATGGTCTCCAGACCTCGAAGACCGTGTCTCCCTATACGCGGATGATATCCTTCTTTATCTTACATCCCCCCAAAAGTCGCTTAACGTTCTCTTTGACGTCCTCACTTCCTTCAGAAAGAATTCGGGGCTAGTCATTAATTGGACGAAGTCCTGTGTATACGTCATAGCCGGGACTCTGCCGCCTCTACCTCGCAGGTTTCCCATACTGGTAGCGACCGATGGCTTTAAGTATTTGGGGGTTTATGTCTCCATGACCTCTTCTGTCCGCTATGAGCGGAACCTGTATGCTCCACTCCGTAGACTCAAGAAAGATGTCCGACGATGGCGTGAATTGCCCTTATCCCCACTGGGCCGCGCAGCACTCTTCAAAATGATGTCGCTTCCCCGATTTCTTTACGCCCTGCAAAATTTCTTTGACCCTGTCCCTGCGCGCTATTTCCGTGAGGTTGAGAGTTTGCAACGTCAACTGATCTGGGATGGCCGTGCCCGCATCGCCTTGTCCAAACTCACCCTCCCATGGTATGATGGTGGTATCGCGTTGCCTGATATTAGACGATACTACTGGGCCTCCCACCTGAGCGCCATCAACCATGCGACGTACGCCCCGGAACCCGCTCCTGCCTTTGCCTTGGATAAACTACTACTACCCGGAGGCAACTTCACTAGGGCTCTGTACTCTAAGGCGCCCTTCCGACTCCTCACGGGCTCAACCAAATGTGCGGTGAGGGCGTGGAGGGATGCCACTGTGGCCACGGGCTGGGGTGGTAGGCTCACGCGTATGACGCCATTGTATGATTCGGACCGGTTGGGCAATCTGTGGAAGACGAAAGGTTTTGAGAAATGGGACATGATTGGGATCAGTACGGTGGAGGATCTATGGGCGCGGGGCACGGTCAAATCCTTCGAATTATTGAAACTGGAATACCGGCTTGATGACAGAGAGCACTTTCGGTATATGCAGGTGAAGCATGCCTTGTCCTCCGTCTTTCCATCAGGTACCGACATACCGCAGTCCTCCCCTTTGGAGGATCGGGTTCTGGACGGCCACGTCCCCGATAGCACTATCTCCCTGATATACAAAAAGCTTATCAACAACAGGGCTGACCAGCTTGAGAAGCTTTGCGCTTCCTGGACGGCCGACGGTCTCGAGCTAGATGATGAGGACTGGCAATCGGCTATTTCCTCCCCTAAGGAGGTGGCTATTCCGGCTCGACTTCGCTTTGTCCAACTGAAAATCCTCCACCGTGTGTATTTGACTGGGATGCGTCTGGTACGAATGGGGTTGATTTCGGATGGACGATGTAGGCATGGGTGTGGAATGGACGGTACCTTCCTTCATGTTCTGTGGGAATGCCCGATGATTGCAGCTTTTTGGTCTAGAGTGCATGATGTTATGGGCCGTGTCACCGGGATCCCACTCCTTCCGGAAGCACGACGCTGTCTGTTAAATGTGTGGGAACCGTCTGATTGTAATGCTGCCCAGACGCTTTGGGTTACCCTGGGCAACATGGTCGCGAAGAGAGATATAGCTCAGCTCTGGGGCTCCCCTCGATTACCTTTGCTCAGTGCCTGGAAAGAGAGCATGGACTGGTGCATGTTCAGGGAAAAAACTGTGTATGAGGCGCGGGGGCGTCCAAAGAAATGGTCCAGGATCTGGGCTCAGTGGAATTCGTACCGTGGGGATATCTGCTCCCCGCCATTGGACTATGAGGTTCCTCTCCCCTCCTCTCCATGATTTACGTTCCTTCTCCAACCCACGCAACACGCTTGGCCCTACTCTCATGCTCGCCCCCCCCTAGCCATATGTCCTTCCTTACTTGTTCACCCTCCCCCCCACCCCCAGCAACCCTTGCCGTAATGATACCATGTGTTTGTGTGTTGTTGTTCTTTTCGACAAAAACATAAAATTAAACCTTTCTCATCCTGTCTATATGATGCTAAGTTCGAACCGTTAATGTGGACTCAAGTGATTGCTTTAACACCGTTCTGCCTGCCAATTTACTTTTTAATCATCCTGATTATGTCATAGCGGCCGGCCCGGTGGGGTTGTAGGCAGACGCTGTGTATTGTGCTATTGTAAATAAAGGTTTTAAAAATAAATAAATAAATAAATAAATAAATTTAATAACAATTGGTTTAGAGAATTAGAGGGAGTCATGGCCCGATTTATATGGGTGAAAGGTAAAACATGACGAGGATTGAAATATTTGTCTTTATCGAGAGATCGGGGTGGTCTGGCGGCGCCTGACCTCAAAATGTATTACTGGGCCACTGTTTTACAATACATCAGGGGGTTATTGGGTGGCAATTTGAAGGATAGGTGGAGGGGAGATGAGGGTACCCCGGATGTATTTGAGCTGTTAGTTAAAAACTCTTATGAGTGGCTGCTAGTGTTCAATGAAAGTAGTTACTATAAAAAAGTAAGGTTCAAGACTCTAGCCGCGGCTATGTCAGTATGGTCCATGATTCGGAAGAAAATAAAATTAGGGAGTATGAATTACTATACCCCTTTATTTAACAATCCATTATCACCTGGGATCTTTCATGATCATGTAATGAAGAGATGGGATATGGCAGGTGTCAAAACTATAGGGGATTTGGTAGGCTCTACAGGCTTAATAACATTTGAGCAGGCGCAGCAGCTACACAATTTAGAGCGAAGAGACTTTTTTAAATACTTGCAGGTCAGATCGGTCTTGATAAAAAAGCAGGGAGGCGATATTAATTTAAACGAGAGGAAGTAATGGAATATTTGAGAAGCAAGGAAGGCTGTTCTATATCTCAACTATATGGGGAAATCGAGAAGTATAAAGAGGACGATTGTGTTAGGATGTGTGAAAAATGGAAGACTAAGCTAAATCTATCAGGGACAGAGGCTGAAAAATCTCTTAAATTATCTATCTCAGTGTTAAGAGTAGCGAATCTTCAAATGCAACAATATAAAACGATACATGAGCTCTATCATAGACCGCATAGAATTGCGCGATGGGGTGGACCGACCGGGATAGTTTGTCCAAGGTGTCAATCGGAGCAAGCAGACACTATGCATACGTTTGCCTCATGCCCTGCCCTAGATATATTCAAAAGATCTTTAGAGCAGTTTTTGGAGAAATCTTTAGGGATCGTGATGAAATTAACAGATGAAGTTATGGTTCTTGGGGTAGCAAGGGATGATGTTGCAGTCCCCCATCATGAGTTCGTATATTTAGCAATGACACTTAGCCGGTTATGTATAGCAACTTTGTGGAAGGATGTAAACCCACCGACATTTCAACAGTGGATGTCACGATTATTGGCTATATTTACATTAGAGAAAGTGCTCTATGAGAAAAAGGGGCAGGAAAACGAATCAAGTAGGGAAAAGGATCTGGGCTCCAATCATAGAATGGAAGCAGAGGCTTGAAGAAGAAGGATAGTGAGGATATGTTAAGTATAATGAATTCTGGCATAAATGGGTATCTCTCTTGGATAGAATTCTTTATTTTTCTTTCTTTCTTGTTTTGGAAGTCAAGATACTTCTCTACTGTGTATATTTTTGGAATGGTATAATTTTGAAGTTGATAATGAATTGTTATCTTGATGATGATGAATAAAACATTTTTTTTTAAAAGGAAGACATGTGGATATTCTTGTAATTCTTTGAATATTGCCAGCAATTGCTATCCACAGCCTTAACAAGTTGACCTGTTTCCCAAAGGACAGAGATGCTGGACAATTACTCATGTGAAGCTAGAGAAACCAGGTGCACAACCGTGGGGGAAAGGACATAATGTTGTGAATTGCATAAGTTTGAAAAGAAGGATTATTTTGCAGTAGCGGTCTCTAGGCCATGAATGTGCAGCCCCTGAAAGAGGAGCATTAAGATGTGACTTTGTGGTAGCAGAATTTTGTTAGCTTAATGAGGAGGTGCCAATGTAAGATGTAAGGAATTACCATCTTGCTTAATTGACAGAGAAAAAAGAACTAGGCAGCAGTAGTGCAGGCTTTTCACTCAAATACAGTTGCAGAAGCACAAATGTACAAAGAAAAGCCCACTTTTGGGATCTCCTCTGCAGAGAAGATGTATAAAATGTAGGTCTGACATAACCTTCCATGTGAGTGATATTTATTGTTGGCGTTCCTGGCGGTATTGTGTTGAGCCAACCTCTAGAGTATGAAAGGGCTGGAGGCAGCTGTCCTACTCATGCTGGAATAGCCTTTCTTGGTTCCTTTGAGGTGTAATCCCTTTCAGGATTGTAGGTGGCGTTTGTTGTTTGGAGACAGAGGTTCAGTTAGTACTGCAGTCATAGCCTTTTGCCATGTCATATTCTTTGTTTCTTTAAGGTGTGACTCCCATCTAGTTGGCATGCGGTGTGTGTCCTGCTGTTTTGTCCACAAAAGGCTGATGAGGGCATAGTGTGAAGTCTTCAGTTCCTTGTGTCTTAGTGTTTCATCTCTGGCAGGACACTCCCAGGGTTTAAATAAGGGAATGAAACCACAAATCAGAGTGAAAGGACTTTTCTCTGAACCCTGGTAGGCAACAGAAATAATGGAGGGTGTAGCCTGGGACCGTGTCATGTATGTGCATGTAACTTGCATTATCGAGGTAACTATTAGCAGCGATACTACGTGTCTCTTGGACCTCTTTCAAGCGCTCGTCGTCCTTTCTCCCCCCTCCCCCCAGGGGCGGCAATCTGAGGGATAGCCCCGGGCGCCACAAGCTCTAGCTTCGCCACTGGGGTTATGCTTCTTTAACAAGGATAGTCCACAGATAATAAAATAATTAAGAGAATGAGAGCAAAGAGTAAATGTATTATGGTTTGGTTAATCAAAACGTGACGTCATATGTCTTTTCAGCCTGGTGCTTCCCCAGATCTTGTGTGCTTGCTTCAGTGAGCCTCAGCTGGGGAGCTTCTGAAACTCGTTTGTAAAGCACAGTAAAGTCGCTTCTCTTAGTTCCTGCTCTCCAGTCTCTTTCACAGTGCTTTACATAACGGATTGATGATTTGTAAAATGAGATGCAAGCTATAAAAACTGTACATTGCTTACCAAATGGAATATCTGCATTGGAAATCATTCAAGGGCAGATGTACAAAAGCACATGCAACGCTGTGTTGCGTCAGAAAATTGTTCGCTGCTTTATGCAACTTTTTTACCCTATGGATGTGCCAGATTTTTGAAGTCTTGCACCACGATACAAAGCTATGCATTGAAGCAAAATGCAACTCATCCCTGCATGCCGCAACCCAGACTTGCATGCCGCAAAACAGTGTTGTATCACACAATTTGGGTTTTCACTTTACAAACCAATGCAAATCTCAAATAACATTCCCCCACTTATACCAGAGCAAAGACAGGGGGATGCTACCTCCCTCGACGGTATTTTCCAAGAAGGAGCTGCTAACCAGAATTGTAGCAGAAACCGTAACATGAATTTAACAGAGGAGTAGAATCAAATTTCGATTTCTGAGAGAAGTACCTATTTTTCCCCTCTAAATTACCTATTTCCAAGAAGGAAGGTTTGCAGGGAGTAATAGTTGACAAAATAATTGCAGTAATCCCAACACACAGGACTGTTGCAGAATGCAAGAAAAGGTAATGTGATTACAAGTGCAGGATTGAGAAAAAACTGGCAAGAAATGTGAATGCTGAAAAAAGAACAGGAGGAGAAGCAGACATTCATGATGATCAATGGACGAGCAGGAGCAAGTGGCAGCACTGATTGGACCTGAGATGGCTGCGGGCATGCAGGGCACAGACACTGCCATTGTGTGGACATTACCTACAACTCAGGATAAGTGTAATGAAAGAATATGTTTATCATTTTTTATTAGAATTCACTCATATACAGGAACCTTTACTTAGTACCTTTCAGCATACATAATGAACATTGCTTGCAAATTAGTTTTATCGAAAGTTTGAAATATGTATTTAATGGAACTAGTTGAGTTGTACACTTTATTTATCCGTTTCTATATTATCTTGGCAGTCAAAATAGAACCACTTTGTTGTCTGTGAACCTGTTATTTAAAGTATAGTTACTTATTTTTACTATAAGCAATAATAATCTAAATCTTAAACAACGAAATGTTTATGTTCAATTTTAAATTGCTTCATATATGTGAATGCTCATGTTCCATCTATATCAGTGTTGCTTGTGTCCAAGTTAAAAAAAAAAATCTTTGGCTCATCATATGATTAATACCTGCTCCTTGATGGGCACTGTTCAGTTCAGTTAAGTAAATCTTTATTTCGATGATTAAAAACCATCATAAAAATACAGTTTCCAAAAATCCCTTTACATTTCTGAACTTAATAAAGTTAAAATGTATACAATTATAAAAACATAGTATTGCATACATGATTGCTTAGCCTCTTGTATTTCTTAGTCTTACTGCGACTTTTAGAAAATTCATTATAGAGCATAAAGTGCGCATATCATTTGCTCTTTGTAAAAAGAGTAGTGCAGTTTTAGCATGAACAACTTTTGCCTGCTTTAAAATATCCACCAGAGATCTAAGTCGGGGACTTTGATAAAATGAACACAAAGGTACAACATGAAGGGTGTCCTACGGAGACCTATTGTCGCAGCCGCAGGCACCCTTCTGCTCAATTGTTACAGTAAAACCAGATGGGTAAGATAAAATATGGGGTAACAAATTGAGCCTAAAACGACACATTAAAAACCTATCCTGCTGGTTGTGCATCAGGAATAGATAGGGTTCCATGCCCTCCCCCTTTGTTACTAGGTAATAAGCCGCTACTGATCTCTTTTGGGAATCAGAGCTTGATCTATCAGATGCAAATTTTTCTAGCAACAGTTTATTAATTCGAGATATGCCCGAAGGGGGAATTGCGGTCGGGTCGCTGAAGAGGTTATGCTGGTCTATGTTCTCTAGCGTGCCCTTGACATAATTTAGCCAGGGGATTTGCACCCCCTTGTCTCTTTGTAGGCAATCCCCAACAATTACCCTGCTTAGTTCTGCCTCAGGATTTACCCAGATTCTGAGCCATGCCATAATGGGCCTCAGTTTCACCTGATCTATAATGTATGGGGTCCCAAGTTCGGTATGTGCAATTTCTGCTGGTTTGCTCTGTGGGATCTTTAGGATTCTGCGGAGGAATTTATCTTCCTCCTGCTGTAAGTGGGTTGCGTCCCTAAAACCCCACACCTCTGCTCCATATAGGGTCTTTGCAGTACTTATGGAGCCATACAGGCTCATCACTTGTTCTGGTGATCAGCGGCCCAACCTTCGAGCAAAGTTTAGTATTGCACCGTTTGAGGAGACTAGCTTTGTACAACGTTCCTCAATCAGGGAGCCAAACTTTATTTCCCCGTCAAGTAAGAGGCCCAGATAAGGGAAAGTAGTTACAGTTTCCAAATTTATGGGTCCCTATTTTAAATGCAAATTTCCTGGATGGCCTTTTACCTGCCACCATCATAAAGGACTTGCTCAGATTCATGGACAGGTCTAAATAATCCATGAACTTTACAAATCCGTCGACAAGATATTGTAAACTTCGTGCTGTTCGTGCAAGCAGAACCGCGAACAGTACCGGAATCTGACGCATTCCTGCTTTGGGGCAGTCTACATTCAAAGCAATCAGGGTTTCTTCCAAGTCATTAATGTACAAGGGAGAATAAAAATGGATCAAGGATACATCCTTGCCTCACTCCACTAGTGCACGGAAACGGATCAGTACTCCCCCCCTCCATGCTAAAGTGGACCCTGGCAGTGGTGTTCCAGTGTAATTCTCTGAGGATATTTATAAGTCCTGGGTCAATTCCCAAGTTGTTCATAATAGCCCACAATTTGTTCCTATTTACATTATCAAAGGCCGCAGCCAAATCCAAAAATCCCATATAAATGTTTCCGCTACTGGCTTTCGTGTACTTGGCAACTAATAAGTATAAATTTTAACACTGATCGCTAGTTGATTTACCCGCTCTAAAGCCATACTGAGTGTCTGCTGTGGTATGGTGCTCCTTCGTCCAAGCCATAAGACGATTCAGCACCACCCGGCCCAGAATTTTGGCTGAGACGGCAATCAATGATATTGGTCTATAGCATTGAGGATTGTCCCTTCTTCCCTTTTTGAAAATATGGACAATTAATGCAGTAGACCAAGATCAAGGAAGCCCTGATTTGATAGCAGCATTTAAAACTCTCATCAGGATTGGCGCCCATAGGTCGATATTACTTAAATAAAGATCTGGTGGAGTGCCATCAGGCCCTGGGGCTTTGTTTCGGGACAGTCCTTGGATAGCCTTGATTATCTATATAAGTGAGAAATCTATATCCATGCTCCGTGTCCCATCCCAGCCCTCGTCCGGCTTTGTGTCATGGGTATGGTTATAGAGGCCCTCAAAGTGGGTGACCCATTGTTCAGGCAGTATGTTGGTGCTGATCACCGGGGCACTTTTATCTTGGAAACAAGGCCTGTTTATTATTCTCCAGAATTCCGTAAAATCCCTATTCTCCCCGGCCTCCCTGAGATCGGCCCACACTTCCGCTTGCAGTGTAGCCTTTCTTTGTTTTACCATGGTTTTATATTTCTGCCTGCAAAGGGCTACTTTTATTTTGTCCCTGGGATTAGCTTTGAGGCTCGCTTTTAGATCTCTTAGTGCTCGAGAGCAATTGGTGTCGAACCATCTTGGTTGTGAAACGTTTCTTCTGGAGCTTTTTGTCTTCAACAATTCGTCCACCATTTTAGTTAGCTGCCCAAACACTGTGACCAACTCACATCCGCCTACAGTGGGTTCTAGGCAATCTTCAATCTGCTTTTTGCCTGTTACTATTAGGGATTTATATAATTCCGGGGCATTGACTTTCGACCATCTGAGTCGCCTCCCCTGATCAGTGGGTCTCAATTCGGTGTTGGCTTGTTTACATCTTATGGGACTGCCACTATATATTAGCTCCAAAACTAAAGGGTTATGGTCACTAAACGTGCTCCAAGCAGTTCTAACCTCCATAATCCAGTGTTTTGCGAAGGTGGATATCACCATATAATCTATGATCGAGGAACAACCTCTTCCTTTGAATGTAGGATTAAGGTTACCATCTGCATCGGGAACAGCCCGATCAATTGTATGCATTAGGGCGTGAGTGTCTAATATTTTAGATAAAGTTGATCCCTCCTTATTATGTTCGAAGTGTGGTCCACTCTTGGTAGGACAGGAGGACCAATCTGCAGTTACTGGGAGCAGATTTGGGCATAGATGGCAGTTTAGATCACCCATTACCACAACGATTGGTTAAGCCCCTCTTTTCTTTTGTTCCGCCTCTTGGTTAAGTCTGTAGTCTATTCCTGAAGTACCGCGTTATGTCCATTAACAGGCCCTGAGTTATAAATATTAAATAACAGTAGCCTCAGCCGTTTCCCTTGAAATATCACCGCCTGGAGGGTATGTGATGTCCAGGAAGGTAGTGTCCACGTTCCTTCAATATTAAGGTCAACATATAGTGCTAATCCCCCCTTTGCCCTTCCCGATGTACTTTCTTGGGCTGGCACTGAAAAGCATTTGTAACCCTGAATTTGATGAGGAGAGCAGTCTACCGTCCAGGTCTCCTGGAAAGCTAGTATATGAAACCCACACAGGTGATTTCTCCAATCTATGTTTTCTAGTTTTCCAGCAAGACCTGCTATATTCCAGGACATTATGTTCATCCCTCCCCTATGTCCTTTACTATCATTTGTGCCCTGTGTATATGACATGGGTTCAACCCTTTTTATTTGCATGCTCCTTTGTTCTTCCCCATCTTGTTTTGGTGTGAATTCTGCTAGCCCCTTCACCTGGGAATTAACCCGGTCTGTGTGGGCAATAGGTTCATAGCCAACATTTCTGACCATCCTCTCTTGATGGTTCCCTAAGTTGGGTAGTCAGTCATTTTCATCCAGCGACAGTAGGGGGCTGAATCTATTTGTCCACTGTTGAAGACCCTGGTATAATGTGGACAGGCCTGCCTGTTCATAATTCCTCGCCCAGTTCATGTCTGGTGCCCTACCCTTTCTGCCATACTTGTGACTTGCAATATGTGTGACACGTTTTCTTGGGTAAAAATACCCTAGTGGTAGTGATGTTATGGTACTAGTGTCATTCCTATTTTGGTTGCCCAGTATATATTCCACTAGGATAGTGTCCCTAAAGTTCGCAATGATACAGTTCCCTGCAATATCTTTCCTGCTGGTACCAATCCAATTTACCCTCCTCACATGGAGGATCTCCCCACCTTCCTCACACTGTAAGGGCCTGTGTATGTTCAGCCAATTAATTATCTTATTTTTTAATTCTGTGTGTGATTGTTTCTGCTCCACCCTGAGTTGGGGAACCCCAGCAAAAACAACAATGTAGGGACATGCTTCAGGGGGTAGGTTTATATTTGGTGGGGGCTGGTTTGAGCTGTCATTTGGCTCCTGTACTACCTGGTGTATTTCCTCCACTCTACCAATTAAGGGATTTCCTCCTTGTATTGGCTGCCTATTTGTCTTGTGTTTATCTGGATTCTCATTCCCACCCTTTTGTGAGTTTGTCACTCCCACCTGAGCTGTAGGTTTGGGGGGTACATGGACTTGTGCGATGGTAGATTGTTCATTACTCACACAGTTGTTATTGGTAGGAGTTTGCTGCACTAAAAGATTCACTGATGGGGTATGGTTTGCTGTTAAGATGGTGTTTGTGGAGCCCTTTATCTTGTCCTGCTTGATTAGTTCATTAATGATTTTGTCTAGTCTGCTAACTAGTGGTTTTATTTGGCTCACAATGAAGGCTTCTAGGTGTTTTTGGAGGTCTGCAATTACATCGTCCATCCATCCTGGTGGGCCTGAATAGCGTGGAGGTTCCACTACCATCACCTCCTTCTCTATCTCTTTTGACCTGTGTGCAACTGTGTTTGATTTCACTGTCTTCGGTTGAGTCTTCCTAGTCCCCCCTTTTTTAATATTTTTGCCTACTGACCCGATTTCAGCCCTGGTTGTGATTACCGCTGTATCTTCTATCGGCTGGGCACAAGGAATGCTTTCATTCGAGAATTCTAGATTGTCAGTTTGGGAAGCCTCCAATGTAATAGTTTCAATAGCTTGTGTGGGTGCTAATGGGATGATCATTGGTGTTGTAGACATGCGCCTCTCTGTGCGCTCGATCTCACCAGAGACCGCCCCAATGACTTTCCTCAGCATTAAATCAATTGCAGTAGGTGGTGCTTTATGTGATAATATAGGGGTAGGCTCAGACCCTGATGTACTTGATATAAGGGGTGTGTGTACTTTTCCCTCGCAGACAGCGTTTTCACTGTACTGGCCATAGTGGTAGCCTTAGACGTGCAGGGAATCTTGCTCTTAGTGTCTCCTACCCCTTACTAGACTCTCCCCAGGTTTCGTAGTTAGAGCCTCCCGCCTCTGCCAAGTGTTACACAGGATTTCCCCCCTTTCCACCTTCACACATAAATTTTATTGCAGCTAGTCAGTAACCCCTCGTCCGATAGTGGACAATTATGATTGTCAGGGTGCCATGTTCAAAATAATCTGTCACATCCATAGTACCTGTTAGTTAGGCCAAGGGGGGTGGCCCAGTCCGGCCCCCTCTGGCCCCTGATGGCCACAGATGGACGCCCTTGTCCCGGGCTTCTCCTGGCACACTCCCGCGCGCTCCCGCATCGCGGGAAGAGTCCTGCCGTTTTATGCGCCAGGTGTAAATGGTGGCGCAAAGGCTCTTGGGGGCTGTAGTCCCCCCCTCTCAGCAGCCGCGACGCTGGATGGTGCAGCGTCACTGGCGGCGGGGGGAGACCTAGGCAGATGTCAGGATCCCACCACAAGCCCACAGCAAGCAGGAAGCGGAGCCGCGAAGAAGAACCAGTGCGGATGTAAGGAGCCCATCAGGAATAGTAGCAAGGAGCATCAAAGGTTGCCGGGCGTTGTAGGCAGAGATTTCCCACTCTGCCGGGAAGAGTCCTGCCGTTTTATGCGCCTCTGGGCACCAGGTGTAAATGGTGGCGTAAAGGCTCTTGAGGGCTGTAGTCCCCCCTCTCGGCAGCCGCGACGCGGGATGGTGCAGCGTCAATGGTGGCAGGGGGAGACCTGGGCAGATGTCAGGAGCCCACCACAAGCCCACAGCGAGCAGGAAGCGGAGCCGCGAAGAAGAACCAGGGCGGATGTCAGGAGCCCGTCAGAAATAGCAGCAAGGAGCATCAAAGGTTGCCGGGCGTTGTAGGCAGAGATTTCCCACTCTGCCGGGAAGAGTCCTGCCGTTTTATGCACCTCCGGGCGCCAGGTGTAAATGGTGGCGCAAAGGCTCTTGGGGGCTGTAGTACCCCCCTCTCAGCAGCCGCGATGCGGGATGGTGCAGCGTCACTGGCGGTGGGGGGAGACCTGGGCAGATGTCAGGAGCCCACCACAAGCCCACAGCGAGCAGGAAGCGGAGCCGCGAAGAAGAACCAGGGTGGATGTCAGGAGCCCGTCAGTAATAGCAGCAAGGAGCATCAAAGGTTGCCGGGCGTTATAGGCAGAGATTTCCCACTGAGCACATCTACTGATGGTTAGACGGCCTCAACCTTGATTGTTGTTTTTGTCTATATTTATAATGTGAGATATTGTAGGAAACCCGCAGTGCTGAGATATATCGCTAAATATCCCCAAGCATGTATTGCACACCAAGTAATGACTTTCTTCAACTCCATTGTTGTTCCCTGAAATACTGATTTAATTTTCTCGTTACATATGAGCCTACAGAGCAGCAGGTGCCCCAGGGTCTCGGTGTGTGGGGCTACAACATATTCAAATATGATTACCAGCTTATTACAAGAGCTCTATATCCTTGTTTATACCCAAAGAAGCCAATATGACAGGTCCATTCTAGTCAGATTGACCCTGTTCAGATGATGCTTGCTAAGCTGTTGTCTTGTCTGGAGTTCCACTAAAAACATAAGCAAACCTAGTGTAGCCTGTACTCTTTCTTATTTTCTCAACTTACAACTCACACATTAATTCACACACTCAAACATGCACTTATATGCCCACACAACTACTAACAAAACCCTATACAGCCACTCACATACCCAGTCAGAAACCCACAAAGCCACTCACACACAGACTTACACACTCATTTGGACACTCACACACCCACTCAGAGATCTAGAGAACCACTCACACACCTACTTACAGACCCACAGAGGCACATACAAACACACCTACACATCCACATACACACCCATACAGTCACTCACAGACCCACACAGTCACTCACACACCCACTCACAGACTCACAGAGCTGGTCACACACACACTGATAAACCCACCACATATTCACACACCCACTTAAACACCGACAAAACTGCTCACAGTCCCAAATTATAGGGATGTTTTAGTTAGGAAATATCCTTACAAAAACATAGGAATACACTGAAAAAAACAAAGGTAACAGAGACATTATAGTTAGGAAATAGAATTTAAAAAACCTTAGAAATTCACTAAATACCAAAGGTTATAGGGATGTTATAGTTAGGTAAAGATTTTACAGATACAAAACCATAGAAATTCAGAAGTTATGGTTATAATTATCTCAAGTTACTATAATTGGTGCCCTAAGATAACTATAACTCACGCCCTGGCCAAGCACTTCTAATTAACCCACATATTACATTCCTCATGGCATCTTCTATGAGATCATTGATAATATCACTGCAACATATGCAGTGAAATTATTAATGAGAAAACTGTTCATACCTTGTTATAATGACCTTAGGCATGGCCCTGGATCACAGTCTGTTTTCACTAATACCTACAGATGCCCCTCACACAAGGGAAGCTGTCCAACATAAATAATAAAAAATATATAGTTAATTCCTGAATTTCTAAGTTCGTAAACATTCAATGGTTTGCAATCACATGAGCGGGTTCAACAACGTTTATTTATTTTCTTGCCAGTCACAAAGGGGTGTACCCACCTTTTTTGTCCCAGTCTGCTTGGGATTAGATAGGAAACACACTGCAGAAAACGTAATTTAAAAAATCAATAAAAAATGTATGTTGGTAATTTGCGTGCACAGGGACTGACTTGTTGGAAAGGCAAAATATTCACTCACAACTTGATCTGTCAGTGCCTGCATTGCATACAGAGAGCTGAATTTATCAACACATTGTGCCACTGCCAAATCACCAAAAGTGATGCAAACTGCCACAAAGTGTAATTTGTTATTTAGTTTCCAGAACAAAAAACTGTTTTGTGATGGAAAGTTACCTAAAAGTAGTGCAAAGCAGTGCTTTGTGCTGTTTTATGTTCCTTTGGGTTAAAAGGCATTCCATGGGTTGTACATGGGCTTCCACACATTACAAGCGTACAGACAGTTTTTCACGCAAAGCCATATCTACTAACATTTGTTGTGCGAACAAATTATACCTCCTCAAAGTGGGCACAAAGAAGGAGAAAAGTTTTCTTTTCTCCAAGTTTCGGTCTTTCCATGCATGCTGTACTGCACAGCCCACTTACAAAGTGGGAAAAGTTAAAAAATAAGTCTAAACATAGCAATTGGTACTAGAAGGGTATAATTACAGAACAAAATCTATTCTAGACTCGTGCAGACAGTTTTGCACTATAATAAAAAGGTGTCTGCTTGGTGCAAGGCAGCTTGGTAAGTGAGCAGCAGAACCATGGGGCATATTATCAAGGGGGTTTATCTCTGCTTTTTTGGCTTTAAAAGCCAAGAAAGCAGAGATAAAATTATCTCCCTATTACCTAGCTGTCGCTAACACCAGTTAGCGACAGCTAGTAGGAGACAGCGACCATCTTGGGACCCACTTTGCATGTCAGTGATATTTATCACTAATGACATGCAAAGTGGGCGTGCCAAGATGTTAGCGACTGGAAACAGTCGCTAACATCGCTATCTCCTATTACCAACTTTTGGAGATATTCGCGCTAAGCGCGAATATCTCCAAAAGCTAACACCTGCCCTGAGCAGTTCTTAGTCATGTTATCCAATGGGAGGTGGATAACATGGCTAAGAGCATTAGCTCGCTAATGCATGAATATCGCTGACTTTTCAGCAATATTCATGCATTGCGGCCGATTTTTATCGCATTTGCGATAAACCTTGGTAATACCAAGGTTTATCTGAGATAAAAATCGGCGCAGCTGGGCGATAATCTTTTCACGCTAACCAAGCGCTATTGCTTGGTAATATGCCCCATATCTTTGTTGATATGGCACTGTCCTGTACTCATACTTTCAAGCAATGTAGAACAACAACTTTGGGTGATACACTGCTTTGAGTAAAAATACTTTGCCCATTATTCCTTGCATTCCCCTCATCTCTCTATGAGAAAGGTCACACAGAAGCAAGAGTTTCAAAGAGAGCCTTTGTTCATCTTTGTTTGTGAATACCTGAGAATATGTGCACTAGACTCTTAAGTGTTGCGCATATAACAGTGTTTACTATTTTGACTGCTTCACATGCCGGTCACCTCCTCACATTACTAAACAGTGTTCAATGCTTTCACTCAGTGCCTAATTTGTCAAAACAATTAGCTCTATGGTCACAGTTTTGCTCAGAAATCCACAGCCGTTGCTATCGATAATCACTGTGGCAAATACCAAGGCTGTGCTGTCTTGATTCCACCTCATGCCTTTTAATTCCAGCCCCAGACACTCTATGCCTCTTTATTTCACTCTTGCGATCCCTGAGATCTGACTGCAAAGGGTAGCACGAGGAACAGAGGAAGCTATATCAGTTATATAAATCTTTTATGATGCTGAAGCCCGTGTGTGTCCCTACGTATATTAAGTAAAAAAAAATATATATTTTTATTTTTGCTCCTCTGGGCATCAATTGACTCTATATGACTAATACTATAAGTTTAAATACTATCATAATTCAACAGCTCTTGCGGTTTTAGGACCTGTTTGGCCTGGCATGAACCATTGTTTTTTCTAAATACTTGGACTACCTCAGGTTCAACTGTCGGGCTTCCCTTGTATTTTCAAATACTTCTTAATGATAAGACATATCCTACAGTCCTACCTATTTATTTCCTCACAACTGTCCAGTGCCTTGGTGATGGCACATACTTGAGGGGGCGGGTAGGTATAGAAACAATTTTCATGGGGTAGCCAAGACTTCACAGTTAAATGTAAATGTAAATTGATACTTGTATAGTGCACTACTCACCCGCAAGGGTCTCAAGGCGCTGCTGTGGAACCCATCCTGGCTTTCCCTGTGAGGCGTCCTCTCCTGGGCACCCCCAAGGTGGAGGCCAGGCATCCTTAGCGTTGTGGGGGCCGTTGTGGAGATTAAGCAAGCTATTGCCCAGAGTTGTAGAGTGGGACTCCATGATTGGAATAGGCACCGAGGCGAGAATTATCAGGTCCGCGGAATTTTTGAGCCCACGACCCTGCCGAGATGGGGAATTGAACGCTGGTCCCGGGCTAGACCTCTGCATCAGGGTCTGCCGCTCTAACCATTGAGCCACACTTCTCGCTGTCAAATTAAGGTGCAGCCTTGGACTAAATGCACTGAACCTTGTCAGAAACAAGGCATAATGTCAGACTTGGGTCCATCCAGCTAAGATGTGCCTCTATTGGAAATTAATGTCCTCACTACTCTGAGGCAAGGAGAGGGGAATATATGTAACGCAACCAGTTTTGTTTATTCGGCTAGCACTGCTTGGCAATATTCGATCCTTATGGTGATGGGGCACATTAAAAAAAAGTGTTAGTCAAATCCAAGATGTCTGATACTTGGCAAGACTACTTTACACTAGTTTGTGTTTGTTTCTCCTACAGCACTAGATGACTGCCACATTTTGAATGTATTTATGGGTGATATTTTCTTATTTCCAACGCGATGTGATGTGACACTGCTTACATTTGACACTTTATTACTGTAGGAGTGAGCAATTGTGAAGATGATCATCAGAAAGGTTCACCTAAATGCTTTTTAGGAAAGGGGAGAAAATAGGTCCTCTACAACTTCAGGATCTATGTGACAGCCTCTCTTGACTGGAAGCAAGCTTCTCATCCCTCTGTCACCCTGCGCTGTTGTTTCCTTGCATCGAGAAGTCGCAAGCTAAGAGGCAGAACCTCCAGGAGCCAGGAAAGCTGGCTAATGCAATACCTGTTTTGTCACCTTTCCAACTGCCATGCAGCACAAGTTAGCCTAATGGGTTTTCAGTTTTCATCTCCACAGTTTTGGTTCGCCTGCAATAGCGGTGCTGATGCTGGCCTTGGCTTATTTATTCCCCTAGTATGGTAATGACATTGTTAACTACACATGAGCACTGCTTGCATCATCACTGATACAAAGTCCTTCCTAACTTAGGCTGAACTGGACCTATCTGTTCCTGACTTGCTCTCTGATTAAGACCTCCCTGTAGGAATGCTGCACTGGCCCCACCTGCACAGTGCATGTCAGTGTTGCCCATGTTGTAGCTAAAGGTAGGAAGTGGTGATCTTGTGGGGGAATAGGATATTTTAGCCTTACAAGGAAGAACAAAGCCGGGCACATCTCACTTGAGCAGCTTAGCTACTCACCGACTGCCACCACCTCAGCGAGTTATAGTGAATGTCATCAACACAAGCAGGCTGTCCCAGCTGCAAAGCTGGCTATTAAACGTAGGACTTCAATGCACATCCAATCTGGCCATGGCTGGGTGCTCTTGGCAAACTTACAGCCAATAATCCACCTGATCGTCCTAGTAGCACTGATTAACTAAGTCACCAGATGCAGCTCAGTGCACACATTGACAGACACACCCATAAATCAGTTTCCTCCGCATGGTTGACAGCAAAAGTGTGGCAAGCCGGGAGACAGTGGGCATCAGTGATCATGCATTCCCTCATCTGACAATACCCTGAACTCCCTTCCTCTAATCACCCATCACCTTTGCAAAACTGCACCTTCTTTCTCCCGTTCTTGCTCCTTTTATCACCCTTCCTGCTTCTATCTCTTCAATCCTCATTCTCTTTCATGTCTCCAACAGTTCTACTGTCATTTCTGTCTCCTTTAGCTTTCTATCCCCTCTTTTTTTGCATCGCTTTTTATATTTCTCTCTATTCTAGTGGTCTTTCCCTTTTCTATTCGGCATTTGCATCTTCTTTTCTTGCTCCCTTATTTTCTCCTTCCTACCCTTTCTCTGCTTTGCCCCCTGCTCCTTCTCCATCTGACCCTCTTTTCTTTTTTTCTCATCTCGGATACAATATCTTGATGTCCAGCCCATTGTTATTTTTTGGAAAATCAATTACTTTTAATCAAATAACAGAGATTAATACTAAAGAATCCAATTTGTGAATATTGAATCACACCCCTGATAGCAATCCCCTGTGGGCAGCACACTTGCTTCCTCTTTACGTCCTCCCTCTTGCCCGGGCAACTCCATTGTTTTATTCCCCCAGTAGTCTTTGGCACGAGGCATGAATTGGGATTAGGGGTACATCATATTCCCCACAGGATCAAATGTGCAATCAGTCACTTGGTTCTTCCCCAGTGTTGTTGTGATCCTCGCCAACATAACAACTCTGAATGCCATTGGTAGTGCCAACTCCCGGCCCACAGCAGCAGCCAGGTAGGCACGTGCAGGAAATGTGATGACTCTTTTAGGCATAGCTCAGGATGGGACACATACAGTGAGACGGGAGACTCCTTGAAAGCCAGACATGATGTCATTTAAGGGTCAAAAAAACAACAGAAGGGAGGTAGAGTACAGAGATAGGATTCTTACTCCACGGGCACTGTTACATAAACAAAAGGAATCCTACTCACAGTGGACAGGGAGAGTGTCTACCACAGATGTGGGGACACTCAGTGTTTTGTAAAATACCCCTCACACACCAACAGGCCCCTTGATGTCATGCTTCATCATTGGGGTCTTCGCACCCCTCTAACGGGATGCGGCATGCTGCGACCTACGACTACGCGGGAGCACTGAAAGTATAGACTATGTGTGGTGCGTGTGGTGGAAGTGGTTGGGTATTTAAATGTGAGTGGTGGGATATAGTGAAGGTTAAAAAGTACCTGGCTCGTGGGTATATAGGAAAAAACTTTATTCACAACCCCGGGCTGGTACTGTTAAAAGAAGTGCAGTTTTGAGGTAGTTTTCTGTCGTAACTAAGGACAGTACCTCTGGTGTGCGTCGACGTGTTTCGGAGCTTGTGCTCCTTCTTCAGGACGGGGGCACAACTTCCCCACCTTACTCACGTTTTTCTATATAATGTGTAAATAACCAAAAGTGCAGGACTATTTACAGTGTTTTAATGATAAATTAAGGCTATAATGTGCCTACAGCGGTATTAGACCATGCAGTTGCATGACCTGAAAAAACAAAAAATAAAAAAGAAAATAAATTTGGTTACCCAGATTAGGGTGGCTCAAACAGGTGCAGTCACCTGGAACACCAATAGTACATTGGCCCTGTAAAGGAAAAAGACACACAAGACACACAACGAAGATAACACACATAAAGTTAAATTAAACACTTTGTCATACTCATTGTGTAAGGTTGTCTTGCTTCAAGAGCATTTCAAGAACGTCTGGGGTTGTTTGCTAATTTCGCAATCTAGATGGATAAAAAATCGGTTTCAGTATTTTGTACTCACTGTTTGGGTGGGAAATGGTGTTTTTGTTTACCCAATACTCACAGACTCGGGACGAGTTTACCTCCGTGTTACCCCATCCGCTGCTCTGCTGGTAATGGCTATGGAAGCTCACCCTGTCGTATTTATGCTTGAATTCCTTAATTGATTTGGAGGTCATAGGCTAATTGTCGGATGCGCCCTAAGCCCATACAGGGAAAATCCGTTCACTGACTGGTTAATTGACACACCTTATTAGGTATGTCCGGTTCGCGTAAGCATTCAGCCTCGGTGTAGTGGAGGCGGCTAGAGGTGCGCATGTGCGAAAGTACAGTGATGTGCGCACGCGTGTGTGAAGTAGTCACTTCAGCGTGTGGAGTTCCGGGAGGCGCATGCGTGTTTGGGACGCCTCTGTGCTTGTCCGTAGGACTCTGTAATGCGCATGCGTGAATTTTCTCAATGGGGTTTATTGTAGAAACGCTAATCATAGTGCAGCGCGAGTATGCCTTCAGGTGGATATGGCAGTAATGTGTTTACGCAGTCTCAAAAGAGGATAAACGATTTCAATAAGCCTGGAGGGGCTCATAGGTTCTGGACCCAAATTACAGGGAAGAGTTTTTAGTTAATTGGACAGGTGGTCCCACTGTGCAACGCGGGTGTGCTTTTGGTTATAATACTACATTGGTGGAGTAGTGTGTACTTATATAAGCACAAAGTAGAGAAAGCCATTAGGGTCCTCTAGGTAACACGTTAGTAATAAGCCTGCAGAGGATGTTAGGTTCAAGACCCAAAATACAGGGGAGAATTAGAGTAAGCTGGACAGCAGGATCATTTAAGGGTCGCCAGGCGTCACATCTGCGGCCCCTGGCCCCTTGTAGACCCTGGCACTGCCTTTGCAACCCCTGGCCTCAGAGGTGGCACAATCAGTGACAGAAACATAGTGGCAGCTTGTCCTTATGGAGGTTGTTTGGGGCGTCACTCTCTTTATTTTCTATCATTTCTTTTTTTATGTTAATAGTGAATGATATAATATATTTATATAATATTATTCACTATTAGTGTAATAAAGAAAAATAGTTCTTGTTAGGATATAGTACAGTGTTCCAGGTTAGTATCCTCAGGAAGCAATGCAGAGGGTTGAGTTACGCTCGCTAGAATATATTCAATGTGTCATTGTCAGGTTAGCGACCCTAGGAGTCAATGCAGTGTGCTGAGTTACTCTCACCAGATGTTGTACAATGTGCCAGGTTAGTGTCCCTAGAATGCAGTGCAATGTGATGCATTACTTTTGCTAGGATGTAGTACAGTGTGCCAGGCCCATGTCCCTAAGGTACAAGATAGTGTACTGGGTTACTTTCAATAGCTGTAGTACAGTGTACCATTTTAGTGTGTATAGGATGCAGTGCAGTGCAGGGACATCGATGTGCACTGCTCTCACTGCTCTAGTGTAGAAGTTATGACATGACGTCATGCCAGGTGAGTGTTGTAGGGGTAGGGAAATCCTTTAAAGAGAGCAATTTCCTCTCTGGATTTCCGTTCTCCTTTTGAAACTCAGGAGCAGCAACATTGTCATGGTGTCAGCAGGGCTTTAAGTGGACCTTTTTCAATAATATTCAAGCCATAGTTGCTGCTTATTTATCTTACGCAATTAACAACCATTGACAAAGCCAATTGTCCCGACTTGTTGTAGGTATGATGTTACTTGTTGTATCATATATCTAGATGCAACGACAGAAACAGAAAAAATGCCAGTCGTGCGGCACACTATGCTAAACACAGATTTTTAGCTTATGTGTTTTCAAGCCATGCCCTTAATTACATTGTCCATGTCCCTTTGAGAGACGCCACAGTTTTTTCATCCCACTTAATGCCCTGCTTGTGAGTGGGAGTGTTTATTTGAGCAGGTGTGTGAATGTGTGTATGTGTAAGTATGTATGTGCGAGTGAAAAGTGAAGGCAAAAGGGCATGTGATGTCACTTCCGCTTCCCCAGGCATGTCAGTGAATTGAGGTCAATGCACACAAACATATTTTTTAATTTACATATGTATAGCTTCTTTGTAAACTTGTTAACAAATTATTTTATTTTCAGTTGCAACAGAAGGAAAACACACAGTGAAAATCCATGTATGGACCTTTCATCACAACATACTAATTTTCGAACAAAAACTAGAAAGAGCACATAACGCTTTTGAGATAATCGGAAATCATTATGTAGCGCCGTTTGGCTTTCAAAGCATTTTGTTGCCTAGCAATGTTGCCTCACGTCGCTGAAATACCCTGCCAACATAGACATTAGCTATGAAGTGCCTCACAGAAAGAGAGCTGTCTGAATACTAATTAGATTAAGAAGTGCAAGGTGTTTGTTTTAGCAGGAGCGTTTCCTCCTGTCTTCAGTTACCAGGGCACACACTTGTTTACGCATTCTCTGTCGTGCGCTGCGTGCGTCAGTCATAATCACAGGAAGAGACGGAAATGCAACCCATTACAGAACTTAAAATGATTGCACCTAAACTAAACATTGGGCTGGCCATTGACTGGAACTACATGGAACAGCTCGCAGGGTGGGCGGTGAAAATGCTCAACTCCACCTTGTCTTACTCTGGTGTCGCTGCACAACTTGTATTGAAGGTGACCTTTTCTCTTGAATGTCACCAAATCCATTTAATATACTTTGAAGTGAAGCAAGGAATGCCTATTTATCTCTGTCAGTACCTAATTTGTAAAAGATTGAGTGTCATCTAAAGTTCTGCTCAAAAACTCGTGGGCGGTGCTTTTAAATGACAGTGTGCATGCCGAACACCAAGTCTGCTACCAGACACTCTCTGCCCATTTATCTCACTCTTGTAGGTTCCTGCTTTCTTCCTTTGTGTTGATCTTCCATCTCTTTTTTACTCCATCTTTCCCCTTGGTGTGTTTTTCCCTCTCTTGGTCTTGGGAAATATATGATGAATAAAAATAAGTGCCAGTCCTCCGCACCTCTGACAGACACCGCACTTTGAAGACCACCTGGTTCACCACTGACCTCCAAGAAGCCAGACGCTCCTGCAGACGTCTTGAAAAACGATGGAGGAACAGCATAACCAATGAAGACCAGACAACCTACAAGAACAACATAACAGAATACCACCAACTCATAAGATCCATCAAGAGGACCTTAATCCAGAATAAAATCCTCACCAACTCCAGCAATTCAAATGAACTCTTCAGCATCATCCAGCAATTCACCAAACCCCCCAGCGAAGCCACAGACGTCACACCCTCCCAGGACCTCTGCAACAAGCTTGGCTCCTACTTCCACCTGAAAATCCAAGCCCTCTACGACAAGTTCAGCGAACAGACTCCAGAAACCACCCTTCCCTCCAGCGATGACAGCCAGCCCACCATCACTGCCTGGAGCCCGGGCACCACTGAAGATACCACCACGACCATGAAGAGCAACTCACTCAAGAGCCCCCACGGACGGCTGCCCACCACACATCTTTCACAGAGCCGCTGCCGCCATAGCGCCCGAGATACGATGCACCAACAAAGCCACCTTCGAATCCAGCACTTTCCACGATGACTGGAAATGCGCAGAAGTCAAGCCCCTCCTCAGGAAACTCTCTGCAGACCCAACAGTCCTTAAAAACTACCGACCCATCACTCTCCTCCTCTTCGCAGCCAAAGTCACAAAGAAGATTGTCAATGCCCAGCTGACAAACTTCATTGAAGAGTACGCCATCCTCAACTCTTTCCAATCCGGATTCCACAGTAACCACAGCACCGAGACCGCCCTCCTCGCCACCACAAATGACATCCGCACACTCCTCGACCAAGGCCACACCGCAACCCTCATCCTGCTAGACCTCTCTGCAGCCTTCGACACCATCTCCCACCGCTCTCTCGCAGCCAGACTCCACAACGCCGGCATGCAGGGAACTGCCCTCAACTGGTTCTGATCCTTCCTCGCCTGCAGAACCCAAAGGAACAGACTCCTGCCTTTCCTCTCTGAACCCACAGAGTGCAACTGTGGAGTACCCCAAGGTTCATCGCTCAGTCCCACGCTCTTCAACATCTACATGGCCCCCCTCGCCGCCATCATCAGACAGCATTGACTCAGCATAGTATCCTACACCGACAACACCCAGGTCATTCTCTCCCTTACGAAGGACCCCAAAAGCACCAGACTCTGCTTCCAGAAAGTAATGAAAGACTTTGCAGCTTGGATGAGCAGCAGCTGTCTGAAGCTCAACTCGGAGAAGACAGAAGTCCTCATTCTAGGACCCACCCCCTCAGCCTGGGATAACACCTTGTGGCCCACCGCCCTTGGCAACCCCCGCTACCCCCTGGGATCACGCCTGGAACCTCGGCATCATACTTGACTCCTCCCTCACCATGACCCGTCAAATCTACGGCATCACTTCCACCTGCTTCAACACCCTCCGCATCCTCCTCAAGACTTTCAAGTGGATCCCCCATAACCCAGAATTACCATTACCCACGCACTCATAAAAAGCACACTGGACAACAGAAACGCCCTTGTCGCTGGAATCAGCAAATCCCTGCTACGCAAACTCCAGACCATCCAGAAAACCACGGCCACACTCGTCCTTGACATCCCATGTTACAAGCACATTACTCAACACCTGTGAGACCTCCACTGGCTCCCCGTCGAGAAGAGAGTAACCTTCAAGCTACTCACCCATGCCTACAAATCACTCCACAACACCAGACCCAAATACCTCAACAAAAGAATCTCCTTCCACGTACTCAAAAGAAACCTTCTCTCCGCTGACCTCGCCCTAGCAGAAACCCTGCACATGTGCAGAACCAGAACGGGTGGAAGAGCCTTCTTCGACATCCCAGTTAAGGCGTGAAACAAACTCCCGGTCTACATCAGACACTCCCCTACTCTGCACACCTTCAGGAAGAGCCTCAAGGCCTGTCTTTACGGAGCTGCACCTCCCTCCTTTCCCAGCGTGTTGAGACCCTCATGGGTGAGTAGTGCACTTTAATTTACCTGATTGATTGATTGAGTCCCCAAAAATGAGTGCCGAAGGACTGGACTCGCTTGTTGGGGACTACAAGCCCCATATTGTCTCTCTGTCCTGGTGGCTGACTGCAGAGAGGAGGGGCCAGATTTTGCCTGTGCTATATAGCGCGCACGGTCTCCCGTGGGTATGGGAAGGACTAGACTCCCTTCTTGGGTTCTACCAGTACCATTTTGCCACTTTGCCCAGGTGACTGCTTCAGAGAGTATGGTTATAAAGCTACAAATGGTTCCCTTGGGTAAGTACCACGGCGTACTAGTCAGGGCTGGACTAGTAAGTTAGGGCACCTGGCAATCCCCCTGTAGGCTGGAGGGGGTGGGGGCCGGTTTTGTGAACTTTCAACACATTTTTGCTCTCTCTTTTGTAACAAATACTTTCATCAACTTCTGATACCTATGACACACAATACCCACTAGTCATTATGCACTTTGCTTTGCACCAATTCCAATTTGCTGCAAAGTTCACCTTGTATGTTTGTGAAATGTACGTCAGCCTGGCGGGGGCAATCCGCCGCCATCCTAATGGGCCCCATGGTGTTTAGTCTAGTGGACATTTTGACTCATGGAAAGAGGGTTAATGTGCCTGCTGCTAAGAACAAGTACCATACAGATCACAAAGTGCACATAATGTAAATAGTGTAACTGCAACAAATGAAACCATGGCTCATGACGAGCTGAGCTCGTCATCAGCATGGGAGGGGTCAAAGAGAACCCCCAACCATGGTATTACGTTTTAAATTCTGAATTTGTGTTTCTCCAGACCAATCACCATTAAGCTATGCTGTTTACCAGTATGGTTGTCATGTGACTCCTACACCTTGTGGTCCTTTTTCTTATGTAAGATTTCCTATACGGTGATTTACACACGTATGATTGTCTCTGTGTAACATGTGTGATATAAAGCGCTCTGACACCCTACACGAGTATAAGTGGTGCTGTAAATTTTCTGATACCATAATATTTTGACATTTTTACACATGCTAACAGCCTCTGCAAAGATTTTTACTTATTAGTACCAGTGGAACATACAACTGCAGCATTGAGAAAGGTGACTAGTCAATCTTTTCATGGGGCCCTCCACTTCACAGCAGCACAAGTCACATTTCTTAGTAACTTTTGATAAGTTTGAGGTATAAACAATTTATTAGTTAAAATCGTCCCATTATGCAGCAGATGATGTATTATGTGGCAAATATGACAGCCATAATTATGTGGAAAACATTTGCAAACTAGGATATTTTGCTATTCATGTTTGAACTGCTCTTGTGGAAAAGGGAGGAGAAGTGCTGATGACAGAAACTCCATGGCTGGGAGACAAAAGGCTTGCGATTCCACTTTTAAGGATATTTGGGATATTCTATGAATGGAAACGTATCCCACTTTGTGAATGTATTTTAATGTCAATAACAAATATTAAACCTTAAATAAACATGTGTATCCATTGGTTAAAATAAATAACATAATAAGCTGTAACCAGTTAGTGAAATGGGAAACAAATACTAAAAATTGGGATATTTTGCTCTTTCTGCCACACCTCTGACTCCGCGAACTGACCCAATCCACGGGTTGTTCCCGCCCTCTCATTCTACACCCACAGTTCCCCTACTTTTTTCCCTCACTTCGACCACTGGGTTGTAGGCGCCGGGTGGTACTGTATGGGGGCGGTGCGACCGAGCCAGAGGAATTAATTAAAAGCAAAAGGGAGCAAAAGGGGCCTAAACGGGCAAGGGGCATCAGGGCAAGGCCCCGGCTTGGTTCCGCAGCGTAGTGGTTTTGTTTGTTGTGAACAGGGGCGTAGCGAGGTGGTGGCTGGCCTTAGGCTCTATGCCAGGCAGGCTCTGATTGATGACTCGGGAGCGGCTATCCTGGACCCCGATCCACCCAATAACTTAGCCAGCCACGAGCCATTACCACCCCTCAGAGGTCGAAACATGCTACATGAATAAACCTGGAATCCAGGAGGACATCGAGGGCATGTGGTGAGCAGGGGGCAGGAGGAGGCGGAGAGCCTTCGCAATATTTCGGCTAAAGCATCACTCAGGACTTTTCCAGAACTCATTAGAGAATACATACACAGCAAAACTAATTGGCAAAACGTACATTGCCTCATTCAGGGGAAACCTAACTGGTCTTCTGTTACTTTTTACAAAAATTATTATTATTATGGGCCTTTTTTTCCTCAATGAACTGAGAAATTCAGACACTTCCTTTTTCAAGAACTATTCAGTGAGTGCACCCTTATGGCAGAACAACTCACCCCAAAGGGCACCCAAATCTTGCAGTTGTACCAGCACGCTACAAAGATCAGTCATTCTGTATAAAAAGCACACAAAATTGCCTCAGCCCACACACAGCATTGCTGCAAATGGGTTGCTCGCTCGCTACTGGCCAGACGGGGGCTGGTCTGGAAAAATTTGCCAGGGCTGCTTTCAGTTCCCAGTCCAGCCCTGGTACAAGTTCAAAACCTGATTATTTCTTTCACAATCAATAGTGATTTTGTACCAGACTTTTATAAATGTACCGCACCTCAGTAAGTTTTTATCAAAAATATATAATTATTAAATTATTTGTTCTGTTTTTCTATTTTTCTTGATGTATCTAAAAACACATATATACGGTGAACAGTCAAACTATCGAATTTTAAACATTGATATGGCAAAATATCGAGTTTAAAATATCGAGTGGACATAATATCGACTTTCAAAAATATAGGGGTGCAGAATATCGAAATGCAGGTAAGAAACATAGTTTTTCATAATTTCGAAGTTAGTAATATTGACAGTCATAATATAGTATTTTTTTACTGTTTTAAGTGTTAGTATGTGTGTTAAACATATGTATTATTTTTGTAAAGTATGTTTGAATTTTATTAAAGTAATGAATTTTATGTTATTTCATTTTTGCGTAATTTAATTCTGTAGCGAGTGTGGGTTTATAGGGGAATAGGTAGGAAGTAATTTAATTATATTGGGGTCGATTCCGATCCTGGAAAAAAAACATCCGTACGATTGGTATACGGAGCCCTCTCCGTACGAATCGTAAACATGTCGTAAGACCCGACGAGTACATTCCGGAACGGTGTATGAGGACGCGATTCGTATGGTCCACGTCAGGTAAGGACGATTCGTATGGAAAAGCACGCAATCACATACACACCGTACGGTCCGTATGCCCCATGATCACGGGGTACGGTGCGTACCCCTGCGATCATGGGGTGTACGCACCCAGCGAACATGGGGTACGGTCCGTACACCCCATGGTCGCAGGGTACGGTGCGTATACCCCATGATCGCAGGGGTATGCACCGTACTCCTGCGATCATGGGGTGTACACACCGTACCCAGGGGGGCCGTTCGGTACCTGTATCGAGGCAAACTCTGCTTTTACGGCTGTTTTCAGCTCCTGTAGAAAAAGGGTCGTACGGTGCGTACCGTACACAAATCATACTTGCTGGGTCGGAAAAAACAGCCGCGAACAATACGGATGTTGCGTACAGCGGGTTCCGAGGGAGATTCATACGGGGATTTGATTTGTACGGTCTCTGTACGATTTGTACGGAGTCCAGCTCCTGGTATGAATCGTACTTTGTCGTACGTACGGGGGACTTTGCAGGGTACGATTTGTACGGGAAAAATGCTCCGAACGGCTATTCGGAGCGGTTTTTCCCTAATCGGAATCAACCCCAATATATTTTTTAAGAATTATTTAGAATTAATTAATTATATGTTAATTACTTTTTGCGTTATTTAATTCTGTAGTGGGTTATGGGCTTATATGGGAATAGGGTGGGAAGTAATTTAATTGACATTATTTAAATAATTATTTTGTTAATTAATAATTTATATTTAATAATTTATATTGTTAATTTAATTAATTACTAATTATTAATTACTTATCAATTGATTAATAACAATTAATAATTAATTAGTAATTATGTGAAGTCTGTTATTTTGTATTAATTAGTAATTAATTCGATATTAATGATTAATAATGAATTTGTAGATATGGTAATTGTGTACTTTTTTTTAGGAGTGTGTTGAGGGTTGATAGGGTAGGAAGTAATTTAGTTTTAATGTAATCTTTATTATTTTTTATAATATATTTATTCAAATTATAATTTTATAGTGTTAATTATGTGAATTAATTTAGATTTGATGGTTAATCAATTTTGGGGTAATTGTTATTAATTAATTAATTGTTAATTAATTATTTTAATTTATTAATATTTTACAATATTGTAGGTGACTTTTATAGGGGGAAATGGTGGCATGTAAATTCATTTTGAAAAAATAATTACTTGTTAATTAATGTTAGTTATGTTGCAGGAGTGAGTATACTAAATTATTCCCCTACGCTATCCAACACTTTCCCTACTGTTACACTTGGTGGAGTGGGAATATTAAATATTTCCCACCCGCTATCCGACACTTTCCCTACTGTTGCACTCACTGAGTGGAAATAGTAATTTTTACCCACCTGCTATCCAACACTTTTCCTACTGTTGCACTCACTGAAGTGAGAATAGTAATTTTTACCCTCCCGCTATCCAACACTTTCCCTACTGTATCACTCACTGGAGTGGGAATAGTAATTTTTACCCACCCGCTATCCAACACTTTTCCTACTGTTGCACTCACTGAAGTGGGAGTAGTAATTTTTACCCTCCCACTATCCAACACTTTCCCTACTGTTGCACTCCCTTGAGTGGTAATAGTAATTTGTACCCACCCGCTATCCAACACTTTCTCTACTGTTCCACTCGCTGGAGTGGGAATAGTAATTTTTATCCACCCGCTATCCAACACTTTCCCTACTGTACTACTGGTTGGAGTGGAATAGTAATGTTATCCTTTACGCTATGCAACGTCTTCAGTATTGTTATATTTAATGTAGAGTAAAATATTCTGTCTTTTTAAAAAATATTTATTTTAATGTTTTAACTTATTATATTTTCTTTACATTAATATTATAGGTTTAGTCATATATATATATGTAAATGTATTTAAAATTATGTTTTTTACATTTTATAATTAAAAATATTGATTTAAAAAAATATTGTTAGGTTAATATATATAACAAAAAATAAAAATGCATGTTTTATTTACATTACATTTATTATTTATTAATGTTAACGTTTTAATTATTTTAAGTATGTTTTACTTAATGATATTTATTATTTAATAATGTTATATTACTTTTACGACATTTTAAAAAGTTTGTATTTTAGCAAACTATATTATTGACAACAATATTTAGGATTCAATGTTTTTGTACTTACCTGTTTGTAGATAGGAACTCGATATTTTGTCACTCGATTTTTTCTCATCGATATTCTGGCAGCTCGATATTCAGCTCCTCAATAGTCTGTCAGTGATCCCATATATATATATATATATATATATATATATATATATATATATACAGGGTTGAAACCTCGACGTACAACCATCTCATGTGCTGGCTCACTGTAGCAATGAATTTAAGAAATAGGACTAGCTAAAGTGAAAGTCATGAAAAGGATGACAAATTTATGTTATTGTCTTGTTTATTGTTGGTATTTGAAAGGTCACCCATTTGCACTATATGTCACCACAGTCACCCATTGAATTGTCTGCGTATTTGTTATTGTGTTTTCTTTGTCAGATAGCCCCCATTTGTATTATCTTTTTGTTTACAATTGTTTACACAATAGGCGAGAAAAATTGAAAAACTGAACAAATTATTTAATAAATATATATATTTTTGAAAAAAACTTACAGAGGTGTGGTGAATTTTTAAAAGTCTAGTACAAAATCACTATTGATTGTGAAAGAAATAATCAGGTTCTGAACCAGTACCTCATGGTACTTACCCAACTGAACCACTTGTAGCTTTATAACTATTAACCCAGGTTCCGAGGGATACAGTGTGACCCCATAGATCTTAATGGTTCAGAGAGTAGGGCCCAGAAAATACCTGCGCTATAAAGCGCCAAAGGCAGTGGCTTAAAAAAACTTGAGATGGCCCCCTGCAAAGTACATCGAGGGAGTCCCCCATCTCTACACACGGTTAGAAGCTCTCAGGCCAGGGACCCGTTGCCCATGCTCAGTCCGAGAGGAGGCCGCTTGGAGCTCAGGGTCCTGCTGCACCATGGGAGCTATTGTTATGCCACTGGCTGAAGGTTTCCTGCGGGGTGCAGGATTGACTGGACTCACTTGTTGGTGAATACTAGCCCCACATTGGAATGCTGCCCTGGCGATTACCCACAGAGAGGAGGGGTCAGATAATAACTAAGCTAGATAGCACCGAAGGTCTCCTGTGGGAAGGACTGGACTCACTTTTTGGGGACTACGGGTCCCATTTTGCCACTCTGCTCTAGTGATTGCCCTCATAGTGGCGGTGCCAGATAATACCTATAATACATAGCTCAAAGGCAGTGGTGTAATGAAATTTGATGTGGCCCCCTGCAAGGTACATGAAGGGCCCCCTACTCTACTGACCCAGTAAGGTGCTCTCCAGCCACGGGCCTGCCACCTGTGCACAGTGCCGTAGGTGGCCTTCTGGGCCCTACACCGTGGTAGCTATTGTTATGCGACTGGCCGAAGGTCTCCAGTGGGCATGGGAATGGCTAGACTCGGTTTTTTGGGACTACAAGTCCAATATTGCCACGTTTTCCCTGAGGATTGCCTTTAAGAGATGAGGTGCCAGATAATACCTGCTTGATATAGCACCCGGACGAAGACCAGGTCTCAATCAATCAATCAAGCATTTGTTAAGCTTGACTACTCACCTTTAAGGGTCTCAAGGTGCTGGGGGTGGAGGGGTGCAGGTTCCAGGGGTTCTGTCGAAGTGCCAGGTTTTGAGGTTTCTAGCGAAGATGGGAAGCAATGTTGTCTGTCTGAGGTGGAGCGGAAGGGAGTTCCAGGCTTTGGCCAAGAGCAATTCGAAGGAGTGGCCTTCCGATCTGGTTTTTCTGGTGCTGGGGACCACGACATAGGAGGGCTGGGCTGATCGTAGGGTCCTTTGAGGAGCATTGAATTTGAGTTGGATGTTCAGGTATGCTGGTCCGGTGACATGGAGGGCCTTGTGTGCTTGGGTGAGCATCTTCAAGGTGCCTCCATCCTGGATGGGGAGCCAGTGGAGTGTGCGCAGTTGCTGGGAGATGTAGCAGTGTCTTGGCAGGTTGAGGACCAGTTTTGCGGTGGCCTTCTGGATGTTCTGTAGCTTGCGGGAGAGGTTTTTGTTTATTTCAGCATAAAGTGTGTTGCCGTAGTCAAGTCTGCTGGTGACCAGGGCATGAGTGACGGTCTTTCTGTGTTCAAGAAGGATCCATTTGAAGGTCTTACGTAGGAGGCGGAGGGTGTGGAAGCAGCAGGATGAGCCGGAGTTGATCTGACTGTCCATTTTGAGCTTGGAGTCCAGGAAGATTACCAGGTTGCGTGTGTGGTCCATGGGGGTGGCGGGCTTCTGAGGGCAGGGGCTACCAGGTGTTGTTCCAGGTGTTGAGGTTTGTGCCCATGATGAGTACTTCTGTTTTTTTTGTGTTTAGTTGTAGGCAGCTGTTTTTCATCCATTTGACAACAGCTTTCATGCCTTCTCGAAAGTTGTGTCAGTGGTGTTGGGTTCGCTGGCTAGGGAGAGGATGTGTTTGGTGTTGTCTGCGTATGACACAATGTTGAGTCCGTAGGTTCTGACGATGGGGTCAAGCGGAGCCATATAGACATTGAAGAGCATAGGGCTGAGAGAGGACCCCTGGGGGACTCTGCAGGTGGTTGCTGTAAGGTCCGAGAGGAAAGAGGGAGTCTGACCCGCTGTGTTCTGCCGGAGAGGAAGGAGCAGATCCAGTCGAGGGCCTTTTCCTGGATCCCTGCATCGTTGAGTCTGCGTAGTAGGGTGAGGTGAGAGACTGTGTCGAATGCCGCTGAGAGGTTGAGGAGGATGAGGGCTACTGTTTCTCCTTTATCCAGTAGGGTGCGGATGTCGCCTGTTGCAGCAAGGTGGGCGTTTTTCATGCTATGGTGTTTTCTGAAGCCATATTGTTGAGGATGTTGTTCTCTTCGATGAATGTGGCGAGTTGGCTGTTGATGGCTTTCTCGATGACTTTGGGTCTGAAGTTTTTGAGGTCCGTGAGGTCTGCCAAGGGTTTCCTGAGAAGGGGGTTGACCCCAGCGTGTTTCCAGTCGTCCGGGTATGAGGCGGTCACCAGGGAGCGATTGATGGTGTGGTGGAGCATGGGTGTAATGGTGTTGGCAGCTCCATTGAAGATGTGGTGGGGGCAGGGGTCCGTGGGGGCCCCGGAGGGGATTGACTTCATTGTCTTCAGTGTGTCTTCGGTGGTGAGGGCGGTCCAGTTGTCAATCGCTGGCTTCAGGGTGTTGGGGGTGGTTGGTGGGGGTTCAGTGTGTTGGTTGTCTTCGTCAAAGTTGTCGTTTATGCTCTTGATTGTGTGAAAGTAAGTGCTGAGTTTGTCGCAGAGGTCTTGTGAGGGAGGGATGTCGGTCGACTCGCTGGTGGGTTGAGCAAACTCCTTGATGATGTTGAAGAGTTCTTTGCTGTTGTGTGCATGCGTGGAGATTCTGTCTTCAATCACTTTTTTCCTCATTTTTCTGGTGAGTTTGTGGTGGTGGGTGTTGGTCGCGGTTCTGAAGTTGTTGTGTGCTTCTCTGGATTTGGTGTTCCTCCAGGCCTTTTTGAGGTGGTGGCAAGTGCGTTTGGACACTCGAAGTTTGGTTGTAAAACATCTGGCTTTCTTGGCGTGGGTGTTGTTTTTCTTGAGGGAGGCTACGGTGTTTTCGCTGTCGGAGATCCATCTGTCCAGGGTTTAGGCTGCGGTGTTGGGGTCGTCGTTGTCCGCAATGGTTGAGATGAACTTGCTGGATGAGGAGGTGAGCTGGTCGTCGGTAATTCTGGTCAACCTTCCGAGTGGGAGCAGGTGCTGGTGTCTGTGGATGGTGGGTGTGCTGAAGGTGAAGTGGACCCATTGGTGGTCAGTCCATGGGAGTTCGGTGGTGTGGCTGAAAGTGATGAAGTTTCCTGTTGTGAAGAGGGGGACGAGGGTGTGTCCTGCTGAGTGTGTGGGTTTGGTCATGATTTGGCGGAGTCCAATGTTGTGGAGGTTGTCCAGAAGGATGTGGTGTTGGGGTCCAGTTGGTTGTCGAGGTGGAAGTTGAGGTCTCCCAGCAGGGTGTAGTTGGAGGATGCGATGGCATGGGGGAGACGATGTCCGTGATGGAGTTGGCAAATGACCCGCAGGGTCCAGGGGGTCGGTAGATGAGGGTTCCTCGGAGGGTGGTGATAGCGCTGGTCAGTATCTTGAAGTGTAGGTGTTCCATCATGTCTGAGGGCTCGTCAGGGAGTGTGCTCAGGTGGAGGATGGATTTGTGGACGATGGCGGTTCCTCCTCTTGTGTGGGTGTGGCGGTCCTTCCTGGAGATCTTTGGGGAGTGGCAATGGCAATGGCGATTTCCGGTCCCAAGGTGGTGTTGGCCCAGGTTTCGGTGAAGAACGCTAGGTCCGGGGTGTGCTGTCGAGGAGGTCCCAGATTTCTGTGACATGTTTGTAGAGAGATCGAACGTTGAGGAGGATGCATTGCAGGGTCTTCGGTTTGGGTGTGTTCTTGCGGTCGGGTTGTGCTGGGTCCGTGTTCCTGGCGATGCTGTAGGTGTGTCGGCAGTGGTGACAGTTGAAGGGTCTGTGGGTGCCGGCTGGTGATGCTAGCATGCAGTTGTTGTTGCAGCCTGGGTTGAGTGGGTGGAGTGCTGCTGGGTCGTAGTATTGGCGGGGCGGAGGTCCAGGGTTACTATGACATTTTTTGAGCATTTAATGGGCCACGTCAACTTTTCTCTCCAAAACTAGGAAGAGACATATGCTTGCAGTATAGGAAACGATCAGTAGAAGGAAGAGGGGCACACTTATTTATAATTAAGCAAGGCTGACCAAACACACTGCTTTTGAACAACAGACACAGTAGCACATTCAGGATATTTAGGCTAGTTAATACAGCACGATTGCAAAATACTTTCAGAAGCAGCAACAAAGGTGTTATGTGTAGTTTTGTTAAAGGCCAGTTGGGATTTTGATTCTTCACTATGCAAAATTAACTTAACATTCTAGAACGCCAGGATGCTTCCTTGCGAAACAGCTGTAGCCTTTATAAATGGGCATTACAATTCAATACACTCCAAAATATTCAACTCGGTAGGCTTGTACCTACTTTCCATTTTTCAAAGTGTCTAAAAAGGACATTTAGCTAGGAAATAGCTACCTGCCTACAACTCGAACACTTTAGGAATATGTTTGACTACTTTCAGTTCACAGAAAACTAGATGACGTAGAAGGTGAATAAATGCAATGCTCAAGCTGCTGCATAAAACGTTTGGGTAAACTGCAGCACTTGTAGCGGACTTGCAGTTAGAATCTCTAGGAACCTGGTGAGCATCCTTTGTGATTGCAGACAGGAGGCATGCACCAGCCATGTCTGAGGCAGCAGTGTGTGAGGCAGCAGTGTGTGAGACAGCAGATTGTGTGAGACAGCAGAGTGTGTGAGACAGCAGCGTGTGAGACAGCAGTGTGTGAGACAGCAGTGTGTGAGGCCTGCAATAGTGTGAAGGTGCAGAGTGAGGACTAAAGTAGTGTGAGGGTGTAGTGTGAGGCCTAAAGCTGTGTGAGGATGCAGTGTGAGGCCTAAAGCTATGTGAGGGCGCAGTGTGAGGCCTAAATCTTTGTGAGGGCGCAGTGTGAGGCCTAAAGCTGCGTGAGAGGGGCTAGTGTGTGTAAGAAATATCAGTGTGTGTGATAGACAACTGTGTGAGAGACAGCCGTTTGTATGAGACACAGCATTGTGTGTGTGGTAGTGAGAGCATGGTGGTTGAGATGCAACATTGTGTGTGTGGTAGTGAGAACATGGTGGGTGAGTGCAGCATTGTGTGTGTGGTAGTGAGAGCATGGTGGGTGAGATGCAGCATTGTGTGTGTGGTAGTGAGAGCATGGTAGGTGTGATGCACACAATGCTGAGTGGTGGTGAGAGCAGGGTGTTTGAGAGATAGAGTAGTGTGAGAGATATAGTAGTGTGAGAGATACAGCAATGTGAGAGAGCCAGTAGTGTGATATTTCTATTAAGGGTTGGCGTAAAATCCGTTTCGCGGGCGAATTTGCGGATTTTCGGTGATTTCGCGATCCGCGAATCTCGCGAAATTGCCGTAAAATCCGCGAATCAGCGGGGACGAATTTTCAGCCAAGCAAGGGATACAGCAGCAGGTGCAAAAGTTGAACCTAATTTCTTTGTAACCTTTTACAAAAGGGTTACAAACAAATTAACTTAAACTTGGACACCTGCTGCTAATTGCTTCCTGGCGCCTCGTTGCCTACTTGAAACTATTCTCTGACCCTGCTCTGACCCTTGAAGCAGGGTCAGAGAATAGTTACAAGTAGGCAACGAGGCACCTGTCCAAGGAATTAAACCTCATCAGGAAGCACTTACAGATATAAAAAACAGGAAGAAGGGAGAGGATGGCAAATACACCCATTTTGAGTTGTCAGGAGGGGTTAAACTAAGAGACCTTTACAGCACAATTTTCATATGCATTTTGCTAAAAATAAAAAGCTGTATGTTCTGTAGGGGCAACTCAGGAATCTGGCCCTTCAGAGATCCGCCTCTCTATCTTTCTCTCGTTCTCTCTCTCCCTCTCTCTTTCCCTCTCTTTCTCTCTTTTTCTATCTATCTATCTATCTATCTATCTATCTATCTATCTATCTATCTATCTATCTATCTATCTATCTCTCTCTCCCTCTCCCATAAACGACTGCATGGGTAACTTCGCTATGCAAGCGGCTCGCGAAGATGCAAAAATCCCCGCGAACACGCAAAAAAACCCGCGAACACGCAAAAAAACCAAAATCTGCAAATTCGCACAAATTCGCGAATTTTGCAGATCGCGAATTCGCAAATCCGCAAATTCGCGGATCGCGAATTCACAAAATTCGCCCATGCTTAATTTCTATATTGTATTTGTTGCGTGTTGCAGAGTGATAGCGTTGGGTATATTGTCTGTTGTTGTTTAGGTGCAGTGGTGACATGTGTGCGTTTATAGAGAGAGCAACTTGGATGTTTTTTTTGTTTGTTTGAAAGTGAAGCTGAATTAGAGTTTTTTTGAAACTGAGAAATGGCCTTGTTTGTTTTGTGTTGGATAATAAAAGTGAATTTTTTATTGTGCCCAAGTGGAACATGCGTTATGTGTAATGTGGAAAGTAATATTAGATGTTGAGTCACTAGTACGTGCGCACTCATCCTAATGCGAAACATAGTATATTTGGTAATTTGAATGTGTTTTTGGGTGTGTCTGCGAATGTTAGAGTTAGGCGTATAATATATGTTATTAGCTAGCAAGTTTAAATTATGACGGATTTTTGTGTGTGGTATTTCTTATGTTGTCGGCTTAGAGCGTGTACTGTTAACATGCCAAACGAGTAAACTGGGAATGAATCTAATGCTCGCGCTGCTGCATAAAATGTTAGGGTAAACTGCAGCACTTGTAGCGGACTTACAGAATCCTTCGGATGGCAAATGGTGATCACTTTCGCGGCTGCTTTGGTGTTCTCAATGGCCGCGCGGCTCACTGAGAACATCAAAGCGGTCGCGAAAGTGATCATGCAGGCTAACCAAGGGTGCGCGCGCCCGGCGCACATGCACTGTACCCGATCCGCATGCAGTCTTTGGAAGCACTTACAAAAGCCCCTTAATAAATGTCTCGCAGAGCATCGCTTATGCGATAGTTAAGCGAGACCTAAAAAGGGAAAGGGTGGGTTCTAGAGTAAAACATCTTACTCCCCACTTCTCTTGGGATTCAGTGCCTCTGGATGCCCACACAGACCACAAGGATAATTTGAGTGTGAAGATGCAGGATCTTCTGGACCATTTGTACTTGAAAGTTGAGACTTTAAAAGCATTCTGGAGCCCATCAAAACTCGGCCTGGGCAGATTTAAAATTGGCCCAGGAAAATGTTATGAGCTACTCATCCTCATCATTGTCAGATAATGAGGGGCACCGTACTGAATCAGGTTGGAGGGTGCATGCTGTGGACCTAATTCCCTCACACGGCCTCAGTAGGAGCCAGGCAACTTGCCTAAACTGATCAGAGACCCTAGACCAGTGGTGAATTGAAAAGCTTTTTCTCAGGATAGATCTGCTAAATGACACTCATTACCAGCCATCTTTGCAAGGGATACTTGGTAAGGACCCAACCCTTGCTGATAGAGCTGGCCTGGGCTCACCCCTGTCCAAGATCATTATTAACCTTCCACCTGAAGCTTCTCCCTATGTGGGTGTGGTAGGCAATATGCCCCCTCCCCTGAATAATGGTGATCAGTGGTATGTTCAACTACAAAATAAGGATACCCATTGGTTAAAGACCCACTTCTCCCTGGCGACATATGTAGGTGACTGGATCAATATGGTGAGAAGAGTAAACTGGATTGATATTCATGCAAAAAACTTTGCAGGAGATCAGGTGATCATCAACCTTAACCAACCTAATGTTACTGCACAAGTTGTGGCATTCATTGGACCTAACAATACAATTCCGATGCTGCACTCCCTTTGGGGTTCTTTTACAGGCTAGATCTGATGGGTCATGAACAAAGGCAGATCACCCTGCAGCGCGCAGTAAGGGGCTTGGGCATTCTGGTCTCCTTCGCCTTAAACACTTCAAACAGATTTGCCTAAATAAGCTTATTAGACTCTTGTGATTGATGTACCCAGTTTGACTCCCCATGTAGTCTGATACAGGACCTCAGGGTTTCTCCCCACGCTGACCTTGTTACATCCGTTGCTAACACCTAACCTAACCTCACCAGTTGGAATATTGCAATTTTAGCAGCTAAGATTGATGAGCATTCTTGGCTTAAATATGTGAAGAATTTTAGAGTGATTTGTCTGCTAGAGGCACGGGTCTTCACTAGTTGTTTCCTGGACGGGTAGAAAAGTTTTCCAACCCTGTAGTTTAATCCAGATCAGGTCGGTCCAATGGTGACCTGGTTATCTTTTTTGTCCCTGACTTTACAAGGAATTATTAAGTACAGGGGTTCACCAACTTACAAGCAATTTCACTTTTTTGTGTGGGTATCCCCAAAACGTTGTTGTTGAATTTCTATAATGCTAAGCAATCACCCCAAGATTTCCAGGAGCTTGTTCACTTTGGAGTCCTTTCTAAATATTCTTGAAGGGACAAATGGACTTCAACACATGCTGTTGTGGCAGGGTATTTTAACTGTCATTTGTGTGAGATGTTCACTGCCCACTTCAGTGAGGCGGACAAGATGTCTGCTCACAAAGGGCCTCCACATGGAACATACTTCTCAAGGGAACCTTTTAACCCCCATCTTAAATGAGTACAATCTAGCTTTCTTGTTTGAAAAAATGATTCATTCAGATCCATCAAAGGTTAATCTAACTTTCATAGGCAGGGGGTGCGCCTCATTTATTGACTTTGTTTAGGTTTCATCTCCTATCTACTCCATGTTCTCATAGGCTAGAATAGAATATAGTAACTTTAGTGAACATGTTTATCGTTTAGCTGGGGATTGTCAAGGGGAGAGAATGACCACAGAGTTGGTGGAGCAGGGTAACCAACATGTCAAAGAAGGAGGCTTAGGTGAAATCAGGTACCTGTAGAGTGCTTTAGTTAGAATTGGCTTTTAAGTTGTGCAAGCAAGCTTTCGACCTTTCTAAACAAGGCTCCATGCCCAAATGAGGTCCTAGATGTTTTTGCTACCAATGCTATCGTAATCTCAGAGACCCTTCTCATCCAGCTGGCTGCTAAGCTTTTCTCTGGTCCTAAATGGTTTGATAAAGGCTGTTCGCAATCTTCCAGATATTTAAGAATGGCACTAAAAGCTACTCCTAGAGATCCCACCCACATTACAAACTGCTTGAAGAGATATAAGCTTGAAGTTAAGAGGCAGAAGTTAGTTTGCTTTAAGGGACGCCACCTGGATCAATTTGTTGGATCCTCAATATCTCAAGAACAGTGCTAAATTCTGGGACATTATTAATCAACCAAGTGTGGCTCCTGTTGAAGCCCTCTCACTCTCACACCATATAGCAGTGGAGGATAAGGTCTCCCAATTTAAAGGGGTTTATAATGGTGAGAAAGGAATTGGAACCCAAGAGAATAAGCAGAATCTGGTTTGGTAGCCAAATCTGGTGTTTGCTCTGAACTAAGTTATGAAGGGCATCACTAGACTGACTAGAAAGAATATTTAACAACAAGGGGTGTGATGGACAGAGTCTCTGAATTAAGCAGAATACTCTTACCCAGTCAAGAGATCAGGGCTAGATCCAACACCGTTTTTTAGCTCACTGCACCATCCCAGCTCAGAACCTGGTTATATGCAAATTAGTATGTTCCTGTCCCAGTGCATGATGGGAACAGGGCAAACCAAACTACCAAGCCAATTCTTACACTGGGAAGGAAACAAGCTTCCCGGGACCGGTTTCTGGCATTTCTGCCGTCGTCGGCCCGGCTTGCTTGAATCCTGATGGTGCAATGAGCAAGGGACTCACATCTGAGTATACCCTTCCACGCTTAGGTTGGACAAAATATTTAACAACAAGGGGTGTGATGGACAGAGTCTCTGAATTAAGCAGAATACTCTTACCCAGTCAAGAGATCAGGGCTAGATCCAACACCGTTTTTTAGCTTACTGCACCATCCCAGTTAAGAACCTGGCTATATGCAAATTAGTATGTTCCTGTGCCAGTGCATGATGGGAACAGGGCAAACCAAACTACCAAGCCAATTCTTACACTGGGAAGGAAACAAGCTTCCGGGGACCGGTTTCTGGCATTTCAGCCGTCGTCGGCCCGGCTTGCTTGAATCCTGATGGTGCAATGAGCAAAGGACTCACATCTGAGTATACCCTTCCACGCTTAGGGTGGACAAAATATTTAACAACAAGAGGTGTGATGGACAGAGTCTCTGAATTAAGCAGAATACTCTTACCCAGTCAAGAGATCAGGGCTAGATCCAACACCGTTTTTTAGCTCACTGCACCATCCCAGCTCAGAACCTGGCTATATGCAAATTAGTATGTTCCTGTCCCAGTGCATGATGGGAACAGGGCAAACCAAACTACCAAGCCAATTCTTACACTGGGAAGGAAACAAGCTTCCGGGGACCGGTTTCTGGCATTTCAGCCGTCGTCGGCCCGGCTTGCTTGAATCCTGATGGTGCAATGAGCAAGGGACTCACATCTGAGTATACCCTTCCAAGCTTAGGGTGGACAAAATATTTAACAACAAGGGGTGTGATGGGCAGAGTCTCTGAATTAAGCAGAATACTCTTACCCAGTCAAGAGATCAGGGCTAGATCCAACACCGTTTGGATCTAGCCCCGAAGACGGCTGAAATGCCAGAAACCGGTCCCCGGTAGCTTGTCTCCTTTCTGGTGAAGAATTGGCTTGGTAGTTTAGTCTGCCCTGTTCCCATGATGCACTGGGCCAGGGACAGACTGATTTGCATATTGCCAGGTTCTGAGCTGGGATGGTGCAGTGAGATAAATAACGGTGATGGATCAAGCCCTGATCTTTGGACTGGGTAAGAGTGGTCTGCTTAATTCAGACACTCTGTTCATCACCACCCCCTTTTCTGAATCGATTTTGGCCACTATAGGTGTGGCAGGGTATACTCAGACATGAGTCCCTTTCTCACTGCACCATCAGGATTCAAGCAAGCCGGCCCGAAGACGGCTGAAATACCAGAAACCGGTCCCCAGTAGCTTGTCTCCTTTCTGGTGAAGAATTGGCTTGGTAGTTTAGTCTGCCCTGTTCCCATGATGCACTGGGCCAGGGACAGACTGATTTGCATATAGCCAGGTTCTGAGCTGGGATGGTGCAGTGAGATAAATAACGGTGATGGATCAAACCCTGATCTTTGGACTGGGTAAGAGTGGTCTGCTTAATTCAGATACTCTGTTCATCACCACCCCCTTTTCTGAATCGATTTTGGCCACTATAGGTGTGGCAGGGTATACTCAGACATGAGTCCCTTTCTCACTGCACCATCAGGATTCAAGCAAGCCGGGCCGAAGACGGGTGAAATGCCAGAAACCGGTCCCCGATAGCTTGTCTCCTTTCTGGTGAAGAATTGGCTTGGTAGTTTAGTCTGCCCTGTTCCCATGATGCACTGGGCCAGGGACAGACTGATTTGCATATAGCCAGGTTCTGAGCTGGGATGGTGCAGTGAGATAAATAACGGTGATGGATCAAGCCCTGATCTTTGGACTGGGTAAGAGTGGTCTGCTTAATTCAGACACTCTGTTCATCACCACCCCCATTTCTGAATCGATTTTGGCCACTATAGGTGTGGCAGGGTATACTCAGACATGAGTCCCTTTCTCACTGCACCAATAGGATTCAAGCAAGCCGGGCCGAAGACGGCTGAAATGCCAGAAACTGGTCCCCGGTAGCTTGTCTCCTTTCTGGTGAAGAATTGGCTTGGTAGTTTAGTCTGCCCTGTTCCCATGATGCACTGGGCAAGGGACAGACTGATTTGCATATAGCCAGGTTCTGAGCTGGGATGGTGCAGTGAGATAAATAACGGTGATGGATCAAGCCCTGATCTTTGGACTGGGTAAGAGTGGTCTGCTTAATTCAGACACTCTGTTCATCACCACCCCCTTTTCTGAATCGATTTTGGCCACTATAGATGTGGCAGGGTATACTCAGACATGAGTCCCTTTCTCACTGCACCATCAGGATTCAAGCAAGCCGGGCCGAAGACGGCTGAAATGCCAGAAACCGGTCCCCGGTAGCTTGTCTCCTTTCTGGTGAAGAATTGGCTTGGTAGTTTAGTCTGCCCTGTTCCCATGATGCACTGGGCCAGGGACAGACTGATTTGCATATAGCCAGGTTCTGAGCTGGGATGGTGCAGTGAGATAAATAACGGTGATGGATCAAGCCCTGATCTTTGGACTGGGTAAGAGAGGTCTGCTTAATTCAGACACTCTGTTCATCACCACCCCCTTTTCTGAATCGATTTTGGCCACTATAGGTGTGGCAGGGTATACTCAGACATGAGTCCCTTTCTCACTGCACCATCAGGATTCAAGCAAACCGGGCCGAAGACGGCTGAAATGCCAGAAACCGGTCCCCGGTAGCTTGTCTCCTTTCTGGTGAAGAATTGGCTTGGTAGTTTAGTCTGCCCTGTTCCCATGATGCACTGGGCCAGGGACAGACTGATTTGCATGTAGCCAGGTTCTGAGCTGGGATGGTGCAGTGAGATAAATAACGGTGATGGATCAAGCCCTGATCTTTGGACTGGGTAAGAGTGGTCTGCTTAATTCAGACACTCTGTTCATCACCACCCCCTTTTCTGAATCGATTTTGGCCACTATAGGTGTGGCAGGGTATAATCAGACATGAGTCCCTTTCTCACTGCACCATCAGGATTCAAGCAAGCCGGGCCGAAGACGGCTGAAATGCCAGAAACCGGTCCCCGGTAGCTTGTCTCCTTTCTGGTGAAGAATTGGCTTGGTAGTTTAGTCTGCCCTGTTCCCATGATGCACTGGGCCAGGGACAGACTGATTTGCATATAGCCAGGTTCTGAGCTGGGATGGTGCAGTGAGATAAATAACGGTGATGGATCAAGCCCTGATCTTTGGACTGGGTAAGAGTGGTCTGCTTAATTCAGACACTCTGTTCATCACCACCCCCTTTTCTGAATCGATTTTGGCCACTATAGGTGTGGCAGGGTATACTCAGACATGAGTCCCTTTCTCACTGCACCATCAGGATTCAAGCAAGCCGGGCCGAAGACGGCTGAAATGCCAGAAACCGGTCCCCGGTAGCTTGTCTCCTTTCTGGTGAAGAATTGGCTTGGTAGTTTAGTCTGCCCTGTTCCCATGATGCACTATGCCAGGGACAGACTGATTTGCATATAGCCAGGTTCTGAGCTGGGATGGTGCAGTGAGATAAATAACGGTGATGGATCAAGCCCTGATCTTTGGACTGGGTAAGAGTGGTCTGCTTAATTCAGACACTCTGTTCATCACCACCCCCTTTTCTGAATCGATTTTGGCCACTATAGGTGTGGCAGGGTATACTCAGACATGAGTCCCTTTCTCACTGCACCATCAGGATTCAAGCAAGCCGGGCCAAAGACGGCTGAAATGCCAGAAACCGGTCCCCGGTAGCTTATCTCCTTTCTGGTGAAGAATTGGCTTGGTAGTTTAGTCTGCCCTGTTCCCATGATGCACTGGGCCAGGGACAGACTGATTTGCATATAGCCAGGTTCTGAGCTGGGATGGTGCAGTGAGATAAATAACGGCGATGGATCAAGCCCTGATCTTTGGACTGGGTAAGAGTGGTCTGCTTATTTCAGACACTCTGTTCATCACCACCCCCTTTTCTGAATCGATTTTGGCCACTATAGGTGTGGCAGGGTATACTCAGACATGAGTCCCTTTCTCACTGCACCATCAGGATTCAAGCAAGCCGGGCCGAAGACGGCTGAAATGCCAGAAACCGGTCCCCGGTAGCTTGTCTCCTTTCTGGTGAAGAATTGGCTTGGTAGTTTAGTCTGCCCTGTTCCCATGATGCACTGGGCCAGGGACAGACTGATTTGCATATAGCCAGGTTCTGAGCTGGGATGGTGCAGTGAGATAAATAACGGTGATGGATCAAGCCCTGATCTTTGGACTGGGTAAGAGTGGTCTGCTTAATTCAGACACTCTGTTCATCACCACCCCCTTTTCTGAATCGATTTTGGCCACTATAGGTGTGGCAGGGTATACTCAGACATGAGTCCCTTTCTCACTGCACCATCAGGATTCAAGCAAGCCGGGCCGAAGACGGCTGAAATGCCAGAAACCGGTCCCCGGTAGCTTGTCTCCTTTCTGGTGAAGAATTGGCTTGGTATTTTAGTCTGCCCTGTTCCCATGATGCACTGGGCCAGGGACAGACTGATTTGCATACAGCCAGGTTTTGAGCTGGGATGGTGCAGTGAGATAAATAACGGTGATGGATCAAGCCCTGATCTTTGGACTGGGTAAGAGTGGTCTGCTTAATTCAGACACTCTGTTCATCACCACCCCCTTTTCTGAATCGATTTTGGCCACTATAGGTGTGGCAGGGTATACTCAGACATGAGTCCCTTTCTCACTGCACCATCAGGATTCAAGCAAGCCGGGCCGAAGACGGCTGAAATGCCAGAAACCGGTCCCCGGTAGCTTGTCTCCTTTCTGGTGAAGAATTGGCTTGGTAGTTTAGTCTGCCCTGTTCCCATGATGCACTGGGCCAGGGACAGACTGATTTGCATATAGCCAGGTTCTGAGCTGGGATGGTGCAGTGAGATAAATAACGGTGATGGATCAAGCCCTGATCTTTGGACTGGGTAAGAGTGGTCTGCTTAATTCAGACACTCTGTTCATCACCACCCCCTTTTCTGAATTGACTAGAAAGAAAGCTCCGGGCCGGATGAGATTTCACACGACCTCTGCCTGAGCGACCTTGACCTGTGGACCCCAATTTTGACTCATATATTACATGCAGCTGTCAAGGTGAGCATCCCACTCACCTCTTGGCTATTTCTATCATTGTCCTGATCTTTAAAAAAGATGACAGGGACAACCATCAATGCTTTAGACCAGTTTCCCTGATTGACTCTGTAGGTAAGTTTGTCGGTCACGTCCTCCTAGCTAGACTTTTATCTTGGGCTGAGAAACATAATATAATTTCGAACCTTCAGTTTGGGTTCACTCCTGGTAGATCAACTATTGATCAGTGTCTAAAATTATATACAATATTAAGTAAATATATGGTGGCCCGTAAAGGATCAGTACATCTCATGTTCATGGATCTCACATCGACCTTCGACTGTGTGAATAGAGACAAACTATGGAAGATTATCTTAATATGGGGTTGAAGGGACATAGCTATTTTCTTGAGGGACCTCCACTCTAAGTATGGGCTGAAAATCCGTTCCGTTCACGGAATTTGCAGATTTTTGGAAAATTCGCGTTCCGCGAATTGCATGAATTTGCCCAAAAATCTGCAATTCGCAAGCTGGCGGATTTTTTTACGTGGTTGCGCTTGAAAAATACAATATCGCGCACGCGGCGTTGACTTACCGTGATTCTGAGTTTGCCGAGTTGTTTTTCCTCCTGGTTTGCGTGTGCTGCGCCATTTTGGATCTTGCTGCGTGATCGCGCGAGAGGTTTTCGACCGCGAGTACGTGATCGCGGCCCGCCATCTTGCACAGCGAGAGTTTGACAAGGCGAGTACGTCATAAGGTCCCACGACTATGCATCGCGGGAGTAAACAATTGCGAACACGTAGATGCGGCGCGCAGCTGACTTGCGGCGGGAGATTTGAACAGCTCGCTTTCCCGAACTTGCAAAAATTACAATTCTGCACAAGAAATCCACCGCAGGCTGCATAAACCTTCTGAAAATGATGATTTTGATCAGAATAACTCCTCAGATTGACATTTGGCTGCACTTTATTGTGCAAGGAATCCATTTTTGGGGGGTGGGAGGAAGGAAGTGCCCCAGATTCTCCAACTTCCTGTTCCTGTCCAGCAGGCTCCTCCCAGTGCTTTGTCCATGTCCTGGTCACTTTTCATTTGGATCTGGAGCTGGAAGGATTACTTTTTGTGGCTGCTGCTGGATATTTGTATTTGAGGACTTTTTGGACTTTGGATCACTTTTGGATTTGAGATTTTACAAGTAAGTTGGTGTTGTTTGTTTGGGGCATTGCAGTTGCTGCAACTATAATTTTAAAACTTTTTCACAACATTAAAAAAAAAATGTTGTGGGTAGCCACAGTATCCAGTAGGCCCAGGGTTAGTCATGGGTGAATGATACAACTGTTTCTGTGAGTTTTGTTGAACTTAAATCTCATTTATGTCATGCAATTTTAGCTCACTGTTATATGCGGAATATTTTTTTTTAATTTTGGGGTGCCTGTAATTAAAGCCACACTAACCAGTAGCCCCAGGGGTAGTGAGTGGTGTATGGACCAAGTCTTTCTGTGGGGTGTCTTGAATTTAAACATCATTGAGGGCATGGATGGCATTGGATTGTGGTGATTTTTGTGTTTTTCAACTTTTTGGGGTGTTGTTGGGGCCTGGCCTTGTGGGTGGGGGCCATTTTGAGGCTTGGTCCAGGCAGGGCCTGGCCATGTGGCTGGGGGTCAAGGGGCCATTTTGTTGCCAGGCAGTGTGCTCAGGCCTGCACCCAGTTTGACTTGCTATCATCAATTATGCCCAGGGGTACTCAGTGGTGCATGGACCAAGTCTTTCTGTGGGGTGTCTTGAATTTAAAAATCATTGAGGGCATGGATGGCATTGGATTGTGGTGATTTGTGCGTGCTTTTCTACTTTTTGGGGTGTTGTTGGGGCCTGGCCATGTGGGTTTGGGCCATTTTGAGGCCTGGTCCAGGCAGGGCCTGCCATGTGGCTGGGGGTCAAGGGACCATTTTGAAGCCAGGCACACTGCAATTTGCACACTAGAATTGCAATTTTTATTTTGGGTCTTTGAGTGTGTTGTAATAATAATAAATGCCTAGTTGCAAATATTAATTGAAGCACAACATATGCAACATTTATTTAACTGATGTTCCTCTGGCTTCCTTTGCTTTTAGGTGCACAAGAGATCCACATCGGTAATCGTTCATCATTCATCAGTGCCAGGAAGAAGTCCTGCAGCGGTGTGTGCAGCACAACGTCACGTGACGTCACGTGTGACCACAGACAACTCTTCAACTCGTGCAACTGCGGCCTGCTGTTCTGACATCTGAAGAAGATGGGCTCAAAGAAAGGTGGCCGTAGCTCCTCTACCAAGAAAGTTGCCAGTGCCACTGCCAGTAAGAAGGAGCAAATGTGGCGCCACTTACCAAGGAGACTGGTGTGGCCACAGACATTTTTTGGGGAAAAAAAAACTACGCCTGCAGCAGCGGGGTCCGCCGGGGACCAAGCTGGGAGCAGCACCTCCGCTTCATTGGGCTCAGTGCCACCACGCCAAGTTAGGTCCAAGACCATGAGTGCTGCAGAGGCAGCCACTTTAATTGCACAATCCCCATCGACCAGTGATGTTAGCTCATCGCAAGAAAGTAGCATCCAATAAACGCAGGGTGTAACTCATCTGACGAGCGTTCAACAACCACAGCCGCAACGACAACCACAGGTTACAACTAGTACAAGCGCAAGTACATGTGCAAGGAGAGGTGCAAGTAGAGGTGCAAGTAGAGGCGCAAGTAGAGGTGCAAGTAGAGGCGCATGGAGAGGAACATGGATAGGCCCATGGAGAGGCGCAACTAGAGGCGCAGCTAGAAGCGCATGGAGTGGCACAACTGCACACAATGCTTGTTCTTCCAGAAGTAGGGGCACATCAGGAAATCGAGATTCAAGCCGAGGTTTCATCCGAGGAAGCCACTCCTCCTGATGATGATACATTGTCTTCCAGATCCCCAGCAAGAAAAAGGTCAAGGAGGGCTACTACTACAACAAGTTCTTCTTCAAGCCCCCTTCCTTCTGATTATCTTGATGTTGATTGGAACCCACCAATGCAGTCTGAAAGTGAGGCACGCCATGAGCCGACAAAGTTAGCTAAGCCTAAAAGGAAGGTTCCTGCAAGGCTTTCACTTATGGGTGATAACGACGAACAAGAAGTGGTGTATTCTGCTGCTGATGAACAGTCTGACGACGACGACCCAGTCATCACAGTCCTCACTCCAGCCCCAGCGGGCATGCAACAGACAGACATTTTGACCCTATCCAGAATTGCTGCTGTGCGGGATGTGGTCGGCGTGGCACTGGTACCACCACCAACGCAGTTAACTACTACACCAACATGACCTACAGCTTCCATATTTTCTCGTCAGAAGGGCCGGCAGGGACCTCCATCCAGCTCGACCTCCATTACCTCAAGTAGTGGTGCTGTAAGTGCACAACAGAGTCAAATTCAGCCACGCCCATCCTCCACTTCATCTGGCATTGAAAGTAGCACCTCCACCACCAGCAGACATCTCCAGTCCCCAGTTTGGGACTTCTTTAGTGTTAGCAAAAAGGCAGAAAACGTGGTTGTTTGTTCGATTTGTAAAACTGTAGTTAGTCGGGGTAAGCTTGGTACCAACTATGGTACCGGAGGCCAGAGAGGCCATCTCCAAAAACACCACACTATCATTTGGGAGACGCACCTAAGGAGGATCCGGGATGCCAAAAGTACAACAAATCCAAATGTAGCCATTCATATTGCATCTGATAATAACGAGGGGCTGATCGTGCAGGGGGGAAGTAAAGACGCGACAGACATTTTTTCTGGTACACCCAGTACCCTGGTAGCAGCAGCACTGCATTGGTAGCGCCCACACCCTCTACCCCAGCAACATGTATGAGGCACACTAAGAGTCTGGGAGAGACACCAATGCGAAAAATTACATCAATGAGCCTAACTGGGTTGAAGAAGTCTGCATCATCATCATCATCACATATGAAAATGGCCCAGACCACCATTAAAAGCATGTTTTGGTCGGATGCGCCATTTGAACGCAACCACCCTACGGCACATCTTTATAATGCAATGCTGGCTAAAATGTTAGCGCTGGACCTTCTCCCTTTTTCATTCGTGGAAGGGGTGGGTTTTCTAGAATTTGTGGCAACAGTCTGCCCTAAATGGAAGGTTCCAAGCCGGTCCTATTTTGCCAGAGTTGTGGTTCCAGCACTACATCAAGTAGTGCTGGAGGTGATTGGGGCAGCTTTGCAGAAGAGTGCTGTTCACACTATCCACCTGACAACAGACATTAGGAGCAGTTGCCAAGCCCTTGATTACATGTGCATAACTGCACACTGGGTCTCTTTTGCAGGGGTTAGAGACAAGATGCCTGCAGGTGTTGACCCGGACACAGTTTTTCAAGCTACTCGGAAACATGCAACAGTAGCCATGTTTGCCATGTTTGGATGAGTTTCAGAGTAAGGTCTATAAACGGCTGCATCCAAGAAAGCGCATGATTGGTTATGTTTCCACGGATAATGGCAGTAATATAGTTAAGGCCATGCATGATTGTGGCTATTTCAGAATGCCGTGTTTGGTGCACAGTATTAACATTGTTGTGCAAGAGTTCTTGAAAAAAGAAAACACAGTCAGCAAGTTACTGACCACCTGCCGAAAAATCTGCACACATTTCAACCATTCTTTTAAGGCCCGGAAGCAGCTGAGGAACATGCAACGTGAACGTAGACTGCCAGTCAGAGGACTCATCCAGAATGTGGTAACACGTTGCAACTCACCTTCTACATGCTTGAGCGTCTGTCTGAGCAGTGCTTGGTAATCAATGAGTATGTATTTGCACTGGGTTCTACTATGAAAGACGTGAGGCTAGAGTTGGAGGAATGGAAGCTAGTTAAAAGCCTGACACACATGCTTTGTCCTTTTGAGGTCTTCAAGCGTGAAGTTAGCAGAGAAGACTGTACTTTGAGCAAAGCTATCCCATTGTTGACCATGCTAGAGCACTACAATAAGGAGCCAGGAGGGAAATAAGGGTACTATAGGGATAGCCCTCCACTCACTAAGTATCAATACAAAAAATCCCTGTACCCTAGGCTCGGATTAGTATTCATCTAATAAGGCATATCACTGTGCTGGAAAATATCCACTTTAATTCCTACACACACGCCTACTGGAACTTAGAGTTAGGCGTTTATCTTTCAAATGCCAAACCGTCCAAAACAAAATATTGTTTCTTTGAACATAAAAGCAAAGGGGGAGAATCCAACACTGCTTTTCAACTCGACACGGCCACCAGTGACGGCTCAACTGAGACAGTACGCCATCCCACACTTAGAACGAAACAAACATAAAATATGTGTGGTGAGGAGGAAGGCACCTCACGGGAGAACACCCTCGGGGACGTTTGGCAGATGTTTGCCAGTTTCTTGCCCCTTTCTCATCATTGGTCGCCTTCCCTCCTCAAAATAAAGTGTCCAAACAAACAAAACCACACGGGTTGTGTGCAGACAGACAGGTGCAAGATAAAACCATCCAAGGAATCACTCCTGGATACAGAAAAAGTGATTAACAATCAGCAGATACACCAAATTTACAATTTTATTATTAGTTATGGTGTGCGCCGGTGAATTTAAAAGGCTGGTAGCTTAATATCGCATACCAATACCCAGAGCCAACATGTTTCACTGCCCTACAAACTTATCGGCAGATTCATCAGGGCTCACCACTTGGTCACTGCACCAGTATTGAACATCATCATAGTGGAACCTGTCGAGTTGAAAGATAAGGCCATAATTAAAACCACCTCAATGGGAACACTCTCAAAAATTCAAATGTGTTTGTAACTGATACACAATCCAATTACCCTTATCCAACAATATCCTCTCATACCAGCTGGAAGAGGAATAGACTTTTTCTGTCGATTGTCTCATCAATCTGTAAAGAATATGTACGTTGTTACTAGAAGTTAAGAGCACATAAAACAGATATATCCACTGTCTATCTAGCCTCACTAGGCCATAAACGAGATTCATTCTGTTTCATGTATAGCCACCGGGGATCTTTCAGATCTAATTAAAACACTGACCCGGTCCTAATCAGGTCGAGACATTACATTTGCACCCAGCGTTATGCCAGATCAATATGCCAAGCTGACACACACATCTGTTTCTTCCAAAAAGGTTTTAAAAGATTTTATTCCAAAAGATTTTATTGGTCATTGTTGTCCCCTCTCGGTAGATATTTAAAACAACTCCCTCTAACCAAATGTATGGTATCGCGGGACCGTACTTTGATAAACTCTTGGTTCCATGTATTGGGCACTACTATCCCTTCAAGATAGATATGTCAACTGCAACCTCTACACATACATGTGATATCGCCGAGATCGTACCATGATAGATAGATTTGTCCCCACGCCTAAGCACGACTCATTCAAGTGCCGAGTTGAATTCCACGAAACAGTGCGGAAGATCAAACTCAAAAAATTCTTCGCGAATAAGGAAGAAAATACGGATCCTTTTCGTGGTACTAACTTGAAAAAGCCATCCACCTTTTGTCCACCAGCTATGTCAGTTGGCCCTGAGGTGGTCGTATTTGAGGAGAAAGTCCTCCAGGACATTGCAGCATTTGAGAAGTCCCAGGAACAGTTTCAACATACCAATATGACTAGAGAAGATTGGGATGCAATTAAGGGATTGGAGGAGAACGTATCTCTCATCCATCAAGCCGGCCGACAAAGGCGGTGCGGTGGTGATTCTTAACACACATGATTATGACACAGAGGTACAGCATCTGCTTAGTGTGCGTACCAACTATAGACCACTCAGACGGGATCCTGTTCAGGACCTTTTACAAACCATCCGTGAGATGGTGAGTAGGGCCAAGTCAAATAAGTGGATTTCCATCAAGGAAGCAGAGTTTTTGGTCAATGAAGCCCCCAGGACCCCCGCTTTCTACATCTTGCCCAAGATTCATAAACCCACCCGTCCACCGCCTGGCAGACCCATTGTTTCTGGGATTCAATTGGTTCTCGAACCCCTTTCCCAGTATGCGGACTACTTTCTCCGTGAACGTTTTTTTGTGAAGGACACCACCGATGTGCTGAACATATTGGAACCCATCCCTTTTGACCAAGAGAAACAATTCTTGGTCACAATCAATATCAAATCTTTGTATACAAGCATTCCCCAGGACGCAACGCTGGTGGCAGCAGCACGCGCCCTGGGTGATCTCGAGTGGTTCTATGACACCCCACAATCATTTGTTATGGAATGTGTGGAATTGGCTCTGACCAGAAATTATTTCTGTTATAAGGACCAGCTTTATTTGCAGACCTCTGGCACTTCCATGGGGGCCACTATGGCCCCCAGCCTAGCATGTATATATGTGGGGCAATTTGAGGAGCACGTTGTCTATCCAGTTAACATCAACCCCTTCCAGAGGAACATTGACCTCTGGAAAAGATATATAGACGACGTGCTCTGCATTTGGACAGTTCCTATCCTGGTTGAACCAGCAGGACCAACGTCTTAAATTCACGTGGACATATAGTCATACCAACGCCACTTATCTGGACCTGGAAATCTCTGCAGGTTCCAATGGGGATCTCAAGACTCGAGTACATCAAAAACTGACCGATAGGAATTCCCCACTTCTATACAACTCGTACCATCCCAGGGCCCTCCGGGACAATCTCCCGGTGAGCCAATTTTTGAGGTATCGAAGGAACTGTTCTACCACCAATGTTTTCCTTGAACAGTCATTGGTTCTAACTGAGAAACTCGAGCATCGAAATTATCCCCGGAAGGTGGTTAAAAATGCTAGAAAAAGAGCTCTGAACACACCTCGCAGTGTCCTACTGGAACAAATAAATAAAGCAAGAGAGGTCTGCCTGCCAGTGATAATGACCTTTGATCCTATGGCAACAAAAATCAGGCAGTCCATTAGAAAACATTGGAATATTCTATCCAGCTCTACCTTCTCTATGCCACCACCTAGATTTGCTTTTAAACGATCCAGCAATCTTAAGGATAGACTTGTCCATACTCGTGAACGGACGGTACTGAAAAATGAATCTACCACCATTCCAAATGGGCACTACCCATGTGGGTCGTGCTCTGTGTGTCCGCTCACGAGGAAGTGTAACAGTGTAACTTTGGCATCAGGCAAGGAGTGGTTTTTAAACCACTTCAGTAACTGCAACGCTACCAACGTCGTTTACAGACTATTGTGCAGTTGTGGGCTTCAATACATTGGCCTGACGTCACGAAAAATCAAGGTCCGTATTCAGGAACACCTGAGTACGATAAAGGCAGGCAAACTTACAACTAAATTGGTCCAACACTGTTCTTCGGAGAAACGTGGATTCTTGTGGACGGTACTTGAAAGAGTCAAGGGCAACCCCTGTAATGTTGAAGCAGTGTTGTTGGCCAAAGAGGCGAGATGGATCTACAAGGAAGGCAGTGACACCCGGGGGCTGAATGAAAATATTGAATGGAACAGAGTTAGATAAGTTACATCTGGGAACTCTGTTCTGGATTCTCTGTGACCTAGCTCCTGTTGTCCACTAGTATTGACTCACTGCAGTTGTGAATTATATTCTATACAAGAGAGCGATCGAATACTGAGCTAACTATATGGTTTAATATCCTGCACTCTATATAGTAATATATATAACAACATATATAGTTTATGGAACTGGCATGTCTTTTTCCCAGTCATCCGGTGGGAGACATAACAATGTTATGACAGCAGGAATGTGGTTCCTAAAATACGATGACCTTTGAGCTAGTTTTCTCTCGATGTAGCTACCTATAACCATGCAACACAGCCATACTCTAAACATGATAATCTATTTACTCACAATTTATTTGTAATTGTGTCCCCAAATTAAGAGGTGCTTTTTCAAATATCTGCATCGTTCTAATTTAAAGTACGGGTGGTTTTGAGTTGGCCCGTCAAGATCCAGAACTTCTATTAGTCAACCTTTGAGGAAAGCGATTGAGCTCGTAAACACCACTATAAGATGGCGCCCACACTTTCCAGTCTTTCAGTTTCTCCCCCTGAGGCACGTGCTTTACCATGTGACCGGGACCTAGTCGTGCGATCCTTGACTTAAAAATTGTCCGAGCGCGCGTCTCTGTGTTCCTGGGATGAGTTCCGTTCCTGGTGCCCGTGTGTATGGTGAGGAGTTGGGGGTGGTAATTAGAACATCACAAGACTATAGGTTTTCTAGCACGATGTAATACGAGGGACCGAGAGTCTGTCATGGTACGATCTCGGTGATATCACATGTATGTGTAGAGGTTGCAGTTGACATATCTATCTTGAAGGGATAGTAGTGCCCAATACGTGGGACCGAGAGTTTATCAAACCACGGTCCCGCGATACCATACATTTGGTTAGAGGTGGTTGTTTTAAATATCTACAGAGAGGGGACAACAATGACCAATAAAATCTTTTGGAATAAAATCTTTTAAAACCTTTTTGGAAGAAACAGATGTGTATGTCAGCTTGGCATATAGATCTGGCATAACGCTTGGTGCAAATGTAATGATTCAACCTGATTAGGACCGGGTCACTGTTTTAATTAGATCTGAAAGATCCCCGGTGGCTATACATGAAACAGAATGAATCTCATTTATCGCCTAGTGAGGCTAGATAGACAGTGGATATATTTGTTTTATGTGCTCTTAACTTCTAGTAACAACGTACATATTCTTTACAGATTGATGAGACAATCGACAGAAATAGTCTCTTCCTCTTCCAGCTGGTATGAGAGGATATTGCTGGATAAGGGTAATTGGATTGTGTATCAGTTACAAACACATTTGAATTTTTGAGAGTGTTCCCATGAGGTGGTTTTTAATTATGGCCTTATCTTTCAACTCGACAGTTTCCACTATGATGATGTCCAATACTGGTGCAGTGACCAAGTGGTGAGCCCTGATGAATCTGCCGATAAGTTTGTAGGGCAGTGAAACATGTTGGCTATGGGTATTGGTGTGCGATATTAAGCTACCAGCCTTTTTAATTCACCGGCGCACACCATAACTAAAAAAAAAATTGTAAATTTGGTGTGTCTGCTGATTTTTAATCACTTTTTCTGTATCCAGGAGTGATTCCTTGGATGGTTTTGTCTTGCACCTGTCTGTCTGCACACAACACGTGTGTTTTTTTTTTGTTTGGACACTTTATTTTGAGGAGGGAAGGCGACCAATGATGAGAAAGGGGCAAGAAACTGGCAAACATCTGCCAAACGGCCCGAGGGTGTTCTCCCATGAGGTGCCTTCCTCCTCACCACACATATTTTATGTTTGTTTCGTTCTAAGTGTGGGATGGCGTACTATCTCAGTTGAGCAGTCACTGGTGGACGTGTAGAGTCGAAAAGCAATGCTGGACTCTCCCCCTTTGCTTTTATGTTCAAAGAAACAATAATTTGTTTTGGACGGTTTGGCATTTGAAAGATAAACGCCTAACTCTAAGTTCCAGTAGGCGTGTGCGTAGGGATTAAAGTGGATATTTTCCAGCACAGTGATACGCCTTATTAGATGAATACTAATCCGAGCCTAGGGTACAGGGGTTTTTTGTATTGAGACCATGCTAGAGCACCAACTGAGGGCGATGTCTTCAACGTTCAAAGGTGATATTGCCTAGAAGACGAATATCAGTTGGTGGGGAGCTTATTAAGCCGCCTAGTTTACAATGAAAGGCTTAAAAAAATACATACAGAACATTACATTTGTGCCACTATTCTGGATCCACAGTACAAAAAGGCAGTGGCCAGAAAAGCATTCATTCCTTTTAACCCCTTCCATGCTCATGACAAGGTCAGCTCGTCATGGGTGTTACCTGCACTGTGCGTTTGACGAGCTGACCTTGTCATGAACAATGGAAAATGTCAATTTCCAGCGCACAGCGGGAAAACCCCATAGCAGCCAAGGTGTTAATGAAGCATATGTTTCAAATTACAAACATTGGCTAGCTCTGTCAGCCACTCGGTTCGAAAAGAGCGGCAGGAAATTGAAGGAACCGGCAGAAGTACTACTGAATCAGCAGGCCTTCCGGCGTCAAGGTCCACTTATGAATCTGTGGCCAAAGGCAGTCACTTTCCTCACAGCTGTTACAGACACCAGCAACCGTATCATCATCCTCACCTACACCAGGCCCAGCCTTAACATTGTCGGAATCGGATTGGCTAACTCATCAAGGGCTTGCTCATTCCAGTGATGCAAAGGCCACAGAAGGTGCACAAAGTGGAGCACCCCGGGAGAACCTTGAGTGGATAGTGCAGGCCTATCTGGATGACCCAACAGAGGTCTTCGTTAATCAGAACCCATTGCTGTATTGGTATGGGAAAAGGCCTCTATGGCCACTGATCACCAACCTGGTTCTAAATTATTTGTTTCGCCCACTCACAAGTGTGTCTTCTGAACGTGTTTTCAGTGCTGCTGGTGCCATTGTAACTTCAAAAAGACGTTAACAATGATCAAGATGAATCAGCACTTCATACCACCAGATTACAAAATATGTGAATGCACGCAGGAAGAAGAGGACACCGAATTAGGTGACGGAAGTTCTTCTCTGTTAGCTGACCTACTTCCGTCTCAATTCAGAGTTTGAGGACGAGCTTTACTTCCCTGACACCTAGGCCTGAAACTGATTTCCTTTTTTTTCGTCCTGACTCCGTATTCACTTTTACTCCTGTGTGTCTTTCTTTGTTTTGCAACTTTTACCACAACAAAACTCTAATCACAACAAATCCATCAGCAGCACTGTCTTCGTCATATTTCCTTATTGAAGGTGCCGCTGTCTGCAATCCTGAAGTTCACAAGTTCACAACTGTGTCATGCTCCTCTATCCTCCTCCTCCAGACTCCTCCTATCCATTTCCCTCAAGGCAGATGGCTGGATTAAGCAGAATGAAGAAACTGTTGCTTCGCAGACGAGTCCCCTCAAAAGAAGTGGGACTGGAATTACTGACTACATGCTGATTTCTGACAATTACTTCTGAAACTGATTGACACACACAAGAGGCTGCCCTGTGGGCCTCCACTTTAAGAACAACAAGATGCAGACAGAAAGTGGAACAGGTAATGAATAATGAGATGGCATGCACTGCAGTGGACAGCACTGGCTGTTTGGCTCTGATAAAATCAATTGCTGTTTGTTTGTTGTGCATGAAATGAATCATCATATGTCTTCTGTTATTATTTAATCTTTTACACACTAAATGTAACTCAAGTATACTCTGTGTTTTTTTACCTAGTTTAATTCAAATTCTTCTACTGCAGGGGCCACTACGTTGCATTTTTTAATATGCAAAATGTCCTTGGAATCACTGTGTGTGTAGACTGCGACTGCATGTACAACATTGAGTTTGACAATATACCATGATGATGATGATGATTCTTGATGATCAAAGTTACATAATATCTTTTTGCTTTACAGTCATTCACTGGGATGGATGGATCATCATCGTCGGTTTACGGAAGAACTATGGCCATTTCATGAGTGGCAAACAGGTAAACCAGTCAACAACAACTACAGCAGAACTACATGTCTGTCTAGTCATGGTATGGAGTGGTCGAGCCAGTGCAGTGTTGTTATGCCAGAGTCCAGAAAGCAGTTCATGTAAAATTGCGGCTATCCGGCTTGCTGCACACAGTTAGATATGCTTGGACTGTCTGTGTCAAAGAGGTATTCTACATCAGGTTGCTTCACTCAGTGGTGCCTGCCTTGACCGTCTGCATGGCCCTGGCCTGCTGTGTGCTAAATACTATCCTTGAAAAGGAGACTCAGAGTACGCACTTTAGAAATGATGATGCTTGTATGTAATACTGTCGCCTCTGAAACTAAAAGTGTTATTTTTGCACTACAGCACACCGTACCTTACATTTCTTTCTCCATGGTGTTTTAATTTCACTTCCTGTTTTTCCATCAACAATTACAGGCCGGCTTTTACCCTGTACAATGAGAAAAACTATTAATTCAGGCTTACCATTAGCGATCCGCAATTCCGCATCCGCCAGGCAGGCAGTGGACAGTGTGTCTGGTCACCAAGATTGATCGACGGAGTACCGCGGAGAAGAGGAATGGCTGGATGCATGTAACTTCCCAAATTGAACAGGACAACTACAACATACAGTTACAGTATCCTCTTCACTTCTCCTTATCTTTTAAATAAGTTATTGTTGAGAACTTCTATGAGTGTGACTCTGTGCATTTGTTTGCTCTCTGCTTCAAATTCATCCCTCTAGATATTTGATACGTTTTTCTTTGCTATTTTTAAAACTAATTTAATGTACTACTAAGTTTTTATTCTCTCTGAGGGCCGATAAGCAAGTGAAATTGCATAATTACTGAAGCCCTGTACTGTCACATTGTTTCTTCATAGTTAGTAAGTTGTAGTACTACTTTTCAGTAACCTAATCATCCATTTAGCAAACAACTTCATGCATGCAGTAGTGCATGCACTTCCTTTATGTCCCTTAAAAGAATTATGGATATCTTTGTATCCAAAGATTTTTTTTCTTCATTTGTTGTTTGTCCATACAGTGTTTTTTTTCCTCTCTCCACAAAACTTTCCCAAAAACCCCCATTCCCATCCAATTTTCAAACCCTAACCCTCTTCCCCTGGGCTGTGTGGTTTTCATTGAGGTGTGACTAAATGAAAACAATAATTCCACACACTTGCTGGGGAGGATAAGGACAAAGCAGCAGAAAATAAATTTCAAGGATGATGAAGGAATCTGAGGATATGTTCTTACTGTGTACTGTACTATCTATCGTATCGTACTGTTCTAATGCTACTATTCTCGGGCCACACAATGTTTCATTTCCTTTTTTTTCATATGCTGCTACTGCCAGTGTGTAGTGTACCACTACTACTACCACCACCACAACAATGACATTTTATCTGTGCAGGATTTAACCTTAATCGCCATTTGCCATGCACCCAGCCCTGTGCCTTGTCCTATTCTCAAACACGAATCACAGGTAAGATAAGCATTTTGGGGGAGGAAGAATAAAGGAGTAGGAGGAGAGGAGAGACTGACGGTAGTACTAGTAAAGTAATAGTGTCGCAGGGATTCCGTTCTCCTACAGAACTGTGCATAGAGATCTGGAACCTCAGTGAATTAGGATGACCCAAAACTCACCTCAGTACCCAAAATCCCAAAATCCCCTTACCGAGCTGGCTACAGTCTCATTGGTCAGAACAAACTCCCAATGTTTTAGACAAACCAGAACATGAACTTAGGATACCTCAGGTAGCGTGAAACACATGAACACTCTTTCGCTCTATAATCATTTCAAACCAGAACGTGGAGTAAAAGAGGACACGTGCATATTTGAAATATTTATTAATCAATGCAAGGTTCTCAAACGCAGTATCTTATATAATACAAGCAAACATATTATAAGAATCAAAGTTATCAGCATAGTTACTAGTCCATAGTAAGCAAACGGTGAGAGCATATTATGATGCTGAAATTAATAGGAATTAACAACACCTATTTCTCACCCTCCCTATTTAGCATATTATATTATATCTATGAAGGTCTCTTTTGGGTTTTTGCAGGGCGGGCCCATACCTCTAAATCTCAGGAGGAGAGGATCACATCATCTGCCACCAGCTCTCTGCATACGAAGCATCATCAAGTGTGTTTTTGCATTCCCAGTAACTCTATCTTAAACCCGCTTAGAGCCCAATGTTGGTTAGCAACTGTATTTATGTTATGTCTAATGTGGTGTGAGGATCAGACCTCCCAGCAACCTTGTGTTGAGTTATTCTTAGAGGGTTCAGCACTCACTGTGCAGACAGTGTACCAAGCACGACTGATATCAGAGTAATAACATATTATTCTCAAATAAATCACATCTTTCGTCTAGGTTGAAAGCTACAATAACAATTATGTGTTGTGTGCAAACTGAAGCCGAAGGAAAATATGGCGTTTAAACACTTAATAAACTCATGCTAACTTAACACAGTATATAGAAAAGAAGCATCTATATGACAATAGGACAATTAAATTCACTAACTCTGTCAGTGGCACTTTTTTAAAAATGTGGGCGATTAGACAATTTGAATCAACCAGCCAGTTAAGTTTCAGGAAAACAAACGTACAGTTGAGTTAACCCCCCCTGCCTCCCCCACAAAACAGTAAAAACACGTATGCTATGCTTAAGTTGAAACTACATAATTATTTACACCCTATCAAAAATAGACTAACCCACAAGGCCCGACCCACCCCCCCTAACCCCAACCAATGTCCATTAAATGTCCTGAAGAAAAGTTCCAAAACTCCAACGCCCAATTCCCACCCCCCCAAAAGTCTTTAAAAAAGGGGCAAGGGACAGTCTCTGCTCCTCTACTGCCGCCGGCGGTGTCCTTTGGCCAGGTGGTCCCGATGATCCCTGCCGAGGTCCTTGTTCTTGAGCAGGGTTTTCAGTCTCTCCAACTCCTGCTCAAGGTTGGACACCCTGAGGGTCAAGTGGTGCAGACGAGCCTTGCACCTGCTGTGGGGGGGGCAGCTGATTTTTTGCTGCTTGGCGGTGGCGGGTGGCGGGTGGCTGCGGTACCATGGCTCCGTACCGCTGAAGGCTTGCGTTGACTGGATGACCCAGGGTGAGCGAAGGAAGATGCAACTGTCATGGATGTTGTAGATGTCGAATGAGACTGCGTGTCCTCCTCCTCCTGGGCCACCAGACGCCGATATTCGGCAACAATCGCCTCCAGCTTCAGTTGCCGTGCCCGTCTAGCCAGCTCCTTCCGTGTTAGTTTTGGAAGGAGCATCTATATGAAGAAAGAAAAACATACTGTAACCAATGCTCTTTAAGATTAACACAAAATAATTCAGCAGAAAGTTGTGTCACAGTAGCACTAACAACTTGCAAGCACAGTACATAACATTTGTGGCCGTATCTATCTAACCTCCCACTTCGTCGGCCTCTACTCTAACATTAGTGGGCGTTTCAGGAATTCTACTAGCACTATATGGACTCACTATATTAGACTCAGACAGTACACCAGTCTTCTTCTTCTTCTCTCTTGTTTAGGGAAATTGGTACGTAAACTTGTGGAAGCCGGCATAATGCCAGCGCAGTCAACTTGCACCCGAGTACCATGTTCCAGGCATCCATCCTTTCAAAGTAAATGTCAATCATTCTTCTTAATGTCTCAACTGGACAGACCTTACTTTTTCTCATGGAAAAACGACCTTTTTTTAATTTTGGAAACCGCCAGCCATGCATCCATGCTTGACTCGCATTTGAATTTGAACCAAAGGATACATATTGCTCACACAAACAGTTTCTGTGTCACCCACCCAGGCTGTCCTCTTTCCTTTCTCCTTCCACCCATCCTTGCTTCAGCCTGGAACCGGCCATGCATCATATTCCCAGCCACCTCGGGCACCATTCAAAAACATGTATCATTCTTTGCCAGCCATTACTTTTAACTCGCTCGTCCTTCCTTACACCTTTCTTTCCTTTTTCGTTCATCCCATCCATCAAGTTCATCTCTGATCTGACTTGGCTTCTCGATAAAAATTTCACAGCTGAGTTGAAGTCAAATTTAGAGGAGGCCATTGGTTACTCGTCAACTCCCGCCGCTAATGCTATTGCTAATGAGAAGTCAAGGGTGAATGTCTTCAACCTGGTTGACAAAAAAACATAGGGGCATATTATCAAGGACCGGTGTTAAAATTATCGCTGTTTTATCGGCAGGAAACTGCAGATAAAACGGCGATAATGGGCTTGATAATACTCCACTCAAAGGAGACTGGCTGGACTGCATCTACCGATATCCTTTATGCTATATACATTGTGAGAGGCTCCAAGTACCCTTCCCCTGCTAGTGAGCATGGATGGACGGTTGGGAAGTGTGATTCTAACTGATTATATGATTGGTGGGAATTGTTGCTGCCCCTTGCCGGGGCGGCGTGAGGGTGGGGAGCGTGATATTGTGGGGTAGTCTGACCCAGATGGGCTCATAGCAGTATACAGAAGTAGGGCCTGTAGACATCGATTAGAGCCCCCGAGGCAGGATGCCGTTGAGCCAGTGGCACCCAGGAGCAACTGATCAGATGACAGAGATGGTGTCTAGCCACCCCCCATTAGCGTAGGCACGGTAAATAGGACTCTATTGTTCTCTGTTATCATGTTGGGTTCAGCAAGGTTGTATTGTTGCGCCGAGTTTGTTTTGTTCTTGCAGGGGAGTTCAGGGTATGTAGTCTCCTGGTCGGGGAGTATGAGGAATTACGATATTGCAATGCAGATTCACTCACGCCCTCTTACAGATGATTATGGCTGATATAACGGGGACTTATCGTTTCACAATGTGGAATGTACGTGGGCTGGGGGCCATACAGAAACCTCATAGGATCCACTCCTTCCTGCTTAGACATCATACCCAGATCGCATTCCTCCAAGAGTCTCACCTTATAGCGTCAGAGGCCCAGAAACTACGAAAAAAATGGAGAGAAACCATCTATTCCACAACTTATTCGGCATTTTCTAGGGGGCGACCATCTGGATTAGACACGGGACAACATTCGTAGAAATAGAAAAGAAGGTGAACGATCAAGGGAGGTATGTCCTAGTGAAGGGCACCTTAGATGGTGAATTGATAGTGCTGAGCTGTATCTATGCCCCAAGTTTCGATCAAGATAAGTTTTTACAAGTGGTGGGTGTGGCGCTGGCGGACTGGACTGCCATCCCCTGGGTCCTGGGAGGGGACTGGAATATGGTACTGGACCTTGATCAGGATAGATCACACCCTTCCCTGCAAATAGCCGGGGCTTCCCGTCTGTCTGAGGTGTTCACGGCGTGGGCGGAAGGTTGGGGGCTGGCAGACGCGTGGCGGATACTGAACCCTGCCCGTAAGGAATATTCCTACTATTCCCACATACATGACCTACATACTAGAATCAACCGGTTCATGTGTTCGCGACCGCTAATACACACGGTGGACAGCCCAGAGTACCTAGCCAAGACCTTTTCAGATCACAGACCCCTTACGCTCAGCCTCCTATGGGGCAGAGTGCCGACCCCGGTGCCCACCTGGAGGCTTAGCCCCCTCCTCCTAGAGGATGCCCTCTTTCGGGTAACACTGTCAGATACTCTGGCTAAGTATTTTATGGATAACTGGGATAAGGCTTCCTCGAACTTAGTAGTGTGGGACGCCATGAAAGTCGTAGTGAGGGCAGCAGCCATAGGCCAACTAGTGGGAGCGAGACAGGAAGTAAACAAAAAGTTATGTGAGGTAGAAGACTGTCTTAAAAAACTTGAGAGGGAGGCAAGTGTGGACCCGGAGAAAAGGGGGGAGTTGCAGGCAGGTAAAATCGAACACGCAGAAATACTGGAAACACTTAGGAACATTGATTACAAGGACTACCTACGTCGCCAACATGCCGAGGCAGACAGATCGGGCACTTTGTTGGCCCGCCTGATCCCTGACCAACCTGAAACCCCAGTGATAACACGGATTATTGATAGTGAGGGTAACCTGATTCGATCACAATCTGGGATTAACAGAGCCTTCCATGACCATCTGACAACGCTTTATGCTCCTTTAGGTCGTGAGGATCCGGAAAGGGTGTCTGAGTTTTTGCAGGACCTCCCCTTTTCCCGACGCTGTCTGACGATGTGCGAAAGGAACTAGAGAGGCCAATAACACTGCAGGAAATACGCGTGGCCATCAAATCTCTCAACCGCAACAAGACACAGGGCTTAGACAGGCTTCCGGTGGAATTCTATTCAGTATATGCGGATACCTTAGCCCCAGTCCTGGAAAAGATCTATAAGACTGCGTTTGAGGAGGGACATTTACCTATGTCGATGATGCAGGCTCTAGTCACGTCGATACCTAAACCGGTGAGAGATGCCGAAGATATGGGAAACTATAGGCCTCTGTCTATGCTCTCCACAGAGTATGAGATTCTCAGCAAAATAATAGCCCTACGTATACAGTGGCACCTTCCCACCCTGGTACTTCGAGACCAATGCAGGTTTCTCCCGGGCAGGAGTACGTCTTTAAATACAAGGCGGCTACATGCACTTATGACAACTACGCCACCAGACTATCACCCGGCGGGCTGTATAGCTCTGGACCTAAAACAGGCTTTCGACTCCCTGTCATGGACGTTTATGTTTGCTGCCTTAGAAAGGTGTGGCTTTCCTGCCCCCCTACTACGGTGGATCAGGTTGCTATACACGGATCCTACGGCCAGGGCGCAGACGGGTAGACATGTGTTGGATAGTTACCCGGTGCAATCAACCCTGCAAAGTCGAACGGCTTCTATTTTTTGGATGCGCAACACCCCGCCTCCATAAGCTTTGGAAGGTATTGCATACCAGTGGCCCAGACCACGTTTAAGTACCTGGGAATACAGGTATACAGAGCACCGGAGGATACCTTAGATGGCAATCTTAGGCGAGTTATAACACGCCTCAAGAGCAGTGTAGGGTTCTGGACGTCCTTGCCACTGTCTGTTATGGGGAGTCGCACTTTCTAAGATGGTCATGCTTCCCCGACTACTGTATTATTTCATAAATTTGCCCGTGATCGTTCCCCAACAGATATTTAACATGCTCAACACCATCCTGATTAATCTTATATGAGGCTCCGGTCGAAGACGTATCAGTCTCCGGAAACTGCAACTGGGAACCAGATAGGGAGGCCTGGGTGTCCCTGACTTCAGAGGGTATTATTATGCCAGTCAACTCCAATGGCTCTCCTATTGGGTAGCCGTTCGGAATCTACACGAGATTGACTTCACGCCGGAGAGATTGGCACGGGGAGAGTTAGACTCACTGCTGTTGCCAAAAAGCAGGATCCCTCCGGACAGTCACCCGCTTTTCCACACAGCCCTGCTATGCTGGAGAAGAGCACTGGCATACACCTCATTGACTACGCCATATGCGACGAATATTCCTCTACTGGGTATTCCGATACCGCACAGCAGGACCACAAGGCAGGTACTGCACCCAGGGATAGAGAATGGGATCGAGGAAGTGGGTGCATTCATTGGGGACGGGACCCTGCTAGACCATGAGTCCTTTCAACAGATCACAGGTGCCCCCCTAGATTGTATTTACTGCATGCCGCAATTTCCCATTATATCCGGATCACTTGGGCGCCACAGCGACTCCAGCCCACAAAACACGAGTTAGTTCACTTATTATACTATATGGGAACAGGAGCAAACATGCAGCCATCCCACTCACCACTCTCAGAGATTCGTGGGCCCGGCCCACAGTCGAAGAATTGACTGTTAAGGCCTGGCAGATTATCATTGAACACCCCAGGCGAGTGTCACAGAATGTTAAATTCCGATTCATGCAAGCAATGGTGCTACACAGGGGGTATCTGACCCCAAAGAGACTGCATAAAATGTTCCCGAACTCCCCACACACATGCCCACGTTGCGGGGTAGAAGAGGCCGGACTCCTCCACATGCTCTGGGCCTGTGCACGCCTACGGGGATACTGGGCAGGGATATGCCAGATACTGGGGGCAGTTACTCAGATGCCGGTACCGGAGGTAGCCCTAAACTGCTTAGTGGGGTTTTGTAAAAGACCCAAACAGTTGAAGGCTAAATTGAAATTCTTAGATCTGGCACTCCTACTAGCGGTCAGGGCAATGACAATGAGAAGGAAATCCCCCCGGACATCCCAATTGTCTGTGTGACAGACAGACCTAGTGAAATGGGGCAGAGGGGAAGGGTCAGCCATGAGGAGAGAGGAAGAGAAAGGACACAGGAAATATCCCATAGCTTAGGACTGGGAGATAATGCTGATGGAGCCGGAGAGGATGGACCTCATGCAGTCACAAGGAGATATGGACTGACACTTACAAAGAGAATAGAGTTGGTGGGACAAGTTATTCCGGCACCCAGGGTAACGTACAGGACATAAGTATACCTACATTAGGATATGCATAGCTGAGTGAGGAATCAGAGGACACTACACTATAGCTGTATCACTGCGACCAGGAGACGAGGGTGGGACTGTTGGGGAGGGTAGGGAGGGAGATAAGGGCTGGTTTTCTTTTTCTTGATGTGTATAGCGGAGCTGCGAGACTTATACAGACGGTACCTACAGTGCCAGCACTGTACACAAATATGAGAATGTTGGACTTTATTATTGATGGTAAATAACCTTTGAGACAGCCCCACATGTTGTGGGGGAGAAGATATACACGGATGCAACAGTTCAGATGATTGACTTTTCAGCTTTGGGAGGGGTGAAAAGATAAAAACGAGACTGATGGAAGTTGTATGTATTAATATGTGAAAATTTCACCTTGATGCAATCAGTCTTGAATAAAGAGTTTAAAAACAAAACAAAAAAAACAGGAAAACTTACTGGGGCCAGCAGAGGAGCCCTCGGCAGACCTATCCAGGCCTTCCTGGTGTTGTTCCTGCTCCGCCGGCGCCGCTACCTCCTCCTGTGTCCTCTTGCCCCTGAGGGAAGATGATTGTTGTCAACCAAATCAAACATTTAAAAAAAACAATAACAAATTATTTCGGGGAAATAGACAACAATTGCACTAAATTTATTGACCCATATCTGATGTGGTCTACTAGGATATAGTATTGCTGGATTCGCGGACCGTCTACTTGGAAAGTTATGTAACTCACTAAACCAACTACAAAAAGGTTCTACTAGGACTAGCAGGCATCACTACGCAGCACGCAAAATGACAGACACAGTCCGTCATGATCACCACCACTATCTCTTTTTAGTGGCAGGAGTACAAAAGAAGGACTGAACTTGAGTCTCTAATGTCTAGCATTACGCAGTTCTGTAAAGTGCACTGATACATAATCATCGCCGAGGCTAAATGAGCACAACATTAAAAACAAGTAAGCATAGTAGCACTGCCAGTGAGCAGGCGAGCACCTGCAGTCACAGAAGCTTTTGAAACATTATTTACCTGCAATGTAATCAGCAGCATTCTTGCTCTTCGAAAAAAACAAATATTTGCAATATCATAATAACACAGAGCAGGAGAAAACAAAGTAGTGATTAAATAGCTACTACTACTGACCAAACACAGGGATCTCAACGCCAAGCAGGTTGAGCAGGCCGTGTTCCCGGTCCAGGATGTCGGACCACCGGTGCGTCGCCTGGTTGTAGGTGCGCCGGACCCCAGACTCCCGATACATGGCCCTGGCACACCTTCCCCCATAGCTTGTGACACACCCGGAACCCGTACCTGGCTTCAAGCCTGCCTTGGGGAGGTGGCGCTAGATGGAGAAAACCAGTGCAGCGACCTCCACCTCGCTGCTGAAACAAAGGATTGCAAAGATTAGGGGAGGATTGAAAAAGCATGCCCAGAACCATAGTAATGAATGAAAAACAAAATGGCCGCGCCCATTGCGACCTTGTGGGTAAGTTTGCGCGATATTTCCCCCGCGAGCACGCAGAAACGCACACAAACACGTAATTGCGCCCCGCACGTAGGAAATGACCAACGCGAGCATGCAACGAGCGCCCGGAAACGGAAACGGAAATACGCAACGCGAACACTGAAAACAAGATGGCCGCACCCATGGACGACCGCATAGTTAACTTCGCGATCGGCGTGCTGAAAAAAAACTGTGAACACGCAAAGCGCCCTGCGAACACGCAAAAATTTAAAAAATCCGCAAATAAGCACAAATTCGCAGATTTTGCAGACCACGAATTTGCTTTCGCACAAATTTGCGTACCCCAAATGTGCAAATTTTGCCCATACTTACTCCACTTCCACACAACAGCGTCTATTAGGTACACTAATGATTCAAAACTGTACATGCTGATTTAACATCAACAGGTGGGTCAGACAGTGCTGTATTTTTGCCTCTTTCCTGTTCACCTTATAAATTAACAATCTGAACAGGTTTTAGCGAATGCCAACGTAGACTGCCCGCAGGTTTGAGGCCGATCGCTCCCTGTTCAGCTATGTGCAGACAATCCTGTGTTAAGAGCAAGAACTGTGAGGGGTCTCCAAGCCCTTCTTAATTACTTTGAGGTATTTATGGATAAGTTATATCAAAGTATAAACATTGGTAAATTCCATGTAATGGTGGTAAGTCCTAGTTCCACAAAAACACAAACACAAAACAAAAACACAAAAGTATACAGACCCATGTGTTAGTGCATCCGCTGCCTCTCCCCCAAATACACATGCCATACAGGATCAGTACCCTTTGGGACCTGTACCCTTGGCTAACAAGAGGAAAAAAGGGAAAGGGTGGATTCTAGAGTAAAAAATCTTACTCACCGCTTCTCTTGGGATTCAGTGCCTCTGGATACCCACACAGACCACGAGGATAATTTGAGAGGGAGTGTGAAGATGCCGGATCTTCTGGGCAATTTTTACTTGAAAGTTGAGACTTTAAAAGCATTGTGGAGCCCATCATAACTAAGCCTGGGCAGATTTTAAAATTGGCCCAAGAAAATGTTATGAGCTACTCATCCTCTTCATTGTCAGATAATGGGGGGCACCATACTGAATCCGGTTGGAGGGTGCAGGCTGTGGACCTAATTCCCTGATGGGGCCTCAATAGGGGCTAGGCAACTTACCTAAACTGATCAGAGACACTGGCACATATGACCTTAGACCAGTGGTGAATTGAGAAGCTTTTTCTCAGGATAGATCTGCTAATGACACTCATTACCAGCCATCTTTGCAAGGGTTACATGGTAAGGACCCAACCCTTGCTGATAGAGCTGGCCTGGACTCACCCCTATCCGAGGTCATTATTAACCTTCCACCTGAAGCTACTCCATATGTGTGGTTGGTAGGCAATATGCCCCCTCTGCTGAATAATGGTGATGAGTGGTGTGTTCAACTACAAAATAAGGTACACATTGGTTGAAGACCCACTCCTCCCTGGCGACATATGTAGGTGACTGGATTAATATGGTGAGAAGAGTCAACTGGATTGATATTCATGCAAAAAGCAGGAGATCGTGTGATCATCAACCTTAACCAACCTAATGTTACTGCGCAAGTTGTGGCATTCATTGGACCTACAAATACAACTTCCAATGCTGAACTCCCTTTGGGGTTCTTTTACAAGCTAGATCTGATGGGTCATGAATGAAGGCAGATCCCCTTGCAGCGCAAAGTAAGGGGCATGGGCATCCAGGTCTCCTTCGCCTTAAACACTTCAAACAGATTTGCCTAAAATAAGCTTATTGGACTCTTGTGATTGACGTACCCAGTTTGACCCCCCCTGATACCCGACCTCAGGGCTTCTCCCCACGCTGACCTTGTTACATCCGTTGCTAACACCTAACCTCACCAATGAGAATATTGCAGTTTTAGCAGCTAAGACTGATGAGCCTTCTTGGCTTAAATATGTGAAGAATTTTAGAGTGATTTGGCTGCCAGAGACATGGGTCTCCACTAGTTGTTTACTAGAAGGGTAGAAAACTTTTCCAACCCTGTAGTTTAATCCAGATCAGGTTGGTCTAACGGTGACCTGGTTATCTTTGTGTCCCTGACTTTACAAGGAATTATTAAGTACAGGGGTTCACCAACTTACAAGCAATTTCACTTTCCTGTGTAGGTATGCCCTAAACATTGTTGTTAAATTTCTATAATGCTAAGCAATCACCCCAAGATTTCCAGAAGCTAGTTCACTTTGGAGTCCTTTCTAAATAATCTTGAAGGGACAAATGGACTTCAACACATGTTGTTGTGGCAGGGTATTTGAACTGTCATTTGTGTGAGATGTTCACTGCCCACTTCAGTGAGGCGGAAAAGATGTCTGCTCCTAAAGGGCCTCCACATGGAACATACTTCTCAAGGGAACCTTTTAACCTCCATCTTAAATGAGTACAATCTAACTTTCTTGTTTGAAAAAATGGTTCATTCAGATCCATCAAATGTTAATCCAACTTTCAAGGCAGGCGGTGCTCCTCATTTATTGACTTTGTTTAGGTTTCTTTCCCTATCTACTCCATGTTCTCATAGGTTAGAATAGATTATAGTAACTTTAGTGATCATAACCCAACATGTTTATCATTTAGCTGGGGATTGTCAAGGGGAGAGAATGATCACAGAGTTGGTGGAGCAAGGTAGCCAACATGTCAAAGAAGGAGGCTTAGGTGGAATCAGGTACCTGTAGAGTGTTTTAGTTAGAATTTCCTTTTAAGTTGTTCAAGCAAGCTTTCGACCTTTCTAAACCAAGCTCCATGCACAAATGAGGTCCTAGATGTTTTTGCTACCATTGCTAGCATAATCACAGAGACCCTTATCATCCAGCTGGCAGCTAAGTCTTTCTCTGGTCCTAAATGGTTTGATAAAGGCTGTTCGTAATCTTCCAGATATTTAAGAAGGGCACTAAAAGCTACTCCTAGAGATCCCACCCACATTACAACCTGTTTGAATTGATATAAGCTTGAAGTTAAGAGGCAGTAGTTAGTATGCTTTAAGGGATGCCACCTGGATCAATTTGTTGGATCCTCAATATCTCAAGAACAGTGCTAAATTCTGGGACATTATTAATCAACCTGTTAAAGCCCTCTCACTCTCACACCATACAGCAGTGGATGATAAGGTCTCCCACCTTAAAGGTGTTTATAATGGTGAGATAGGAACTGGAACCCAAAGGAATAAGCAGACTCTGGTTGGGTAGCCAAATCTGGTGTTTTCTCTGAACAAAGTTAGGAAGGGCATCGCCAGACTGACTAGAAAGAAAGCTCTGGGCCGTATGAGATTCCACACGACCTCTACCTGAGTGACCTTGACCTGTACACCCAAATGTTGACTCATATACTACATGCAGCTGTCTAGGTGCGCCCCCCCTCACCTCCATTTCTACATTTGTCACGATCTTTAAAAAAGATGACAGGGACAACCCTCAATGCTACAGACCAGTTTCTCTGATTTACTCTGTAGTTAAATTTGTCGGTTCCATCCTCCTAGCTAGACTTTTATCTTGGGCTGAGAAACGTAATATAATTTCGGGCCTTCAGTTTGGGTTCACTCCTCATAGATCAACTATTGATCAGTGACTAAAATTATATACAATAGTATGTAAATATATGGTGGCCCGTAAAGGATCCGTTCATCTCATGTTCCTTATTCTCACCTAAACCTTTGACTGGGTGAATAGAGACAATCTATGGTAGATTATCCTAATATGGGGGCTGACGGGACATAGCTATTTTCTTGAGGGACCTTCACTCCCACACAACAGCGTCCACTAGGTACTCCAATGATTCAAACTGTACATGCAGATTTAACATTAACAGGGCGGTCAGACAGTGCTGTAATATTGCCTATTTCCTGTTCACCTTATAAATTAACAATTTGAACAGGTTTTAGCGAATGCCAACGTAGACTGCCCGCAGGTTTGAGGCCGATCGCTCCCTGTTCAGATATATGCAGACGATCCTGTGTTAATAGCAAGAACTGTGAGAGGTCTCCAAGCCCTTCTTAATTCCTTTGAGGTATTTATGGATGAGTTAGATCAAAGTATAAACATTGGTAAATCCCATGTAATGGTAGTAAGTCCTAGTTTCACAAAGCACACACCTTTAAAGTGGGAAAGCAGGCCTTATCCCGGGTCAATGTCTTTTTTGTATTTGACTGTGTTGTTTGTTCAGGGATACACTTCACCCTTCTGCTCAATGTGAAAAAGGCTTTATTTAGAAAGGTACAATGCAGCAGTCTGGAGGTTTGCCGCTACATTGGGCATGAAGCCGATCAGTGCTTTAATGCAGGTTTATATGGAAGAGTGTGTTGCAAAAGCCTCCTATAGGAGTGCCATTTGGGAATATGTGGAGAATGATGCTCTACGGGTAGTAGAAAATAAGTTTTCGGGGTGACTTCTCAGTGTTCCACAAAGTAGCCAATCCTACATAATTCATGAAGAACTAAGGACAAAGTACCTGACATTCACTAATGCACTGCACCTGCTTATATTTTGGTTAGATACCTGGATTTAGGATGAACCGGAATGTGTCATGAGTTTCCACCAAGATGGTTGAAGACTTTGTGCCTCCTGGTCGGCTTCGGAGTTCACTTGGGGGCTCTGCTCCATTTTTTAATGTACCAGCATTTCGAGCCCAGAATATATGGGCGGAAGGTCAGCGCCACCTTTCTGGAAGATTTGCAAGCAATTTATGTGGGGCGCTGGCATGTTTTTCTTTCATGCAGCTGTTAATACGGAAAAGGTTGTTGGTGATAGGAAAAATTATACATTAATTTATGTGAACAAAGCCATATCTTTATTAACAAATTCATCCATTGTGAACTCGCCAATACGTAGACAGGCAAGCACTGAGACCTAAGCCATAGGTTACTGATTGATAGGTCACAGGTGGGGGGGCATGTTGCCGGTATAGGAACCCCTAGATTGACACCACAATGGTCAAGGGAGATTGGCCCTAATAAAGCACACATGCACTCCTAAAAATGCCATAAAGTCAGATGCCACATGAGTTAGGAGCATTTAGCCAATCAGGACACAGCAGGTGCAGTAATCACACACTCCCTATGCTGAATATCTGGACAGGTTACCCACTGGCCACATTGTGTCCATTCGAGGTTAAGGCCCACATGTATTATCCATTAGACAATTAATTAATGATTCCAAAGACAGCAATGTGCATTCCTCACCATACAAGGATTGTCAGAAATTTTTATAGCCTACATTGAACTGTTTAAAAGACAGCCACAGATCAATTGCAAATTGAGACAGTCCTCAGGCCCAGTGCCTGTAACTGTTCTCTTGGCTGTCACGTTTAATTAAACAAACTGTCCTTGTTTTGCCAAGTGCCTCTTGTCTCTTGTTTTGGTTTTGGGGGTCTCTTAGCAGGGCCAGGTGGTTAGTGCAGTGTTGGGCCAGTGATGGATGGTTGTAGGGAGGAGTGTGGGGAGAGGTGAGGGTGGGCTGTCGCAAGCATGAGTGGCGTTGGTACTTGGGTGGTCCTAATTGTGTCTCAGGTTGGATGATGTGGAATTCAATTCAGATTTTATAAATGTTCAGTATTTGTACTAGTCTAAAAGGATTAGTGGCAGTGGGGGGGGGTTGAAGAATTGGCTTGGGTTAGCTTGTGCTCGGCTACTAGTAGCCTCCGAAGGTCAGAGAGCCACACTTGAGCTTGGGGTGCTAAAGTTGACTTCCAGGATATGGTCAGTCTGCGTTTAGCAAGGCTGAGTGCTAGGTCTAGGGCAGCAGCGGCCGGCACAAGTAAACACGGTGAGGCGGGGTGGGGCGGGGCTGGGTGGGAGGGGGATGCCGACAGACGACCGAATAGGTATAATTAAATAAATAAATAATACATATTCCGTCGTCTATTTGCTTCCCCCTGCCACACCCTGCCCCACCCCACTGAATTTGCCTGTGCCGGCACCACTGGTCTAGGAATTGGTTGATGTTTTTACTTCTGTGTTGCGCTTTGTTATGCCTAGTAGGAAGTGAGGACCTTGTGCTGTAATTGTCATATCCATTGCCTCAGATAGTGTGGCAGCCAACATGTTCCAGTACGCTGTTATTTGGGGACATGTCCATACCATATGGATAAACGTGGCATCGGAGTTCTGGCATCTAGGGCATATGTCAGGTGAGGCTGCATACATGCATGCCAGTGTATGTGGGGTAAGGTATGTGTGATGGCGGTACTTCAACTGTGTGTACTTAATTCTTGCATTAGTGGAGATTGTCTTCGGAGACCCTATGCATTGTATCTACTGTTGATCGGTTAGTGTAATTGCCAGTACTGCATCTCAGTATTCTGTAAGTGGCGCTAGTAGCGGCATGGCATCTGGTATCAATTAGTTGTATAGGGTAGTAATTGCTTTCCTACCTGTACCATGTCTCAGTAGTGCTTGCAATAAATTTGATGTTCTAGGTTCATCTTGTGAGTTGCCCAACGTCTGGAGTAGCTGGTGTGGGTGAGTGACACATACAGTAAGAAGGAGCCAGAGGATATACCATAGTCATCCATCAGCGTGTCAAAGCGAGAGGCTTGAGTCTACGAGTAAGTCTCCCCGGGTAGATAGGCCATTTGCAGACCAATCTGCCCGTTCTGGGTACCTGACGCTAATATTTGGGTTGGGGAGTACCCCGAGGGGTACATCTGGGGTGTAGGGCAGAGGTGCGTGCCTTCGTAGTACATAGCAGGACCAGCAGCTGTGAGCCGTGGACATTAGGATGTTTCCCGATTCATCTGAGCTCACTGACTTTGATCCAGATAGCCACTCCAGCAGTGCAGGCTGTTGTAAGCCGAACACCCAGGGCCCCAACTCTGTGATATTTTAGCTCACTAGCCAGCACATTGGCCATTGTAGGTGTGCTGCTGCATAGTAGTACTCATAGTTGGGTGCTCCCAGACCGCCTTCCGTGACAGGGACACAGAACTTTTAAAGGGTGACTCTGGTTATGGACTTGCCCCAAAATTTTGTGTGAATTCTAATGGCCACCCGTTCGTCTGTCCCCAGGGTTTTGCCTCTCGCTAATTCCTGGATGGCTTTGGTTATCTCAGTTTCTGTGATGTGAGACTCTAGGGCAGTGTAGTGAGTTGCTATATCTAGGGAGATTGTAGCTACTGATTATCAGATGGTGAGGGGGATCTGTACAGGAGGTGTAGTATTGGCAGGAGGCTGACCACTGTGTTGGTGTTCGAGGCCCTCCTCTACCTGCAGGCTATACCTAAACCTCATCCCTGGTGGTCCAGTGGACCTCTCACTCTCTCTCTTGTTTTGTTTTCCTGCCTGCTTTTCATTTTCCATTTTTCTCCCTTTTACTGTTACTCTCTATCTTTTTTCCATCCTCCTTTCACTTTTCCCTTGCTACTCTGTGTGCCTCTCACCCGCTTTCTTTCTCACTGCTGCTGCCCCTGTGGCCCCTCCCCCCAAGGGAGACCAGCACAAGCCAGTTTCCCCTCCCAGCTCCCGCCTCCCAGCTGTCCAGCCCGCCCCGATCCCTACTTAATGGCGTCCACTGTGCGGCCACGCAACGAGAGCACTGCTGGCGCGCCAAAGGCAAGCCCATCTGCGCATGTCCGCACCTGACGGCGACCTGCACTAGAAACCCTGGACCTCCAAACCGGCAATGCTTTAACCAAGCTGCACTCTACATACTCAATCCAGGTCACAAGAACAACTGCAAGCTAGCTTCACCAGCCGACACCCACGGACACTTCAGCTGTCACCGCTGCCACTACTCCTGCAGCACCGCCAAGACCACAGACCCGGCACAACCCACCCACAACCACACCAAAGACCCTGCAATGCATCCTCCTCAATGTCAGATACCTCGACAAACACGACATCGAAATCTGGGAACTCCTCGATAGCACCACCCCGGACGTCACGTTCCTCACTGAAACCTGGTTCAACACACCTCGGGACCTGACATCGCCATCGCCATTCCCCAAGGATACAAGATCTCCCGGAAGGACCGCCCCACCTGCCCTGGGTGGGGAAATCGCTATTGTCCATAAGTACAACCCTCCGACTGAGTACACTTACAACGAGCCCACAGACCTGATGGACCACCTACACTTCAACATACAGGCCCACCCTGTAACCACCCTCCCGGGAGCCCTCATCTACTGCCACCCCGGAACCTGTAGACCATTGACCAATGCCATCACAGACAGCATAACCCCACAGGCAATCATGTCCAACAACTACACCTTGCTGGGAGACCTCAACTTCCACCTCGACAACCAGCAAGACCCCAACACCACATCCCTCCTGGACAACCTACAAACATTGGACTCCCCCAGATCGTGATGGAACCCACACAATCAGCAGGACACACCCTCAACCCTATCTTCACAACAGCAAACTTCACCACTTTCAGCCACACCAGTGAACTCCCATGGACAGACTATCGCTGCATCCATTTCACCTTCAGTACACCCTTCACCAACAAAACCCAGCACCTGCTCTCAGGAAGAAATTGGACCGAAATCACTGACGACCAGCTCACCACCACACTCAGAAACTCCACCCCAACCATCAAGGACAACGACGACCACGACACCACAGCCCGAAACCTGCACAGATGGATCTCCGACTGCACCAACACCTTAGCCCTCCTCAAGAAGAAGAACAACAAACATGCCAGGAAAGCCAGCTGGTTTACCATCGAACTCTGAGAGTCCAGACACACATGCCGCCACCTCGAAAAGGCCTGGAGAAACTCCAAATCTACAGAGGCCCACAACAACTTCAAAGCCGCCACCAACGCCCACCACCAACTCATCAGCAATGCAAGAAGGAAAGCAATCGAAGACAGAATCTCCACGCATGTGCACACACAACAGAAAAGTACTCTTCAACATCATCAAGGAGTTCGCCCAACCAATCAGCGAGTCTACAGACATCCCTCCCTCGCAAGACCTCTGCGACAGACTCAGCACCTTCTTCCACCACAAAATCAAGAACATATACAACAATTTTGACTAAGATAGCAAACACACAGAACCCACAGCTACCACCCGACACCTTGAAGCCAACGATTGACAGCTGGACAACGTTCACCACCGAAGACACACTGAAGATGATGAAGTCAATCCACTCCGGGGCCCCCACTGACCTCTGCCCCACCACATCTTCAACAGAGCCGCCGACACCATTGCTCCCATGCTTCGCTGCTCCATCACAAACGCCTACTTCCACTATGTCTGGAAGCACGCTGAGATCAACCCCCTCCTGAAGAAACACTTGGCGGACCTCACTGACCTCAAAACTACAGACCCAGCTCCCTGCTCCGGTTCCTAGCGACAGTCATTGAGAAAGCCATCAAGAGCCAACACGCCACCTTCATCGAAGAGCACAACATCTTTGACTCCTCCCAATCCGGCTTCAGAAAGAACCACAACATGGAAACCACCCTATTCGCAGCAACAGATGACATCCGCTCCCTCCTGGACAGAGGAGAGACAGTGGCCCTCATCCTCCTCGACCTTTTAGCTGCCTTTGACACAGTCTCTCACCGCATCCTAACACGCAGACTACACGGCGAAGGGATATGGGACAAGGCCCTCGACTCAACCCGCTCATTCCTCTTCGGCAGAACGCAGCGGGCCAGACTCCCTCCCATCCTCTCGGACCCCACTCTAATCACCTGCGCAGTTCCCCAAGGATCCTCCCTCAGCCCCACGTTATTCAACATCTACATGGCTTGGCTTGCCCCCATCATCAGAACCCACAGACTCAACATTGTTCCATACACAGACAAATGAATGAAGAGCAGCTGTCTACAACTCAACACAGACAAAACAGAAGTACTCATCATTGGCCCACACCCGGAAGCATTGAACGACACCTGGTGGCCTCCCGCCCTAGGATGTCAGCCCACCCCCAAGGTTAACGCACGCAACCTCGGAATCATGCTGGATTCCAAACTTAAAATGGACTGCCAGATCAACATCCTCCTGCTTCCACACCCTTTGCCTCCTATGTCAGACCTGCAAATGGATCCCCTTCGAACACAGAAAGATGTCACACACGCCTCATCACCAGTAGACTCAACTATGGCAATCCACTCTGTGCAGGAATAATCTAAAAGCTCACTTGAAAACTTCAAAACATCCAGAACGCCGCTGCTAGACTAGTCCTTAACCTGCCACACCACCTAGCACCTGCGCACACTCCAATGGCTCCCCATCGGGGCAAGAATCACCTTCAAGACCCTCACCCACACACACAAGGCCCTCCACAAAACAGGACCAGCATACCTCCATAGTCAACTGACATTCCACGCAACCCAAAGGACACTACGTTCAGCCCAGCTCTCCTACACAGTGGTCCTTTGCATCAGGAAGTCCAGATCAGGAGGCCGCTCTTTCGCCTTCCTCATAGCCAGAGCCTGGAATGCCTTCCTGCTCCACCTCAGACAGATGACATCACTCCCCAACTCCACAAGGGAACTCAAAATATGGCTCTTCAATAGACTGCCTACCACCCCCAGTGCCTTGAGTTGAGACCCTTACCGATGAGTAGTCGCGTTCAACAAACCCATGACTGATTGATTGATCTCAGCCTGTGTATTGACCAGCCGACCCTCGAGATTATAAATGGCAATGATGAGTGTTCGAGATGAGTCCGTTTTCAGTAGCCACCCTAGTGTACTGCCCGCTTTGTTCCCTTCCGGATGTTTTGTGGTTAGGTATTGTTTATAATCCAAGGCACACAGTCGGTCAAGTGTTGTTTTATGGGCTGACTTAGCTTGGGCCAGTGGTGTATGGAATTTGGTGGTGCAGGCAATGCAGTAAAAACAGTGGCAATGCCCAACTCCTGTACCCAGGCCAATACGCCAATGAGCGAACAGCCATCAGCACTTAACTGTGATTCAACAGAGATTTTGGATGAAGAAGAGGAAAAAGAGGTAATAGAGAAAGAAGTAGAGAGTGAAAAAAAAGTAATACAACAATGGTTCTGTAAGAGTCACTCGAAGTGGATGGAGACCTGTGGCAGCATGGTGAGCTCGGGGTGCCTGCTTGTTAGTGTTTTTGTGCTGGGCCCTAGATGTCCTTGTTGAGCATTTTGAGGCCAAGGGATCCAGTGTCGGCCACAGTGGCACCTACACTAGCAGCACGCTAAATAGATGGTCTTTGTTAGACCTCTTCACATTAGGTTGTCCGTTGTTTGTGGAGTGACAGTGGGGCCGTCGCTCATTACCGCAGTCTGCTGGGTGTCTGTTAGTGATGGGATGTACTCTGTTTGATATCCCACGTCCGACCCCAATGGCGATGGGGGGGCTAGGGGTTCCATATCTTTCAGCATTCTTTACTGTCTGTGCTCTCTCTCTCTTGCTGTCTGTGCTGTGGAGGGTCCCTGTGGCTGGCGCTTGCTAGGTGATCCTTGGCTTCTCTGCATTTGCGACTTCTGCCGAGGTTCAGCTGCTGCCCCCATGTGCTGCGCTAGCCCTTTCCATCCAGTCCCACACCTCCTCTGGCATAGGGCAGAAGTTAGTGCTACCATCATATTGTGTCCGTAGGGTGGCCGGTAACTGGAGAGCGTATTTCACATTGTGCTCTCTCAGGCTCTTTTTTACGCTGAGGAATGAGGACCTGCGTCACTGCACTTCAAGAGTGTAGTCCTGGTATACGATGGAATTTCAACCATAAACTGGCCTCGATCTCTTGTCACTTGTAGTATCTGGTCTTTATCGCTGTAATTGAAAAGACATGCCACCACTGGTCTTGGAGGATTTTCTGGATGGGCGGGCACACTAGGGTCCCTTTCAACCAAGAAGAACTTGGAGTGTTGAAGGACTGGGTTCTGTAGGACCCAGCGGTGCCAGGGCACAACACCTGAAACCTTCGTGGGTAACCTGCTCCGGCGTACGAATCACAGAGACACGGGACACTTCCTTCGGCATCAAAGATTCAAGGTTTATTTACTGCAGGGAACACAGAAGTCACGACAAGTACACCACGTGCAACTTGGGGAGACTGCTTCAAATTGGTTCTGTGGATCGCTCCTTTTATACAGTTTTTACCCATAGGATAACATGGCACACAAAAGTTTACAACCCGGTTCTCATCATTATCCCCCAGAGGGGTCGCTTTGGTCACTTTGAAACACATGAGGTCCGGAACATAAGTGCGGAAACATTTGGCGGTTCCCAACTGTAAAAACCCATCTTCCCACCATTAGCAAATTCCAATCAGCAGTAAAACAGATCGAAGTAGGAACAAAGACAGGTGCAGGGGAAGACGGAGACAGTGGGGAGATCGGAAAGGGTGTAAAAGGGGAGGTATCGAGAAACACAAGATACGGGCATCAAAGGGACGTGCCTAATGAGATGCACGGCTGAGACAATAAGTCCGTGCGGCAAGATGAGCCTCGAGCGGCGCCATCTGCCTTACAGTAGCAACCCCCTCGTCATAAAATAACTTACAAAGGACATGTGTCTTCCGCAAATATCTTGGGAGTCCCAGGGCCGCGAAGCGGACAGCGTCCGTTCGCTGGCTACTTGAGGGCAAGAGACAAAATGGATGCCGTATCTAAGATGGAACCCGTGGGTACAGATGAAAAACCCACATAACAAACAAACGGTTTAAGCTAGCACAGCGAAACTGCGCACACTTACTAAACTCGTCATTTGCGGTTCATAGATACCAGACTCGACCATATTCGTGCGAGTCGAAAGCACCACTTACAATTGTCACGGAACCTCAGTGTTTGCCCATAAGGATCTCATCTGTGAACCAGGATTCGAGATAGAGTTCCTTGCTTTGACCCCCGATGCATTCAGGAAGGATTACAATTCTTACATTATTTCTGCATGATCTTCCTTCCTGGTCTTCCCCCGGTTTCTGAGGTAGTCCTCTTCCTTCTGTAGTGTTCTAATTTGTTCTTCTGCCCCTTTCACCATGTGTCTCAGGACTGCCAGTGTTGATTCGGAGGCCTTGACCCTATCCTTTAGTTTTTTGTGGTCTTCACACATGAATCCTATTTCAGTGCATAGTAGGTCTATCCTAGGGCCCAGTGTGGTTTGGATTTGCATGACGACCACCAGGAGTTAATTGAAGTAATGTAAATGGTCAAATAGGACTTCTGATGTTGGGTTTTAATTATGGTTGGTGTCAGTTAGGTGGTTGGCACGGTCTGTCCTACCCCCTACCTAGGCCTAAGGCTTGTCTGGTCTGTTTTTCCCCATCTTGTACAAGTTTGCGCAGTGTTCTGAGAAGTTGAGACTGGGATGCTGACGCAGTATTCAAAGTGGAAATGTGGTGGCTATTTGTGGGCACCTAGTTCTGCCCCACATCTATCCTGCTGTTCCCCAGGAATGTCTACGCCTTCTCCTGCAGTACAGCCGGGCAACTGTCATATGCTTGCAATCTGTCATGCACTGTAGCAGAACTCGCACTCCTATGCCGCCACCCCCAGCCAAACCAGAAGAGGGCCTGCATTGCTTGCCCAGAATGTATCTGTTATGTGGCAATATCTACGCAGTTGGAGAGGCAGTCTTTTCCTCGGACTGCACCTGAGTGCTGAGGATGGTGAATCAATGTGCGCTACAGGTTAAGGTTGATGCCTGAAAGTTATGGGAGATTTCACAGGCCACAACACAACCCGGCCAACAGGGCCTGGGCTGAGCCACTGCTTTCCTTCTGTCCCCCACGCCAGCCTCTAGTGTCCAATCATGTGCGGTTCGCAGTGGCCTTAGGGTACCACCTGCTCTCCATGCCTTGCAAGGTCTATGCCACTGCAGTGTCTCAACTTGTTTTAAGTTAGCTGCATGACTGTGCTCTTCTGATTCAGCTAAGGTCAAAGGACAGGGCCCTGGTCGGAGGCCAAGGCCGCAAGTGCCCATGGAGAGTAAAGGATCGGGTCCCGTGGCACGAGGTTTAGGCGCCAAAGACCAAAAGAAGGCATACCTCACCACCTTACTGTCATGCGAGTGCTCACCAGTCTCTCGTACTCCCGGCAGTTAGCATCGTTTAGTTCAGCAGTCTGTTGTGGTTAGGATCCTTATACCGCAGGCACCTTTAAGACATTCTGCCCAGGGGCCTGGCAACGAAGGTGGTTCCTGCAGACCAGTACGGGGTCGGGCGAGGTTGTAGCTGGTTCCACCCACCTGCACACAATGCCGCTCAGAGCAGCGCATCTTAGTGCTTGTCACCGATGTCAGAAAGGCTCTTCGGGTCACGGCTCTGGCTGTCGGGCCTTTTTTCGCCGCAGTCCAGTAGCTCACCAGAACATTCCGGCATCTGCCAGCGGATCTGAATTTTTTTGTTGAAAAATTTTTTTGTTGACTACGAACATTTTTTTTGTTGACAGCGGATCTGAATTGCCAACTCGGCGTAGGCTGATGTTGGCTGCTCCTCATGGATCTCGCAGTCTGATCCCCCCTAGGGGTCGAGGGTAGAGGAAACCCAGTCCAGGTTCCCTCAGGGCCATGGTGACCTGCCTGTATTCACAGCATTGGGGGAGATTTCGCGTGGATATCAAGATGTTGAGCGGGTCTGGCTCAGAGCTGTTCAAAAGTGTCCTATGCAGACGCATCTTGGCCACGCCCCCCAAGACCCTCTCTGTCTTAATGGAAAGCTCTAGCAACTTTGGGTTTGAGAGTTGTGTACTTCAGAATCTAGAACTGTATCTAAAAAAACCTCTGTTTTGGTCAAGAGACCAACGAAGGATTTTTACTATCCCTCCGAAACACCTCCTCCATTCACCCTAGAAGATATTATGAAGGAAATAGGAGACTTGCAATCCTTCATTGTGAAAATCAATGCTTCCATTATACGCACTGAGAAGAAATATCACTGCTATTAAGCAAAGGAGTAGAGAGGTGGAAGATTCAATCCCCGAGGTTTCTCGCTTGACAAAGAAAATAGAGCTACTCAAAACAAATGACAGAAAACTTAGAGAATAGGAATCTCAAAAACAACGTATGTCTTTATGGAATCCCAGAGAACTCTGAAGGACAGAACATGATTTCCTTTCTGTAAAGGATTGTCCATTCAATTGTACATTTACCTGACCACAGCCTACTTAATATTCAAAGGACACACCGTTTGGGCCCCAAACCATTTGCTACATTTTCAGATCCGAGACCTACAGGCATTATTATTCTTTTTTTGCAGCACACTGATTTATTTCACATTCTGCCTCAAGCCAAACAAGCGGGCCCACTCCAATGGTCAGGTATCAAGGTCTTTGATGCTCAGGATATTTCCAATGCAACGGCTGCAAGAAGAAAATACTTACTGAAATTTAGACCACCAATAAAATCCTTAACCATAAGATATGGCCTAATCCTCCCATGGTCTTTTAAAATGACTTATAAAGAGAAATCCCATATTATTGAGGATCCAGCTAAACTACAGGTCTTTTTACAACAGTATTGTCTCGAAGACATGGAAATGAATGCTAAAACTAACACTTGATTGTCATATATGCCTTCTCTTTTATTTATCTTTAATCACATAATGCTCTTTCTCATTTAGATATTGTTCACTTCTGAATTTTGTATCCTGTGTAACCCATATTTGTTCCACTGTATTTCAACACCAGTGTATTATTTGGTGCATGTGTCTTGTCCAGTGCGTACCGTCCCTTCATTGTGCGGGCTGTCCCCACAGCTTCCCAACTTTCATGACAGATACTAAGTTTATTGTTACGCTTTTTGTCCTATTGTACTTACCTTTCTCAAAAATGTTTTATATCACACAGTACCTGTATGCCTCTGCTTTTAATTTCAATATCAATGGTGTGCACATTGTATCTCATTTAATTAGACTGCAGTGCCAGCATGCATTACTTCAAGAGACTCACCTCACTGAAGAAGACATTAACAAGCTGAAAAAACAATGGGTAGGCAAACTTTTCTTTTCCTTTTCTTGACAAAATAACAATGGGGTAGTCAATCTAAGTCATAAAAGTTTAAATGTCTTCCTTATTTCCCATGAAACTGATAAGGAAGGTTGGTTGGTTTTGGTATGACTTACTAGTGATGGTGATTCAAAAAAGAGGGACAATGGGGCAAGTTTAAAGAGGTCCAACATATGTGCCCCAACTCATATGGTGCGCAGGAAGGGTATGAAGTTCCCCTAAGTAGAGAGAGAAGGAACGGAGAGATGCTGAAGAGAGTGAGGGTTATGACTAGCCCTATACTGTAGAGGAAGGGGGATTCCCTTATTTGGAACTAGGCTCTCACACACCTAGCAAGCTAGGTGAGCCTACCCCTCGTCAGGTCGGCCATGCAATACCTGACAGGCACCCAGTAAGGGGCTCTTTTGTTTACTGCTGATTCCATTTTTTATGTTGCTAGTTTTTTAAAGGCTGTGATGCGATGGAGGATTGACTAACCATATCTCCGTTTCTATGTTGATTAACTTGTAAAGTATTCAATTGTTTTTTTCATTGTGTAGTAAATTACAATACTTTTTCTAGTAACTGAGGTGCCCACTGAGGGAACCTTGTCGATTGTAATCTGCATAGTCGCCACTGCTTTGTAGTTCTTTAATGCACTTGCACCGATGTCCGTGATTTTATCAACAAACAAAGCGCAACTTGACTGTGCGGTATTCAGAATTACATTTCATTCACTCTGCATTTCGCCGTAGCCTTACCTGCCCCCTACTCCCCGGTCCACCACAGGTGATCCCGTTTGTGCAAAGGGAGACTCGGGCTAAAAATCACGCTGACACCGGCATGGACGTCATCTTGGGAGTGTAGAGTTAGCGGTATAGTCGCTCGCTCCACTTCAGGAAGACAGCGTAAAAGCAAGGTGGGCCCGGTTGCGCTGCAGTTAGTTACTGAGGTACGCGCTGAGGGAACCTTCAGCCTGATTCATCAAGGTACCGTTTTGCGAGTCTCTAATAGAGAATCATAAGGAATCGCTATTAGAGACTCGCAAAACGGTATTCATGTAGGAATCGCAAAATAAAATGCGATTCCTACAAATTCCTTATTTGCGATTAGCAAATTGCTAATCGCAAATAAGGAAAAACTCCCCATTCATTCCTATGGGTCAAAAGGCACATAGGAATGAATGGGGAGTATTCCTTATTTGCGATTAGCAATTTGCTAATCGCAAATAAGATAGCAATTTGAAGGGTGCCAGGGGTGTCCAAAGGACACCCTGTAGCACCCCTTAAATGCACATTCGAACAGGTGTTGCGCACACATATGTCCAAAGGACATGTGTGTGTGTAACATGCAAAAGAAAAAAATGCACTAAAGTGCTTTTTACTCTTTTTTCGCAATTTACCACCAAGTCAGACTTGGTGGTAAATTGCGACCAAATATTGTGATTTTGCATTTTCTAATTGGTTGATGAATTGGATTTAAGGAATCTCTATTAGAGATTCCTTAAATCCAATTCCTCGCAAATATGCGATTTCGGTAATAGCGATTTTTGCATTTGGGATGATGAATCCCAAATGCAAAAATCGCACTCGCAAAGGGCCAGATTCTGAGAATCTGGCCCTTTGCGAGCGCATATCAGCTTGATGAATCAGGCTGCTTGTCAATTGTAACCTGCATAGTCGCCACTGCTTTGTAGTTTTTTAATGCCCTTGCACCACTGTCCGTGATTTTATTACCAAACAAAGAGCAACTTGACTGTGCAGTATTCAGAATTGCATTTTGTTCGCTCTGCATTTCGTCGTAGCCTTACCTGCCCCCTACTCCCTGGTCCGCCGCGGGTTCTCCGTTTGTGTGGAGGGAGACTCGGGCTAAAAATCATGCTGACACTGGCATGGACGCCATCTTGGGAGTGTAGAGTTAGCGGTATAGTCGCTCGCTCCACTTCAGGAAAACAGCTTAAAAGCAAGGTGGGCCCGGTCGCGCTGCAGTTAGTAACTGAGGTGAGCACTGAGTGAACCTTTTCAATTGTAACCTGCATAGTCGCCACTGCTTTGTAGTTTTTTAATGCACTTGCACCACTGTCCGTGATTTTATTAACAAACAAATTGCAACTTGACTGTGCGGTATTCAGAATTGCATTTTGTTAGCTCTGCATTTTGCCGTAGCCTTGCCTGCCCCCGACTTCCTGGTGCGCCGCGGGTGATCCCGTTTGTACGGAGGGAGACTCGGGCTAAAAATTTTGGGAGAGTAGAGTTAGCGGTATAGTCGCTCGCTCCACTTCAGGAAAACAGCTTAAAAGCAATGTGGGCCTGGATGCGCAAAGGACGTGCGCAGCGGGCGCACCGTCTGCGCCCGTTCGCGTCCAGCCGGGACCAGGGGATAAAGTACAGCTCGGAGGGACTACGCTGCTTAGTAGGTCCTAAGAGGGAAATATGTATAAATCCTTCCCACTGTCCTTTGACCCGTCTAAATGCTCTAAATGCTCACACTGTGGTTTCCACCTAACTACAGACCATCACCCCCCCCAACCAACCCACAGAGATACAAAACGTTTCTACTAAGCTGCAGATCACTGCCTAGACACACAGTCAAAATCTCCATCCTTCTTGAAGAAGAGTCACCTGAGGTGCTTTTCCTCACTGAGACATGGCTTACTCCTAATTCTGACCCTGATCTCGTCCAGGCTTTGCCCAGTGGCTATTCCATAGTGAGACTGGATCGCCCCGTAGGGAAGAGGGGCATGATAGCCATTATATATAAACACAATCTAATTTGCCGTTTAATGGGCAGCCCCATTCCAGACTGAGAAAATGCGTTTTTCTCTATCGCGTTTTCCCCTGCCCTCAAATTCTCGGGCATCTTATTATATCGAACCCCAGGTCCGTTTGGGAATTTTTGTAAATTATTACCAGACCTGGCCACAAACTTAGCCAGCTCCTCTGCTAACTTTACCATATTAGGGGACTTCAACCTCCATTTTGACGATCCCCTACAGACATCGGCAATGGAACTCTCTAAGGACTTAGCTATCTTTCAATTTCTACAGAGAATTAGTGAACCTACTCATACAAAGTGCCATCTAGTAGACCCTATCTTCTCAAATCTGGATGACCTATTAGGGGGGAAACCCATACCGGTCCTGTGGTCAGACCATTTTCTTATACCGTTTACATGGGCACCACCTCAAAGATTAACCCCTAAAAAGAAACAAAACCCGCCCCCTCCGTAGATGTGATTATGGCCAAAGACAATTTCAACAATTGGCTTAAAAAATCTTTAGATGCTGCTGTCCCGGTTAAAAGTATGAAAATTAAAACAGGAAACACAGAAAAACCATGGTATTCACAGGTTTTACGGAGTCTAAAGCAGAACTGCAAAAAACTGGAAAGAGCCTGGAGGAAGAGTTTCTCCACTGACTCAAAGAAAAATTATAGAGAAAGTATCCACCTCGACAAAGCCGAAATCATAACAGCACAGGCAGCCTATTACGAAAATAAAATCCTAGCCGCGCACAATTAAACTCGCAAGATCTTTAGTATTTCTATATCCCTCTCGAAGGTTTCACCTTCACCTGCCACCCTCAGTACATCAGGGGCACAATGTGTCAAATTAGCAGAATTTTTTTCCACAAAGATCGAAACCATTTTTTCCTCATTTCCCCCTATTAAAAATGATCCCCCAGTCCCCCTACCTGAGAAAAATCAACCTATCCTAGACATAATCCCGGCATTGGAGATGCCAGTATTAGAAAGTCTCCTCTCCAAGGTAAAGATCCTGCCCCGCTTTGGATACTGAGACAGGTGGCGGGCGTGGTCTCTCCTGTGATCCTTGACCTATTTAACATCTCACTTTCCTCAGGGGTTGTCCCCCCGCATGGAAGGAAGCTATGGTAAAGGCTCTTTTGAAGAAGCCCAGCTCTGATCCCTCCACTCTAGGAAACTACCACCCCATCTCCTTACTCCCAGGGATTAGCAAAATCACTGAAAAATACGTTAACTCTATACTGTCCTCTTTTTTGGAGACTCATCATCTTCTCCATCAGACTCAGACAGGCTTCTGCCCACTACAGGGTACAGAGACTGCCTTGCTCTTAGTAGTGCAAGAATCTAGGAAAATAGTAGATTCCGGTGGCAGCGCAGTGGTCCTGCTTCTCCACCTCAGCGCAGCGTTGATACCGTAAATCACCAGATCCTTATCCATAGGCATAGCAAATAAGTTATTACTGTAAGTGCCCTGGTTTGGCTCCACTCCTTTCTAGATAATAGATCTTTCTAAGTCTTTGAAAATGAGGTGACGTTCAAAAGAACTCCCCTTCGCTGTGGAATGCCTCAAGGATCATCCCTGAACCCTACTTTATTTAATGTGTACACCTTCACCCTCGCTGAGGCAGTTCTCTCCTTTGGAATACATATAGTCGCCTACTCAGATGACACGCAACTGGTGATTGGGCTCAACAGATCGGAAAACACCCCCCTCCATCAGCGTTCATGCCTGGAATAAATTGCGACCTGGATAAGACTCTTTTCTCAAATTAAATGGGGAAAAGAGTGAAATTATGATTCTGGGTAATCGCTCTCCACTTGAACTGAAAGAAATATGGCCTGCCTCTTTAGGCTTAGCCTCTACCTCCAAATCCCAGTTAAAGAGCCTAGGCGTCTGGATCGACCAAGATCTTACATTTAAAATCCAGGCACAGAAAACGGCCGCTTCATGCTATGGCGTCCTGCAAATGATTCGGAAAATCCTTCCTCTCCCGCCATTTCAGGCCAAGAAAATTATGGTCTAAGCACTTGTCCTGTCCCGACTGGACTATGCAGACCCACTCTACCTAGGGCCCCTGCTGCCACCTTTACAAAATTACAAACCATCCAGAATAAGGCCACAAGACTTCTACTGGGCACTCCCAAACATCAATCAGCCAAACCTGCTCTGAAATCCCTGCACTGGCTCCCAGTCCAAGAGAGAGCTAAGTTCAAATCCCTATGTATTGCCCATAAATCTCTTTCTCAAACTGGTCCACCCATTCTTCAAAATATCATTCAGCCCTATGAGCCCAACAGAAGTCTTCGATCCAAAACCCTGAACCTGGCCACTGTCCCCAGGATTAGGAAGACAAGAAGTGGAGGTCGACAATTCTCGCTTAATGCTGCTAAACTGTGGAACTCCCTACCCCATCATCTGCGAGCAGAACCTAATCATCTCTCCTTTCGCAGATCCCTAATAACACTATTGTTTCCTTAATCTGCCTCGACATCTCATTTTTGCTACTGCAAGCGCTGGGATGCCTCCGGGTAGTCATGCGCTATATAATGTTATTCAATTCAATTCTGTAGAGGTAATCAAAATTGTTCATTGATTGAACGGGGGAAGCCCCTGTACCAGCAACAGCCAGGAAAGCAGAAAAAGAGAGGAAAATTCAGCAGAGACTATCTATTTCCGTCAACAACTGACTGGCTTGAAATGTTTATGGATCGGTTGACTAACGATATCTTAGTTTCTATGTTGATTAACTTGTAAACTATTCAATTGTTTTTTCTTTATGTAGTAAATTACAATTCTTTTTCTGTACAGTTAATCAAAATTGTTCATTGATTGAATGGGGAAGGCCCCCGTACCACAATAGTCACAATCACTATCTAGCTAAACCACAAAAGGCACTAAATTAATATGTGCTGAAACCTCTAGTAGCTTTGCACAAACGCAGTCAGGCTTAACTTGTGTAAAGTATTTATGTAGCACAAATACATTAATAAAGATAAAACACAAGAAAAATCCCACACCAAATTAGAAACATTAAAGGAAAATGTCATTCATTATTTTATACCAAAACAACAAACATCCAATCAGTTGAAATAGAGTTATGAATTTTTAAAGTTTAAGGTCAAAACTAGCAGTAAAAATCGGAAACTATGGTAAACCGCGATGGACAGCTTGTAGAATCCAAAAGGTGTAGTTCCACTTCCCAACTAGGCCCACCTCATCCCTCTATTGTGTGGCTGTCTGGAAAGAATTAACAAAGTACAGGTGCCAAATACATCCACTCATGTAACCCACAGAAGGCTGCCGGCAATAACTATTTTGGGGCAGGAAACTGGCAACTTTCTAAAAGTAGCATTTTTAAATTTGTAGTTTAAAACCCAACTATAAAGAGGATTTTTAATGACAGTTAGACATCAAACATGAAATGCATGTCTGTTCCGGATCAAATGTTAGCACTGATTACATGTAATAAGGAAACCCAATGTTATTCTATGAGAGGTAGGCCTCACAGTAGTGAAAAAGGAATAGAGGAGTTTTTCACTAAGAGGACATGTAAAACCTAAAGGTTCATGTCCAAGCTTTTAATTGCAATGCACCCTGCCCAATGTAAATGTAAATTGATACTTGTATAGCGCACTACTCACCCGCAAGGGTCTCAAGGCGCTTGTACGAATACCGCTGTGGAACCCATCCTGGCTTTCCCTGTGAGGCGTCCACTCCTGGACACCCCCAAGGTGGAGGCCAGGCATCCTTAGCGTTGTGGGGGCTGTTGTGGAGATTAAGCAAGCTATTGCCCAGAGTTGCAGAGTGGGACTCAGTGATTGGAATAGGCACCAAGGCGAGAATTATCTGGTCCATGGAATTTTTGAGCCCAAGACCCGCCGAGGCGGGGAATTGAACCCTGGTCCCGGGCTAGACCTCTGAATCAGGGTCTGCCGCTCTAACCATTGAGCCACACTTCTCCACCGGCTATCTAGGACCTACCTTAGGGGTGACATATATGCAATAAAAGGAGATTTTAGGGCTTGGCAATTGGGTCATATTGCCAAGTCGAATTGGCAGTTTACAACTGTATTTAAGCTGCAATTGCAGTATTGGCACATTTTATTAAGGGACTCCTTAAGTGGGTGTCACAATAAGTGCTGTTGGCTCACTAGTACCATTTAATTTGCAGGACATGCATACATGGTATACCACTCCACAAGGTAATTAAATATGCTGATCAGGTGTAAGCCATTTTTACTCTGTTTAGGTGAACCAGCACAAGCACTTTAGCATTAGTTAGCAGTGGTGAAGTGTCCTAAGGTCAACAAAAATGAATCTCAACAAAAAAAGAAAGGCAAAGGCATAAAGTCTGGGGGAAGACAGGAGGATGTCTGCATGATTGATTTTATATTGCCTCACTTGACGTACATCTGTGGCGGGCCACTCACCTGAAAACCAGACAGTTATGATGGGGTGATGATATTCCCTGATTCCCTGTGAGGGCTAAAGGGGTAGCAATATGTCTACACACTGCTCTCCCAGGAGTTCCCAAGGGGAAGGGTGTTTAGGATGAGAAAAAAGAAATACCTGCTTCTACAATGAGGCGTTATGTCAGAACTGCTGGGGTCTGGTTACAGTAGCAACTTGTTCTCTGGATCCTGGCCCATCGGACTCTGAGTTTATTCTACTTAGTGATGTTTTATTTTGTAAGGAGAAGTATGTGGTTAATACCATTTAGGGAGAGGAAGAGGGTAGCATTAAATATTAGCATGCATAAGTTAGTAAAATACGCTAAATGCCAAAGAAGTAACATGAGAGATTCATTGATTTAAAAGATGGCAAAATAACAGGCAACCTGGTGAAATTCAAGGAAAAAACTAGATCACAATATCCAGTTCAAATATCCAGTATGCAGTTCTGTCACATCTTAACTCTGGTGTTTTGTTCTAAGTCAAGCCATACCATAACAGAAAGTCTCAGAATTTGTCATCTGTAATAGTCTCAGTGTTCACTTTCTTAATGGTGCTGCTATTTGAAGAAATACGTCTTTTCACTAGTCTGGGGAAGAAGACCAGAGCAGAAGGGTGAAGAGATGCCAATGGAGAGATACCAACTCTCGAATCAGGTAATTGTAATGAAGAAAAGCACTGATTTCTTAACAGCGCTGCTTTAAATAGCCATAAAAGGACAATGACCATAAGTGCACTGTTGTGTAAAGTCACACATTGGGGTCATTAACATAAAGGACCACATGCTAGGGTAATTAACATAATGACACGTGTTCAGTGTAGTATATGCGTGCAAAAAAGTGTGAATGGTGGCTGGGAATGTGGGCGCACACAACTTAACCAGTATGAGAGGTAGATACACAGTTCAGTCCATATATCATTTGAGCTGGAGGAGGAGGACTCACCTGATCTTCCTCTGCCGGATAAAATCTAAATTGAATTACAATGTTCTCTGAGCATATAAACTGCTTTGTTGTTGAGGTTGTCGTATCAATAGTTCTTTATTCAAATATTCAGTCTGCCCTTATACTTGGACTTCTCACTTGCCAGCAAGTGTTTTATCTTTACACTAAAGGTGTAACAGCAGGCTTCATTAGGGCAATAATGTAAATATAAAACTAGATAAATGTGTGTATAGCTTCGTCATATACTGCAAAGCAACAATGTATTTGGTCTTCAAGTGTCCCGAGGTCGGTATTGTGGTTGCGTGCCTGCATGTGATACAGGCTGAAATTTATGGAAATGGCGGTCCCGCTGAGTAACGAGTCTATGACATGCTGATCATTGGAATTAATGCATTGTACAGACTTTGCTTACTCACATTATAGGACGGAGCTATACACACACACATATCCAGTTTTATATTTATATTATAGCCCTGAGGAAGTCTGCTGTTACGCCTACAGTGCAAAGACAAAACACATGTTGGCAAGTGAAAATTCCAAGTATAAAGGCAGAACTGAATATTTTGAATAAAGAACTGTTGATACCACAGCCTTCACGTCAAACATTTTTGTGTGCTTGGAGAACATTGTAATTAAGTACATAGGTGCAGTTAGGGAAAGGAAAATAGCACATTGCTTATGGTTATCAGTTCATGCAAATGCGTGGTTAAGGAAATGAAAACACCTTGTTCACGTTTGACAGTTTACACAAGTTCGTAATTAGGGAAATTAATACAGCACGTTGCTAACATGTAGTGGTGTGTACAGGTTCACAGTCTGTCTGCAGACAGGCATTGTTACATCCAATTCCACTGTTAACATAGTGTTTCTTCTTATCAAGTACTACATAGGGATACTACCATTGTTTCTATGCTCTGGAGTCAAGTGAGAAGACTCTGTGTTAGTGTCTTAAAGTGCAGGAAAGTGTAACTAAGTATTGGCACAGAAAGCATGCTGTGATGTGGGCATGATACTCATAACAAGGTCATTCATAGTATTCATCTGCATTGTAGTCATGGTGAAATTGAAGGACATTTAACAGAGCGTGGACCTCATGCGAATAACTTAATTGTCTAGTACAGCTGCCCCTCTGAAGACAGTAGCAAAGTAACACAAGTATGAGTAGGGCACCAGCTGAGCTAGCATGCCTCCATTAATTTCGCTCAACAAGAGAGAGAAGAATACTTGTGTACTCCATAGTGCACAACGTCTGAAACTCTAATCACAGCAAAATCGAATGGCCTGAGGATACCAGCAAATGTACTGCTACTGTGCCACTCCATAATTGTATGTGTTTTGCTAAGAGCATTCGTTTACAATTTGTATTTTTTATTTCTTGATGTAGCTACTCCTGCTGGTCCTAACAGGCAGGAGATAGCAGCCCAGACACGGCAGAGGAAACAGGAGGTCATCAGGGCAGAATACCAGTGGCTGGTGGTCCAGGAGGAGGCAGTGGTAGCAGCTGAAGATGCCCCGGGCCCTAGCCAGACCCTAGTGCCTCCAGTCATCTGGCACCACAGTCCGATGGCAGCTGCCCCACCATTCTATTGCTGCTGCCCCTCTATTTCAGCACATTTCAGCACTGCATCATGCAAAGGCTGCCACTCATGCAAGCCAGGCAGGAACTGATGGAAGGGCAAATAAAGAAGCTCCAAGCCCACTGTTTTTTAATCCTTTTTTTGGTGGGTGGGAGTTGTTGTGGAGAGAGGGTGGGAATGTGGGAGTTGGGACTTTTTATGATTTTTTATGGACTATTTCATTTTGGGACTTTCTTCAGTTACTTTGGTTGGGGACAGTGAGAAACAAGTCGACCCAATTCTACATGCCTAGGGGTTAATAACCTTCCCCATATCGCCGTTCACTTGTTTTTAGATACCATACAGTTACCTACATTCATTAAAATTAAATGAGGCACCAGTAATAGTTTTTTATCTCACCCACTCACTTTGGGCCCCCACTTAGCTTAGAAGTGCATCCCTGTCGTCAGATGTATGCCCGCCCTCTATCAAACCAAGTTTTTAGAGGGCAAGGACGGCCAGGTGGTGTGTGAGGCCAGTCCTAAACTTTTTGTGCGATGCCTACACTCACATACAAATAACACACCAGAGCACTATTTAGGTCATTTTATTGGGAGCGGCCCTATTTGTGTAGAACAGTTTATGTTAGAGGCTGGCCGGCTCCTAATGCCCTGTTTGCCTCTAGTTCCCTTCCCCAGCACAGTCTGGGGCTAGTGTGGTCATACTCATGCAAGCCAGGCAGGAACGGATGGAGGGGCAATTAATGAAGCTCCAAGCCCCCTGTTGGTAACTCTCTTCTGCCCTTTTTAAAATAATTTTTGGGGGTGGGTGGAAGTTGTTGTGGGGAGAGGGTGCGAATGTGGGAGTTGGGACTTTTTATGATTTATTTATGGACTATTTCATTTTAGGAATTTCTTTAGTTACTTTGGACACAACTTCCTTTTGGAACATTGGTTAAGAACGGTGAGAGGGGTGGGCCAGTTCTGGGTTTAGTTTATATTGTATGGCGAATAAATATTTAATCATTTTTCATTATAATTGAAATCTTTTTTAGGGTGTTACTGTTTTACTTCGCACTGCTGACTTTGCAGCAGCCTGTTTCTAAAATCTACTGATAGTGTATAACAACAAATTTGTTATGCAGTACCCTCCCTTGTCCTACTACTCTCTCCTTCTCGTCTCTGCAGTCTGCAACTATACCGACCCCTTAAGGAGCTGGGGGCAGTGATTTTCCTTTGTCTATATATTGGTTCACTGACACAACATCGATGTCACAAATATGATGAAAAGATATAGACTACAAAAATATCTACTTCCTATACTTAAACAGGTAAGTACAAAAATATTGACTAAAAAAGATCGATGTAAAAAATAAATGGTTGTACAAACTATCGATATATAAATATATATATATATATATATACATATATATATAATTAATATAATATATATTAACTATGTTACATAATAAAATTAATTTAACAAAATAAAATACATTTATTATACATTTTAACAAAATATAACAAACTTAATTAAAAGAAAGTTAAACACACAAACATAATAATTTATTCATATATATATATATATATATTCAGTGAAAAAACCCTAGGTTTTACACACGTTATAGTTAGGAAGTAGCATTTAAAAAACCTATGAAATTCACTGGAAAAACCATAGGTTTGACACATGTTATAGTTAGCTGGACATTTTACTCATATAAAACCAATGAAATTCCCGGTTATAGTTACTTCAGCTAACTATAACTCGCGCGCCCGCAATGCACTGCTGATGATGTCACACATCACATCACTCATGACATCATCTATTAAATGGGTTAGTTTTGAAAATGACATATATTTTATATATGTAGATCAGAAAGTTGGTTGAAAAAAAATTGTAGTATATAAGTGTATAAACGGTTGCTTTTTGGGTGACAAATAGATTCTATAACTGACTGATTAAATATATCTTAATGAGTACATGTGTTACTGAGTAATATTTAAATATATACCTATCTGTGTCTGTCTATCAGTTTCTAATTTATTGGCTGAATGTGTTGATGAGTAGCTATATCATTGAAACATTATGTCTATATAGGTTATTGTTTCTTTATTATTACCAAAAGTATCTCAGTGTCTAAGTGTTAATATGCTACATTAGGAGATTTTACATATTCCATTCATGCAAGAGTCAGTGACATACTATTCCTATATGTTGTAGGCAGCATATGTGAGATACTAGATATTATCAGTGTTATCAAGAGTAATGTCACTAACCATGTGATAAGTGATGTAATATGTAACATCATCAGCAGTGCATTGCGGGCGCGCGAGTTATAGTTAGCTGAAGTAACTATAACGGGGAATTTCATTGGTTTTATATGAGTAAAATGTCCAGCTAACTATAACATGTGTCAAACCTATGGTTTTTCCAGTGAATTTCATAGGTTTTTTAAATGCTACTTCCTAACTATAACGTGTGTAAAACCTAGGGTTTTTTCAGTGAATTTCATAGGTTTTTGAAATGCTATTTCCTAACTATAACGTGTGTAAAACCTATGGTTTTTTCAGTGAATTTCATAGGTTTTTTGAATGCTAGTTCCTAAGTATGAAAAATTTACCTGAAATAAATATCGACATACCAATCTTACGTGCACAACTGAGTGCACGCACCCACCTATTTATTTCATGAAAGCTTTCCAATTTAAACCTAATGAATTTCTTCATAGACCAATGAAAGAACTTATAGTACGTTAAGACACTGAACCTAGGCTTTTTTTTGTCATACAAACCTTTTAATTAAATGCAGCCGAATTTTTTTTAATCGTTTCGTGCGTGACTGATTGTACACACCTTAATATTTTTTTTAAAAAATATAAAAGGTTTTATAATTTAATAATTGTATACTTAAATCGAGCTCTAAAAATATGTGAAATCCGTATGTGTTTGAATTCACTTCTTTTCACGTTTTTAAACTTCACTAAAGAACATTGCTACTTCCAAATCACGTTCATAACTAGATAGTGTCACCGCCTACACGTCCTGAGAAGCGCATGTAAAGTCATGTGACTTGAAAACAACACTTGCAATTGGTTGTTGGTAGTTTCTATTCTGGAATTTACACGCAGCACTCCACCCACTTCCATCACTTTCTTTTCTACTCTAAATAGAGAACAACGTCGAACATCTTCCCGAAGACTTTGCTGCAATGGCTACCGTTCCGCATTCATCTTCTGAATCTGAAGGAAATGAGCGACCACCTTTGACTAGAAAAACGGAGGCCACGCTATTACCATCAGAAGTGACCAGCACATCTTCTGCAGAACGACCTGTATCTCCATCGAGTGCTGACATGGACTTGAAACCATATCTGGCGAACGTGCACATGAAATGCAAGAACTGTGGAAAACTTCTTGTATACGGAGAGCAAAGCTTTATTGTAATTAAACACAAAATTGAGAGTCATAAATGCTCCAAGAAAAGTTAAATTTCTTCACTTTATTTGGATAGTATGACATACTGAAAAATGTCGTAGCAACTTTAAGAAATCAAAAGCATCATAGCACTTGTTTCCAAAAAAAATAAAAAAAGTTCTTTTCAGAACTAACTCTTTGTACCAAAACGAGCTCCAAGAGCATATTAGCTGATATTTTCTCGCCGCTTTTTTTTAGTGCGCGATCGGGTGCGCGCACCCACCTATCGCGTAGAGGCAGCGACACACGCATGTGAAGTCATGTGACTTTAGAACAACACTTCCAATTGGTTCTTACTAGTTTCTATTCTGCAATTTACACGGAACACTCTACCCACTTCCCTGGAAAACCAGTTTATCAAAAAACTTTTAAAGCCTCCTCTTATGAAACATTCGACATCGTTCACATAGCAGTGTAGTAAATACCACTATATACACTCCGTCCCTTAATTATGAGAGACTTATTGCTATGTGAGAACAACTTTTGTTTTCACGCGATAATGTGAAATGCTGAGCCTGTTACAGAATTTTCTTTCACATATATGGTACTATTCTCCTTCGAGCACTAACACCGTAGAAAATACCACCAATAGCGGTGATATTTTTTACACCGAGAACGGGCGATTTGTATCGCTTAGACCCCTTGCAATTATAAAGTTTTATTTCCTAAGTCTCTGATCTCCAACTGTGCAACGTGGCTCCCCTGTGTCGTAATGAGGTCCATAGACAAAAACTACAGGGCCAGCATTATACACATGCACAGAACCACAAAACCACAAGAGCCACCATGTTAATATATATCCTTAATATAATAAACCTCTGAGAATGGATACATATTTCCGTGGCACCCCATAAAAGAAATGTGGCGTCCTCTGACTCTGCTCCATTACCAAACACCCTAACCCCCCGCCCCCCTCACTCTTCACTAAACTCCGCACTCCACCCCACCCGGACCCCCTATTACAAACCCCCAACCTACCCTTCCTGCCCAAGCCCACCATGAACCTCAAACCGCCCCTGGAAAACTTATAAGACACAGGATTACTAAAACTCAAAGAATAGGCAACAGGCAGATAATCTAAATAGTACATAAAGGCACATATTTTTTCCATAATACTATTGAAAAACATGTTCTATTTTTTATAAATCTATCATGCATCTGACCCTCTAGAACCGCTTTCAAAACGTGAACTATAAACCTCTACATTTCATTTTCAAACCATACACTTTCAATTACATTTTTTTTTTTTACAATTCATGTAATGTTACACACCTTTTCTAAAATACATCAGTCCCTGTTATTTATAAGGATTTATTTTCAGTCTTCATCAGTGACACTTTTTTAACATATAATGAAAATCACTGTAACTTTTTAAACGACAATGCTAACGCGGTAAAAATAACCCTCCATTTGCTTTCCTTTAAGAATGTAGACTATCTACCCCACGCATGCGTTTCTTGATCTTTGCATTTGGCAGCGAATACCGACCTTGAATCGGAAGACATGAACAAGAGCTCCATTGTCACATTTAAAACTGAACGTAGCATCTGCTCACACACATATCTTTCACTTAGCTAACATTCACAGAAAACAGCATTGATGTAAAAAAAATTGACCTTGCTTTACAACTTGCTCAAATGACTCCCTTATTTTTTAACGCATCCTCCACTTCAAGAAAAGCTACTTTTTTCATAACTACTAAGCAATATTTAAGTGACTACACTCCTAGAAAATGTATCAAGTCATTCTGCTCCTCTCCACTGCATAGCCGGCGACCTAATTCTGTGGAGTTGCTATACAACCGGCAGTGCTGCGCCGTTTCCTTTACCATCTTGGTAAATTCAAAATGGATGTCCCTCCTGCCTTCGCAAACGAGCCGGACCACTTAGAACTATTTCGCCAGAGGATGCTTGACTACTTCGGCATCTTACCACTCTCGACTTTGAATGCATCATATCGATTATCATTTCGATATTCGTATTTCACCTGTGTGCAGCCTGTATTTCATTGCCTGACCTGTGATTTCAGGTGGGCCCTGGATTTATGTCTCTGCAATTTGGTACCTCCTGAAGCGAATTACAATCACCTCATGAATCCGTTACTTGATCATGAACAGCTTTGTTACAACGGAGGGTTTATGGCCTTTGCAGCGATACAAGGAGTTCTGGGTCATTGGAATATATTCGCAGCGGCGCAAGATTTCCTAACAGAGAGCTACATCGAAAACCCACCGAGCTGCCCTATGATGGTAAAAGACGCTCCAATAATGACAGATCATGAATGCTCCTTTCCTCTTCTCAATAGGATGGCTGATATGTTTTCAGATGATAACAGTGATTTCCTGTTAGAAGCACTTGCTGCCTATTTTGCCTACACAATGGACGGTTAACTCTTTCCTAACAGAGAACTACATCGAAAACCCACCGAGCTGCCCTATGATAATAAAAGAGGCTCCGATTTTAACAGATCATGAGTACTGCTTTACTCTTTTCCTTTGGATAGCTGACACACCTACTCAATCTGCCAGGAACCTTGGTGTCATCTTTGACACTCAGCTCTCTATGGAGCTTCAGGTCAACCGAACGGTTGCTACCTGTTGGGGCGTCATCAGGACCCTGAAAAGGATTGTCCATTATCTCTCCCCACAGGCACGGAAACAGGTGGTGATCGCCCTTGTTGGCTCAAGGCTCGATTATTGTAATTCACTCTATGCCGGGGCCAACAAGGGCCTTCTGCAGCGCTTGCAGGTCATACAAAATGCAGCAGCACGTTTCGCCCTTGCCCTGCCTTGGCTGTCATCTATGACCTCGGCGAGGAAGAATCTCCATTGGCTCCCCATTCCCGCAAGGATCACGTTCAAGCTTCTTTGTCTAACATACAAGGCTTTAAGTGCAGGCCCGGCGGATGCCCTCGGATCACTACTCACCAGATATGTCCCGAATAGATGCCTTCGCTCCAGTGAGCTCAATCAATTGGTAATTCCTCGAGCCAAGAAGGCTAGATGGGGGTGCAAAGCTTTTTCCATTCTGGCACCCCAGATGTGGAATTCACTCCCCCTTGAGATTAAGTCACTTCCATCTCTTGACCTTTTGAGGAAGTCACTGAAAACTTGGCTCTTTATTAAGGCATACCAGTAAGCTATATTTCTGACTTTTGACAGCTAGTTATTTTATTTAGGCGCCTTGACGCCCATTGGGCATAGCTGCGCATTATAAATGCCATTAAAAAAAAAAAAAAAATATATAAAAAAAAAAAAAAAAAGGATAAAAGTGATTTCCTGTTAGAAGCAGAAGCTACCTATTTTGCCTAAACAATGCTTCAATAACTCTTATACAAGCCATTGACGTCCTCATTTCCTTTTGCTTCCCTATATTCTTCACGCTCTTTTCCATATTTTCTTTTGAAGAACAGACCTATTGCCTTTACTAACAGTGGACATTATGATTTCGTGCTGGTTAAATTTTGTTCTTTTATGTGGACTACATTTGTTTCTTCAGCTACTCGATTTTCAACTTTATTTTTTTACAGTCTAATCTCAACAATTCTATTGCATATTTTATCTAAGGTTATTTCAAAAGTACTCGATGCAAAACTCGCTAATATATGCTACATGTGCCCTTATTAATGTGTAAATTTTAAACGAGTTTTTTATAACTGTAAACGCCATTTCGCATCTCAACTGCTTATTTCCGCCTCACACGCCTCTACTCCTTTAATTTCCTATAAAATTATGTTTTTAAAATACTTTACAGAAAAATATGTTCTTTCAACAATATTTCCATTATTACTTGTGCTGTATTTCAAATGCAATACTGCAACCTTCAAAAGATATCTCAATACAGTAGTTCTCCTCAATAGTGATTTGCGCAGCATCCAACAGATTACATACATGCACCTCTCACCATTTTATCGCTTTTGGCGCCTTTTTTTTTCCCTCACACACTGACATAACACAAACTTGATAGTGCTTCGCATGTAGACAGCTGATTGATAAAGTAATGATGTATAACCACTTGCATTTTCATATATCGTTCCCTAACTGAAAGGCCAGACACCTCCTTACATTTATTAAAATATGATATACTTCCTTATAAGAGTGTACAATGTTTTTTTTCCAACTATATTCATTTTTCTTCAACTATAGCGTTTGTATTCCATGTACTACTGACAATACCAATTACTGTGTTTTTTGCAATTTCTGTACTCATATTACATAATGATTTGACTTTAAAATAGTAAATTTCTAAATAAACATTTCAAATATTCACGGTTTCTCTTTTAATCCATAATCTCAACTGAAATGATTTCATATTGAAAAACTATTCATGTGTTCCACATAACCTTAATTGTAGTCACTGTGGACCTTATTTATGAAGACCTTCCGCCGCCGGTGCCTCATTTTTTAAAATGGGAAAAAGTGACGCACCGGTGGCGCAAGTCCTTCATAAATAAAGTCCTGAATGTTTTCTTTTCTCGACCTCACTTACTGATACTAGAACCTGCAAGCCAATTGCGGCCCGTGAACTCTTTCTTAGTAGGTCGCGCACCGTACAGACAGTTAAAAAATTTTTTTTTTACTGTTACCAAGCACCGCCACAGTTCCGCTTCACTCAGAGTTAATCACTGCTCCCACGCTTCTACAGGCCAAACGCTATGTCGTATTTCTCTCCTTATCACCCTTTCATCTCCACAATAACAAACAGTTCTCCGCCTGCCACCACAGAACAGAGTGCAGATGCAGAGGCACCAAAGAGTGAACCCATCACCAACTGCCATCTCCGGCTGTTTCCATGGTTACACCTCATTCTGCACTTTGCTGAAGGCAGAGGTCAAAAGTTCATGTCTCAACGTTCTACAGCAAACTAAGAAGACTGTTTTCCCTCCAGAAACACCTGCCAATCCACAACTCTGTTACATGTCTTTTTTTCACACCCAATAGTACTTTTCGTTTAACATAAACATTAACATGCAACGTACTCTTCAATCTCCACTTATTACAATCAACCAATCATTTTTATCTTTTTAACCACACCCAGCCTCTTCATTTTTCTTTATTTAGAATTTCAACTTCTAACTACCATTCCACTTCCAGAACCGATCGGAGGACGACTACAAATCCCTTGAAAATGAAGGTCTGGCTAATAGGACACAGTTATATTCACTGGAGTGAAAAATATGCAGTAAGCAGACGAATTTGCAACCTCGGCTTACCAAATGTACACATAACATGGATTGCCAAAAGAGGATTGAAATGTTACCAATTGATTCCATTGGTGAAAACTTTTATGCATCTCCCAGAACCAGACCTTATAATTGTGCACTGTGGTGGGAACGATCTAGGCACAATCACTGGGGTAGGTCTGGAAATGCTTCTAAAAGACACCTTTCGACCATTGATGACACTTTTTCCTCGATCTGCCTTGGTATATTCTAGTATATGCCAAAGACAGAAATGGAATTGGTCCAATCAACATTGTGCACAATTTGAGAAAGCAAGGAGACATGTAAATAAATCTGTTTCTGCGTTCCTCAGAGATTATAGCATGGGTTCTATTTACCACAACAACTTGCGATACCACATGCAAGACGTCTATAGGAGAGACGGTGTTCATTTCACGAATGAGGGAACCAGAATCTTCCTCTGCAACATCAGGCTCTGCATCGGTACTTACTTATAAATGCAGAAAACACTCAATTAACACAAGGGCTCTTTTCAGAGCCACCTTATATCTAAGCACTCAAACTTCTGATTTATCTCCATTTTCACACTCTTGTAAATAGGTGTGCGCGACCGGGTGCGCGCACCCCGGTTTTATTTTCGGAATTTTTTTTAGATCTTTTCGCGTTTAAGGGCCTTACTGCACACCCCGAGAAAACCTACGCAGCAAGACAATCTCTACCTTCTCCCCTTTCCATGTTTCAACGCTTTGAAATGAACAATATATTTACTCGCAGTGACAAAATGGCGGACAAAACTTCCTGATTTCCTTCGAATCGAACGTTAACAGACGTCACGCAGCAAAAAAAAATTCCGCTCACGCGCAGCCGCTTGGGTGCGCGCACCCGTGCGCGCCTATAGATATATAATTGACTTTAACTTTAATTTTCTCAACAACTACTGAACGGATTTACACCATTCCAAAAAAAGCGTAATCTGCGAACCGGACTCTACAGTTTTGCCAAATTTCTTATAAATCCATTCAGCCGTTCGACCTGTAGCCGAGTCTAAAGGTCCTATGGAAAATAACATGGAGAAAACACGTTTTGGGACCCCCCTTATATCTCAGCCCCCACTTGACCAATCCCCCCCAAACTTTCAGGGAAGGAGCGCAGCGGACCGAGCCATCTTCTTAGAGAAATTCGCTAAGATTCTTCAACCAGGGCCAAAGTTATTCCAAATAGAATGTTGAGGATTTCCTATGGAAAACAATCCTAACTATAAATACCTACTGGCGACCGCCTCCATAAACAGCCTCCTAGTAAATGTCTCACACTATGTTGATCACTTTCTGAAAAACTATGTCAAAGTCCTAACCTCACATCTAGAAGACACCAAGGACTTTCTACAGAAAGTTGAAAATATCAATTGGGAGTCACATTTTTGGCTAGTGTGTCTAGATGTAGAAAGTTTATACACCTCAATTCGACATAGGGATGGCCTGAAGGCTTGTGAATATTTTTTGAAAACTAGAAGCAGACATTTGGAAGCCCACTCCAAAATGCTACTTCAAATGATCGAGCTGTGCCTCGATGAAAATGTCTTCCTGTTCAATGGGTCTCTATATAAAGAAATCCAGGGGACTTCTATGGGCACCTGCTTTGGCCCCAGCTATGCCAACCTCCTGGTAGGCTGGTGGGAGGAGCAGGTGCTCAGGAGCGACGACCTGGAACATTGGACCAAATGCGTGAATGTCTGGCTCCGCTATATAGATGATGTCTTTTTTGTGTGGGAGGGGAGTGAGGATGACCTATTTGGATTTGTAGATGCACTCAATCTGAACAACCTAAACCTAAGATTCACTATGCAACATAGCCAGCAAACAATCGACTTCCTTGACATTAAACTTAATATCAAGAATAACACGATTGAAACTGAGATCTTCAGAAAAGCAACAGCAGGGAACTCCGTGCTCCACTCCAATAGCTGCCACCCCCCCAGCTTCAGGTGGGCAATCCCTTTTGGCGAGTTTTTACGCGCCAAGAGAAATTGCAGCACTGAAGAAACATACCAAAAACACAAGAAAATGATGCATGAAAGGTTCAAAGTGAGAGGTTACCACGCTAACATGTTGAAAAAAGGAGAAGACAGAGTAGCCCTCATTGAAAGGAAGGAAGCATTATTTAAAGACTCTAGAGCCAGCCTCCAAAATCCAAAAGCTCCTATAAGATTGATAACTACTTACAATACCCAGTCTTCAGCTTTCAGCCAGATAGTAAGAAGGAGGTGGGATATCCTTTTACAGGACAAAGTGTTAAAAGAAAGATTAGATCCACACCCCTCCATCACATACAGAAAAGGGAAATCCATCAAAGATCTAATAGTGCAGAGTCACTTAGACAAGAAAAAAAAATTTGGCTGGCAGCAAAAGGTGGGTTTTTCAGATGTGGAAAATGCAAGGCCTGTAGCCATAGCACCAATGTAAGGGAGGTTGAACTAAAAAGAATAAAGAGAAAATGGAGAATCACTAAAAACATCCAATGTACCACTGATCATGTCATCTACGTTGTAACCTGCCCTTGCGGCAAATGGTACATAGGTTCAACCACCTTCCCAGTAAAAAAGCGAATCTTAGAGCATTGGCGTGCTATTACAAACAAAGATTTTGCATACAGTACGGCCAAACACTTCCACCAGTATCATGATGGAGATTGGACCAAAGCGAAATTTTTCGCACTGGACTCAATCCCCAAACATATCAGAGGAGGGGACCGTTTGACAGCTTTGCGCAGAGCTGAGTCCAAATTCATACTACAAGCAGGGTGTATCTTTCCTTTTGGGATGAACATTGATGAGGAGATGTATGTACACCTGTAAACTGTTGATCTGCAAGCTTCCCTAACCCCCCTTCACAGATACTCCGATTTCATGACATATATCTCCAATATGTCTTTTAATTAATATGATTTAGATTTTAATAATGTTTGGTTAACTAATGTTTACAGTTAATTCTATTATTTTGTGGAAAAGACAGGTTTATATGCTGAAGGAGCAGGATAATGTGGAGAAGGCTATTATGTCCCAGGAATCAAAATGTATAATGTTTTCAATTGAACTAATGTACCCTTTTTTCATTTTCTTTCTTTCCCTAGAGTGCTAGACCTCGTCTTGATAAGAAGCAACAAACCAATGATAGAGAATATTGTTATGAGCACCACCGCTTCACATGAAATCACTAAGTACGATTATGAGCACGGGATAGATCAATTTGGGAAAATATTCATGAATAGTTCAATTCACTGCCTCCTTTTATTGACTAGACACAGACTATAGCCATTTATTACCATGTCTAGATGCATAAGTTTGAGACTGACATATATGAAGTTATGATACAATGGGTACTATACCCAAGTGACTTAATCCCTCCAGATATAATTCTACTCCTTTCTCAAATCTCAGATATAACGTTTATATCTCTATCATTTCCTCCCTTTTTCCTAGCCTGTCTCCTCATTTGAAACATAAGGGTACTATACCTAAATGTGCTATGTGTGACAATTTATTTGAACTTAAAAATAAATTTATCACGTAACAATGATTTAAAACCAAACAATTAGGGAAAGTGCATTATTATAACTTTCAACAGTGATTATTTTGTTGTGAATAATGCATGTTTTCTAAAAGTCTCCGTGTGATGTTTGTAAACACGGAAAACTTTCTTCCCTTTTTATGATTTCTGTCACTATTTAAATGAGTATGAAAAAAATGGTGGTCATGTGACCAAGAGCCCGTGAGCTCGAAACGCGTCGTTTGTTTATGCCCGAATAAACAACTTTCCAGTACCTGATGGTGTGGCTTGTCATCCTTTTCCTGATTGAGAGGAGCCCGTGGATATATATATATATATATATCAAAACAGTCCACCACTGTCTACAATCCTTATCACAGAATTGGAGCACGGGCAATGAAGTAAGTGCATAGAGTTTTATTCAATGTCAGCCATCAGACGTTTGAGGCCCTACAGGCCTTGATGACATGACAATCGCCACAGGTTCATTCTACCTGTTTAAACCATTTCTTAAAGTGACATATGCATATAAATGACAGTCATAGATGTCGACAAAAGACTTCTTATTGATTTTGTTTAACAATTCACCAAAGGTTCATTCATAACATTATTAAATTGTTATTAATAAGCTAAAAACTGTGGAAAAAAACCTTGTCTAAATACAAAGTTGTTTTTGGTTGGGATTTTGTTGTTGCATCTACAAAAGCACAAACCCTTCAGTGAAAATTTATATAAAAGTCTTGTTGTCTATTATACCACTTATACATATATGAGTCTTCTTACCATTTGGAACAACAAAAAATATCATTCAATATTATTAGTTTTACATGACTAATATATAAGCCCTATAAATAAGGACTACAATACAAATTGATCACATTCAATAGTTCATAAAGCAAACATCTCGACTGGTAAAGTGCAAGTGCAGAATGTATGAAAGTGCAAGTGCTATAACACCCAAGGTAAAAAAGTAATGTGCTAAACTGTTGATTAAAAATGTATTTCTACTTTTGGGACAGCAGCATTTAGTAGCTATTGGTGTTGAAGTTGATGTTAATATTGGTATGTAACTGTTACCACGCATTTTTTACCACGCATACCATTACCACGCATACTTTTACAACGCAGGTCATTTTACAACGATTACCTTTACAACGCATTACACTACAACACACATACTATTACAACGCATACCATTACAATGTAAGTATAATTATAGGTAAGTTTATCTTTTTTTTAAAACATTTATTAGGGGTATTTGGTAGGTTTTAGGGATGGGTTTGGGTTTTGGGGTACAGGGGTATTTTTAGGTTTTAGGGCTGGGTTTGGGTTTTGGGGTACAGGGGTATTTTTAGGTTTTAGGGCCGGGTTTGGGTTTTGGGGTACAGGGGTATTTTTAGGTTTTAGGGCTGGGTTTGGGTTTTGGGGTACAGGGTTTTTTTTAGGTATTAGGGCTGGGTTTGGGTTTTGGGGTACAGGGGTATTTTTAGGTTTTAGGGCTGGGTTTGGGTTTTTGGGGTACAGGGTAAGCATGGGCGAATTTTGCGAATCTCGCGTTCGCGAATTTTGCGGATTTGCGAACTCGCAATCCGCAAAATCCGCGAATTCTCGCGAATTTGCGGATTTTTTTTTTGTGTTTGCGCGGGTTTCTGCCAGTTCGCGAGGGTTTTGTACAATGTCGCAAATTGCCAACTTACCTGTCGGGTCGCAAGTTTCGCGAACTTGTTGTTTCTACGTGTCCAGCCTGTTTGGGACACTCTTCTTCATCACTGCCACTCTCTGTCACCACTGCCACTCTCTGACTACTCATGCCACCCTCTGGCCCACCCATGCCACCCTCTGTTTCATCACAGCACCCTCTGGTTGTCCAGTCAGTGTACATTATTGTGGCAACGCAAGCACACCTTCCCTGCCTCAAGTGACCTGAATTCATTTGGGGCTGATTAATGTGTCACAGAATATTTTTTTAGCTGGCACCTGCTTCCTTAGTGCTTCCCGATTAGTGATCTTTTGCACTTGCTAAGTGCTTTCATTGTTGCAAAATTAGTTACAACACCTGCCCTGCCCCAACTGACAATAATGAATTAGGGGCTGATTAATGGATTTGAACTTCCAGCCTGGCTCCTGCTTGTCCCCCTTAGCTGACCTTTGTGGCATATGTGTAACTATTCTGAGGTTCAGAGCAGGGTCACATAATAGTTGCAACTGGCAACTGAACTCTGGAGGGGCCCCTCAGGAAGCACTACAGGAAATGGCTACTAATGATGAGCCTGAACTTTTGAACCTGGTAAGTAGTTTCAGTTTTGCTAAGATCGTATTTCTGCAATTTTGCACTTATTCGCGGGGCGCGAAGTTGTACTGGGAAGCCGCGAACTCACGCGAACAGTGCGAACAGTGCGAGCAAAATCCGCTGCTCGCGGATTTGCGGATTTTGCGGGAGATTCGCGAATCTCGCGGATTGCGAATTTACCGAAAATCCGCGAGCGAAACGGATTTTCCGCCCATGCTTAGTACAGGGGTATTTTTAGGTGTTAGGGCTGGGTTTGGGTTTTGGGGTACAGGGGAATTTGAGGTTTTAGGGCTCGGTTTGGGTTTTGGGGTACAGGGGTATTTTTAGGTTTCAGGGCTGGGTTTGGGTTTTGAGGTACAGGGGTATTTTTAGGTTTCAGGGTTGGGATTGGGTTTTGGGGTACAGGGGTATTTTTAACATATATTTACAAATAATAAAATTAAATTTAATTTTATTAATAAAATTATTTAATAATAAAATAATAAATAATTAAATTAAATAATAAAAAAAATATTATTTGCATTATATATTAATATTAAATACTTACCTATACTTACATTGTAATGGTATGCGTTGTAATAGTATCTGCGTTGTAGTGTATTGCGTTGTAAAGGTTTTCGTTGTAAAATGACCTGCGTTGTAAAAAATGCGTGGTAATGGTATGCGTGCTAAAAGTACGCGTGGTAACATCATATATCCGTTAATATTACACTAGTGTGTTGCCCCCATTGTTTAAAGGTCCTGAAACACACGTCCTTTCAACTCCTACTGCTTGGATGTGTCACAGTTCTTCATTTGCACTCCTTAGGGCTGCTGGAGTACTGGGAGAGTCTCAGCGAGCCCTGGTTCGCTTCTTCGAGCTGACCCCCTAACAGTGCTTTTCTTGCTGAGGGAGATAAGGAAAGTTATGTTACAGGTTCCAGGTCTATGGAGGTAGAACTGCAGCACTGTAAGGAAACGAAGCAGGCGACCAAGAGAGGCCATTTGATACAATTCAAGGACCCATACCGTAGTCTTCTAGTCTCAACATAGATAGTGAAATAACACTTGGCAAAAGAAACAAATCAAGGTCAGGTACCTTTCTTGGGAAATAACCTCCCCCTCTGCGAGAGTACCAGTTTACTCAGCCTTCTGGGACTTTTTTGGTGAAGAATCAACTTAGGGAACCACCAGTTAAGGCAGAGAAGACTACCCATATAAGGGGAAGAAAGAAAAAACGCCCCCAGTGCCTGCAAGGGTGACCCCTCGCTTAAAACATTTTTTAAGCCTAATACACCTGGCACTATGGAAGTAGAAGGCATTTCAGGGGCAGGGGACCCCTTGATATCACACTCTGTTACCCTTAAGTCAAATCGATTCTCTCCCTTAGCTAACTCAGCCTTAGGGCTAGAGGGAGGACGACAGGAGGAAGGTGACCTGGTAGGGAAGATGTCCTCAGAGGTAGCCCCGGTTGCTGCTCCAGGCACAGACCCAATTCAAGGGATGTTGATCCTGTTGAACCAGCTGGCTTTGGAGATTAAAGAGCGCTTTTCTACCTCACAGCACAAACAAAAAAAAATTCAAGATACCTGCACCAGTTTAGAGAAAAACCTGTCAGTGCTAGCACATCGCATGGAGGAATTGAAGAGAACAAAGTGGGAGAGCTGAAGTCGGAGGTGAAGGATAACATGCAGGAAGTGGCTAGGTTGAAGGAAAGGGATCTATCAAACAGACTAGAGCGGCTTGAAATAGAAGAAACAATATTAGAATTCTTGATTTGAAAGAAGATTTGGAAGGAGAGAATATTAAATCCTATGTTATAGAGATAGTCACAGAAGCTTTTCCACATCTCGCCCCGGCGTCTGTATGGGAAACGGAGATCCAGCGGGTACATAGAGACCAGATGGAAGAGGCCCAGGAAAATATTGGTACATATTCAATTGTTTCTTCTCAAAGAACAACTACTGATGGGCAGCTCTTATAGGTTCAAGAGGCTATCTTTAGAATAAGGTCAGACATTTCATGCTCTACGGAGGACAGAAGGTGGGAGCTGGGAAAGCGGATGGAAAGTTTGAAAGAACTAGGCGCACTGGTCCAGTTAAGATTTCCTGCTTTTTTAAAGTGATGTGGGCCAATAAGATGTACAACTTTCTTTTTCTGAAGGAGACCGCTTCCTGGAACTTAATAAACCTTCAGCTAAATGAGGCATGAATTTAAGGCCCTGGAGGGAGTTCAGATTTTCTTGTTTCTTTCTTCTTTTTATTCTTTTTAGGGATTAGCGGGCAGCGGCTCAAAGTGGCAACTGTCAATTGCCATCAGTAGTAAGAGAGGGTTCCCACAGGTGGGGTGGGGTGGGAGTGGAAGAAGGGCAGGAGGGCACGGCACGTGTGTGGGTGGGGAGCATTGGGAGACAATATTTTTTAAAAATCCATATTAGTGACCTCATGTGACTCAAGAACTGTCTGTAGCCTCTGCATAGATTGGAAACAAAGCAAGGATGGGGAGTAGAAGTGACCCTGGGGGTGGAGGCGGGCTGGAATTTCTATGCTGGAATGTGAATGGACTTAGAGTTAAAAGAAGACAGCGTTTGCTTTTGCAATATCTTAAAGGCTGCCCAGCTAGGATTCTAATGCTCCAAGAGACTCACCTGCTTAGCGCAGAATGTAAGGTTCTGTTTGGGAAACTAGGGTGGCTGGATAAGGTTGTAGCTTCAGACCAACAATGCTGCTCAAAGGGGGTGGTCATAACCTTTAAATTAAATTGAGGGATAGAGTTAATCAAGACGAAGGTCACAAGAGAGGACGATAGGTAATCGCACAGGTCAGGTCCCAGGGTGTCTTCTTCACTCTGGCTAACTATTATGGTCCTAATGAAGATTACACGAGTCCTCTCAATAACCTATGTCTTTCTCTTGCAGATTTTGAATGCCTTTTGGTACTAGATGGAGACTTCAATGTCCTTCTAAACAATACACTATATAGATCCTCCCTTAGAACTCAGATTGCAGCACCACGGGTTAAAGCCCATCATTCGAGAATGTTAAAGAATCTCAATCTTTCTGATGTTAGGCGGAAGAAAAAGGGAGATGCTAGAGAATACTCCTTTTCTAGTAAGAAAAACGGCCACTATTCAAGGATCGGTTACATCTTTATAGAACTCCTGGAATTTGGGAAAATAAGGGGAATAGAATATCTACCTATTCATCTTTCTGATCATGGGGCAATTGCCAGGAATATAGAACTCCCCCTAGAGCTTACTGTGAGGATATGGACCTTGAATAGAAGACTGCTTCTACAACCATCTATCCCAGACATGATAAGGAGGGAAGCAGCTATCTTCTTCTAGCATACTTTAATTTCAGCTCCCTTGTATTTAATTTGGGATGCCTTTAAGGCTTCTTTAAGAGGGATCTTAAAGGGTGCAGCTGCGGGAGGGGCTAGATCCGAGAAAAGGGAGTTGGCAACCCTGGAGGAGCAGATAACCGTGGCTGAGATAGCATTAAAGGCTGGGAGCGTGTCAGGTGCAGAGAAAGACGACTTAGTAGGAAAAGTGGAAAGTCTTCGACTGAAGTTTAGATTTAAATTTGAAGAGAATATGCTTCAAAAGTGGGAAGTGAGTAAAATGAGGGATTTTGACCAGGGAGAGAATTGCGGCAAACTCATTGCCATGAAAAGCAGAGTAGACAAATCATGTAATTATATCAGTAAGATCAAACAAGCATTGGAAATGCAATAGGTCTTGCATTAGGAAAGTTTGAGCAATTGGTATTGTAAAGGACACTTTTTTTATTTATGTGTTGGTTTTGAAAATAGCAAAAGTAATAGCTTTGTCAGTTACAATGTCAATAGTTTTAACTTTCGCAAATGTGACACCTATAGCATTTGTAATGCAATGTGTGTTGTCTTTACGTGACTTAGATGTATTGATATTGCAAATAACAATGGCTTTTAATTTTGTAAATAATTAATACTTAAATAAAATTTATTGTAATTTATAATGGCAATAGCTTAAACGTTTGTAAAATAATTTTGTGAAGATTATGTTCAGTGTATTTTATTGTGACGAAAATCCAAGAACATTGCATTTGCACCTGGTGGTGGATGTGGTGGTGGTGGGTGTGGTGGATGTGGTGGTGGATGTGGTGGTGGATGTGGTGGATGTGGCTGTGGTGGATGTGGGTGTGGTGTATGTGGGTGTGGTGGATGTGGTGGTGGATGTGGTGGTGGATGTGGTGGTGGTGGGTGTGGTGGTGGATGTGGTGGGGGATGTGGTGGGGGATGTGGTGGTGGATGCGTTGGACATAGGGGGTGAGGTGAAACCCAGGGATAGGGCAGGGATGAAAGAAACATCAGTATGCACATGCGTGCACGGTCCACTCGCGCGAGCCACCTTCTGTGTGCACGGAGGTGACGTGCGCATGAACGCGCCTCAGAGAAATAGGAGGCCTCTTGGTTTCTGGTGCGACCACGGCTGGGCTGAGTAGATATACATATATATATTTTCTTGTGGAAGTACACATGGCATAAAAGTCAGCAAGACCTATTTTTGTCGTGGAATATTGGCATCTGTAATTTTTAGAAATGTAGTCGGGCGGTATGGGTAAAATACAAGTACTAGAACGTAAATGAAGGCTGGACGATTACAACAAATTGTACATAGGGGTGGGACAATTTGAGATTTCTCAATTTGTTGCAAACACTCCTTCTAAAATAAACACCCCTCCCCCCACCCCGTTGGCAGAGTTTGGTGACTGCACTCCAATAGTGTATTCAAACTGCTAACAAGTATTTCAGTGATTTCCGAAATAATTTAAGGACGATCGCCTACATCGGCAGTTTACGTCCTAAAATGTTAAATATCAAGATCCACTAAAGATATGTTGAACACGAACAACGAAGGGGTAAGTGTTACAAAAACATGAGTCGGCATTTTTTGTCCCACAGTTGGACCTTCCAAGGGGGAACAGCTGGGAACTCCGGCTAAAGTGACACATACTTAAGGCACCAGTGTCGCTGCAGGCTGATTATCAGAGGAGTGAGTCACCCCACACCTGCAGACACAAATGGTCAGAGTCAGAATACTGTATTTATTTTATTTTATTTATTTATTTATTTTATTTATTTTATTTTATTTATTTATTTTATTTTAATTTCTTCTATAGCGCAGGAATCAATCCCGTAAGGGTATCTCCGCGCTTTGCCAGCTAAGAAGGTTATTAGGTGGAGCAGCCTAAGGTTTATGTGGATGGAAATGCTTCTTGGAAAAGAAGGGTTTTTAATGCCCTTCTGAAGGACAAGTGATTTATGGTGGTTCTTAGGTAAATGGGAAGGTTGTTCCAGAGGGCAGGACCAACAGCGGAGAAAGCACGGTCACCCTGCCTAGTCTTCTTTGTGTTGGGAGGTTTTAACAGGGCTTGGTTGCAGGAACGCAGGGTCCTGCTAGGCTGGTACAGTTCAAGGGACTGGGCTAGGTATTTAGGGCTTGCTCCATACAGACATTTGTGTACCGTGCAACAGATCTTAAAGTGGATGCGCTGTCGTATGGGAAGCCAGTGCAGTTCTTTCAGCAAGGGCTTGGAAGGAGTCCTGGCAGGTGCACCCATGACCAGTCTGGCTGCCGTATTCTGGACCACCTGTAAGCGGCCTACTGCATCCGTACTGGCTAATGTCAGCAGGCCGTTACAGTAGTCCAGGCGGCTGGTTACCAAGGCCTGTACAAGTGTCTTTCTACATGTGGCAGGAAGAAAAGGAAAGACACGCCTGAGTAGACCAATGGTGTGGAAACACAGACCCGCGATGTAGTTGGTGTGTTCTTTCATGGTCAACTTTTGATCAAACTTCACTCCAAGATTTTTAACATGTGTTTTGGGTACAGGTACTGGGCCAAGGTCTAGTGGCCACCAGTCAGGGGTCCAAAGGATACTTGCTTTGCCAAAGAGCAAGACCTCAGTCTTTGTTACATTACACTGGAGGCAGTTCCTCGCCATCCAGTGTGACACCGCTCTCATACCCTCAGCAAAATTCCCCTTGGTTTTAGTGTTAAGGGAGCTGAAAGGGTAGAGGAGCTGAGTGTCATCAGCGTAGGAGACCGGTATGAACCCGTATTTCCGCACAATCTCAGCAAGGGGGGCCACATAGACATTAAACAATGTAGGGCTAAGGCATGAGCCCTGTGGCACCCCCTTCGTGAGCCCCCTTGAGATGGAACGAAAGGGGCCCAGGCTGGTAGATTGTGATCTCCCGGCGAGGAAACTCTCCAACCAAGATAGTGCTACGCCTCCGATTCCTACTCCATGCAACCGGTTCAGTAGGGTGTTATGAGACACGGTATCGAAGGCTGCGGACAGGTCCAACAGCACTAGAATCATGGAGCCCCCTCTATCTTGTGACATTTTGATCTGATCTGTCACAGAGAGGAGGGCTGATTCAGTGCTGTGGTTGGGCCTGAATCCAGATTGGGATTGGTCCAGGCCCCCTGTCGCTTCGATGAAATTGGAGAGGGTGGTGTTGACGTGCTTCTCTGCCAGTTTGCTGATGAAAGGAAGGAGAGAAATCGGGCGAAGGTTGGAGAGTGTAGACCAGGTCAAGGTGGAATTTTTGCGAATAGGGTTCACTACCGCTTCCTTCCAGGCAGATGGAAGTTGGCCTTTGGCAAAAGACAAATTAAGTAGGTTCTGAATATGAGGACCCAGTATCTCGATTAGCGGGGGAATGAATTTAGCTGGTATCAGATCAGAGGGAGAACCAGATTTAGTTTGGTTAATGAGAGTGGTCAGGTCCTTAGTAGTTATTTTTGGGATGTCCAGAAGAGTTTCACCAGAAGTCAATTGCGGGGCAGTTTCAGGGACCTCAGTCCCCAAAGTGTCAGAGACTATAGTGATTTTTTGATATATTGCTTCAATTTTGTCCTCAAAGAACTGAGATATTTCATCGCATAGTTCTTGGGTGAAGGTGTCTGGACTTTCACATTTTTCAGGACTAGTGAAAGTTTGAATGATTTTAAATAACTCTCTTGTAGAGTTGCCTGCCTCTGCGATTTGAGTGGTCAGACTCATTTTCCTAGCTTTTTTGATATTTTTATAATAGGAGGACATGGCCTCCAAGTAGTGGCTCTTGTCATCCCTATTACCTGTACGTCTCCACAATTTTTCCATTTTTCTGCATTTCTTCTTTTCACTTTTGAGGGCTTCCGTATACCATGTTTCCCTTTTCGCTATAGTGGGTTTTTTGGCATTTTTCTGTGGGGCTAGAGAGTCAATAGCTGTCATCAGCGTAGAATTGAACATGGAAAGAGCAGTGTCGATGTTGTCGAGATTGGTAAGTAGAGGCTGTTCCCAGGTTTGAGTGAGTTTGGGAAGAGTGATTTTGTGCCATGGCCAACGTTTAATAGAGTGAGTAGCCGGGCGGTTAGTGGAGTTGGATAGGTGTGGTATGGAGAAGTCAATACGTTTATGGTCCGACCAATTAATATATTTAGGGGGATGGCAGTGGACATTAGGTTGGGTAGTAAGGATCAGGTCTAATGTGTGACCTCCAGAATGAGTGGGGCCACTATTTCTAGGGTGTAGACCTAGCAAAGCAAGGTCAGAGAGAAATGCATTAGTATCCTGATGGTCAGCGATGTCAGTATGAAAATTGAAATCTCCAAGTAAAAGGAAGTTTTCATTAGCTTTCAAATAGGGGGCTAGTAGTTCAGTGAGAGCAAGGGAAAAACCAGCATTGGGTCCAGGTGGACGATAAACCAGGGCTCCTTTCCATTGTGTTTTTGAGTTGATTTTTAAATGAAAGATGAGTACTTCCATAGTAGGGAGCATCACCTGTTCTAAGACTCTAATACTCAGGGTGTCTCTGTATATAATAGCGATTTCGCCTCCCACCTTCACAGGGCGGTCGAGGCGAAGGATTTTATATCCCATGGGTATCCCTAGGGTGATGGTAGGGATAGTGTGAGGTTTCAACCATGTTTCAGTTAGGAAACATATCTTAGGTAGAGTGTTATAAATAGTGTCCCACAGTTCTATACAGTGCTTGGGGAGTGATCTGACATTTAGCAAAAAGCTATCCCCGTTTCCCTGTTCGTCAGTATAATCTGTAGGCCGACCAGAAATGACATGGGAAGGCAAGGCTTGAAAGCCGCATTTGATACAGGAAAAAGGACCCTCAGGACACGAGAGCGCTTTGTTATTGCAGCAGTATTGTTGTGGGGGTTGTAGTGCCCTAAGTGCTTGAGGAGCATACCTGATACAAAGAGTGGGGGAGGCGCAATCCATAACGGCAAGGACAAGGAGGGTAGCCCCTGGCCCCGTCCAGTCGCGGACGGGCTCAGACGGGCCACTCTTAGGCTAGTCTTCGGCGTTGTCTTCGGCTCTCCAGCGCGCGATCGCTGCGCGCTCTGGAGGGGGCGAGGGCTAAATAGCCCCGTCAGCCCTGTCCGCTAGAGCGCTAACCGCTCTGCGAAACCGGAAGTGGTGTTCTCCCTCCCCGGAACAATCACGGGGAAGCGGGGAAGCGAGCACTCAGGTGAAGTATTGCGTGTATGTGCGCGTGTGTGCACTATTAGTTTCTAGTGTCACAGAAGTATTAAATTTTAAAATCAGTTTCACCGTTTTACAATTTTAAAAATATCATGCAATCGCTACACGCTATTTCAGATGACACGGGCTGAAACCCCAAGCAGACCAGCGGGTCCGGGAACACTGCCACTGTCCCCCTGCCGCAGCGCGGGAAAAACAGGCTCAGCCTAAATAGCCCCGTCAGCCCTGTCCGCTAGAGCGCTAACCGCTCTGCGAAACCGGAAGTGGTGTTCTCCCTCCCCGGAACAATCACGGGGAAGCGGGGAAGCGGGGAAGCGAGCACTCAGGTGAAGTATTGCGTGTATGTGCGCGTGTGTGCACTATTAGTTTCTAGTGTCACAGAAGTATTAAATTTTAAAATCAGTTTCACAGTTTTACAATTTTAAAAATATCATGCAATCGCTACACGCTATTCCAGATGACACGGGCTGAAACCCCAAGCAGACCAGCGGGTCCGGGAACACTGCCACTGTCCCCCTTCCGCAGCGCGGGAAAAACAGGCTCAGCCTAAATAGCCCCGTCAGCCCTGTCCGCTACAGCGCTAACCGCTCTGCGAAACCGGAAGTGGTGTTCTCCCTCCCCGGAACAATCACGGGGAAGCGGGGAAAAATGTGGGCTTTTCTCTCCACGTGAATAAATCCGGGGTTAAGCTCCGTACATGCTTCGGCATTGACATGCTAATTGCTTAACTGGCTGACTGTTTTTGCATTTAAATTGGTAAAAACAGAGACATCTTCCACAGGAATTCGCGGCTCCCGGTGACACCACCAGTTATTGTTCTTGGGGCGGGAGCCATCGAAAAATCCTTTCAAATGCGGAGAGGGCAAAAATCCCGGACTATAAATCATAAACAACAAACAAAGAAAGCTGTTAAACATGCCTCTGTGGCTCCTGTGAGGATTAAAAAAGAGAGTTCCAGACAATTCCCCGGATAACAAAATCACTTTGGAACTGATAGGTTTAACTGCGACATAGTTTAGCCACACATGAGACAAGGGGTGCACAGGCGGGAGTGAAGAGATAGCGGACAAAGTTGTATGTAAAACAAGCGGAAGAGATAGCAGGCTTGTTCCCCTGGGTAGGTGTTTTCGCAACAGGCCTGCATTGCTGTGGGGAGGGGGGAGGAGAAATGCGACGCAGCAGGCAGGGGAGGGGGCGGAGCGGGGGTGTGGGAGGAGGGAGAGCGGATTAAGGAGACCGGGAGGAGGCAGCGAGTGAAAACGGAGGGCATTGCTGTGGGGAGGGGGGAATGTTAAATATCAAGATCCACTAAAGATATGTTGAACACGAACAACGAAGGGGTAAGTGTTACAAAAACATGAGTCGGCATTTTTTGTCCCACAGTTGGACCTTCCAAGGGGGAACAGCTGGGAACTCCGGCTAAAGTGACACATACTTAAGGCACCAGTGTCGCTGCAGGCTGATTATCAGAGGAGTGAGTCACCCCAAAACTGCAGACACAAATGGTCAGAGTCAGAATACTGTATGAAAAATGTGGGCTTTTCTCTCCACGTGAATAAATCCGGGGTTAAGCTCCGTACATGCTTCGGCATTGACATGCTAATTGCTTAACTGGCTGACTGTTTTTGCATTTAAATTGGTAAAAACAGAGACATCTTCCACAGGAATTCGCGGCTCCCGGTGACACCACCAGTTATTGTTCTTGGGGCGGGAGCCATCGAAAAATCCTTTCAAATGCCGAGAGGGCAAAAATCCCGGACTATAAATCATAAACAACAAACAAAGAAAGCTGTTAAACATGCCTCTGTGGCTCCTGTGAGGATTAAAAAAGAGAGTTCCTAGTACTCGTGAGTTGATAATGGAACAAAACTCCCACGCTAACCAGGACACGGCGGGCAGGGGAGGGGGCGGAGCGGGGAGAGGGGAGAGGTGCGACATGGCAGGCAGGGGAGGAGAGTAGGAGGAGGAGGGAGGAGGAGAGTAGGGGAGGCATGGCCTAGCGGCCGTGCAATCAAGAAGTGAGGGGGCGGAGCTGGGGGAGGCTGTGAGAGAGAGAGTAGGCAAGGCAGGCGGCTGGGGGCATGTGCACGCGCTTTTAAGCTCAATGCGCATGTGCATTGAGCTTAAAAGTCACAGGCACTGCAAGGAATCGCCACGATTCCTTGCAAGTTAGGTAAAGAGTGGTTAAGCCCCCATAGTCTCGCAAGCTCGATGCGCATGCGCATCGACAGGCGAGACCTAAAAAGGCAGTCAAATCATGGAAGACAAGGGGGAAATTGAGCAAGCTTTTATCGAATTCTTCCAAGATTTATACCGGAAGGACTTATTGGGTGAGGAGGATGTTATGGATTACTGGATGTCCGAGAAAGAAACCCCTAAGTTGAATCCGGATAGCCAAAGAATACTTTCCCAGGACATATCAGATAATGAGGATCCATTCATTCAGGGCGAAGCCAGGAGGAACATGGCAGCAGGCTGAATGCCTGTCGCAGAGGTTCCGGGAGACTGCTCAGTTAGCTGAAATGCAGAGGATAACGACGGGAAACCAGGCGGCTTGATTCGGCAGTTGTTGCGGTAAGAGTGTGATGGCGCTGCTTAGAGGTTACGAGCAGACGTTGTCAACCTAATTTGCTCGTTTTCTCATTTTTCGTTTTCCTGAGGTTTGGGCTCAGGCTCAGGCTCCGGCTCCGGCTCTGGCTGTGATTACACTCCCTGTTCCCCTCAGTGGCGGCAGCGGCCGCGCTAGGACCCGGGACCCGGGGGCAAGAGAGGCGCGTATGATTTTCATGGGGGAGACGGAGGAAGGCAGATTTGGAGAACGCCGGACGAGCTTGTGGATTCAAACCCGCTCGGTTTTGGCGTTACTGGCCAGTCTGCAAGAATATTTGCTACGCTCCTCATTTTTGTGGTATATCAATGCAGGTATCAGCGGTAAGGCGCTTTAAGGCGGGGTTAGTGGTGAAGCACGATTGCATGGATCAGTTGACAGCTGTTGTTCTGGTTAACCCCACAAGTGGGGGGGAGGTAGAGCAGTGCCTAGAATAGGCGCAGTTGCAGTAATTGGCTGATATATACGCTCCTATTCCCGTCACGGTCCCCAATTGCTGTTCTGCTCCTATCTTTACCTCGGGGTGTTGCTCCTGTAATTAATAATTTTACGAGGGAACAGGGAGAGCTGCTAGCTGCATCACTTTCCCCGCCAAGGAGACGCAGAAACAGATATCAGCTCAGATCACAGCAGGAGCTGAGATCGAAGGGAGTGTTGGATTCAGTAGAAAGGGAGCGGCCTATGCCATTAAACCCGGTAAAGGGAAAAAAAAAGACAGGGAGCATTAAAAAAGTTAAGGGGTTGAAAGTAGCTCAACTGCCCCCAAAAAATACCCCTTCACTTAAGACCTACTTTAAAATAATGGAGCAGGCTGTGGGCTCTGAAGTGCAGTCGGATATATCCATGGCTTCTCATGAGACCGGGGTCCCCTGTTCCCCTTGGAAAATCATTTTGCGTCTCTGGAAGGCTTGTCGGATGCTGGGAGTGGGGGAGTCGAGTCGGTTAAAATTCTAAACATTGAGCCCCAGATCGGGCAGTCAGCTATAGTTAGTCCCCCTCCTCCTCCCTCACACCCCTCTCATTGTATAAGAGCATTGTAATCCCCACAGGGTCCTCAGGTTTCTCTGACAGTAGCGGTTCCCACGCCACAACTATCTGGAGCGGAGGGTAATACTCATAGCCATTGCAAGGTTTTAACTCAGTCAAATTATCTAGTTCAGGTTCAGGGAGTCAGAGAGCTCAGACGGAGACATGCTGGGCCCCCTCGTTCAAACTTTAAGGGGGGACCTAATGACCAAATTTGAGTTCTCAGAAGTAATCATAAGGCTATTCACGACAGGTTCGATTTATTGGAGTCCAAATTAGACAATGTTATCACCCGGACTGGAAATCTGGAAGTTGAAATTACTGCCTTATCTGAATCTGTCCAAGTGAACTACAAGGATATTGACGCCCTAAAACTGGAGAACAGATCCCTTGCTATGGACTTGGAGAGTTTAGAAACGCAAGCCCGTAGGAACAATCTTAGACTCTTGAAGATACCTGAAGGGGAAGAACAGGATGATATCAAGGGGTTTGTTTGTAAGCTTCTAAGGGATGGTGTCTTAAAAGATCGGCCTGATATCGACTTGGAGGAGGAAATACAAAGGGTGCATAGGGACCCCTTTAAGCTACATACAGACAGGAAAGCTCCCAGGAAGATTCTAGTGAACTTTCAGTCCTACAGTATTAAGGAGTTAATTTTGGGAAGATGTTTATCCCAGTCTGTCCTTCATCATCGGGCGAACCCATATTTAATAAGATCAGATATTGGTGGGAGAACAGCCCAGAGGCAGTGGGAACTGGGTTCCAGGATGCCAGAACTGAGATCATTCAGAGCTCAAGTCCAAATGAAATTTCCTGCCTTAGTAAGATCATGTGGCGGAACAAAATGTACAACTGCAGTCAGCCTGAGGATGTAGACGACCTCCTTTCTCAGATGAGGCAGCAATAACAGCACAATGAGAAAATAGAAAGGGGGAAGAGAGAATGGGGGAAAAGAAGAAGATAGAGCGAAATACTGGGGACAGCATAGGGGGGAGCGTTATAATAATGTGATAATGACATTTAAAAAAAAATTGAAGGGAAATAAAGGGATAAAATACACAGTTTTATTTTAAGCACCATCCTCTCAAATATTAGGAGTTGTAATATCATGCCGTCATAGGTGTAGTTGAGGACAATTTAGCCACGGGCAGTTCTCCTGGGGCCCTAAAGGCGGTTCCATCGTCAGGTATGAAGGGAGGGTTCGTCGGGGTGGGGTTTGGAGGGTTCACTGGGTGGCAGGGAAAAGGGAAAAAACGTCCACATACGGGAAGAAGATATCTTATTTACTTAACGCTCTGGATGTGTGGGAAGTAGGTGCCGGGACATGAGCAGGTCAACAAGCAAACAATGAGAAAACAATCCAGGGTCTGCGAATTCTTAAGAAACTCAGATGCCCATATTATTTTATTACAAGAAACACACCTAGAGTCAAATGCTTGTAAGATTGTTTTCAGGAGACTGGGGTGGGTGAAGGAAATATTGTGCTCCAGACAGAAGGGGGCAACTAGGGGGGTCGCGATAATTATTAGGGCAAATAGGGGGATAAGGTTGCTAAAATGGGATACCGATCAGACAGGTAGGTGGGTTGTGGCTGCCCTCTTGATCTGCGGCATTCACTACACCTATGCCGTCTATTTTGGCCCTAATGACGATAATCCTGGCCCACTTCTGAAATTGGGGGCAGGGCTACTGGAGACATCGGCTCCTGTGATTCTTGGGGGGGGATTTTAATAGACCAGACTTCTAAGGTGAAGTATCACGCTCCCACTAAATCTATCTCGGCTCTGGGAATCATTATGAAAGACTTTAATTTGCTGGATGTCTGGAGATCCAAATATGGTACTACTAGAGGTTATTCATTTTACAGCAAAAAGTATAAACAGTAAGATCCTAGTTATTACATTTAGAGCCTTCCACTCTCAGGGACCAAAGTACCTACAAGGGAGGTTCTCTCGTTACCACCCTGTGCGTAACTTGCGTTCCTCCACTGCCAACCTGTTGTTTGTCCCTGTTTTCAGACTGAGTTCAGGGGGGGTAAATCTTTGCCAGTTCTAGGGTCAAAGGCATGGAATAAACTCCCCCCTCACCTCCGTGCAATAGAGCGGGAACTGGAATTTCGAAAGGCACTGAAAACCTGGATCTTTAAGCTTCCTGACACCTGTGCAAGTGTACTAGTATGAAGGCCTGGCGGAATTACTAATAGCAGCCTGACCAGTGTTTATACCTTCCTGGTCCGTAGTGGCGCCTAGATGCTTCCTGGAGCGACAGTTGCACGTTACAAATATTTGTTTACATTACATTACATAGAATAGACTATTTTTCGACAGATCAACGTTGGCTTGCAGATATAATTTCAGTTTTCCATATTCCAGTGGGGATTTCCGATCACTCTGCAGTCAAATTAGTCTTCACATTGAGCTCTAGACCCATAGATATCAGGTGGACACTAGATAGGACGCTGCTCCTGGATGACAAAGTAAAGGCAGAGGTGAAAGAAAAAGCCACTGAATTTTTCATCTTTAACATTGGCTCCTCTACTGATCAAATAGTATGGGAATCCTTTAAGGCCTTTCTTCGCGGACTGTTGAGTTCATTAATGGCTCATAAGAGGAAAACTATTAAGAAAAAAAAGTCAGACGATCTGAAAGCAATAATAGAAAAGGATTCCGAGCTACAGTCGGCTACTGTCTCAGACAGGGGGAGGATCCCGGAGCTGGAGAAGGAGCTGTCAGAGCTACAAATTTTGCTCGAAGTTGCTGATGATAAGGTCATTAAGGATAGGTGGGAGGTCAGCAAATTGAAAAACTTTGAGTATGGAGAGAAATGTGGGGCCCTGTTGGCTTGGAAGTCTAGAGCAGAGAGATCCAGGAATTACATTAAAGTGTTAATTCAGAGGGAGTCAGGCCTTTCAATCATGGAGGATGGGGTTATTAGGGAGGAAGCCAGGGGGTTTATGAAAGGCTTATATCATGAAGATATGAGCTTTGGGTTAGAGGAGGCCCAGGCCTGGCTGCTCCAGAGAAATCTACCCCAAATATCAGAAATGAATAGGAAATATCTGGCGAGTGAAATCACGGAGGGGGAAGTAAGAGAACAACTTAGAAAATGAGTTGTGGTAAAGCTGCTGGCCCAGACGGGCTACCAATCGAGGTATATATAGATTATTCAGAGACATTGGTTCCTGTGCTTACCACACTCTTTAACAGCCTTTTGACTCATGGTTATAGTATCTCCCTTCATGGTCTGAAGCCACGATAACTCTTATAGCGAAGCCCAACATAGACCCCAAAAAGATAGAATCTTACAGACCTATCTCTCTTTTGAACTCGGACCTGAAGCTCTTGTCTGGGATATTGGCTACTCGACTTGCCAAAATCATAAAATCAATCATTCACCCTGATCAAAGAGGGTTTATCCCAGGGAGGCAATTGAACGAGTTAACATTCCAGGTGATAGGAGCAGTTGATGTTGCGGAAGAGAGGGGGTTGCCACTAGCCATAATAGCGATCGATGCCGCCAAAGCCTTTGATCAGGTAAACTGGTCATACCTCTGGGCCACTATGGCCGGTTTGGGGTTCCCTTCCGTTTTTATAGAGGGAATTAAATCACTTTACCAGAGTCCACGAGCAAAAGTCCTGGTTAACGGAGGCCTGTCTGATTGGTTTAAAATCTTCTGTGGTACCAGACAGGGTTGTCCCCTGTCCCCCCTTTTGTTCGACATTTATATTGAGCCTTTTGTTTGCGCAATTAAAGCTGATCAGGTAATTCGACCTTTAAAAATAGCAGACCTGGAGCTTAAAACAGCTTTGTATGCGGATGACCTCCTCTTATATACTTCAAATCATGTGGAGGCAATCCCCAGGATATTTCAACTTGCCGAGGAATTTGGAAGATTCTCTGGGTAACAAATCAATAAGGAGAAAACAGAAATAATGGGGTGGAATAATTGTACGGATATTCAGGGGGCCAAACACAAAATGAGGTATTTGGGAATCCATCTGACTTAAAAATTGAATGATATCCCTAAATTCAGTTGGCAGATAGTTGTGAATGAGATTACTAAAACGCTAACAAGATGGGGCAATCTGCCACTGAATCTATATGGACGAGTTCATCTCGTCAAAATGACTATACTTCCCAAATTAAGCTTCCTTTTTAATACCATCTCTTTACCCTGTGCCCGAAAGATATTATGAGCCTGCAAGGGAAGATTGTATCCTTTATATGGGCTTCAAAATCTCTCAGGATAGCCTGGAAGAAATTAAGGAGGGGGTTGAAGATAGGTGGTCTGGCCCTACCAGATTTATTTTTATATTGTCATGCCTTTCACTTCAAAAATTTTAGGTTATTGGCCAATAAATTGGACTCTTCCTCACAGGGCCGCCTCTTTCAGGCATTGTTGCACGTCCAACCACAGGGCCAGGAGTTTTTCCTATTTAAATTTGGTGACCAGAAGTTCTATAAAAAAGTCCGACTTAAGATTCTGCAGACAGCACTTAGGAACTGGGTATATGTCCGGAGAGCCTTGGGGATTCCATATTATAACACTCATGCCCCAATTTGGGGCACTCCGGAATGTCTTCAGGATCAATTTTCCCAGCCATTAAAAGCAGCAGGTCTGAGCAGATGAGGGGATCTCTGTGGTAATTCAGGCCTTATGGACTGGGATTCTCTAGCGTCCCTGACCAACGGGTCTTTAACAAGATTTAAATTCTACCAACTTTCTGCCTGGTGGTCAAGGCAGGCGCTGGAGTTTGAAGATGAAACTGGGATCCTTGATTCTGTCTGCAGGAGAGGAGCTTGGAAATGAGAGGTCTCGTTTTGGTACAGGTCGCTAACGGGGGTAAAAGGAACGTTAAATTTAGAGCTGGCGAGCCTTTGGGGTAATGTGTTATCAGATAGCCCTGAGGAAACTCAAAAGATTTGGACAGACTCATTTTCCATGTCCCAGAGCCTAATAAAACCGGCTAATCTTAGAAGAAATCATTTGTTTACTGCTTGTAGGGTATATTGGACCCCAGCTAAACTATCTAAGGTTAGGCTAGACAACTACCATTGCCCTAGATGCAAACTTCCGGCAGCTGACGACCGACACATGTTTTTAGAATGCCCAGAGATTTCTGAATACGGGAAGACTGTCATTGGCTTTCTGGAAAAGGTCCTATCAGTCCCCATCACATGCTCTCCTAGATTAGTTTTTTTTGGTTTGCCACTTGGCTATAACATTATTAGCTTTGCCTCACAATTTATATTTTATGTGATGGTTATAGCAAGGAGAGAAATTTGTAGAGAATGGAAGTCGGAGGCCCCTCCCAGGTTCGCTGACTGTTTAAAAAACATTATGTCAGTCAGTAAGTTAGACATGGCTTGTCAAGTGGAGAGCGCAGATAGGGTGTGGTCGGCACTGGTGGCCTGGTCGAAGATCTAATGGTGGTCCAATGATTATGCCAGAGGTGTGTGGGTCCTGTCCTCCCTGGTTTCCGAGGCATTCCATCAGAGGAAATGGGAGTTGGACAAGGAAACAGCCTACCTCTGGGAGATTCCTGTTTGCCACACACTGAGTCCAGGGCGGTAACTAAGATCGACAGTGTGAAAGGCATGAGGAGTTCCCATCTAGAGTATTCATCATCTGGTGGCATGTATGAGGACAAAAAAAAAGATAATGAAATACTTGCTGCCCTTAGTAGAGCTAAGAAAGGGTAAGCTACAGGACCGGATGTGATCCCAATTGAGATTTTATCCCTTTTAGTTGAAGAGATCATCCCAGTCTGGGTAAGACTATTTAATGGGATTTTAAGGGGTACCTCTGCTCTTCCTGACTCGTGGAGCGATGCTGTCATCTCACTGATTCTGAAGCCTGGGAAGGACCCAAATCTGTGACAGTCTTACCGACCAATATCTCTATTGAACTGTGTTTATAAGACATTTGCAGGTATATTGAATGCTCGGCTTTGTAAGATTGTGGGCTCGATAATCCATGAAGATCAATAGGGATTCCTTCTGGGTAGACAGATGTTGGATTTAATTTAAACTTTAATTGGTTCGATCGATCTTGCAACAGTGCAGGGTGTCCCTCTCGCAATCGTCACCATTGACGCAGCAAAAGCCTTTGACTGAGTCAACTGGAATTATCTGGATTGAGTGTTGAAGTCTTTTGGGTTCGGTGATATCTTTAGGGAGGTTCTTAAGAAAATATACAAAGCCCCCCAGGCACAGATTCTGATCAATGGTAGCCAGTCAGCGGTGGTAACAATTGAGCATGGCACTAGGCAGGGGTGTCACCTTTCCCCCGTCCTATTTGATCTATATATTGAACCTTTGGCCCAGAGTTTAAGGCGGAACAAGAAGATTACCCCTTTTGCTGGGAAGGAGTTTACGAGGAAGCTGGCCCTGTATGCAGATGATTTGATTTTATTGTCATCCAATGTTAATTCAACTATATCTGAATTGCTTACAGAGGTTCAGGCGTTCGGTAAGGTGTTGGGCTATGAGGTTAACAATGACAAGACAGAAATTATGGCCTGTAACATTGTAGCTCAGGGGGTGAGGCTCTCCAAGGAGCTGAAATATCTTGGAGTTACAATAACTCAGGATCTCAGCGACCTCCCCAAAACAAATTTAGAGAGAGTGTCTAAAGAGGTAGACCTACTATTAAAAAGATGGTAGAATATATTGTTATCTCTTTTAGGACGGGTCAACTTGATCAAAATGTGTGCTTTACCTAAGTTTGTCTACCTCTTTAATAACATCCCTTAAGGAGGGTTACTTAAAATTCAGGGTAAGATTTCCTCTTTTGTATGGGTAGGCAAAGGGATCAGGTTATACTGGAAGAAGCTAAGACGAAAACTTGCACATGGGGGTTTGAGTTTACTTGATCTTCAGTTGTACTGTTGGTCCTATCAATTAAAGGCTTGTAGGATGCTACTTCTTAGGCCAGACAGTTTGCTTATTGATGGAATGTTTTAAGCTATGTTGCCAGAATTGGCTGAGGAAGGCTTTATGTATAAGTTTGGTGCCACCAATTTCTTTAAAAAAGTTCAACTCAAGGTTCTTTCTGCAGTGGCTAAATTGTGGTCGGACTGCCGAGCCTGTTTGGGGCTGTCCTATTACAGTGAATGGGCACCGGTGTGGTACTCTCCAGGAACACCAGAGTGCCTTTTAGATGCTCTTGTTCACTCATTGAAAGACACCGGAGTTGTGCACTGGAAGGATATTGTGGAGGGTAACAAATGTTTCCCCTGGGATTTCTGGATGCATTTTACCAGTGGTACAATCTCTAGGTTTAAGTATTATCAAATTTCGTCAAGGGGCAAGAGTCAACACTGGTCCCTTCTAAAGGACAATACCATCGAGTTCCGAACTCAAAAAAGAAGGAAGTAGCACAGTGGTATAACCATCTCCTTGCTGCAATTGACAGGGTACTGGAATATCCGTACAAGGTCTGGGAGAAGTGCTTACTGAGTGAGGAGCTGAAAAATCTATGCCAAGTATCTATAGACACACTTTACCCGATGGTTAAATCTGCTACACTAAGGAGAAAGCACTTTTTTACGCTCCACAGGTTATACTGGTCCCCGCTTAAACTCTCTAAAATGAAGGGTAATGGAAAAGCAAAATGTATGAGATGTGGTGCCCAGAAAGCGGATGATATCCATGTGTTTACTTCTTGCCCATTGATTCAAGAATACTGAGGCATTGTGGTTAAGACTTTGTCGGATGTCCTGGATGCAGAGGTGGAGGTAAGCCTTTCTCCTATTATGTTTGGCGCCATACCAAAGCTCGATGGGGTACCAGGTATTTCAGGGATACAGAAAAAATTGGTGTTTTATTTGACCCATTTAGCCAGGTGGGAGATCTGTAAGTTATGGTGCTAGACAACTCCCCCCACTTGGAGAGCCTGGTCTCACTCTGTGAGATACTTTCGAGACTTAAAGCCGAAGGTTAATGCTTATAGGGAAAGATCTGTTGTGTGGTAATTCTAGAATCTGCTAGATTTGTTAGATTCTGATTAGTTTATTACACAGTGTCCTATGATTACACCTCTGGGTCACTTTATGGAGGATTTTGCGGGTAGCCCCCGAGAGAACATCAACTAAGATTGAACACCTAAGCCCCTAAGTAAAGAGCAGCGGGGGTGAATCAGATCAAGTGGTTGCTCTAGCTACGGAGGTTATATGAGAATTTAAAAAAAAAGATATATTTACAAATATTACTATTAAATAGTTAATTATAAAGTAAGCAACATTTATTTAATAACCTCCCTTTACCCCATTAAAAGTGAAAACCACACAAAAAATGTGGGGAAAGGTTTGACAAAGGCATACACAACACATGGACAACATTTGTTTGGATAATAAGCAGACAACCATCATAAATCTGCTATGAGAAGAAAAGGAAATGAAGGAATGAGTACCGGTAACTTAACCCCTCCCATGCTTGTGACAGAACCGTTCCATCACGAGCCTCGGGTGGGCTGTGCTGGTGATGGAATGGTTCCATCATGGCCCGCTCGCCGCGCCTGTGCGGCATGAATTCCGCGCTGACGTTCTAAAGAACGGGCGGGGCTGTGACGGAACCGTTCCGTCACAGTCACAGCTCACCCGCGGGCCATGACGGAGCGGTTCCGTCACGAGCACGGGACTGCCGCGCGGCCCCGCCTCCCCCTTAGCACTTTGGCGGAATAGCCGCCGCAGTGAAGGGGTTAAACGCAAACCAAGCCAAATTGTCCGTCTGCCCCCAGAGAGATCCAAGTTACATTAAATATCTAAATGTTCTGTGTTACCTATCTTTGAAAGATAGCAAATATATTGCAAGTTATGTAGGAGTCAAGTGAACAAAACACACAGTTCTAATGATTATTAAAAGAAAAAATGATACTGTATTGCCAAATTGGGAGCTGCATCTGCATTCCTCTTGGACTGTCCGTTACTCTTGGTTGCCTGGCGGATGTGGTCCAGTAAGGTAAGCATGAGTGTTGTGTTGCTTTTCCAGGTTGGCGCAGGGTAAAAAAAACGAACATAGGCGTAGCTGGAGGAATTGAACAAAGACTCAATGAACTCCGCTCCGCAACTCCGTTCCGTTTCATCCCAATTAATAAAACAGAAAACTCACAGACCTTTGATAAAACAACAAGTAACTCTATCTTTACATGCAAAAACACATATAGTCATCTCACAAAAGTGAAAATGAAAATAAAGCAAGCAGTGAGAGAGGTGATGATTTTGAGGTCGCCCTGACCTAGGGAGAGAACCAAGCAGATGCATTTACCACAAAGAGCACATCATGCTGAACGAGTCGGTGGTGGTCTCATCCTCCTAGGACCACCCCAAGCACAGTTATGGGCAAAAACACAATCCCAACCAAAAGCTCTGAAAAGCTTTATCGGACAAGATTCTAGAGTGCAGTGAATAATATAGTATCCAATATCAAAACATTCCTCATGGGGAAGGCTCTCCTGGCTCAGCTGAGAGCTAATACTATAATATTTACTGCACTCTAGAATCTCGCCCCATAATGCTTTGCTGGACCTATGGTTGCATTGCATTTTTGCCCATAACTTTGCTTGGGGTGGTCCTAGAAGGATGGGACCACCACCAAATCATTCAGCATGATATGCGCTTTGTGTTCAAGGCATCTGCTTGGTCCTCCCCTAGGTTAAGGGTGACCCCAAAATCATCACCTCTCTCATTGCTTAATATTTTTCAAAGTTCACTTTTGTGAATTGGTTATATGCTTTTTAGCATGTAAAGGTTAAGTTGTTTTATCAAAGGGTTGTGGGTGCAGTAGCTAACTCTGCTACGTGGCGGAGTCAGAATTTTTGCCTGAATTCCATGTTTTCAATTAACATCTCCGCAATCCTGCAAGCGAAGCAGAGTTCATTGCCCGCGGTTATTTTTTGCACTCATTCTTTTTATGACTGGTGGATGAACAATTAGGTAAGAGCAATTTTACAACAACCATAAAATCACACTAAAGTGGCCACATGTAGCTATCGACATCAGGCTGATCAAAGTCACAACTGTCATGATCATCAATGCATCATCCTGAATCCTAACAATAATATGTAGAGTAACAGCACATGCATAATATGATGATAATTCATAACTAATGACTGTCTCTAGTTACCTACACAACAGCAACGTTAATACACTGCTGTCACCACTCAGTCACCACCACTCCACAGAGTTGGGTAAGCCACTTTAAAGTCATCACCACATCAGATGGTTTCAGTGAAGTTGAAAACGTCCTTCTTCTGGTGGCAGTTCTCGAGTATCGCTCAAGCCCTGAGTCCTTCCATCATCTCTGATCCTCCTGACTCTAAGTAGAGTGTCCAACTCTGTACAGACTGACTCCTGACTTAAAAGCAATTGATCGACCTGTATTACAATGATGTTGATGCACAACAAGAGAAACATTGAGTCATTTTATGTGTAGACTAGATTTGTGTTTGCTTTATCAATTCTAAAGGGACTACTCGGGTCTGACGCTTTGAGGAGTATAAAGCAGAAAACAAAGCAGTGTGGAGCGGACCTTGTGAATAAATATTGCTAACTCTCAAAAGGGAAGGAAAAAATAAATGTCAGGAAAATATTATCAGTCATCGATAAGCCACCAACGTTGTAAATCCTCAGGAACACATTTAAGCCAATAGTTACAAATAAAAAACACCCAGTGTCCCTGCCTGCCACCACATGAGTCATCTCAAAACACTCACAAACAACAACCACCGAGCATTCAATTCATGCCATTTACCTGTTCTTCGGATTCAGGCGTGGTCACAGTGGTACATTGCTGATCCATTGTTCATGAAACAGACATTGGCCAGTCTAAATCAAATAATGTGGGCAGTTCGGCTGGGGGAATAATAAACTAGAAAAGGATAGATAATCACGGCCCAGGGTTGGAGGCAGGCACAAATTTGTATCACCAATATCCTTAGGGGAAATGGGTGGGTTGGGGCTTCTTCATTGCACACTGCGGCAACTCTAATCCGGCAATAATATTTGTCTAAGAGTAAGACAGTGAGGCTGAATTAGTCAACCAGACTTAACGAAATAAAACTGAATAATGTTCCCCTAGCCATATCTTTCTTTTTTTTGGCATCAAAGCAGATGAGCGATAGAGAGAGAAAGTCCTATGGTTTTTAGCCTAGGCCTAGTAGTCAGGGAAGTAGAGCTCATCCTCAAACTCAGATGGTGCACCCAGAAGTAGCTCATCTAACACACTACTTCCATGGCATGAGACTCCCTCCTTTTCCTCCTATCGTACTTAAGGTATGGAGTAATCTGGTGGAATAAAGTGTTGATTCATTTTAATCATGGTTAATCGCTCCACATTTTGAAGTGAGATACTGGTCCTTCTCACTGTGAGAGTGGCCCCAGCAGGACTGAAAAAATGCTCAGTGGAGACGGTGGCTACCGTGCAAGACAGATAGCTTATTGCCTTCCTGCTGAGCACTGACTATTGGTGCATCTTCCCATTCAATACACGAATGGGTTTTGATCAAGATATACCTCCTTTTGGTCATTCAGATTGGCCTGAACCATCCTCTCAATAGTCGTTGGTGCTTCGCCTTGCTTGACCTCTTTTACCTTCACCTCTGCACTCAACTTAAGCCCTGCCAGTAGAAACCAATCATATGCAGATTTTGAGGCTGATGTTCCTATTCCTGTTGTTCCTGGTGTTCTTTTGTTGGTTTTGGGTGCTGTGAGCCAACAGCACTGCCCTCAGACTCTGAAGTTGAAGGCTGCACTGCAGACTTGTTCACTGGAGGAGTGGGCCTCTAATTCCCAGCCGTTCTTTTTCTAGGTCACTGGCTTGCCCAGAAATCCGTGTTTTGAAACATCCCTGTCTGAAAAAGGAATGAAAGTGACCAATAATGGTTTTTTACTGTGAATCAAGAATTGTGGCAAAGTTAAAATGTTTGGATGACACATTGTCTCTTTGCACACTTGCATTAACAGAAAATTGAAGGATTAAGCTCTCCACCAACTCAAACGCATCTTTTTGTTTTGACACACCTGTGTACAATTCAGACACTTCCTTTAGTAATTCCTTTAGCAACAACGCGATAGCTTGGCCCATATTACTGTCCTCCTTGCTGACTTCCCATGTGTAAATTTTGAAGGGAAGGAGCATTTCTGTCAGGCATTTGACTAGGTCCCGTTGGTCCATCTTAATGATCATGCCTTCATCAGTTGCATCCCCTCTTTGCATGACATATTCGTTGATAGGTCTATACTGCTCAAACAGACGTTGCAACATGTAATAGGTCGAGGTTCAGTGTGTTGGAACATCCTGTATGAGTGCTTTAACTGGCATTCAATTATCATGTTGAATGACCCTCAGCTGTTTCCCGGCTTTAAATGAATGGCTAAAATGAGTGCAGATTCTTCTGCAGGTGGACAGTAAGTTCCTTATTTGGATTTATTTTTTGAGAAAGCCCTGTACAATGATGTTGATGGACTGCGCCAAACACAGGACCCTGAAATAGCCACTATTGGCCATGGCCTTAACTATATCACTTCCATTGGCCGTGGCAACAAATCCCATGGTAAGCCCTCTTGTTCACAGCCATTCACAGACCTTGTTGTTAAAGTGTTCCAAAATATTTGCAGCAGTATGGGATTCTTCTGTGGCGAACTTACCTACTGTTGCCTGCTTCCGAGTGCCATTAGAAAATCTTAGCAGTGTCAACACCTGCAGATATCTTATCTCTAACCACCATAAAAGAGCTCCAGTCTGCAGTGATGCACATGTGATCAGTGGCTTGGCCACTGGTCCACATGTCTGTCATCAGGTGGATAGTGTGAACAGCACTCTGCTGCAACGCTTGTCCAAGCAATTCTAGCACATCATAATGTAGCGCTGGAAAAGCAACTCTGGCGATTTATAGGACCGGCTGGCAATGTTCCATTTCGGGCAGATGGCTGCCATAAATTCGAGAAAATCCTATTTTTTCACAAAAAAAGGAGGAGGTCCAACACTAATATTTTAGCCAGCTTTGTGTTGTACAAACATGCCATTGGGTAGTTGCGTTTATACTGCCCCTCCTACCTAAACATGTCAGGAATAGTAGCCTGGATTTTTTCTTTCCTGTGCCACTGATGCAGGTGACTTCTTGAGAGCAGACGTTGGTGGGCTCAAAGTGTGTTTCAGCGGGTCAGTCACTGTACTCTCTTGCCTTGGTGCCTCGATCTGAGTCATGTTGAGGAAATATACATTTTTATGGTCAGAAATGTTCCCTAACGTGTACCCCACCGTCTCCATGTACGAGCTTAAAGTGCATGTAACTTCCCTTCTGTGCCAGCTATGAAGACGCAAATACATTTGCGTCCAACGTTAACATGTCCTCTTTCAGATCCACCATGAATGGGTCGGATATTCCGTTCCTAAGTGTGCCTTGCCAACGTCTTTTCATGGTGCACTCTTCACGTTTTCCCTGGCTCAGGCGAGTTAGGCCCTGATTTCTGTCATCGAGTCCTTGCCTGCCTTCTGTCTCTGGATCCTGCAGCCTGGACCTGCATCTGTATCCCTGACCTTTGTCTTACTCCCTACACGGCTAGCGGTGCCAGGCTCAGCCTGTTTGCCTGCCAAGACTGTATTTTGCCTTCAAGTTATCTGCTCCGCTCCTCGAAAATACATTCCTGTCTAGTAGTTTAGGAAAACATCCTTCCCAGCTGCAGAGCAAAGGGCCCGGCCTCACTGTCTCCATGCAAGTACTTCATAGCTCCTGTTACCATGGTAGGCCCACGCCCCACTTGCTTTACACGTAGACACGTAGACGCATATGCACGCACTAGCAGTCAGTATAGAATAGCCTCTGCCCGAGAGACCTTTTCCTTCCGGATAATACAATCCCCCAAACACTCGATATTAGATATGATTTGGGATTAGGTTGTTCTGACACCCCAGACTTCTGTCTCCTCATGTAAGGCTAAATGTCAAGTCCCCTTCACCCTCCAGTTCCACGTCAATTACACGTCATGCTGCTGCGCGCGCATCCCTGCCATGTATTTCTGCTGACACTGCAGGATTCTCCTATGGATCCACCCACCTGTTACACCTCCATAATGACGTTTCTAGTACACGCCCTTATGCACGCCTTCTGTTACGCCTTTTCCATTACGTATGTGTATTCTTATCTCTTCTCTCAGCTGTTACGCCTTCTGCATCTGTCATTAATGTAATGCATTTACTATATATATGATATTCTGTCAATAAAGTATTGTCTATCCCTTCCTGAACCTTCGTGGTGATGGAATGCGATTTGCCTGGTTCGAACCATATAACCAATTCCTTTTTAAGGAATAAAACCCCTTTTAAAACTCAAATGCCCCGGATTCTGCCTCTTATTTTTTGACTGAGTTATTCTTATTGAACTTTACCGCATAAATTAAGTATAGGTAATTTATATTTACCACATAATTGGCGCCCGAACAGGGACCCCTCCCCCACCTTACGCGCCGGCGGTGCGTTGCAGGCCCGGTCCCCTGCCACAGCCGGACGGACAACTACGCGTACCCGCAGGATTTCCTGTATCTCCCTCAGGCCAACGGAGGTGACTGAGGCTGCGATCGACACCCAGACGAGGCGGTGAGGAGTGCGGAGGATCCCGACCAGAGCCTAGCTGAGAGAGCAAAGTCCGAGGTATTCAGAGGCCCACCAGGTTCCGAAGTTCCGAAGTACCTACGTCACGAGTCGAGTCGAGTCCAGTCCAGTCCAGTCAGTGTCGAGTTTCCGAGGCCTTCTGTTCCGTGCTTCCCGGTGAGTACCGTTGCTGGGGACGCATCTAGACGAGCGCATTAATTTGTGCCGGTCAAGACGGGTTTGGGTACACAGACCCGGTATGCACTGTTTTTAGCGGTGTATCTGTACTGTTTAGCAGTATATCGAGTATGCAGGTAGTTAGTTTTCTCCTAATTGTTATTGTTCGTTTTACATTGTGGTAATGTGTTTTCAAATGTCGTGGTATGAGTGATTGTTCGATCTTCATTACTGTGTTTATTGTATTAACTGTGTTCAAGTTCGCGTAAGTATCAAGTAGCAGGGTTCAAGATGCCGCTGTTCTCCAAATTAAGACAGATAAAAACCAGAAAAGGGATACTCGAGGAAGCTGTTCCTATTCCACCTAGGGACACTCCAGGGTACTTTATGTACCATAAACATGGCCTAGATGCCGTATTATATCTCGATTTGTGGGTGGGTTACACCAAAGATTTAGCAGAGAATCAGAGATGGCCCGCTGCTGGGACATGGGATGCTGATTGCATCATGAGAGTAGAAGAAGCATTATGGAAAAAGAAAGCCAGACAGTCACAGAAGGATGCCATTGAATTATGGCGTAAAGAATCGCATAGACGCACAGAGAAAGCACTCAGAAAGGCAGAAAAGAGTAGAGAGGATTCAGACAAAACCTGAGAAAACGTATTAGTGGAGGAAGGTATACGAGTTAAAGCAGAACAAGTAGACAGACAACGAAATACTCTTATGAATGGTATGTATCCTCTTCTGACCGAGGGTTTACCTAAGGCCACCCAGGAAGTACCAAAAGACCTGCCACCTCCATTACTCCCGACTAAATTACATCACAAGACAGCAAAGGATATATTCCTTTCTTCCTATTTAGACGATGTAGCCCCCGAATATGTTAATATTCCGCCGCCACACACACCACCTGCTGACGGCACCCCACCCCGAGATAATCTGCACCCACTTCCACAACAACGAACTCCTCCGCCCGGTCTACATCCTGCGCCCGTTCCTCCAGCCCCCGTCCTTCCTGCACCTATTCTCCCTGGCATGAATCCACTAAATCCCTTTTTACCTGGCACCTCAGGAGGTGCGGCAGGAGGTTTCCAGACACCGCCACCAACACATCGAACGACTTATAGGGATCTAGCACAACAACGTACACCTCAAACAGCGAGTTACGACATGTTTAAAGAACCTCCTACAGACTGTAGATATGATCCAGTACCCGGTAAAGACGACAGAATGATGCTATCATCACTACGTCTACGACGAGTTGCAAACTATTTAATGTTACTACCAGGAATGATTGAACATCTAGACAGAATATACCTTTTTGTCCAAACGGGGCAAGGCCCGGAAAGTATTGGCGAAGCTATGGCACACCAGAAAGTTGACACTCAAAAAATGATATTACGTTTTTTCATAAACTGCTTGATAAGAGATCGAGATAGGCCTGGTGTAGACCCGGAAGAAATGAAAGCACTTAACAAATGGGGCCAGAATATAGCAGATGGAAAGCATGATAAACAAAGTTGTATAGAAAATATGTATCGACGGATCCGAAAAACAGTAGAGCAAATACACGAAAGAAGACAGCCGGAAAGGGAAATAGATACAGACAAGAATGATTCCTCGGAGGAGGAACAACCAGAAACAGCAACAGGAACAGTGCAGTTACCAGCTAGAGAAATTATAGCATATGTAGGTAAGGGAAGATACTTTAATAATAGTATGCGTCCAGTACGTCCAGAAAGTAAGAGAGTTTTTCAAGCAGCCATGTCAAATCCAAAAACACCTGAATACCTATTTCAGGCTACTGATAAAATACTTCAAGAACGAATGGGGTACCATGTACTCGATTCCATGGATGAACAAGAATTAGCCAGGTCAGCAGTACAATGGGCTGACAGTCCTGATAAATATAGTGATGACACGTTAGCACAAACGTTTTTGAATCTTTCCCCAGGTGAACAGCGTCTAGCTGGTATGTACATGATACAACACCTCCTTATATTGTATAAAAGCCAACACTCTGATCCTGGTCCCCTACCTGATATATTAATAGAACTACTCATGAATAAAGGGAGAGACCTAGGTACCGATTTAATTAAAGTAATTCTAGAACATCGACACAGATATAGCGCCTTCCTGTGTACACAGTTTGATCCAGCTACACCCATAGAAAGAAAAGCGTATTACATAGACAGACAGAATCCCTTACGAGAAGTGCACCCAGTCAGGAATGATGATAATACTTTTAGACGCATGTTTGTATACACACCCATAACTAAAATAGAACTATTGGAAATGAAGAAATTAGTGCCCAGTCATGACAAAGATCCGTCAGGTTTCCACCGTGAAATAAAAGACATGTTACTCATGGGTGATTATACCTATCCCGATATCATGAAAATATTGAAAGTATTATTGCCTGCCGGTATTTACGAGAAACTCAAAGAAAAAGAATGGGAGGTGGGAGAGCAAAAGATTGAGTGGGCTGCATTAGAAAACGAAGAAAACACTCGAACTCCAGGCCTAGGGCTTGGGGACAAAACTAAAGCATTACCAGGATTGTTAGTACAAGTATTACCACGTTTATTGGCAACGAAAAAGGAAGACTGGGATGCAATCTCAGCCTGCAAACAGAAACCTGATGAAGACACTAGTGATTTTTATTCCCGATTTGAGAAATGTTTTGGTATTAATAGTGGCCTGAAAGCAAGTAGCGAGTCATATCCACATCTTTTTGTATCCAAATTAGTCGAGAATTCCCTGCCCCAGGTTAAGAACCGAGTATTGAAAGTCGAAAGCACCTGGCAAGCTAATACCCCTTCACAAATGTTACAAATGTTACAGTACCACCAGAATAGAATTAGAGAAGAACATGAACACGAACAAAGACGTATGAAAGACACGAAAATGAAAATGCTAGTTGCTCAGTCAGTTCCAGCTGACGGTCAGAAAAAGGGTACGACACAGTCCAATAATTCTGCAGGTCCTGTTAAAGGGACATGTAACTACTGTAAGCAGCCAGGTCACTATATAAACGATTGTGCAGTTTTGAAACATAATATCTCTACGGGTAAAACCAAAGAGAGACCACGTCCACCTAGACAAGACCAGGTCCAACAACAAGTACCACAGAATATCCAGCCTATGCAAGCCTCACAACAGACAGTACAGACCGTAGCAGTGCCACAGTCACAGCCCATCACCGCAACACAAAACACGACACAACAGATGTACCAGTACGCGCAAAATGATTATCCTGACTATCAGCGATACACATGAAACAGCCTAGAGAGGGAGGTTGGCTTGCCTCTTATTGAGGTTCCTGTAGATCAAGAGGGTCCTTATGTACATAGTCAAGTATTAGGGAAAGACAGAAAGTTTTTAATTAATACAGGGGCAAGCAGGACAACTATCAGTCACGACGAGGTTCCAGGGGCACCCCTCTCAGGCTCACAGAATGTTTCCCTTGGATTTTCAGGAAAGCCTATTGTTAACGAAGTATCGCAACCACTTCCCCTTGCAGTTGGTCCTTTGACACGTACTACAGACTTACTACTTACAAAATCATGCCCAGAAAATTTGTTAGGTATAAAGACACTGAAAGCTCTAGGAGCTGTGATTTGCTGTTCTCCGGAAGGAGTGAGATTGTTCCTACGTGACTTTAAGGGTCACTATGTGTTGAGAGATATTGATCCCAGATTACAGAATGTCCCTGCACATTTATGGGCACAAGGCCCCACTGATGTAGGTTGAATGCACATCACACCATATCGAGTTATACTCAAGCCAGGAGTGGTATTACCACGAATGCGACAATACAAGTTACCCCCAGATGCTGTAGTGGCTTTACTGCAAATCATTGACGAGCTCATTGCACAAGGAGTGGTTGTGGAAACCGACTCCAATGTATGTAATTCCCCTATCATTCCAATTCTTAAACGCACCGATCCCAATGCACCTCCAGTTTATCGATTAGTTATTGATTTGCGCGAATTGAATAAATGCATTGTACCACAGTATCCGGTGGTTCCAGATATCTCATCTCTATTGACAGCCATTGATTCCGAAGCAGCGTTCTTTACTGTAATTGATCTGAAGAACGCTTTCTTTAGTGTTCCAATGGATCCGGAAAGCCAATACTTGTTCGGATTCTGTTTAAATGGACGAAGCTTCAAATTTGCACGCGCACCTCAAGGATTCACAGAAAGCCCCAGCATCTACAGCCAAGCACTGAAAAGACAACTTGACAGTATTCATATGCCTGATAACACTGCTCTGCTTCAGTATGTCGATGATCTGCTGATCACCACTCGAAGCGAACCTGAATGTGAACGAGCATCACTGACGGTTTTACATTTTCTGGCCGACAAGGGGCACAAGGTGTCCCCTTCAAAGCTTCAATTCTGTGTTCAGCAAGTTGTTTACCTTGGGCACTTGCTGTCCAAAGGGGGGAGACAGCTCACACCTGACCGCATCCAGTTAATTGTAAATATGTCACGACCCAAGACACAAAAGGAGGTGCGGGCCTTCATAGGCCTCACTTCATACTGTAGACAATGGATTCCCCAGTACGCATTTCTAGCAAAACCACTCATTCAGTTGACAACTCAGGAGGCAGCGTCTTCGACTGTCCTCCCTTGGACTCAGGAACATACACAAGCTTTTGAAGACTTAAAGAAAGCCTTATGCCAAGCACCTGTTTTAGCAACACCATGTTATAGCAAGCCTTTTACACTTTTTGTTACAGAACGTGAAGGTACTGCATTGTCAGTACTCACTCAGGAACAAGCAGGTTCACATAAACCTTGTGCTTACTTTTCTAGCACATTAGATCCAGTAGCCCAGGCTTTGCCTGCGTGCTTGAAATCAGTAGCAGCTACAGCTCTAGCAATCAGACAAAGTGATTCCATAGTGTTAGGACATCAATTGACAGTGCAAGTTCCACACTCCGTGGAAGTTCTTTTAAACCGAACACAGACCCAGCACTTGACAATAGCACGACTGACAGGTTATGAATTGACATTGTTTCAGCCGCACATAGAAATCAGACGCTGTAACACATTGAATCCTGCCACACTCCTGCCATTAAGTGGAACAGACCCATTGGCACATGATTGTATTGAAGTCATTACTATTACAACGAAACCTAGACAAGACTTGACAGACACTCCATTGCCCGATCCGGACCTGACACTTTATGTGGATGGTTCATGCATGAGAACAAGTACAGGAGAGTTAGTGGCCGCTTATGCAGTCACGACAGAAACTGAAGTCATAGAAACAAATTGTATTGACACCCTGTCAGCTCAAGCAGCAGAACTCATCGCTCTGACTCAAGCCTGTATTCAAGCCAAAAATAAGAGAGTTAACATATACACAGATTCACGTTATGCATTCGGAGTTGTACACGACTTCGGAGTCCTTTGGCGAGAGAGAGGTTATTTGACTTCTCACGGTGCCAACATTCAACACGGACCCCTCATTCAAGCTCTGTTAGATGCAATACATCTGCCTACTGCTATATCCATCATGAAGTGTAAGGCACATACAAAGGTCACCGATATCATTTCCCAGGGTAACGACCTGGCAGACCGAACAGCCAAGCATACAGCTCAGAATCGGACTCATGCAATTGATTCAACAAAGACAATAGTTCCGACACCGACACATTGCATGACAGTTAGGGATCCCGCCCTTGATGTAATTGACATACAGACACATGCTACACCAGATGAAATCAAGAAATGGACTGAACTAGGAGGGATCCAAACAGATCAGGGATGGATGACGAAGGGAAAATCTACATGGTTTCTCCCCGACTCTATGGTTCAAGTTATCATTAACACAGTACACAGTCCTGCACATCTAGGAGAAAAAGCTATACTAGACAGTATTCAAAACATCTGGTTCAATAAACACTTACGAGCAGCGGCCAAACAGAAAGTGCGTACTTGCATGATTTGTTGTCAGTTCAACCCAGGTAAAAGCATTCCTGTAGAGCAAGGTGGATTTCATCCTCCCGATCACCCTTTTGAAGTCCTCCAGATGGATTATATCCAGATGGAACGTTGTCGAGGATTCAAATATGTCCTCGTAGTTGTATGTGCACTCTCCCGATGGACAGAAGCATATCCAGTCCCAGACTACACTGCTCCGACCACTGCCAAGCAGCTGGTTCGTGAATTTTTCCCCAGGTATGGTTTACCCCGTATCGTATACTCAGATAACGGTCAGCCATTCTCATCCGAACTTGTAAAACAAGTTACACTCCTGTTAGGCTATCAGTGGAAATTCCACTGTGTCCGACATCCCGAGGCAGCAGGTCTCGTGGAGCGTCATAATCAGACTTTGAAAATTCGACTTGCTAAAATCTGTAGAGAGAAAGGAGTTGATTGGATAGTAGCTTTGCCAGTCGCACTCTTTTACATAAGAATGGTCCCACACTCCAGAACAGGGCTATCCCCATATGAGGTGGTCTTTGGTAGGCCACCGAATATGTGGGGGACGCCTTTGCCTCGAAAAATTACCGATGTTGATTGTATTATGCTGACCGATTACCTTGCCTCCTTGATGTCTGCACTACAATCTTGTCGTTCACAGGTAGCTGCAGCCTTTCCCGACAACACCGAGGTGAAGCCCCATGAAGTTGTTCCAGGCGACTTTGTCTTCATAAGAAATTTCGACCGACGGAGTCCGCTGGAGCCCCGTTGGCAGACGCCGAAATTAGTACTTTTGACGACGAGGACAGCAGTGAAAGTCGAGGGCCGTAAGGGCTGGCTTCACTCGAGTCACATAAAAAAATATCATGGACTGCCTTCAGATTTGAACTCTCAGCCCTGCCCTCCTCCACAGACTGACTCAAAACTCCCCCTGGTTGAGAAAACTGCCTCCCAAGAATATAAACAGAAACTAAGGTCTAGCAAGTCAGACAGTTTAATTGTTTAAGTCCTCCCCTAGGTGAATCGGTTAAATTAGTCTCTGACATGTATCCCCTAGACCGAAATAGAGAGAGAGATAGACAGAAACAGCTCAAGAAACGTGAATATTGTAAAACACTTCGTAGTCACTGCATAGTGACACTATTGATTATGTTTTTTCTAAGTCTTTTGATTATTGCTGCAAGTATACTGTTACACATATACTACCCTATTTTCAAGCGTGCACATTCTGCTTTCAATGCTACTGCTGAACATTCTTTTAGTGAATTACCCCCGCATGAATTGTCTTACCGACTTGCGCTGCGCAACAACACCTTCATTAGTATGTTACATCACTCTCATCAGACCAGCAACGCTACAAATTGTTGGATATGTGGCCGACTCCCTCCCTATCAGAAATACAAGGGAGTTCTGCCCCTTTTCCCGTACCCGTTTACACATAATGGTTCCTGTGGTGCATGGTTTAGATTAATGAACTCTCTAGATTCCAATTCTGTAGTTTACCAGGGCAACTGGGTATGGGGAAACCTGAACACAGTTCTGCATAAAGTATGTTACCCTGACAAGGAGGGTCTACCAAAAAGGACAGGGACTGATCTAGAAAATGAATATATGGACTAGGTAACTTTACACTTAATCTCATGATTCTGAATGTTGAATCCGAATCCGAGCCAGTCTTGCCTGCTATGTCAGTATTACCAGTCAAAGGTGAATTATGTGTTAGAAAGAATGGTTCAGTACACCAGGGTCATAGTAAATGTACTACTGTGATCGAATTCAGTGATAAGGGCAAGTCTGCGTTTAAAGCTTCACGTCATTCCTATTTCATTTGTGGTCATACCGCATATATACGCTTACCTCTAGATTGGGATGGCACCTGTTACATTGCATTCCTTCTGCCACCTGTTTTCCTAGCCCCTCCTGATTATCATAGGAATACCCATCTAGTACACAATAGACCCCAGAGAGATCTCCCGATTGTCGACTATACTGAAACGGCATGGGAGCAATACACAGATTTCAATAAAGGTTTCTTTCCCTACTTAGGTGCTGTCTTTAATAGTAAACTGATACGCAAGTTAACCAGAACCCTTGAAGCAGTAGTGAATGAGACTACTTCTGCCCTAGGCAACTTAACGGAGGAGCAGTCTGTGATGCGGATTGTTGTTCTTCAAAATCGTCTCGTCCTTGACGTCATCCTGGCCGATAGGGGCGGAGCCTGTAGAGTCATCGGATCTAGCTGCTGTGTTTTCATTCCAGAAAACGCGCCATCAGTATATAGAGCCATCACTCGTCTTCACAAAATTGCAAGTTTGATACACCAGAATCCAGGCACCTGGACTTGGTCCGGTCGGTTCTGGACCACGTTGTCAGCCTGGGGATGGAAGGTCCTATCCTTCCTAGGTATTGCCCTTCTCATAGTATTCAGTTGTTGCTTATGTCTACAATGTGGGCCAGCGATTTGCGGCTTGTGCGCCACATCATGTATTCCTCATTCAAGTTCTCATTCAAAACGACATAAGAAGAAAGAAGAGCAAATGATACTACGTGAACAGATTGATAGATTTATGAGTATCGATATATCATGAAGGGTCTGTAGGGAACAAGGAGGGAATGAGGAAATATAAATTTTTATGGTCAGAAATGTTCCCTAACGTGTACCCCACCGTCTCCATGTACGAGCTTAAAGTGCATGTAACTTCCCTTCTGTGCCAGCTATGAAGACGCAAATACATTTGCGTCCAACGTTAACATGTCCTCTTTCAGATCCACCATGAATGGGTCGGATATTCCGTTCCTAAGTGTGCCTTGCCAACGTCTTTTCATGGTGCACTCTTCACGTTTTCCCTGGCTCAGGCGAGTTAGGCCCTGATTTCTGTCATCGAGTCCTTGCCTGCCTTCTGTCTCTGGATACTGCAGCCTGGACCTGCATCTGTATCCCTGACCTTTGTCTTACTCCCTACGCGGCTAGCGGTGCCAGGCTCAGCCTGTTTTCCTGCCAAGACTGTATTTTGCCTTCAAGTTATCTGCTCCGCTCCTCGAAAATACATTCCTGTCTAGTAGTTTAGGAAAACATCCTTCCCAGCTGCAGAGCAAAGGGCCCGGCCTCACTGTCTCCATGCAAGTACTTCATAGCTCCTGTTACCATGGTAAGCCCATGCCCCCCTTGCTTCACACGTAGACACGTAGACGCATATGCACGCACTAGCAGTCAGTATAGAATAGCCTCTGCCCGAGAGACCTTTTCCTTCCGGATAATACAATCCCCCAAACACTCGATATTAGATATGATTTGGGATTAAGTTGTTCTGACACCCCAGACTTCTGTCTCCTCATGTAAGGCTAAATGTCAAGTCCCCTTCACCCTCCAGTTCCACGTCAATTACACGTCATGCTGCTGCGCGCGCATCCCTGCCATGTATTTCTGCTGACACTGCAGGATTCTCCTATGGATCCACCCACCTGTTACACCTCCATAATGACGTTTCTAGTACACGCCCTTATGCACGCCTTCTGTTACGCCTTTTCCATTACGTATGTGTATTCTTATCTCTTCTCTCAGCTGTTACGCCTTCTGCATCTGTCATTAATGTAATGCATTTACTATATATATGATATTCTGTCAATAAAGTATTGTCTATCCCTTCCTGAACCTTCGTGGTGATGGAATGCGATTTGCCTGGTTCGAACCATATAACCAATTCCTTTTTAAGGAATAAAACCCCTTTTAAAACTCAAATGCCCCGGATTCTGCCTCTTATTTTTTGACTGAGTTATTCTTATTGAACTTTACCGCATAAATTAAGTATAGGTAATTTATATTTACCACAATGTGCCATTGTGATGTTGCTTATACTGGCAATACTACTGCACTGCTGGGGATTGGGCTGCTTTGTGTAAAAAATGTCTTCCTCTTCTTGACCTTCCACCTTGATCGGATCAGATTCCCTGCTCAGCCTTTCACCCATCCCCTAACAACACTTGCAGTTTTTTGGCCGCGTCCAGTACCATAGTATGTACCAACCTACCCCGACTAGCACTTGCTCTGCAAATGGAGCATATGGCAATGTTTACCTCCGTTTTACTAACTGTAAAGAAGTCCTAAACTGGAGATGTCAACTTTCTGACGCTGGTGCCCCTCCCAAAGTCAGATGAACTATAGGTGGGCATTTTAACATTTGACTCTCTGCACTACCTACTTCTGCTCAGATGATTGTGGATGTAGGTCGCTGCAGAGACTTTGCAAATATGGCAGCTGGCAGTGGTGGAATCTGTGGTGCCACATCCCTCACAGCAAGTTGGGATGGGGAAACGTCGGTTTCCAGTGGGGCTGGGCTAACATTCATGATGACTGGCAGCTTATCGTCCTCCTCCTCTTCTACATCAGCATCTGTAAATCTAAGGCTTTCAGGAACCTTCCTTTTCCCCTAGCCTCTCGTGGCATATCTCAATCTAAGACTGAGGCAGGATCGAAGTGGTGTCTAGATCATCAGAAGGGGGGCTTGGAGAACAAGATGGTGCACTTACCCTCATTTTTCTTGCTGGAGATCTGGAAGACAATGGATCTTCTGAAAGAGTGGCTTCTTCTACTTCCTCATCGTGAAGCGCAATCTCCGGAACTGCTCCAACTTAGGGAGGAACTATGATTGGTGGTTGCGGCTGTTGTTGTTATCCACTTATTTGAGTTTCCTGCAATGATTGAGTACTACTTCGCAATAGAGATAAGTCAAGTTCAATGTCACTGCTCGTCGGCGTTGCTGTAATTATAATGGAAGCATCTCATCAAACGAAGATAAATTACATGCAAAAAAAACAATAACAACCAGCAAGAAGGCATGGCCACAAACAAAGAACACATGCAGGCCTATGGCAAAAGTACACTGACTGCCTAAGCAACATTGCCGCGATCCATATGGTCACAAGTTACAAGATGCTGGAGGCCTGGAATACAAAGAACACATGCAGGTCTATGGGGAAAGCTCACTGGCTGGCTACACTAAATGGCTGCAAGCAACATGGCCAAAACAGGAGGCAGGAGGCCTGCAAAATCGCCGCCAGGCATATGGTCACAAGTTACAAGAAGCTGGAGGCCTGGAATGCAAAGAACGCATGCAGGCCTATGGGGAAAGCTCACTGACTGGCTACACTAAGGGCCCGATTCACAGAATGAACTTAAGACTCATTCTTAAACTTACTAATATTTTGATATTCACAGAAGGCACTTACTACTTTTGGCATTCACAGAATGAACTTACTTCTTTTGTTATTCACAGAAGTTAGGATTTTGTCTTAAGTTTGTCTTGAGGCAAACTTAAGACAGACTTAAGTTAGGGTTTTGTCTTAAGTCTGTCTTAAGTTTGTCTTAAGTTTGTCTTAAGACAAACTTAAGAGAAAATCCTAACTTCTGTGAATACCAAAAGTAGTAAGTGCTTTCTGTGAATACCAAAATAGTAGTAAGTTTAGGATTGAGTCTTAAGTTCATTCTGTGAATTGGGCCCTAAATAGCTGCCAGCCACATGGCCACAACAGGAGGCAGGATGCCTGGAAAACAAAGAAACCATGCAGACCTATGGAAAAAGCATACTGGCTACCTACACAAAATGGCCACCAACCACATGGCCAAACAGCAAGCAAGGAGGCATGGCCACAGCAAAGAAGACATACAGGCCAATGGCAAAAGCCCACTGGCTGCCTACACAAAATGGCCACCAGCCACATGGTCGCAACAGCAAGCAGTAGACCTGGAAAACAAAGAGCACATGCAGGCCTATGGGCACTAACTATACAAAATTCACCCTGGCAACATGGGGAACAAAGGGAAATGGTGGCCCCTGGCAAACACTCTCACACACTGGCCAGAAAAAGGAGGTATAGTAAAGAACACAACATTAATTCCGCAATGCCAACAACTAATTTAACAGGGCTAAAAAATATTTACAAATTACAACTACACACATGCTCCAAAAGCATTACCCCACATGAAAAATAAAACATGAAATACCACAAACAAAAAAACACATTTTGTATTTTAATCCAATGCCATCCATGGCCTAACTGATCTTTCAATTCAATAGACACCACAGAAACAGTTTCATGCACCCATGACTAGCACGGGGACTACTGGCTGCAAGGCATGTTGCAGACGAGGCCACATAGTAAATTAAATCAATATTGCACATTTGTTAAAAATTTGAGAAAATGTAGTGAACTGTGCAACATTTTTCCTTTATAAAAGAAAAAGTACTTGCAACTAAATAACTAGGCCCCTACTAAAACTACAGGCACCCACCACAATACATTTTAAAAATCAATTATAAGTCAAATACATACAGGTGCATGGCCCCAATCAAGCAAACTTTATCAGTTTTTCAACTTCCTTGTGAAATCTCAAATACAAAATCCTTAAATCCAAAGGTATATGCAGCAGACACAAAGGGCCAACATTAGGATGGCGGGCGGATTGCCCCCGCCAGGCTGGCGGCATTCACAGCCGGCCCGGCGGGGGCAATCCACCCGACATCTGTGCACAAGTGACCCCCCGCCATATTCCGTCCGCCGCATTTCGGCCAGGTCGACTTGAGACCGGAGCGGAAAAGGCTGCAATATGGTGGCGGTGTCTTGCGGGCCCCCAAGGACTCGGAGGGGTTGGGGGGTGCACCTGCAGTTCCATGCGCAACATGACAGGCAACGCGCGGTGCCTGTCATGTTGTGCACCACGCGGACCCCACCCACCCGCCATCCTAATGTTCCCCACAGAGTGATCCTTCCAGCTCCAAATCCAAATGAAAAGTGACCAGGAGATGAACAAAGCACTGGAAGGAGCCTGCTGGACAAGAACAGGCTCTGGGGCACTTCCTTCCTGTTCGAAAAAAAGGTTTTAAAAAAGGACTCCTCGCACAAAAAACAAATGGCAAAGGTCCATATGCGTTTTTTTTTTTAACTCTAACATCATTTTGGGAAGATTTTGATGCTTCTCTGAGAGAGAATCTTCCTGCGTGTCCAAGATCACATACGTCAAATAACATCAGTCGGAAGTCGATGGCACGCCCGAATGACGTGTTGGCAATTGCAAAATCTCGAGGGACCATGTGGCTTGCTAGCAAATATCGTGGTGCTACGGAACAGCTCTGAAAAACTTGTGGGGTGATCGTAAGCACCTGTCAAGTTGCTCCTGCGCATGAAAGGATATTTCAACCGCGCTAGCAAAAAAAAGTCTGCTCCTTTGAGGAGTGCAGAGTTTATCTATCTGTAACTTTGAGTTCCACGGGGAACCTGGAGTTACCGAATTCCACAAACACCGCTAGCAGAGAAGAGTATTATGCCCAGGCCTATTATTGTTTGAAGTGTTGCACAAATATTTTACACATCGCCTCTTAAGCTAAGCCTGCCTGCTCTGTGCCAAGCTACCAGATGGTGAGCACACGCTAATTTATGGAGGGCATATGACTTACCCTAACTAGAATTGTGGTCCCAGCTTGAAAATGGCGCACACCTCTGACAACCAGAAACCCAATTTCTAACATTGGTGGCAGTGGTGGGCTAGGACTTGTGATTGTGCTGTGGCATATAGTGATTTGGTGTACACTACTATTCCACATCAAAGACCACTATGAGTTTAAATTCTCTTTTTTCTCGCAATTGGTAATTTTTCTAAATTTGACTCCTGCTTCACCTTCATCAACTTGAGGCTCTTTTTACTGTTGCACTAGTGATACCTAGTCAGAATGTCCATGGATCTCAACTTTCTAGCATGCTGCACTGTGGGGGAGCTGGGGGAGTTCTACAAGGAGAGGTGCCTGAATGTGAGTACAAAGGTTTTCAGGTTGGATCTACAGATAGCCCTCCGGGCCTATGAGGAAGTCAAGAGCCTGCAAGAACCAGCAGAGGAGGAGGACCCTGACCTACAAGAAGAAACCCCTGCCTCTGAAAGCGGAATCAGGATGCCCAGGATGGATCAGAGAGCAGTGTATTTGCAGGGGTCTGTCACAAATGGAGTTGGATATCAGCGCCATTGAGGGCTAAAGCATGGCTGAGCTGAGAAAGTTGTGCAGGGTGAGAGAACTGAAAATCTCTAAGGGTTACTCAAAGTTGGAGTACCAGTTATCCCTTAAAGCCTTTAAGGAGGTTCTCTGAATGCAATGTGCGATGCAGGTAGAGTCCAAAGGCTTCAGAGAATGCAGAACCCTGGTTATTTCTGACCTCAGAATCAGAGCCCCAAGAGGGCGATGGCCCTGAGAAGGATAAGTAGGAAGAAAAAGTTGGCCAAGCACAGGTTCCAGAGGAGAGAGGGGATCCCATAGAGAGGGAATCCCCTGCTGGGTCCTATGCAGGAAGCAGTGTCTCCTCCCAATCTCTGTCTCCTAAAGAGTTAAAGGACAAGCAGGCTGAGAGGAACCTGAGGCTGCAGTTGGCTCAGCTGGCTGCAGAAGAGAGCAAAGCTGAAGATGTGAGAGCCTTGGAAGAAAAAAGCATCTTGCTGGCTCATGAACTGAGTCTCAATGAGCTGGACTTGAAGGTTAAACAGCTGGTAGAGTCTTTCAGAAATGGTGGTAGTGATGCTACAGTGTCCAGTGGTGAAGAAAGGATTCACATACCCATGGTAATGCAAACACAGAGATATCTGTTGAACGAAGGAAAAGTATATTATGAAAGTGTGGTCGAGTTGCCAATTAATGAGACAGGTCAGGCAATAAAAGGTGTACTCTTTAGGGATGATTTAATTAATGAAATGTCCAAAAATTATATGAGCATTTATCTCCAGCCATGGACAGGAAATTACTAGCGCATCTTTTAGGCTCAGTAATTACCAGACCTCATATCAAGCGGGAGGTTTCTAACCCCAAAGGCAAAGATCTAGAAGTTGAGGAGGTCGTGGTGACCATTGAACCAGGAGTTAAGGTAAGACAAGACCCTACTGTTATCCTGTTAAAATTGGGTGGACAACTTGCTTGATTTTTCGGGAATAGGACTAGCGTAACAGGAGATCCTTGGGTTTTGGAGATGGTGCAGGGTTATAATGTAGATTTCTTAGAGGAGCCAGTTCAAAATCATTGGCCAGGGATGAAACATATAAATGTCAATGTAGAGCTTTCAGCTATGGTAAGCGAGGAGGTATAGGAATTAGAGGCAAAGGTAAGGAACCATTTGAAGGGGTTTGTAAGCAATATTTTTCTAGTAGAGAAGAAAGACTAGGGGATGAGACCTGTGATAAATCTGACAGGTCTGAATGATTGGGCGGAGTACAACCATTTCATGATGGAAGGGATTCACTTGTTGAGAGATGTTCTGAAAACGGAGTCTGGTTGACTGGGTTAGATTTGAATGATGCTTACTTGACGAATACCGTTTGGAAACCCCATCAGAGATTTCTTTGGTTCAGATGGGTAGGTAAAATGTGGAAATTTGTTTGCCACTTATTCAGACTGTCATCAGACCCTTGGTGCTTTGCAAAGTTCTTTGTGTAGTGGCTGCTTTTTTGAGGGAGCGAGGTGTGCATCTGATTATCCACCTGAACAACATTTTGCTAACGGAACAGAGCAAATTGAAGGTTTTAGAACATACGAGGATGGCAGTGTCCTTATTGAAAGATCTAGGTTTTGTAGTGAACAGACAGAAGTCATATCTTATCCTGAGTGACGAAACACCATTTTTAGGAACTATGGGGCTCCTTATGATGGCGGGAGGACCGCCACCACCAGCTCAGCAGTGGCGACCCTCCCGCCATCACAATCAGATTTACCCACTGCCAAATTAGGATGGCAGTGGGTATCGCCGTGGACCAAAGTCCTTCTGCTGCTTTTCCATCGGTGGAAATCTCACTGATTGCCTGGTGGGTGAAAAAGGGCCATTAATAGGGTGGCGATGCCCAGCAGGCACCGTCCGCCATATTGGGATGTGCCCTGGTAGAAGCCTTTCCAAGGCGGTTAAATCACCATGGAAAGGCTGGCGGGGATTGGGTTTGGAGAGCCATTGCGGGTGGGCACCCTCTATGTGTGGGGAGGGTGTATGTGCACGGGGGGGTACCCATGCTACCCCCCCAACATTTCCATGCACAAGGTGGCAGGCACCTCTTGGTGCCTGCCAAGTGTGTATGAAAATGCACATCGTGGCATTTTAACATTGCAAATAGGGCTGCAGCCAGCAGCACCGTCCGCAACTTTAAAAGGCCAGGATGCACCCGCCATACTGGCGGGCACATCCTAATTGGGCTGGTGGGACCGCCGCACGTCTGGCATGTGGTCCCAGTACTGCCCGCCCGCCATCATAATGAGCCCCTATGATCCATACAGTAGAGGGGCAATTGACATTGCCAAAGGAGAAATTAAGAATAAGGAAGGAAATTTGAAAGGTGCTCAGTTAAAGAAAATGTTATTGAGGATGTTAGCAAGGGTGCAGAGAAAGAATATCGAGGAAAATAATTGAATTGCACAAATATCATGGTAAAAATATCGTGGGTCAGGAATATCGACAGTAAACTCCTTGTGGTCAGCAATATCAATTTTAGGTAAGTAATATCGATTTAAAAAATATCGAAGTGTTTAATATCGTTTTAGTATATATTGTATATGTGTGTGATGTATGTTTTTTTGTATAAGAATTGTTTGTATTTTAATACATGTGTTGAAATTGTAGTAGTTAATAATTTTTTTTATTGAATTTTGCATTTTTAGTTCCGTAGCGGGTTGTGGATTTATAGGGGAATAGGGTGGGAAGTAATTTCATTACATATATTTGATAGATTTTTTATTTTTAAATTGACATTTGCATTTTTAGTTCCATAGGGGGTTGTGGGTTTATAGGGAGGTAGGGTGGGAAGTAATTTAATTATATAACATTTACTGAATTATTTGTATTTATTAATATTTGGTTAATTGTGATGTTATAGTGTTAAATGTGTAAATTAATGTATTAATAATTATTTATTAATTAGTTGGTAATTAATTCAAATTAACTAATTAGTAATTAATTATGGCAATTGTGTAACTAATTAAGGTGTGTTTTGGATATTATTTTGTTAAAGTATGCGTACTCAATGAATGTTTATTATTTTTTTAAATTAATAAATAAATTAATAAATTTAAATTAATAATATATTTTAAATTCATTATTAATTATGTTAAATATGAAAAGTTGGGTGGATCGCCACTGCCATGCGGGCTGTAACTATCCACCAGACATTTTAATAGACCCCAATGTGTTCAGTCTTGTGGAAGATGTATAATGTTGCAGCAATGAGGTATATGAATAAGTTGTGGGGACAGAGATCGAAGCATCTTGTGGATCTGGCAAAAGTCTTCTGGGATTATTGCTTAAAGCAGAATATTTCAGCCCAAGCGGAAGATATTCCAGGGTTGAGCAATGTGGAGGCATATTGGTGTTCAAGGAATTATAGGGATATTGGATGCTGAACAGGTTGGTTTTTCAGGGGTTAATGGATCTCAGGTACCCATATCAACTGGATCTGTTTGCAAACAGGTTGAATGCTCATTAACAGACTTTTTTCAGTTGGCGTCTGAATCTAGAGCCAGTAGGTATAGATGCGTTTCAATTGAATTGGAGGGGTCTCAGGCCTTATGCATTCCCACCATTTGTGATGATGACATTTGTGACTGACAAGTAGAAGGAGACACTAGTGTTGGTGATACCTCTTTGAAAATCACAGGGTTAGTAGCCAGTACTCATAGAAATGTCAGTGGAGTCACCAGTCCTATTGCCAACATATTAGGATTTTCTATTGGGCCCTTTCGGAGAGAGGTATGAGCTGGTTATGTCAAGTGAGTTGAGACTGATGGCTTCGAAAATTTAAGGCATGTCAGGGAGGTGCTGATACTTTCACAAGAAGTTACAAATATTATCGAGGAGTCCTGGACACCAGAAACTATAAAAATGTATAGATTGGCACGGCAAAAATGGGCTTGCTGGTGTATGGAGAAGGAATTTAATTCAATTTCAATAGATGTAGTGGAAGTTATTCATTATTTGACAGGATGATTAACGTGCATTTGTCAGCAATTGCTGCAGGTCACGTGTTCCATAATGGAATAACGGCAGGTTAGGATGTGTTGGTGAGAAGGTTGTTGAGAAGTATAAGAATTTCAAAACCACCTATAGCTAGGTATAATTCAATTTGGGATGTGTCCAAGTTTTTGGATTATTTAGAAGGCCTGGGAGCTGATAATGCTTTCAGTTTGAAGGTGTTGTCCCATAAGTTGACGAATTTGTTGTGCTTAGTTTCTTTTACGAGTTTTTCAGATGTTAGGGTCCTGGGCATTTCAGACGGGATTTATTCACCTGCAGTAGGGTGTGTTTCATTTAAACAAATGAATAAAAAAAATCAATACCTATGTTCTATCCATTCCTATTGAGGGCGAATTCAAAGAAACAATTGCTCATTTATTTTAAATGCCTGCATAAAGCAGTTTCTTCACCTACACTTGCTGGTTGGATGAAGGAGGTGATGAAGAGAGGTAGCATGGATGTTAGGATGTTTGGTGCACATTCTGTGAGGGGTGTGTCAGCGTCAAAAAGCATTGTTGCCTGGGGGGGGGCATTGCAAGACATTTTAGGATGTGCAGATTGGCCAAATGATGCTATTTTCAGAAGATTTTATTTTAAGCCTCTTGAAACTGTGGCTAATTGTTTTTTGGAAAAGCTTTAAACTTGCAATAATATTAGGCTCCAGTCTTGCAATAAAATGCAGATTTTCCTCAGCTCTGGTGGACTGAAAATCTTGATTGTATTAAAGACATAGAGGCTAATATTATACCTCGAATTTACCTAGCCCAGGGTTAATTGTTGTTGTTTATGTTTATAGCTTGAGCACAACAATAAGGAAGAAGAGAACCTGCAGAATACATCAGAATCATTGAATGTTCCGGAGGACGCGATTTATAGATCTTGGACATTGAACGTTGATTGAATTTGAAAATGTTTTGTGCTTATTTCAGTTTTGATGCAGATTGCTAAAAAAGAGGGAAGATGACTGCAGTGTTCTGCTATTTTATTATGTTGCAACTTTATTGAGTTACCTGTTCTTTAAAGGGGCTGTTGATAGTGGCAGCATTAAAGGAGATTGCAATAATATTAATCTCCTTGTCTTTAATAAAATCGAGATTTTCTGTCGAACAGAGCTGAGCAAATTCTACTTTATATAGCAATTACAACAGGTCAGGAAAACCAGCTATGTGTGGTTAGACGCAGGGAGAAAGGACAGGAAAGCCCCACATTGCATAAATACTGTGCATTCCTGCTCTTTCCTTTTGGCATAGGGCTGTGCAGTAAGGTGACTTGCTGCGCTGCCCTACACCAAAATCTCGTAAATGAGGGTATGTGTATTTTGGTCATCCATCAAATAAAGTGAGATTCCATTTGGGACGTTGATTAATTTCCTGCATAACAAAAGAAGGCAATTGCTTCAAACACAACTTTAGTAATTTTTTATACTTTATAAATACAATATAACTCAACAATATACGTGAATTTTGAAGATTGTAGTGTGTCTATTTTGAGTGTGAGTTAACTGTATGTTCACATTCCATTTTCTTACCTATGTTCTCGTCCTTATGTAATTTGATCTTGAGTTTTTCACCAGGTAATTGTTCCCTTATCCTCCCTTCCTATAGAATATTCTCCTGTTTGTGTTGTCACCTTCTTCTTGTTTTCTATATTTTTTAAGTATGCTCTTGTTTTTCTAATGCTGCCATGTATATGTGAATTTTAATAGTAATACACTCTCTGTCTCGACGAAAAAAGGAAAATTAATACATGATGCAAGATTGACTGCGTAAATGAATGTTGGAGCGCTATAGAGCGTTCTTACAGCACTGTATAATATGCACTGTATCTTTAGTGCTCAAGAAGTACTAAAGATTATCTATTTTCCAGAATGACTGTTTTGTCATTCTCTGTTCTTTGTGTCTAGCTGTATGTGTGTGACCTGGATTTGAACATCTTGTATGTGTAGGAATCCTGTATATAAAGCTTTCCCTTTTATATTGTTAAAGGCGTTACAGACTTGTGTCTTCTGTGGTTTTGAATGGCTTCAATGCAAAAGGACAACTTTGTGCTGTGAGAAGCAGTAAAATAAATTAAAATGGTTTTCAGTGCACCTTCACAAGGTTGATCAGAATTTTACTGTAATGTTTCAGTTCCTTCCTCTTACAGGCACCTGTTTGAAATAATTGATGCAGTGCTGCCCTAAAATGAGAACCATATGGCGAGCCATCTGCAGAATTTGCTTTCATCATTGCGTGGAATTACAACCGGTAATGGTGCCATTTGTCAACCACAGCATTCTTTCTGCACTGAATAGTAATGAGCCACGTCCCCCCCCCCTTCTCATATCACTCACTATTACTGGAGATAAACTTGGGAGCTCTGTGTTGCTTTAAATTAAGGAAAGCTGAAGACTATTTAAGAAAACTATGACAATAAGGGTCAGATGTACGAAGTCTTTTTGTGGTCACATAGGGGTCCATTAGGATGGCGGGCGGATCGTCCCTGCCAGGCCGGCGGTAGCCACCGCCGGCAAGGTGGGGGCTATCCGCCCGCCATCTATGCAGGAATGACCCCCCCATATTATTATGGCTGGGGGGTCTGCGGCGGACGGAAAGACCGTCCGCAACATTTCCGAGGCTGCAATATGGTGGCAGTGTCTGTTTGACACTGCCAGCCATATTACAATGTGTGCTGGGGAATGCCTTTCCATGGCGGCATTGCAGCCACGGAAAGGCATGCAGAGTCTACCTGCGGGGGCCCGTTGTGGGCCCCCAGGAACTCCGGGGGTGGGGAGTGCACCCCCCTACATTTCAAAGAATAATGTGGAAGGCACCGCGCGGTGCCTGTCACGTTGTGCTTTGAAATGCACAACATGTATTTTTAGCAATGTTAAAAATACAGGATGCGCCCGCCACTGTGACGGGCGCATCCTAATTCCCCCCACCGGACCCCCTACCTTATGGCGGCCGGTCCCTTTCTACGATGGGTCATTCTAATGGGCCCTATAGTGTTCAATTTAAAGAATCACAACTCCAAAAAAGGTATTTTTCCATGCAGAAAAATAAATAAAAATTCAATAACATTACCTAATCGCAATTTAGGTTTGCAACCAAATACCAATTCGGTATTTCAAAAGGGTGTGTTTAGAGCATCCTTTCCAAATTCCGAATCGGAATGGTATGTATTCATGTTTTACGACTGTATTCTGGTTGCAGGCATTAAATGAGGTAATAAGTCATTCGCAAATTTGTGAATGCTGACAAAAACATGTTTTAAGTGTATGCAGTGGTCCCATGGTCCCTGCAGACCTTAGCAGGCCACCTTTCCTGTTATGGCTGCATTTTGTTTTGGTGTTCCCTGGCCCGCCCCTCCTCCCCGCTACCGCCTCCCAGCTGCTGCCCCTCCCACCCACGAATAGAGAGCACCCTACCTCCTGTGACGAACTGTGACCGCCCGGACCTGCTCCAACACGGTCACTCTCCCCACGCTCCCCGATCCCAGCTCCTGCTCGTGATTTGGCTGATCTGTGGTATCGTTTGCTGGATTGTGATATCGCTTATTCAATTATCTCATTGTATTTGCCTGGCATCGCATTTGTGTGCATTTGTGCTCATTAATTTTTAACACTGTATCTGCCCTGCATCGTAGCGTGAATATAGTAGACAGCACCTAACCTTTATTTGAACGCTCGCTCTGCTGCACTTTGCAGCGCGATACTTGCTGAGGCTTTTTTCACTTACTCGTACTTCGACTGTGCCCCCGGTGCCGTGGTGCATCTGCTGCCCCTGCCTTGCTTTCCCTTTGACCCTCCATTTTGTTTTGGTGTTCCCTGGCCCGCCCCTCCTCCCCGCTACCGCCTCCCAGCTGCTGCCCCTCCCACGCTCCGCCCCCTCCACTATCCATTTAAGGCAGATGACCCAACGCGCAGCGTCCACGCGCTACGGCCGCGCCGTAGGTGTGCCAAAGGTAAGCCCGTCTACGCCCGTCCGCGCCAAGCCCGCGCCCAGCGCCAGACCCCCTGGCCCCCGTACCATCCACCCCACCTGCATTACATACGCCGCCTCCACCCTCCTAGCCCTTAACCCCAGTCGACTCCCCAACTGCGCCCAAGCCGCACCTGGACACACCCATGGACCCTTCACATGCAACTCCTGCAAGTTTGACGGCACCAAGACCAACTCCCCATCCACTAACACCAAACAGAGACCTGACACCAACCACCTAAAATGCATCCTGCTCAACACCCGCTCGGTCCACAGACACGCCATCGACCTCTGGAATCTACTAGACACCATCTCTCCGGACGTCGCCTTCCTAACAGAAACATGGATGAACGCCTCCTCAGCCCCTGACATCACCATTGCCATCCCGGAAGGCTACAAGATCATCCGAAAAGACCGCACCAAGCAAACAGGAGGAGGCATCGCTATCGTCCATAAGAATTCCATCCGCATCTCAACCAGCTCAGACGTCAACCTCGCTAGCGCCGAACACCTTCACTTCCAGATCCACACCGACCCCAAGACCACACTCAGAGGCACCCTCCTCTACAGGCCACCAGGACCCTGTGCACAATTCTGTGAAGACATCACTGACTTTATCACCCCACACGCCCTCCCCTCCGAGGACTACATTCTTTTGGCAGACCTCAATTTTCACCTGGAAAAGAGCAACAACAGCAACACCACCACCCTTCTGGACAATCATGCCAACCTCGGACTCAAACAACTTGTTAATACCCCCACCCACAATGCAGGTCACACACTCAACCCTATCTTCACCTCCAGCAAACATATTTCCTTCAGTCACACCACAGCTCTCCATTGGACGGACCACAGCTGCGTTCACTTTATCTACAAAAAGACCGCAACCCACAACCACCCTCAACCTACTCTGCGAAGAAACTGGAACAAAATCACCATCGACCAGATCTCCTCATCGCTTCTTCAAAACCCCCCTGCCCACTCTTCGAACCCCAACCAAGCAGCCATTAACCTCACTCAATGGCTAACCAACAGCGCTGACAACCTAGCACCCCTGACAAAACGTCAAATCAAACTAGGCAACAAAAACGCCCCCTGGTTCAACGATGATCTTAAGAAATCCAAGAAACTCTGTCGCTCCCTTGAGAAGGCCTGGAAAAAAGACCCAAACACCAGCACCAGGGACGCCTTCAAAAACGCCACCCGCATACACCACCAACTGATCCGGACTGCCAAGAAAGCCACTTTCAAAGACCGACTTGACAACAACGCCCACAATAGCAAGGAATTATTCAACATCGTCAAAGAGTTTACCAACCCCACTGCCAACTCCAACGACATCACTCCCTCTCAAGCCCTTTGCGACTCCCTAGCTTCGTTCTTCCACGACAAAATCGCAGACATCCACAACAGCTTCCACAACCAACCCGGAGACCAACCCACCCAACCTTCTGCCGTACCTTCACCCCCATTGAACATCCTTAATGACTGGAACCCAATCTCCACTGAGGACACCATCCGCCTGATGAACTCCCTCCACTCAGGATCCCCCACAGACCCATGCCCTCACCACATCTTCAACAAAGCAGATTCCATCATAGCACCACACATCTGAGACGTCATCAACTGCTCCCTCAACTCCGCCACCTTCCCGGAAAGCTGGAAACACACCGAACTCAGCGCCCTTCTGAAAAAACCCACAGCGGACCCCACCGAACTCAAAAACTACCGCCCCATCTCGGTCCTTCCATTCCCAGCCAAAGTCATCGAGAAAGCTGTCAACAACCAGCTCGCCGCCTTCCTCGAAACCAACAAATCCCTCGACTTCTCACAGTCCGGCTTCCGAGCCAAACACAGCACTGAGACCGCACTCATCGCAGCAACAGACGACATTCGAACTCTACTGGACAATGGAGACACAGTCGCCCTCATCCTCCTCGACCTCTCCGCAGCCTTCGACACAGTCTGTCATAACACCCTGTTACAACGCCTCAGAAACATCAGAATCCAAGGAAAAGCACTGGAATGGATCACCTCGTTCCTTGCCGGAAGAACCCAGAGAGTCCGCCTCCCACCATTCAAGTCAGAGTCCAAGGAAGTCATTTGCGGCGTGCCACAAGGCTCCTCACTCAGTCCCACCCTCTTCAACGTATACATGAGCCCCCTCGCGGCCATCACACGCCAACACAACCTCAACATCATCTCCTACGCTGATGACACTCAACTGATCCTCTCACTCACCAAAGACCCTAACACCGCCAAAACCAACCTGCATGAAGGAATGAAAGAAGTAGCCGAGTGGATGAAGCACAGCCGTCTGAAACGGAATTCCGACAAAACAGAAGTCCTTATCTTAGGTACCTCCCCCTCTGCCTGGGACGACTCTTGGTGGCCAGAGTCCCTTGGAAAAGCACCCACCCCGACAGACCACGCACGGAACCTGGGCGTCATTCTGGACTCCTCACTCTCGATGACCAGACAAGTCAACGCCGTTTCATCTTCTTGCTTCAACATTCTTCGCATGCTCAAAAAAACATTTCGCTGGATCCCCAACGAAACTAGAAAAACAGTCACCCACGCACTGCTTACAAGCCGACTGGACTACGGAAACACCCTATACGCCGGTGCCACCGCAAAACTTCAGAAAAAACTCCAAAGCATCCAGAACGCTTCAGCCAGACTCATACTAGACATCCCGCTTAATGACCACATTTCTGATCACCTGAAAAACCTCCACTGGCTCCCCGTCAATAAGAGGATAACATTCCGCCTCCTAACCCACGCACACAAAGCACTTTACGAACTTGGACCCGAATGCCTCAACACACGACTTTCCTTCTACACCCCCTCCCGCCAGCTACGCTCCTCAAACCAAGCCCTTGCTGCTGTACCTCGCATCAACAAAACCACCATGGGAGGAAGATCCTTCTCCTACCTGGCGGCTAAAACCTGGATCTCACTTCCCATTCACCTTCGCCTCAGTCAGAACCACCTAGCATTCAGAAAGCAACTTAAAACCTGGATATTCAACAAGTAATTCCCCACCCTTCTCCAAGCGCCTTGAGACCCTCTGGGTATGTAGCGCGCTATATAAATTAATTGAATTGAATTTAATTGAAATTCAAGTGCTTTTTTGCTCTATCTTAATTTAAAACTTTAACGATTGATATAATCAGTTCCTCTTATTGGATGTTTTGCATTTTGGTGTCATTTTGTTCATTAAATTGTTCTCTATTTTTGGGGGGCGTGGCCACGGCGGCGAGCGTGATGGCCGCTTCGCTGTGAAGCTCCTCTGAGCGGGCGCCCGAGACCGGCGAGTGAGGATGTAATTTGGAGCCCCTGTTTGCAGCAGATGCCGGGTCCTGCCTTCTAATTACCCCGGACTGCCGAGGGGACGTTTCGGAGCCACTGGAGCGGCTGGTCGAGGAAAACACGGCGGAGGGGATCTGAGGCCTTCGGACCTCGCGCCATCTTCCTTCCGCGCTGGAGCGCCAGGTGAGTGCATCCCGGCTGATTGCGGTCGCGGCCCCGCTCCTCTCCGTTTTTTCCCCCGCCGACCTCGTGTATGCGCCTCCGCTGCTGCCTGGTTCCCATTTTTCCCCGGTTTGGCTGGCTCTCAGGTGCGGCTGGGCCTTTGGCCCGGTGGCGTGTGGGAGCCGGGGACTGGATTACGGATCCGCGCGGGCCTGAGGGGGTGGCTGCGGGCTTTGGCGGGGGCGGGGGCGGACCGCACGACTGCTAGGCGGCTTGTGAGCGTTCCCCGGTATTGCACAGCAGCCCCGCCGTGCGACCCTGCGATCGCCCTCCACACTTCCACGCAGTTGCCACGAGGTCCATACTTGCTCAGCCACAATTGTGGTGGCTCATATCCTCGCACTCTGGACCCTCAGCGACATTCCACTGCGCTGGCTGTCTCTGGCTGAAGCACCCCTGCGCTAGCATCCTGGTACGGGCCCTGCCCGCTTGCCTGCCTCACTCCCACGCTGTGCGGGCTCTAGTGGCCTACGACATTGGCCGTCTGCTTTATCATTGATCCCTGCTCTCTGCCACTGTCGCAGCGGCTGCGGCCCGCCACACGTCCTCCACTATGGGGAAGAAGGATACAGCCCAGAGGACACTAAACTTTGATAAGACGTCTCTCCCTGCCGCCGACCCCCCTCCAGGGCGGCTTCGGTCGCTCAGTTGGCACAAGACAGCGGCGATGCAACATCCATGATGGCCGCCATGATGGGGGAGATGCGTGCAGGCTTCAAGGCCCTGGACACTCGGTTTGATAGTCTGGAGAAAAAACTGTCTGATATTGGCTCCACGGTGCAAGCCCACGACCGGCGCCTAGACGTGGCTGAATCTAGAATATCTGACTTGGAGGACGGGTCCTCCAAGGCTCTAAAGCGGCTGGAAAGGGTCGAGAAGATTCTTAAGGATGTTGCCATCAAGAACGAAGATTTGGAGGCGCGCAGCCGGCGGAATAACATTAGAATTCTTGGCGTGGCGGAGACAACTGCTACTGGCCGGTTCGACACCTTTGTGGAAAACCTCCTTATTGAATTGTTCGGCAAGGACACCTTCACGGCTGGCTTTGTTGTGGAAAGAGCGCATAGGTCCTTGGGGCCTAAACCACGCACAGGTCAACTGCCCCGGCCCATTATTGCCAGAATCATGAATTTTCGTGACCGCGATGCCGCACTCCGAGCTGCATGAGAGATGGGGGAGGTGCGGTGGCAGGGGAGCAAGTTGTCCTTTTTTTTTTCTGACTATACTATGATGGTGCAAGAGGCACGGAGGAAATATACCAGCGTTAAGGCGGCACTTCGTAATCTCGGCCTAAAATACAGCATGTTATACCCGGCCCGTCTGAAGGTGGACGTCCATGGCAGATTCCGCATATTTGACTCTCCAGCTGAGGCGTAAGACTTCTGCCACACTTACAAACAGGGGCCGAGCTCGGGTTCTGGCTCCAGACCTACCTCTCCACAGCAGCCGGACACACAAGCCAGCGCTGACTTGTTCACGGACGCTGGTATGGGCTGATTGTCCATAAACACCCTGGACATGGTTACTTTTTTCCTTGTAGGGATGGCTCGGTGTTGCTAGGTTCTTATTGATTGAAATTGCTCACCTCGCTTTGCAGGGTTGCCCGCTCAGGGGCTAGCGTTGCTTCCCCCCATGGCGCAGGCCTACATGTTTTGCTCCATTTTTTGGGGTTTGTTAGGTTTCCTTCTGCAGCTACTTTTAAGTGTTTTGTATACTGGGCTATTGTCATTCCGCATTGTTGTTCAGACACTAGTGGGGTTCTGCCTCTCTTGGGGTGCTGGGAGGCTGGGTGGCGGGTGGGGGAGGGGATGTTTGTATTTTTTGTGGTTTTTCCTTTTTTTGTTGTATGATTGCGAGACACATGGTGCTGGTTTGTTAAATGACCACTTCTTGCCTACATTCCTTGATTGGACGCTATGGCCCGGATAGGTTTGCAGACTGGTCCTTCTAGTCTAACCTTGATGACATGGAATGTCCGTGGCCTGAACTCCACCCGAAAACGGAAACAAGTTGTACAATATGCAGAGAGGCACAAGGTTGATGTACTTTTTCTGCAAGAGACACACATGGTTCGAAGTGACACGGCTTCCTTTGCACGGGGCTGGGGCGCTAATAGAGTGTTTTCATGCTTCAGTAGATATGCGCGGGGGTGGCGATTTTAATCCACAAGCGGATCCCTTTAGTCTTGACGAGTAGTACAGTTGATGGGGAAGGTAGATATGTGATACTCCATGGGTTGCTGTTTGGTCATAAACTTACCATTGTAGGGATCTATGGTCCCAATATCGATTCGCCGACCTGCTTCAAGACCCTATACCTGTCACTACTGCACTCCGACATTGACTTACTGGCGATAGGGGGCGATTTTAATTTGCTGCTGAACGCCAGTAGGGACAGCACGTCCCCCGCCCCTGCTCGTAAGCCGCTTGCCCGCGCTGCGGTGGCGGCTATCTGCTCACACTTTTCGCTTTTGGATATAGAGGACATGCAACACACTGCCTCCCCCGCCTTTACACATCACTCTGGCTATCACAACACGAGCACCAGAATTGACTACTGGCTCCTTTCTCTGGGATTAGCGGGTTGGGTCACTGATCTTCGCACTCCTCCCCGAACACTCTCTGATCGTTCCCCATTGCTATGGTTTTTTTTGGAGAAATATATGCAGGATTTCTTAGCCCATCCCATTATACCGGAATTGATTGCTGAGGCAATTGATTCCCTAAAAGGGTCCTTGGCGCCTGGCCTGGATGGCTTCACGGCCGATTTCTACCAGGAATATAAGGAGGAACTGGTGCCCGTACTTGTAGAGGTATATGCTGAGGCCCTGGAGTCCGGTATTCTTCCTCCAACGCTCCGTGAGGCGGTCATAGTTTTGCTACCCAAACCAGGACGCGACCCTACGGTTTGCAGTTCTTACCGCCCGTTGTCACTTCTAAACCTGGACTATAAGATCCTGGCCAAAGTACTAGTGATGCGGCTTGCGCTACTGGTGAACTCCATTATCTCGCCGGTGCAATCTGGCTTTGTTCCCCAGAGGTCAACATCCCTGAACCTCCGCACGTTTTTTTCGGTCCTACACAGGATAGATCCCGCCACCCCGGCTGCTGCGGTCTTCCTAGATACCGAAAAAGCTTTTGACACCCTGGAGTGGCCCTTTTTCTTGGACGTGATGCGCAGGATGGGCATGCCGGCTATGTTTGTTGCTACTGTGGAGTTGCTATACACTGCACCCACGGCCCGCATTCGCCTTAACGGCACCATCACCGACAAGTTCACTCTTTCCAGGGGTACACGACAGGGGTGCCCCTTATCCCCCCTGCTTTTTATTTTGGCAATTGACCCCTTAGTTCGTCACTTCCAGGAGAAACACCTCCACAGAGGGCTACAGTTCTGCACTGGGCCTCTCTTGGTATCACTCTACGTGGACGACATGGTTTTGTACGTCCGCACTCCGGAGACCAATCTACAACCCCTGCTGTCTGAAATCACGCGCTTTGGCGAACACTCGGGCCTTAAGGTAAATTGGCACAAATCACAACTGTTCCCACTCACCCCCGCCACTGTGCGATGGCCTTGCTCCCTCCCGTTGGAGTGGTGTGAGGACTCTGTTAAATACCTTGGGATACATGTCCACCTCGACACCGTGTCCATTATTCGCCTGAATTATGGCCACGCTCTTGACTTTCTGGAGGATAACACCGACAGATGGCTTCGCCTCCCTTTGTCAATGGCCGGGCGCATTGCCATTGTTAAGATGGTAGTTCTGCCCCGTTTTTTATATCTCTTCAACAACATCCCGATCCCTCTCACCAAAGTTTTTTTCACTCAATTGCGCACTTCCCTGCTGAGATTGGTGTGGGGGGGGGAAACGCCCTCACCTAGCCTGGCGCACGCTGACACTACCTTACGAGAAGGGCGGCTTTGGGGTCCCAGATTTCTACCTCTACTACCTGGTCGCTCAATGCTCGTATGCCCACCCCTGGTACCATCCAGATGCCAGGATCCAGCATCTGAAACCTGAAGCTGATGCGGCACTCCCGGTGTCTCTGGACGCCGTTCTCCCCAAGGGCCTGCCCCGTGACCCACATGACATACTCCCCCTCACCACGACAACTTGGGCTTGGGACATACTTAGGCGCTTGCTCCACATTGACACTTTGTACTCCCCTGCCCTCCCACTGCCCAATTCCCACTGGCTCCCTATAACAGGCGAAACAGTAATTCGTCGGTCACTCTCGAAATTCCAACTGAGTACGATCGGTGATCTGTTCCCCAATGGCCATGCTATCACTATAACCGAAGACCCCCGTTTCACAGAGTGCACCTTTATGGATACCTTTGTGCTCGCGAGGATACAAGCGCTGATGCGTGCTACATTTCCCACCTTCCCTTTACCACCCGACGATACTCCGGCACTTACATTCATCATACAAAATACATCGGGGGCTCACGTTGTGTCCAAGCTTTACAGGTTGTGCTTATCCTCACTCCCTTCGTCTGATTAGGCGGTGCGCACCGCATGGGAGCAGGATCTAGGCACACAAATCTCTGATGACCAATGGGAGGCGTGTTGTGCCATGACAAGGGAGGTTTCCATGAATAGCAGACACAAACTCATACACTTTAAATTCCTTCGAAGGCTCTACCATACACCTGCGTTGGCCCACAGAATTGACCCCGCCAGACCCCACACTTGCCCTAAGTGTAAAGCCCCTCAGGCCGACTTTGCTCATCTTTCCTGGACTTGCCCGAAGCTGCACTCCTACTGGGTTGAAGTACACAACACATTGGGTGATATATTGGGCATGTCACTGTCTGTAATACCGGAGATTGCTCTGCTGGGATATGTGTCCAATTTTCCCCACAAAATTCGCAAGCTTACATCCATTTGCTTCCTGCTGGCCAAGAGGGAAATTGCGCTGCTCTGGTGCTCACGGCGTGCTCCCACCATCGATACATGGCTTAGGAGTGTGGCATACTGCAATGTCAACAGTGTGGAATATTCTGACCAACTCCCGGCCTCCTCCCGCCCTGCAGACATCTGAGGTCCATACCGCCAATACATTGCAGGGAAGGCATTGGAGGCGCCCTCTCAGTCCCTACATCCCATTACACCGACCGGGGTGGGTTGAACGTGGGACACCCCTTCCTTACACTCATGCAGGCGATGCTTCTAATGTGGCGTTCTTCCGCCCCGGCGCCTGGTGACACACTGCCTGGGGTCGAAGGATTTAGCGCACTGTGAGGCTAATTTCTAGGACCTTCATGTCGAAGCCAGCCTGTGTGGACTTCGTTCAGCTCCTAGTAGGGTGGTCTGGTTCATTGTTTGATTTTACTGTGCTGTGGTTGTTGTCGCCGGTACCATTTGACATCATGCAACCTGATTTGCTATGTTGGTCTTGCAATCTAGTAATTATGCTTTCTGTTTTTTTTTTATTTTCCTTTATTTCTCGTGCTACTAGCTATGTTTATTTTCTATGTACGTTGCCTTATCAGCAAACAGTTCTACTGTGTCATTCAAAATGCTCCATTGAGCAACCCTACAGTTTGCCCAGTTGTATTGCTCGTTATGCTGACTGTACTACTTGATATCCATATGTACATGACATGTGTCAGTTTCCTTTTCTCTACGGTGGATTGCTGCAACAGCCTTAATAAAGTGTTAGAAAAAAAAAATGTTCTCTATTTTTACAAATTTGAGTGGATTTGTTTTTGACTATTGAACTTCTTTGGTACTTATAAATGCTTTGCACATTTTTTTACATTAAGCCTGTCTGATCTGTGCCATAGCTACCACAGGCTGAGCTTGCATTTAAATTACTGAAACCTTTAATAAACAAAATAACAATTCAGTTATACATTTTTGAGGTGAGCAACCATCCACCCCAACTAGTAATCCACTTACTTACAAACAGCAGTTAATGAACAATCAATTTGCTCAATACGCTGAATGTGACAAATTCGAAAGAAGACCTGCCCAAAATGAAGCAAAACAATTTTTAATCACATAGACCAAAGTCAAAAAGATATATTAGTCCTTAGTCAGATGTATTAATCCTCAGTCACAGTAAAGACAACATAGGTCAGGACATATGTCATGGCACATGACAATTACACCATTCCAACCAAAGATTGGGGGAGGACTAAAAAGAAAGTGGAGAACTCTTGATAAACAAGAGTTCATTCACACCCTCGCCGGCTCCTTTCTCACCTTTAACTCAAACGTCGACGCTATGGAAACAACTATTGCGGACTGGCTGAGATCGGCTAGTGACAAACATGCCCCTCTGATTCCATTTTCTCGCACTAGATACCAAGATGCTCATAAATGGTATACCTCCGAATTGAAGATACAAAAATTACAGCTCCGACAACTAGAAAGGAAATGGAGGCACGGCTACAATATACAAGACAGACCTCAGTTTTTGTTGGCTCGCATAGAGTATAAAAAGGCTATACTGACTGCTAAAGCAGCCCATTTCTCAGCAAGAATACTAAATGCGAATAATAGAACTAAGGAAATTTTTTACATTGTTAGCGAGGTCAGCAGTGATGAGAGAATACTTCCAAACCTTGCTCCTACGCAAGAGATGTGTGATGTTTTAAACAATTACTTTGTGGAAAAAATTGCTACTAATAAAGCTAGCATCCCCCCCGAATAATACAGAATGCCAGGCGATATCTTTAGAAACCCTGTCACTATGACCTATCTCCCTGTCTTATGCCCCAAAACCTTGTCTGACTTATTTACACAAGTGAAGTCAGGCTCCCCATGACTGTTGTCCTCCTGCTACCATCAAAGACATATTCACAGCACTGCGACACAGCATTCTCCCCTTTCTGAATGCATCTCTCACTAAAGGGGTAGTACCGTCTGCCTTCAAGGCCACTACAATAGTTCCCCTTCTGAAAAAGCCCGGGTCAGATCCTTTTACCCCTTCTAACTATCGCCCCATATCCCTTCTTCCTTGTCTGTCCAAGATCTTGGAGGCACATGTGGCCAGATGCCTATCTAATTTTGTTGAACAAACGGAATACCTGGAGCCAAATCAAGCGGGCTTTCGGCTAGCCCATTCAACAGAGGCAGTAGTTCTGGCCGTCCTGGATACTTTAAGAGCTAATTCAGACAGGGGAATTCCTCAGGCCTTGGTGCTTTTATATTTGTCTGCGGCGTTCGACACGGTCGACCATAACACTCTGTTGAACTGTGTCGAACAAGCAGGCATCCAAGGACCTGCCTACAGTTGGCTTAAGTCATTTCTAACTGGCAGAACGCAAGCAGTGCGACTGGGCACTCTGACTGCCCCTACAGTGACCACCTTTTGCGGTGTACCGCAGGGCTCGTCCCTGTCGTCACTATTGTTTAACCTCTATCTGAGGCTTTTGCTCTATTCTTTAAAGAATCGGAAGGTCACCATTTTTAATTATGCAGATGACCTCCAGTTGATTTTCCCCCATGATGCCCCTAATGCTGTTGCGGAATTTCAAACCGCCATGCTCCACATTCAACACTGGATGGACAGTAACCAATTGAAACTCAACCCAGGCAAGAAGGGATTAGTGCTGCCTGGGAAGAGTAAGGACTGCTGGGGTCCACACGTCTGGCCTGGTGAACTGGGTCCTCTCCCTACTCCGTCCTTGTCTGTAAAAAGCTTAGTGGTAGTAATTAATGCGGACCTCTCACTTAGAGGACAGGTGGGTGCAGTGCTCTCCACTAGTCTCTATCAGCTTCGTAAAATCAGGAAAATTGCCCATTTGCTGACCCACTCAGCTCTGATCCAAGTGGTGATAGCGCTGGTTCTTTCACGCCTGGATTTTGCAAACTCCCTCTACATCGGTCTGCCTCAGTACCTATTAAAACGTCTGCAAATGGTTCAGAACCAGGCAGCCAGACTAATACACAAACAGCCAAAATGGCACTCTGCTAGGTCCCTGTTGATCAAGCTCCACTGGCTTCCTGTGGACCAACGTGCGGCATTCAAGACTGGGTGCCTTTTAAAGCACTGCAAGGCAACAGTCCAAAATTTATCACGGCCATGATCAACAAACATGTCTACCGGCGCAACCTGCGCTCATCCTATTTGCATCTTCTAGCTGTCCCGACTATAAAACTTAAACGGGTTGGAGGTTGCAGATTCTCTTATCTGGGACCTACCCTCTGGAATTCCCTTCCGGTAACAAAGAGAAGCAGTGAAAACCTTCTTGGCTTTAGAAAGACAATCAAAACTTGGCTGTTTGGGTTAGCCTACTAATCGGGTCTGATGTAACAACGTAAGCAGGAGAAGCGCCATGAAACCTTTGGGTGACCGTGCGCTTTATAAGTAAGTGATAACGTTAACATTATGTGATCACACATGTCTATATAGTGTCAATGGTATTTTGGCCTTATTAATATTGTAGAAATTCATTGTGAGGATACCAAAACTAACGTGGACAGTTTAAGGCCAAGAAAAAAGTAAGTACATGGGGGAAGTATAACAATTATGTGAATTTTGATGGCTTGTCGAAAAAGGGGGAGGTATTTACTTCCAGAGTACTTGAATGAGAGAAATTTAGGACAAGGGATAACTTGTGACTCAAAGACAGACTTCTGATGTGAGTTAATGAAATTAGTACTAACAAGAAATTACCAACATACACAATAATGAATCTATTAATGAAGAAAAAAATTAGTTACTGAAGAAAAAATATTACTAATTGGTATGCCGTACTGTGAGAAGCTGGCCTGGTATATGATGTACACTTATGTGAGTGGCCACCCTGCACCAGGCCAGACAACCCTTTTGGTAATTTAGAACATCTTAGACAACCATAGAAAGCTCTTTAAGTGGTAGCTTTTGAGACCAACCTTCAGGCTTAGTCCAGAAAGAGTGCAAACCAGCTTGTTTTACCAAAACACAGTCGTATATGTATTGATCAAGTGAAAAAGAACCACACAAGTTATTTATAAAAATATGTATTTATTATATAATACTCTCTAATACGTTTAGATACCTCCTACTTGGTGATGTGCACAATGCACACAATACTTTGCATAGAAATCACAGTAAATAGCATGAAATACACAGAGGACCCCAGGGGGGACCAAACCATATACTAAGAAAGTGGTATAAGAACCATAACTTGGATCAAGACAAGGTCTAGAGGCCGTAGAAGTGCCAGGCCCCCAAGGAATCACCCAAGGTGAGTAACTAGTAACCCCACGAAGATCGTGTGCAGTGTTGGACTCGACCTCGTTCTCTGTACAAGTCAACATGTAAGTCACGGTTGGATTTTTAAAGATTAAAGACCCTTCCAAGTGGACCCTGAAAAAACCCCATGGAAGACAGAAGGTTGGAGAGCAACCCCACCCATTGATATCCTAGTACCCTTGTTACCTACACCAGGGAAGCCGGGTGCATGGGCGTGAAGTGATGTCAGAAACCGCAGTTGAACCCAATGGAGTACTTCAGGAAAGTGCCGCTGCTGAAGAAAGAGAAAGTGTCCGGTGGAATCAGAAGGTGGATTCCAGATCAGAGGTACTTGCAAGCAGAGTCTATGTGACTCAGGAGTGACCAGGAGGGACCACGAGATCTGGAAGACAAATGCCCACCGATGTTGGGGTTACAGGAGAGTTGACAAGGAACTTGACTCTACAGCTGTGAGGACCAGAGATGCTGAGGAAGACCAGGAGCCATGCACGAGTTGTCCCACATCGGATGTCGCTTGCTGAGGGGTCGTTGTCCAGAGGGAGCACCAACAAGCCTTGGCAAATGCTACCCATGCAGAAGTCGAAGAAGGTGCAATGTCGGAACCAGCAAGGACCAGGGGACTCACCACAAGCAGGGGCATCAGGGCAGGCCCTGAGCAATCAGAGGAGACCAACAGAAGTAAAGGGGTCCCTCAAATGGTCTCACAGGCCAGAGGCACTGGAGTTGCGAGAGGACCTCAAGCAGTTCACCAAAAGATGCACGCCACGATGCACACAATGCGGGTGGCCAAATATTCTGGTTACAGGAGATGCTCGAGGTTGGGGCTACTTGGAGCCTGAAGATCTTCTTGGAAGGAAGCAAACAAGCCTTTGCAATTGCAAGTTGGCACGTTGCACAGGGGTTCGGTTATTGCAGCCCCCACAAGGGATACTTGCCTCAAACTTAGTGAGAGGGTAGGGCAGGCCTGAAGAGCTGTGGAAACCATACCTGTGATGTAGAACCTTCACGAGCTCAGAGGAGCTCAGGATCAGCAGATCGGTCAACTTAGTTGTGGTGCCTGCGAACGCAGGGAAGATACTCCTTCACTCCAAGGTAGATTCCTTAGGGTGTAATTGTTGCCCGCAGGGATTGAAAGGTTCCTGTATGGTGCACAGGCATATACAATAGAGAAGACTGGAAGGGAGACAAAGTCGAGCCCAAACCAAGTCCAGCGAAGTCAAGAGTGCCCAAACAGTAGAAAAAGAAGTAGTGTCTCATCTGCATACCCACCCACAGGCAAGCCCTTAAGTACCCTAGGGAAAGGGTTGGTACAATTCAGGGGACCCTCCCAGGGGAGGGTCTGGACATTGGGGAGGTTAATCCCATTTCCTTTGTTCAGTTTTGTGCCAGAGCGGGAGCCAACGGCTCCAAGGAGTAGTTAGAACTGGACTATGCATGGGGACCCCAAATGTGCCCCTCACGCAGACTGAATGGCACTGGCAAGTGCACCCATCCTGCCCTAATACACTAAATCCTGTCTGGGACGTGGTCACACTTCCCTGTGACATGATGCCTATTATTCTGCCTTCCGCCGCTCGAGCTTGGCTCAGCAGTAGGAAGGCAGAATCGTTTCTCTGGTCGACAGCAACCATTTTGTGCTGTCGGGGTCTGGAAACTGGTACCAGAGAAATGGAGAGTCTAACGGAGGGCTCTTCCATGTTTCATACCAAAGTGATATGCCAACCACTATCAACAGTGATTTGTAACTATGATACTTATTCTTGTTACGGCAATAATACAGAGACTCTCACTTTTTGTGGCTTAAACATGCCATTTGTATTGTACCTAATTTTGTGTTTATGATGATGTCACCATCTTTTTCTTTCACCTTTGCAACCCTCACTTAATGCACTTTTACCTTCCTTTTCCTTTCTCCCACTGCTGTGGGGCTCTTGTGCAAAGTGTTTTGGAATTATATGCTGATTAACCAGCACCTACAATTGTTCAATGTGATTAAATAACATTGAATCAATTTTCTCTTAAAGCATCAATGGAATTTTGTTTAAATTGCTTTCAATTTGCACACGTTCCTAGTTGATGCCCACTGAGACCACTTGCTATTGTACTATTTGATACCCAGGTCCCAGTGACTTATTTGGGTCTACCCTTTGTTTATAACAACGACATTCAGGAAGGGGCAGGAAACCTGGCTGTTTACCAAATAGACCAACACACACTCTGCTATTCGAAAGACAGTAGCCAGTGCCAGGACAACCTCGGGTAACCATGCGCTCAAGAAATTAAATTAACACAACTAGTCAATAACAACTTAGCACCAGGCAAAAAGTGGGGGTAACCATAGAAGTACATCCTACTTCTTACACTTCCTAATACAGTTACACAATGAGTCAATTTCAGTTTCAAAAGTACTCACCGGCAAAAACCAGGCATTATGTACAAAGGAGAAAGGAATACTAAATAATTATAATAATAATATTAATAATACTACTACTACTACTAATATTAATAATAATAATAATAATGATAATAATAATAGTAATAATAATAATAATAATAATAATAATAATAATAATAATAATAATAATAATAATAATAATACTGATAATAATATTAATAATAATAATAATAATACATAATGCATAATCAAATAAACACAAGGACAGATTTTATAAAAAAAAGATGCTCTAAGGGCATTGGGTATTAAAAAGCAGCAAAATTACTTTAGTTAGGTAGGGGCTAGAACTGCATGAGTGGTCAGGATGAGCTCCAGATCAAGCCATCCACTGGATCGGACTGCAAAAAGCCAGCAGTTGAATATTGCTGTCCAGCAAGAACATCAATGGGTTTATGTCCACGCATCAAGATCAGAATTTAAAATGGTGGCCAAAGGAATTATTTTCCCTTCCAAAAGTGAGCGATCTTATAGGAAAAATAAAAACTCTACATATGCGGATGTGACTCAACTCTAATATATCTCCAAAAATTATTTAAATTGTTAATTTAAGTTAATACAGAAAATAAACAGGGTGGTTAAAAAAGGGGTACTACCCTGAACAACAAAAAGTATGGTGACCCCAATGAACATGGAACATAATTGTGAGAGTTGAATTACCAACCTCAAGACCCAGTTAAAAAAAATGCGTAAAATATTTAAAATGAAAAAACAGGGATTTAAAAAATAATGTGGTAAATACCTATTACAAAGCAAGACATGTATAGAGAGTTCACTTGTAAGTCGATATCCTATGACTATATCTTCTATGACTGGAAACATATGAAAAAAAATGAGAAGAACAGGACATAAGATAATTAGTCATCACAATAAAACAATATTGCATCATATCCAATAAATTTGACTCAAATGCTCACAATAATTAGGTCAACAATTAAAAAAGTCAAAAACAGTATCCCATCCCAGTCATTGATACAGCCATGTGACTCAACTCCGATGTTCAGACCATTTTCAATCAATTTAAAGTGATGGATTCATTGACATTCTTAACTTAGAAGAATCTTTTCAAGGTCGCCATCTCTCTAGATTTCTGGATAACATCAATGACTAGCAATCAGATATCCTGTACCGTATTCCTCATGTCTGCAAATTGTGTGAACAACTGGGTATTGATGGCCTTTGTATCCCAGTCCTGTGCTGGCAGATCTTCAATTTGAATTGTTGGGTAGTTTGATAGATAAATCCAATCACATGGACAGAAAATACAATGCGTTTAAGCTCAAAATAGCAATCTAAGATATTGCCCAAAAGGAAGTCTGTCACGCAGAACCATGGGATGATGGTTTTGATACTTGAGTATGCTCTCCATTGGTTACTTCTAAATGTTAAACATACACCCAATTTAACTGGCTAATTTATCAACCTTTGAAGATTTCATTACAAGGCCGGAGGCTACATTATGCATTATCCTTTAATGCAGTCACAAGCAACCACACTACATCATAAACAAAACAGTTCTAAAATGGAATGACAGAAGGTATGAAAAGACATGTGCAACAAACAGACTGCCTCTTTTAAATGCGACCCACAAGCAGATACGTTCTCTTTACTTCTCTTATATTAAATGTTATTTATTTCAAAATAGGCTGTTTTATATGTGTATCTTTGTTTGTCGATGCTCTGTTAGCTTGTTGCTTATCTTCCTTTCGAATATTCTCCTAATTTGTTAGCTCTACTGACTTTATAACTCATAAGGCTTATTTTGTTGCCCTCCCCTTTCCCTGCCTCCCTCTGATTTCCAATTTTTGGTCATCAGCCTGTTCCCCCGCCCCTACCCCCTCCTATCCTCCCCGGGGTTTATTTCTCTGATGTCGATCTCGAGGGGGCCCACGCTCAGGCATCTCCACACCCCACGTCTCCACATTTCTCGTGAGACTCCTAAGCTACCTTACAGTCACTTTGACATACGATCAGCTTGTCTCGTTTTAATGTCCCGGTCGCTCCTTCTCCGAGCATTGGACCGCTGCGGCTCTACCATGGTGAAGAGGAATACCCCTTGGCAACGCCTACATGAAGCGCTCACGTCTCCAGGGGCCATTCCCCTAATTTCTCTCAGCATGAGGTGCTCAAACCTTTTGACAGTTGCTCAGGGCTGTGCTGTTACCGATCGTATTTACAACCTTAATGCTGGTGCCTAAAAAATAAAAAGAGAAGAGAGGAAAAAACTTATTATTTGATATTATTAGCTTTGTAGTCAGCCCTTAGGCGTTTTTGATTATCAATACCTTATTTGTCTTACTAAGTCTTACACTATCTTCAGCCTCTCACCATAAGAAAAAATATTTATCAGTTTTTCACAGCAATAATGTCAGACTTTGACCCTGATGATGCTGCACAAAGCTCCCCCAATATCAATAAGGAATCTTTTAAAAATGTTATTCAAAAAGAAATTAGGTCTTGTATGTTAGATACGCTCAAAAAAGTAATGTCCTTTAAAAGACCTCACTGAAAACCTTGCTTCCCATAATATTTCACAGGGGAAAAGAAAGAAAACAAATTATTCTGAGCCTTATTTGAGGAGCACTATGGGAGGTCCTAGCACCTCAACTGCTGTGGGAGGTCTTAGCACCTCAAACATTCTGGAAGTTCATCGCATCTCAAATACTACTGGTGTCCCTTACGGCACAATCTATTCTGGTGTCCCACATGGCACAAATAACACAGCTGTCTTTCGTGACGAAGGTAACATGGGTGTCCCTAGCGGCACCATTTTTGAAAGTGCTCATATTAATCCAGAGACCAATTCTGAGGAAGAGGGCAACTTGCCTAATCCTTATGATGAGTTTGTCCTCGACCTGGGCGATGAGGATCTAGATTTTAATAGCCAACCTGAGAAGCAATCTCCCTGCTCTTCCAAAGACGTTATTCTCAACCCCCTGGGTGAGGAAATGTTTTCACCCCTTAACATCTCCCACCTCAGAAACTCCCAATGGTTTCCACAAGAGCATGTAGCCGAGTTTATCAAGAGATGGCTCAGAAATCCTCTGGAAAAGGAGACTCACAGTACCCTTAGGTCCTAATGTCCTAGACTGGCAATTCAAGACAAGGTTTGTCAGACCCCCAACCTAGGGCCAGATTTTATCAAGTTCTTGTTCAAACTGGGTGGAGACCCGAGAAAATGTCTGGAGAGGTCTTTCAAGGGCTGCCAGGATCGCCTTCTAGACATCCTGGGGCCCTTTAGCAGAATCTTAGATTTGGCTGAAGAATGTCACATTAACGACACTCCCCTTTACATTGACCTTAACAGAGGCTGGAGCCAAAGAGCTTTAGTGCTCCTAGGCAATGCCAATTTGAGCCTTAATTTTGAAAGAAGGAGAACCCTTCTCACTAAGGTTAATCCGAAATTGGGCGACATGGCTGAAAGAGAACCTTCTCTAAACACCAAGGGCCTCCTTTCTGGTGAAGATATGATAAATTGTATCAGTAAATATTTTTCAACCTTCACCGCCCTTGATAAGGCCCAATCTAATATGAAGCGAGTTTTCAATGCAAACCTTTTTCAACGGGCTGGAAGAAGGGGCCTTTCCTCCGGCCGGGCCAATTAAAGGCCCTTTTCAAGATTTAGAGGCTCTGGAAGAGGCTTATACACATCCAACCAATTTTACCCACAAAGAGGGAGAGGCTGACGCTATAGAGGATCCAGATCCCGTAGATTTTCAAACAACACCAACACCAACACTCAAAGTAAGTACACCTTTTCCTCCTTCTTCTTCCCTTCCAAAGATAGGGGGCAGACTACAGTCCCTTTACCACGTATGGGAAACTCTGACACAAGATCCTTGGGTTTTGGAGACCGTTCGTGGTTTCAAGATAGATTTTATCAAAATCCCCACACAAACATCCTTTCCGAGAGTTCTAACTCTTTCGGAAGATCAACTGAAAATTGTAGAAGAAGAGATTTCCTCCATTCTCCAGAAAGGTGCAATCTTGGACGTCCCTTGGAGTTCAAAAAGGTTTGTAAGCACACTCTTTCTTGTTCAAAAAAGGTAAAAGGGTGGAGACCAGTCATAAATCTACCAGAATTAACCAAATACCTGGTCTACAGATCTTTCAAAATGGAAGTAATCCACCTCCTGAGAGACCTTCTTCCACAAGGAGACTGGTTGGTGAAAATAGATCTGAAAGACGCCTGCTTCACCATCCCAATGGCCAAGGAACATCAACCCTTTCTTCAGTTCACTTGGAACAATCGTCCTTTTCAATTTCAGGCCTTTCCTTTCAGACTTTCCTCTTCCCCCTTGTGTTTCACCAAGATTATGAGAACTATCGCCTCTCTTCTGAGGGAAAGAGGTATTCGCTTAATCATCTATCTGGACGACATTCTCATTATGTCCCAACACCATTCGCAGATCCTGTCAGACCTGAAGATTTCAATGGACCTCATAGAGAGCCTAGGCTTTATTATAAATCGGGAAAAATCAATCCTTACCCCCTCCAGATCCCTGGAGTTCCTCAGATTTACCTTAGGCACCTCAAAATGTCTTCTCTTAATTCCCCCAAAGAAAATTGCCAAGATTCGCAAGGAAATGAGATTTGTCTTAAAGCAAGATTCTCTTTCCCTGAGAGAGTTAGCCAGACTTTTAGGTCACTTCTCGCCCTCCATTCAAGCCATCATCCCTGGTCCTCTCAATTACCGAGCTCTTAAGAGAATAAAAGGGAAGGCTTCCCTCGGATACACCGGCACTTTTTACGCATAAATCTAATAATAATGAATCAATATTGGACTACATAATTGTTGATTATTGCTATTTCCATCTTCTAAGAGATCTGGTGGTCCTACAGACTTCTTTTAGTGACCATAAGGTAATTGTTTTAACCCTTTCTATAACTCCGCCCTGGCGGACCCCTGGACTCTTAACAGTGACCTAGTAAATTTCGGGGATAAATCTGGAAGATGTTTCTGGAATAGTAAAGCCATGAAGGGTCTGGAACTAGTTCTAGATAAAACTCTTAGAGATCTTTGTAATTGGCAAGGGGCCGTATTGATGTCTTTTGAGGTTTTTATGAAGGCGGTTACTTTGGTTGCAAGGAAATCCAATGCAATTATAAAAAAGCCCATACTCCCTAGTTCGGTCATTTCCTTAAATAAAGAAAGAAATAAACTGGTGAGGGAGCAATACTTGTCCAGAGATACCGAAAAATAGCCCTCTTAAAAAGAAGGAGACGAAGGTCTAGGCTCAAAATAAAAAAAGAAAAAGAGGACTCTCTCTGGATCAATCTGCGTGAGGCTGCAGTGAACGGGCACGCTAGATTGTTCTGGTCTATAATAGGGGAGGGCTGTGGAACAAGAGCCAGTCCCCGCCCTATTCACATATGTGAGCAAACATGGGTTAATTATATTGTAAATTTATATGCCAGTAATGGGCCCGCGGCAGAGAATGTGAGTCTTTGCAATGATAGAGATCCTTTAATAGATTTCCCGTCCGAAAAAAACGTCGAATTGGCTATAAAAGAACTTCGTCTTTCAGGTGCAATGTGGCCTGATGAGCTCCCCATATCTGTCCTGAAGCAGTACCGTGTCTCTTGGAGTAAAATCTTGTTTACCTTATTTAGATTTTGCTTCCTGAATAAATCTGTCCCTTTGTCCTGGAAAGGGAGCATTTTGGTGCCATTGCTGAAGAAGGGAGATAGGAACGAACCTAAGAATTATCGGCAAATCGCCCTTCTTGATGCAACTGGTAAAATTTTCTCCAAATGTCTCCTATATGCCATAAATGACTGGGTGGAGAGGAATCAGATTTTGCCTCTAGAACGGACAGGCTTTCGCAAGAGCCACGGCACATTGGACAACCTCACCGCACTGCAGATAATCTCCGATAAATATGTCAGGGTTCGTGGAGGAAGAGTATATGCGGCGTTTATAGATTTCTCCACAGCGTTCGACAAAGTGGATCGGCCGTTGCTGTGGAGAAAACTAGCGGCTTTGGGAATGCCTCCGCTCCTGTTAGATTTGGTTATGGCCTTGCATTCGGATACTTGGTGTCAAGTCCTGCAAGGGGGGGGAAAGGGGGTTATCCCAAATGATTCCAACTATTAACGGATTAAAGCAGGGTTGTCTTTTGGCGCCTCTGCTCTTTTCATTATATATTTCAGATCTCCCCATGTCCTTATCTGCTTGTTAAGGTATCGCCCCGTCATTAGGGGGATCTACAATTTCCTGTCTGTTATATGCGGACGATATTCTTATATTGGACCTTAAGCCCAAGGGGTTAAATAATCGTCTACATACTCTTCACCAGTTTGCAGAACGTCACTATTTAAAGATAAATACGGCCAAAAGTCAAATTATGATTATTTCAAGGAGGAAAAAAACAAAATATGAGAACTTTGGTTGGTCCGTAGGAGGTCATAAATTGGAGGTGGTTAATTCTTATGTCTTCCTGGGGAAAACAATATCTGATAACCTAAGTGATAAGGCCCACATCGATAACAACTCCCAGAAGGCCCTGTCTCAGGGAAAAAGCTTGAGTGCATTGTACTCTGCAACCGGGAGAAGACATTTTCCTCATATGCTAGAGGGTTTTAGGGCAAAAATCCTGTCATCCCTTCTGTACGGTATTGAAATGGTTGATATAGGGCAATGGGGTTTCTTACATGTTGCAGAGGGAAACATTTTACGGTTTTTAGCCTCCACTAACACCGCCTGCACAGTGGCATCCCTGAGACTTGAGTTTGGCATCCGCAGTAGCTGGGTGCAGGGCCTAGCAGGGATAGTGCGTTGGGTAACCTGCCTAGCCAGAGGAGAGATGGGTACCTTGAGACATTTAATGAGACATTTAATGAAGTCGGAACTGTTGGGCACTTTAAGGGAGTGCTCCTCCATTGTAAAGAACTTCAGGAAAGCTGCTGTGCTTCTGCAATTGGAGGAGAGCACTCTTTTTACTCTGTCTGCTGTACAGGTAAAATCACTTTTAAAACAGGCCTCGTGGGATCTCAGCTTTAGGCTGGATAGGGATTCTATACTTGCAAAGAAAAGAGTATCCCCTCTTACTGATACGTACTTATTAAAACGCATGCAACCCTTCTTTTGAGGCAGGATCTACTCCCTCTTAATAAGCTTATGGCTAAGTGGTATGGTTGCTCTGCAACGTGTAATTTTTGTAATTTGTCAATTCAGGACCTCATGCATGTTCTTTTTGTATGTCCTGCACTTTGTTTATTTCGTCGTAAGTGGTTTAGACAAATTTGTTTGAAACTGAATATCCTTACAGCCAATTCTTTCTTATGTGCTCTATATAATGCTCCTAATGAAATGTTCTGCTCTAGCATTTTAGTTTTTTTAAAATGTTTTTTAGACATCTATTAGATGGTTTTTATCTAACTGTGTTGTGCTGATTACTTAGTATTTTTTGGTAAAAATTTGTTACTGTTCGTTGTATTTTTATGAGAAATTTTGATTTATGTATTCTTTTTCTTTATGTGGACCTCTTTGGAGATCCAAAACATAATAAACAAACTTGAAACTTGGAAGGCTCTCAGATCTGGCCTGTGGTACGGAGATCTTGTAACATTGGATCATGAAGCAAGGTCGGAACTCTCTTGGTGGCTGGAGAATTTGGACGCCTGGAATTGCAAAGCAATCTTTGACTCTACTCCGGAATTTGTTCTGAAATCAGATGCGAGTCTTCATGGTTGGGGTGCTCGCTTTCTCACCCAGAACACTGCTGGGGTATGGTCTCTCTCAGAGACCTTCCATCATATAAACTATTTAGAACTCACAGCAGGCCTATACGCTCTAATGAGATTCAGATACTCACTTCAAGGGAGATCTGTTATCCTGAAGATGGACAACATCTCTGCTGTCTCTTATATCAACTGCCTTGGCGGCACCAAATCAGCAGACCTCTCCAATTTAGCCAAGAAGCTGTGGATGTTTTGCCTGGAACACAAGATTGCCCTGAAAGTGAAGTATCTTCCGGGAAAGGCAAATATTTCTGCAGATTGGAACTCAAGGTTCCTCTTAGATTTCAGCAACTGGAAACTTGACCCGTTTGTTTTCAACACCCTACATTGTTTTTGGGGTCCACTAGATGTGGACCTTTTTGCGAGCTGGTTAATGTACCAGTTAGAGAAATACTTCAGCTTGATGCCGGATCCGGGTGCACTTGCAGTGAACACCTTTCTCCAGTCCTGGTCAGACCTTCGGGGTTACGCCTTTCCCCCCTTCTCAATGATCCAGAGAGTTCTTCAGAAGGTCAGGCAAGACCAGTGCTCCCTGGTTCTGATAATCCCATTTTGGCCTTCTCAGACCTGGTTCCCAACGACTCTGGAATTAGCCTACAAAATTCCTTTCTTAATTCCTGCCGTCAAAGGTCTGGTCACATATGCAGACGGAGATCACCATCTAATTCTTTCCGGCAATTGGAACCTTCTTGCCTAGAAAGTGTCAGGAGATCCAATTAATTGTCAGGCCTTTCGTCATCAACTGCAATTCTCCTCAGAGAATCATGGGCCCCAGGAACGCATTATAGGTACAACAACATTTGGAGAAAAAGGCTTTGTTGGTGCATGGAGAGGAACTTGGATCCCGTGGAGGCTCTTGTCGTACACATAGTTAATTTTCTTGTTGAACAATTTGATAATGGCCTTCTTATGGATCTATTAACTGCTATAGATCAGCAATTTTTGCCAGTCACTCCCTTGTCAACAGTAAGACGGTAGGTAAGAACGTTATCATTTGTAGAGTCATCAAAAGCATCAGACTAAAGAGACCACATAGACCTAAATACCAGTCCATGTTGGATGTTAAGGCTATTCTTGATCTTTTTATTTCTTGGCCTGATAACTCATTTCTTAATAGGAAATGTCTTTCTATTAAACTAGCAACTCTCTTATGCCTTATTTCTTGCCGTAGAATTTCTGATATCAAATGTCTTGATATTGCTTACAGATCCTATGATATGTATGGTGTTACATTTGAAATTGTTAGAAGAACCAAGACTATGTCAGACTTTATTTTCTATCCTTGGTTTGATATGTGTAAAAAGCTCTGTGTTTTTAACTGTATGTTGGAATATGACAATAGAATGAAAGACCTTCGCCCTCCAGGCACTAATCAACTGCTTATTTCTTTTGTTAAACCCTTCAAGCCCATCTCTTCTTCTTCTATTGCCAGATGGTTCAAGTCCGCTGTGATCCTGGCTGGTGTTAACTTATCAAAATTCCAAGCCCACTCTATTAGAGGTGCTATGGCCAGTAAGTCTTTCTCCTCTGGTGCTAAATTGGATGATATCCTCAGAGCTGCGGATTGGTGCAATGCATCCACATTTGCTCAACATTACTGCAAACCTATCGAGCACATGTCTGATGTTGTTCTTCACAGCTACCAACATGCATAATGTAGCCACCTGTCTTTTAATGAAATTGCGATTGCCCTTTTAACATGACCAGAGAATCATTAAAGGATAATTAAAGGATAATGCATAATGTTAGCCTCCGTGTCTTTAATGAAATCCAGATTCTCTGGTCATGTTAATAGGGGAATCGCAATTACTAGGCTTGTTGGACTTGTTGATAGGGTAATAAGGATGAACACGTGTGACCACGTTGTCAAACATAAATCACTGCAGAGGAATGGTTCATCTGGATTATGAATAGCCACACATACTGACATGGTAAGTGCTATTCTTTTCTAGTGCCTCACTCTGATAAATTACTAATATGAGGTTAGTTATTTACCTTTGTATGAGACTGGAAGATTAATCTCAGAAGACAAATAAACAATATGTGGCCTATCATTTCTGAAAACATAACATATTGCCTGGTGTTTGAGACTTCAAATGGCAATCATAGTATGAATTTATGGTCTGCACATTCCTTCTTCAATCTGTTACTTTCCTACCTTTCTAGGGATTAGGACATACTCAGAAGCAAGTATGGTTGCACAGCAATTTGCAGAATCTATCCTTTGCAACTATGCTGAAACAGTTCTTCCAGGTTCAAGAAAGACGAAGTGAATAAAATGTATAATAACCTTCAAATGATCAGTTTCAAAATTAGTTTAATTAAGGCACTTTTAATACTACTGTTATGTTGTGAGGATCAAAGTACCCTAAGTGTTCACCCTTTAATTTTGATAAGCGAATACAAATTAATGTAGTGGTTCACTTACCTCCTCAATGAGAAAAGAGACCCATTAAGCATTGATTGAGGCTTAATCCTATGTTTTCCATAGGCAAATATAAAGGGTGTTTTTTCACATGAGTTTCCTCTTTAAAAATCAATTGGCCCTTTGTTTTACACTTAAAAATTCTCTGTTTTTTAATGTTATCATGAGGGCTTTCGGAAATCTAATTAGTCCTATTTTTCAATTCAAGAGGCACAACATTTTTCAAGAATCAAAGGCCTTCTTCTAGTAGGGCCGAAGGACTGCTTGTCATCATTGGAAAATTGGTCAGACAAGTCAGCTTGGGCAATTAAGGATTAGACACAGAAGAAGACACAGATCTTGCCTTGTCTAGCAAGGTTATTTATTAACAACTGTTTAGGGAGGTATTGAACCCTCCAGCATGTGAATTGAATGAAGATTTGTATAACGCAACTGCTGCCTCATTAGAAGCATCCTGGTGGTCAATGAAAGTAGGAACAAAATTACTTTGGATTTGAAAAATCATAGGAATTTGCAATTATTTTTTAAAGGCTTTTGCAAATTTTAAAAGAGAATGAAGGTTTTGGATTCAAAAACAAATGTATTGTCCCAAAAACTGGACCTCACACTTAAATGTCAATTAAATGTTAAAATGGCAAAATGAAAGTGCAATGGATTTCAATTTCAGTGTATTTATTTATTTGTGTACAAACTCCATGTGAAGATTACCAATAATATATTAGAAACCAAACCAAGTTAAAAAAAATATCATCAAACAAGATGTCAAACTTTAAATACATGACTATACATCTGAAAGTACTACAAAAGTTAAAAAGATGATAACAGCCTTAAGGCTCTGGAGGAGCTCTGTCAAACGTCATTGCTGCCTTGGTTGTTCTGGCCTAAATTATGAAGAAACATTTGTCTCCCATGACATAATCAAACATTTTTAACATAGAGCAGACAAGCAGAAAAGGTCAGAAGCCTTGGACTTCTTGAATGCAAAGGAAGCAGATGTATTGATCAAAGGTTAAACCTCCCAATTTCCCTATTGAACATCTCCGCACTAATTCTCCAAATCTTACAAGAACAGTTCATAGGTGCTAAAATTAGTAGTGCAGGGGGTGCTGCATCCCCCTAAAAAACCTGCTGGAGATCAGAATATGATTCAGCAATGCATATGCCTTTACATTTTGTTATCTTTTCACATTTGCTGTGGTTCAAAGACAGAGGTCACATATCAGGCTATGGCTTTTGACATATTTCTGCTTATTCTTTTAACATAGAACATGTAAATTGGTGTTTACTTTTCTTTCTCTGACTGCAAAGTTAAAGGATTTTTCTAGAGTTAATTATCTGACAATCTTGGGGTATAGCAAGTGTGAAAGGAATGGCTGAAGGATGACAGTTTTCTTCTAACACATTTAAGGACCTGTAAATAAACTGTACTAATATTGCAAAATGTACAACATAATTATGAAGTGGGTAGGAAACAAAAATTTTAATAGGCTCAGAACTTGGTGATGGGCTGATGAATATTTTCTGAAACCCAATTACCACACGTTATCATTTATGCAATATATAGATTTTTCAGCAAAACCGTATGCTACCACAACATGCTTTAGTAACTTAGGGCAATATTATGATGGCGGGCAGACAGGGCGTCGGTGGCAGTCTGCCCAACATTCAATCCATTGTCTGACTGCCGGATTGACTGCTGGATTATACTGGCGGTCCGAGCTAAGAGGTCGGGGGAAAGACCACCACCTCTGACAGGATCCAAGATCCTGTCGGACGGCGGTCTGACTCCTATCCCTACAATTGATGCAGTGCCTACATAGGCATCGCCTTAGAGATTAGGATGACCCTTTCCAACTGCCTTTTGATGGGGGCCCCACTGCCTTGAACAGACAGACAGAAACAGATTTTGTCCCCTGTGAGCCACTGATAAGTGGCCTGGAGGGCACTTGTAGCACCCCCACACACATCCATGCACCCTGTGCCAGGCACCACATGGTGCCTGACACACGGTGCATGGATGTGCACAAAGTGCCTTTTTCTACCGTGGCTTGTGCTGACATCCTCTTTCTGGGCCGCAACACAAACCGCAGTAGAAAAAAGCATTTTATGACGGCCTGCAAGGCGGTCCTATCCTACTCGGGCAAATGGGACCACTGACTCATTATCAGACGTTCTTTTGTGTGAGAAGACCAATAGCAAGCTTCTTTTTAATCAAGCGACAGGTAACTGCAAGTGCGTAGTAATATGTTACATTCATAAAATTATGAATAATCACATAACTTTAGAAAAATATATTCATTTTTTATCTTTTTTCTATATAGAAAATTATTTATTCAATCATTTTAGATATTCTGTTTGAGACACAATCAAGAATGTATACATATTTGCATTTAAGTGACTTTGACAACACATTAAATAATAATTAATTTATATCTGAATTGATTCTTTCAATAATCCTGTATAGTACTCCATTGATCTATTGGGGTACGGAGAAGACGTTAACTTGATGTGGGCAAGCGGTAGATGAGAACTATGCGCGTTTTTGGCATTGCTGCCTTCATCAGGGTACCGTCTATTGCAAAGAACTGAGTGAAACATAAAATGACACCGTGGTTACTAACTGATAACTTGTACAAGCAATTAGAATGTTTATTGTACATCATTGCCCAAATAGGTCAAAAACAGTTTAATATTTATCACAGCACTTTGATTAATATACGATCATTTCATTTTTGAACTGATACAGGTCATCTTTTAATCTTATTTTATATTTCTGACATCTTATATGTGGGTTGGTAAAACAACTCTCAACAAATTACAGTATAATGCAAACAGTCTAACATGAATACATAACATAAAACTGATGTGCATATTCACTACACATAGTTTGTTGAACACATGAACCCCTATATGTACATTGAAGAGAGATTAGAGAGATGAAAAACATGTGAAAAAAATTAAAATAAGAATAAGGCAGCTAAAAAAATGTATTTACAAGATTAGAATAATGTTATTGTGATATTTATACAGTGGCTATAGGTAATCACTTCCTATGTACCTATCAAATATTTTTTGCCACTCATCTATTTCCTCTCAGAATTTATACTAGGACATCTGTAAATTAGCAAACAAGTACTAGATATTAGTATCTAAGATTTTAATCGATTGTTACATACTCCAATAATGCACACTAGTGTTGAATCCTCACTTACTTAAAAGTTAGAAAGCTGTAAAGGTGACAGGCTGGCTTCATTTATTACTCAAAAGCGGTTGTGAACCAGGGCTAAAAGGCACAAGAGTAATTCAGGATATAGTGTATGTTTCCAACCTAATAACATAATAAATGACGTTTAGAAAAAAAGATAAGACCTTTAACATTTACTTCGTTTAAGAATGATCCAAAGATTCTACATATAACACTTATCTTTGGTCTTAAGCAATTGTCTGGAGTCTTATAGGCGATGGACTATAATCTTATAACTCTATGGTAGAACAAGATGCACCATATTAATTTTATTGCAGATTTATCTTAAAAGCTGTAGCCATAATGCGAATGTAATATGCTTACTCCTAAACTCGCTATTTTTATTATTTTCTTCTTTCTGTGAGTATCTCTTCAATATAAGACGCCAACCTAGGTAATTTTTCCGTATCCAGCGTTGTGCGGCACATTAAGTTCTGAAAACAAGAGTGCAAAATAAGACATTTAAAAAGAAAACTGGTCTATTGTCTGTAACGCACCTGACACTGTTTTTCAAATGAAAAAGAATGTAGAGAACTTACTTGTTATTGGTAATTAGTCCATCGATCTATTCGATTGCCCGATATGCACTACTTTCGAACAATGGTCTTTAACCGCGATACAGAAACATTGTGGAATTGAAATTAGACCCAAAAGAGTTTCCACTTCAATATGCGATAGATGGAGTAAAAAAAAATAACCAACTAACTAATACCGACTAATTCACTCTAACACATATGAAGGAGGATCTAAAGGGCTTACTTGTCATAGGCAATAAGGATAAATCCACAGATGAATGCAATTGCCCGATACATGCTACATTAGATCGAGGGTCCTTCCCCAAGGTACGGATACATTATGGTGCTGAAACTAGACTCAAACAGATACGGCGATCATATGATAAATAGAGTCATAAATGAAGTCAGATAGAATAGCCAGCTAACTAATGCCCACTAGTTTATCTGCACCCTATGCTTACCTTAATATAAGGATATAATTCCAGTCTGTGATAGCAGCGATACGCTCCTCAAATGTGAAATGCCATTGTAAAGTAGGCGGGATATCTTGCTTTATTTATACCTTCCAATTTAACACATTTTTCCAGGTGCATCGTATATACTGATGACGCCCTACTCAAGAAAAAGACGGTCGCCATCTTGAAATAGGCAACCACCAGTATTATGTACCAGTGAACAGTATGGGGCCCATTAGGATGGCGGGCGGATTGCCCCCGCCAGGCTGCCCCCGCCATCCACCCGCCATCCGCACCTAAATTCCCCCGCCATATTAGGATGGTGGGAGGACCGCGGGGACGGAAAGACCGTCCGCTGGAAAAGGATTAATATGGTGGCAGTGTCTACCGCCAGCCATATTATGATGGGCTTAGGGAGATGCCTTTCCAGGCATGCGGTCTTCACTCTGGGTGCCCCCTGCGGGCCCCCAGTGTGAAGGAGAGGTGGGGGTGCACACGGAGGGTATCTGTGGTACCCCCCTTCATTTGCATAAACAAAGCAGCAGGCACAGTGCGGTGCCTGCCGCTTTGTTTATGCAAATGCATTAATGCATTCATAGAATTGTGGCGTGCGGTGCAGAGAGCACCACCCTCCACAATGCTATAAATGCAGGATGTGCCCGCCATTGTGGCGGGCACATCCTAATACCCCCCACGGGACCCCCGCCCTAATGGCGGGTGGTCCCGAATTCCGACAGGATGGCGGGCGGACTTTGTCTGCCCGTCATTCTAATGAGCCCCTTTATGTTTGTCGGATGTAGGCACTATTTCTTATAAGTTAACTATTGTATAAGGAGCATGAATGGTTTACTATAAACAATGATGCAATATATCTAATCAGCCAAGCTGACTACACTTCAATCTAACAATGCTCCTGATGTTTTGCTTAAATGTGCCAGCAGGAGATTTTAATAGAATCCGTCATAGTGCAATTAACGTAATGCGCAAATCATGCCATACGTTACAGAAACAGTGTTTATGTATATATAAGGATATCTAATACCCAATATGTATGACGCGGTAAGCAGGTACGCACGTCGAATTCTTATATGGCGGATATTCAAATATTAGATAGGTTGACATTAAGCGATGATGTAGTAAACTGTTAGGCACATAATGCTCGTGGGCAGCGGATACTAAAAAGATATATATAGTGTTATTTGAGCGCGTATACCATAATGCGTCTAAATTCAATCATAGATATCCATGGTATATAGATGGGAATAAATAATACCTGTTGTTCCTAACATAGTAAGCCACTATGTACATTATATTTGTAGGTGGCGGATGCTGAAAAAGTCAATCTGCTGAGATTAGGATGCCCCTTTCCGACTGCCTTTTCATGGGGGCCCCACTTCCATGAAAAGACAGACAGAAACAGACTGTGTCCCAATTGAGCCACTGATAAGTGGCCTGTAGGGTACATGTAGCACCCCCACACACATCCATGCACCCTGTGCCATGCACCACATTGTGCCCGACACACGGTGCATGGATGTGTACAAAGTGCCTTTTTCTACTGTGGCTGGTGCTGACATCCTTTTCCTGGGCGGCAGCACAAACCGCCGTAGAAAAAAGCATTTTATGACCGCCTGCATGGCGGTCCTATCCTACTCGGGCAGATAGGACCACTGACTCATTATCGGAAGGTCACCTGCCCGAAACGATGGCAGTCAGAGGTCTGACCGACAGTCATCGTCATGAGGGCCTTATTTACACAGTGAGCTCCAAAATTCAGGACCAGGCTACATGCCATATCCATCCCACATTCTTGCTGAAATGCTGTGGTTAATGTGCTTTACTTGTTCTTTGTGTGACATACAGAATTTTCACAGTCCCTATGACAGCAGAGGTGTAACATTAATGACAGCACCCTCACTCTGAAAATTGTTCAGCACCGCAGGAATGGTTGTATTTCTTTCAGTATTGCCAGGTAAGCTATTATTTTTGAAGCATACATTTTGGGCAGGAAGCTTTATCAGATAACAACTTTCCTTTACAACCAGCATTTTTATATCGGGGTTAATTTGTTAAACCGAACTCCTGGGGTAATACATCAACAAAGGAAAATAGGAAAGATTCTCAGCACAGCCTGTGGGAGCTTGTATCTTGTGCACTGTGCAGTCAACTTCACGCTACCTATTGAGTTATTGAGTGAGTATGTAATAAACTAGTTGGTTTAGCATCTCCCTTGCGCCACTGATATCCTCTTGGATATTGTTGTTTAAATCATTTAACAGCTGTTTATGGCCTCCATGCAATTTGATCAGCCAATCAGAGATCTGTAGAAAAATGTATAAGTAACCTACAATGGAATGAGCAATTGATGTTTCAAAGAAGCAGAAACAGTTACAGAGAAAGAGGGAGAGAGAGAGAAAGAGAGCAGGACAAATAGTGACAATTTGAAAAAAATAGAAAGTGAGAGAGGCAAATAAAGAGAACATGTTATGGAACGAAGGAGGAAGAGAAGGAAAGATGCAGATAGGAAAAAGAAAGACTTGGAAAGACAGATGGAGCATGAAAGAGTAAACCATAAAGTAAAGAACAGAAACAAATAGTGTCTAAGAACGGTGGAAAACCGAATGAAGTTAAGAAAGAAAGAAGAAAGGTAAAAAGCAGACCAAGTAGGGGTGGCTCCTCCACATGGGCAAAGGAGCGTTTCCCTGCCGTTTTCTCACTGTGAGAGAAGCAGAAACAAAAATTTGTATTATGAATACCATTTCATGGGGCGTGGCTTCGGTGCCGACGAGAGATGGGGCATCCAGTGTGAGCTCCGGGACGCGGTGAGCCTTTGACGAACTTACCGGACCTCGGAGGGTCTTGTGGAGATTCCGGCGCTCATCTACGGCTGCATGATGATGTCGGGAAGCTGGTGGGGTCCCTGGATACAACCCGCTGTGCTTCTGGACTCCATTATCTACGCCGGTAACTTTCACTGATTTTGGACGCGGGTGGCCGCCATTTTGTGCTGCCGAGCCCGTGTCCCTGCTTCTCAATGCTTAGCATCGTTTCCTGGATTATGCTGCAGCCCCAGTCTTGTCATATCGCGTATCCACTTTCTGCCTTCACTATATAGTGGTATAAATCGCGATTTTGATGGCTTTTTTAATTTAATCTTTTCTTCATATGAGCACTTGCCTATTTTGCTGCCTCTGTCCTTACCTATGTGGTGATAACGGCTGCCATTTTGTGATGTGCTCCTTGAACTCTCCATGAGTTTACTGCGTCTAATTGCTATTGCTGGATTAATTGTCTTCTAATTCACTCGTCACACCACGGATCCACCTTGTCCTCATTAACTGTCTTGTGGTGTATTTTATGATGCACAGAAGCAATACTGAAGGATACATTCTTGTCAACAGCCACTTCTACACCTAAATTGCGTTGTCGCCCATCTCAAGCTTGAGTCCTGGCAATAATGTTTGTTTTGTAATATCCACTGCTCATATTTCTCACAATTTGCTTTTTTGGAATATGCCTGTTTGTTTTTCCTGCTGCTCCAATCATCCTGGCGGTTATTTGCCTACTCGTGACTTTTCTGTATTCCTTTGAATGGGCAGTCGGAATATGATATAGGGTTTCTCAACTGCCTGCTTCTGCAGTGCCTCCTGCTTTTGCCTGAATAGATCTTATATCTACGCCGCCTACTCTTTTTACTTTTCATCTTTCCAGCATATTTTACACGTGTTTGTTTGTGCCTGTAATTTCAATTGAAGTCTTCAACATGTCTCATGATCCTGGAAGCTCGAAACATGCTGCGCTGGTGCTAAAGTGAAGAGACCAAAAAATGATCCACCGTCTCCCATTTCTTCACCGAATCCCGTCCTGGATTCTATCTTAGAAGAAGTCTGCGGCCTTCAACCATTCATGTCAGCTACTAATGTCAAACTCTCTCAGATTGAAGCAAAGTTGGCGGTTATGGATTGCCAGGTTTTGGAGTTGGAGCAACGTGTAAGCGGTATCCAAGATGTCTCCTCCAAGACCCCTTCTCTGGAACAAGAAATCCACAAATTGAAGTTACACACGGAGGACCTTGAAAATCGTAATCGGAGGAATAACCTACGCCTTTAAGGTGTTCCGGAAAATGTTGAGGGGACTGATATGGTGTCTTTCTTACAGAAGTTTTTGTGGGATCTTCTAGAACTCCAACCTTCGGCACATCCGCTTAATATCCAGAGAGCTCATTGGTTAGGCCGACTTCAACCTAATGCTTCAAAACCCCGTGGTATTATTTTGCTTTTTCTTGAACTTACTGAACTCATGTCCGTGTTGAAGGCTGCTAAAGCAAAAAGGCGACTTATATGGTCTGGTCACAACATTTTTATCTCGCAAGACCTCTCTAATGCTACGAATGCTCGATGCAAAGAATTTTTGAATCTTCGTCCTCAGATGAGACAATTAAATATCCAGTCTGGCATCCTTCATCCATGCTTCTGTAAAATCACGCACAATGGGCGTACTCGCTCATTTGATGACCCGCAGAAGCTCCAGTCGTTCTTGCTATCTGTTTCTCCTTCTGGCATGGACACTAATGATTAATATTCCTGCTTCTTTCTTGTTTCCTTTTCTGCTCTAGGCAGTTGAGTTCTGTGGTGTATGTTTTCCCTCTACCCTCTTTTCTTCTTATGCGTTCTCTGTTTTTTCGATTATCTGATTCCCTTTTCATCCTCTGTCCTGCTCGTAGGGGTTCGCTTCCTCTTCGGCGTTTCCATGCTCCTGCTACTTCGGTTCTCTTCTCCTCAGATCAGGCTTTCTTGCCTTGATCTGTTCACTTTTGTCTTTCTTTCCTTCTACTCTTTCTGCCTTCTTCTTCCTTTCTTCCTCCCCTTCCTCTCTGTCTCCTCTACATTTTCAACTTTCTTTTTGTACGTGTCTCCTCCTTTGGTGTATCCCTCTTCTGGTTGGGATTGTCGTACGTGTTCTTGTTTTTGTTCTGCAATGTCTCACCTTCTTGGTTATTTTATAAAAGTCTTGGAAGTTCTGGTATTCGCTGTAATATTTTTTGCCTTTTCTCTCCTCACGTGGTTTGTTTTTTCTTTTAGGTGTTATCCCGAAGTGTATCACTTCCCTTCGTATACTTCCTCCCCTACCCTCCATTATGTGTAAACTTGTTTCGTGGAATGTTCGTGGTATTGGAAACCCGATTAAGCGACAAAAGGTACTGTCCCATTTATCCAAAATTAATTCCCGTATTGTTTTCCTACAAGAAACGCATTGCACTAATTCTGAATCTCTTAAGTTGAAGAGACATTGGGTTGGTCAGGTTGCTCATTCCTCTACTTCCAACAAAAAAGGTGGCGTTGCTATATTATTTCATAAATCTTTGTCTGTGCAAATTTTATCTACTCAAGCTGATGATGATGGTCGATGGGTGATGGCAAAGATTGTTTTTCATAATAAAACCCTTGTTTTATTGAATATTTATGGCCCGGTTAAACTTGACCCTCAATTTTGGAATAGTATTAAAATTTTACTTTCATCTCTTGATTGCCCCAATGTGATCGTTGCTGGCGATTTCAATCAATGGTTGGACCCCTTTTCTGACAGGTTATCAAAATCTAAATTTAACCCTGACAAAACTCACAAAGCCTTTCAGTCTGCCATCACCTCTCGACCTTTTTATGATGTTTGGAAGACATGTAACCCTGATTACCTTTTACTCTAATGTACATGACACGCGGTTTTGAATTGATTATATTCTTGTTAGTAAATCTTTGCTACCGTCCATCCAGGCCTCTGATATAGGTTCTATTTTTATTTCTGACCATGCTCCTGTCCATGCTGTTTTTGATTTTACCCTCACTTCCTCTCAATTTAGTTGATGGAAGTTAAACACTTCCTTATTATCTGACCCTGTTTTTATCAAGGAGGCCACTACCCATACTAATGAATTTTTTACTTTTAACAATCCTATTGAAACTAATATTCCCAATAATTGGATGCCTTCAAGGCTTCTTTCCGTGCCTTTGTCATCTCTTTCGTTTCTCGTAAAAAGAAGGCAACGTGGAAAAAATATGAGGCCCAACTTAGCCATATTAAAGAATTGGAGCACACATATTTCTCTTCCAAGTCGTCCTCTGCCCTACGTCAGTTGATCAAAGCGAAGTCGGACCTCAATAAATTGACTACAATTGATGCTTGTAACGTACTTCTTAAAATAAAGTCTAAATACCATGGAGGTCAAAACAAAGCCGGACGTATGTTAGCAAACTATTTAAAGATCAAATCAGAACGTAAAACGATCGGTCCTATCCTGAATGAATCTTCTAATAAAATGGTTTCCTCAGATGAAGATATTGCGGATGTTTTTCATAAGTACTACCAGTCTCTTTATTCTGATGATACCTTCCCGTCTTCCCAGAATCTGCATATTTTTTTTCCGGCCTTACCTCTCCACCTTCCCTGCCTGATGAATTTAATGCTTTAGAAGCCGATATCTCTTCCCAAGAAATATTCAATGCGATAAAATCACTAAAAAAATCCAATGCTCTGGGGCCTGATGGCCTTCCCGCTGAGTTTTACTCTACTTATTCCTCCATTTTTTTTCCACGTCTCCTTACGCTGTTTAATTCTTTTATCTCAGACACTAAGGCCTCAGGCTCCTCTATGGATGCATTAAATATTATCATACCCAAGCCGGACAAAGACCATTCCCACTGTAAAAATTACCGTCCCATTTCTTTAATAAATTATGATTGTAAAATTTTTGCAAAAATTCTTGCTTTTCGTCTTGAAAATATAATCCCCCTGTTAATTTAAACTGCCCAAGTAGGTTTTGTAAAGGGTAGATTGGCATCAGATAATGCAAGAATGTTTACTAATGTTATTTCTTTTGCTAAAAAATATAAATACCCCCTTGCTGCCCTCTCTTTAGATGCAGAGAAGGCCTTTGACTGTATCAATTGGCAATTTATGTTTGCAACTCTTCAGTGGTTTTGTTTTGGGCCCTCCTTTATTTCCTTTGTTAAATTATTATACTCTTGTCCCAAAGCGAGTATTTTTGTTAATAATCATTTTGCCAAATTTTTTCCATTATTGAGGGGTACCAAAAAAGGTTGCCCTCTTTTCCCACTGCTTTTCATCCTCTGCCTTTAACCTTTTTTAGAATGTATTCGTGTTAATACACTCATTAAAGGATTTCAGCATCACTCCCATGCTAAGAAGCTCTCTGCTTATGCTGATGACCTTATTAATTTACATGTCTGATCCCAGCAGCTCCCTTTCACCCTTTCTGGAGGAAGTCCGGCTCTACTCTAGTATATCTGGTTGTAAATTGAATTTGTCCAAAACTGAAGTGCTGCCCTTGAACTCCTCCTGTTACCAATACATTTTTGATGATACTCAATTTGCTTGGTGTCCCTCCAAAATTAAATACCTTGGCATTTGGTTCGCCCCCTCCATTCATGATACACTTAAGCTCACTTTTACTGCTCTCCTTTCCAAGCTTAAGTCAGTCTTACTTAATTGGTCTCCTTTGTTTTTATCATGGTGGGGCAGACTGGACACCGTAAAAATGATGATCTCTCCTAATTTTAAATGATATCATGCTGCTTTTTTGCTAAAACAATCTTTTGCCTTAGCTTTTGATTTTGGGGACATTCCTATTCCGACCTGGGTTAGTTAAGAACGCTCCCTCCTTAAAGATTTTTCATTTCAGTATGTAATATTCATGTCCAATAGTACCTTTTTGTCTGCTATTCCAACATTAAAATACTCGAAATACCTGTTATATAACACCGTTTCTGTTGGTCTTACGCCACTACAATGTTTTCTGTATTCATCTCTCTGGTTTAACAAATTCCTTAAATATAAGGGTAAATCTTTCTACTTCAAATACTGGAGGGAGAAGGGTATTCTTCATGTACATCAACTGGTCCATCTTGGATCTGTTATCCCTTTCCTTACCCTTCAAACAACCTACCACTTACCTGCTTCTTTCCTGGCTCAATATACCATTATTTCCGATGCTTTACAATCCCATTTGTCTACCCATGACTTCCCTGTTGATACACCTTCGCTTACTCCCTCCTCTCCTTTATTCTCACTTTTCCCTACTCATAGACCTAAGGCAGCTCATGTTTATAAGTTATTGTTGTCTACTATTCCTGAGCGGACTAAATCCCCTACTGAACTTGCCTGGGAAACTGATTTAACTATTTCCCTTTCCATTTCCACCTGGGATAAGCTATGGTCTAAAGTGTTGAAAACTTCTCCTGCTGCAAGTATTACGCAATCCCTGTATTTTATTTATAATAGAGCTATTAGTACTCCTGTTTGCATTTCTAAATTTTCCCCATCTTCATCTCAGATGTGTTGGTCCTGTTACACTGTTAAAGGTACTTTATTGCATTAATTATACGATTGTGCTAATGTTGCCTCGTTTTGGTTATCAGTTTGGGATATTTGTATGAAAGTTTTTCACTGTGCTATCCCGTTGACATTTCAAAATGTTTTCTTAGGCTCCTTATCGCCAGATATTAATGCTACATTGTCTATTTCCTTGTTATTTGACCTCTTTATTGCACTTGCTTTTAAAGTAATTCTGTCCTCTTGGAAAGATAAGTCTAATATTTCAATTACAACATGGTGGAAATTTGTTTTTGATGAACATAGGCTTTCTACTGTTTCTTCTCTTTCTCTCTCTAGCAAAATTAAATCTGACCTTCTTTGGTTAACTTTTACTAATCTTTCCAACTCCCCTCTTGCTTCATAGCTGCTTTTCTTTTGCCCTCCTTTAGTACCCTCCTCTCTTTTCTTTTCTTTTTCTCCTCTCTTTTACTTTTTCTTTTTCCCTTCTTTCTATCTTCTTTTCTCTTTCTTTCTTCTTCTTTCTTCTCTTTCCCTTCTTTCTCTCTCTTCCATTTCTTTTCTTCGTTTCTCACTTTCTTGTTTTAATATGAACTTGTTTCTCTTTCTGTGCTAATTTTTATCATTGATTATATTTTGTATTTTGATTTTTGGTTCTCTAATTAGTACCTGTATTCCATTGTACTACTTCTTGTAAACTTTAATAAAAATCTCTTCAACAAAAAAAAAATGAATACCATTCTATGTTTCTGCTTCTCGCATTGTGAGAAAGCAGAAGGGTTTGTTTGGGGCGGGCTGGTGGGCAATTCTGCTTCAGGCAGGGGGGGAGTGGTTTGCCCTCTGTTGTCGGCACTGACTGTTTGGCCGGCCCCAGAGCCGACCAAACCAGCCATAGGCACGCTCCCTTTTTCTCCCTGTAGTCTGCATGCAGCATGCATGGAGACATCGGCCTCTCCATACCCGCTGGTGCGGTGAGCGTCCCAGCCAATCACGATGCAGCCATTGTAGCATTGTGTTTGGCATAGGGAAGGAGAGGGAGACTACCTGTTTCCTGTGGAGACCAGAGAAAGGAGATGTGACGTGGGACCGGAGGCGAAGGTAAGTTTTGAAAAAAATTCTTATAAAAATGAACCCCCCCGCGCGACTCCCGCACCCCAACCTGCGAGTCATGCCAGCCGAGACTGAGACGGAGTTAAAGGAAATAAAAATGAAAAGACAAGAAAGTTGGAAAGATGAAAGGGAAGATGTAGCAACAAGCATTGTTAAACGCATTAGGTTTTGCCTATGTGATTATTAATAATTTTGGGGGGGTACGTTTTAAGTTGGTTAGCAGTTGTGCAATATAAGTTGAAGAAACTCCTTAAAAGTGTTTGACTTTTTTTTTAGAATGCAGTTTGCTTGCATACATACAAATGTACTTCTTTTACCTCACCAAAAAAACAGTTTTGGTGAAGGGAACAGCAACGTACACCTCGGTCATGCCAGAAATAAAGAGCACATAGGCGCCGAACATATCACTCCCCAAATTTAGATGCATTAAGTAAACTAGACTTCTACGACACAGAGGTGGTTCCTTGGCAATATTTATTTGATATATGACGTCAGGAGAAGGGCGTTAAATTCAACAATGAATTTGCAATTAAGGCATGTAACAAGCAAGCCATCTTGGCAAACAAACAGTAAATGCCTCCGCTCAGCCTTGTTTAGAAGAGGAGAGAGATTTTGCGATTCTCTGCATGTTTGAGTGACGATAAATCCCTAGCAACGACACTGTAAAAGAATGAAGCTGATGGTGCTGATGTCGCTGCAGCCGTTTTTATGAGCTGGGCGTATGCAAATACTAGAGCGCGGCCTTGAAAGAATGGCGCCTCTGAAAAGCAGAGTCAGGTAACCAGGAAGTAAAATCCAAGCGGCTAAAATCACCAGCAAGGTTTTTAAAAGGTGAAAGTGGTACCCTGCACACAACAAGGACTAAAAAGTGCAGAATGTATGACCCCAAACAGAGTGTCAGCAAAATGGTACCCACAAGCCATTAAACACAGTTACCTGCTTCGTGCCGCGTCCATCATTTTATCGTCAGGGCATATGCAAAGCGCTGCGATACCTTTTGATTGTGTTCGCGCTTTGTAATATTGCTTTTAAAAAAAGAACGAACAGCAGCAGGAGGAGGTCATAGAGAGTACAAGCAGTGGGTAAGGGTAAAGCAGCATGTGGGAGCCAGAGAGCAGGGAGAGTGCAAGCCAAAAAAAAAGCCCAGTGGCATGTAGACGGCGGAACAGGAACTTGTCTGAAGTACGGAGAAGAAGGTATAATTGAATTTCTCACCGCGTTTGGCTTGCAGCATCTGCTGGTCCTGTGACTTCCATGTGCACCGCCTGCTTTCCATCACTGCAGTATACATTACCGCTGCTGAGTTGTGCATGCTGCTTTGAGCAACTTGACAAGATTATGCCAATGGGGTAAGAGTGTGGATGAGGGGAAGGGTAGAATCTGTTTCCGTTCCCTTACATGCAAAACCTTAAAAAATAGTTCCACAAAAGCAGATGGAAACAGTATTTAGAAAGTGCTGTAAAATGTCATGAGTGCTTTGGGGAGTAAATATATATATATTTATATATTCACTTAAAAACCATAGGTTTCAGGCCTTATATAGTTAGGAATTAGCATTTTAAAAACCTTGCAAATTCACTTAAAAAACCATAGGTTTCAGGCCTTATATAGTTAGGAATTAGCATTTAAAAAAACATTGAAATTGCTCCTATATAGTTAGTTGTACTAACTATATTTCGCGCACCCACAATCCACTGCTGATGATGTCACATATTACATCATTCATGACATGGTCAGTGACATCACTGATGACATCACTGATGACATCTCAAATGACATCCCTGATGACATCTCATTTGACATCACTGATGACATCACTGATGACATCACTGATGACATCATCCAGTGACTGTGTGTTTCTGTAAAGTTTAAATATGTTTTACGTATTGAAGAATGAGTGGATGTATAAGTGTCTGGATGAAGGATTTAGTAGGTGCGTGACTGACTGTATGAGTGAGTGATTAAATGTGTCTTACTAAATGCATGGGTTAGTGACTAAACTGTCTGAATGTGTGCATCAGTATGTCTGTTGTTGTGTAAGCTGCTGCATGTGTTGATCAGTAGCCATATGAGTGCCTATATGGGTTATTGATTGGTTGCCCAAGTATTTGAATGGGAGACTGAGTGTGTGTGTGGGTGGCTGGGAGGTGTGTGACTCTGTGCATAGATGTGTGAGCAGTTGATTCACTGGGCGTATGAGTTCAAGAGTGCTTGTGGAAACCGCTATATGGGCGGTTGACTGTGTGCATGGGTGTGTTGGTGAGTGAATGGATATCTCAGTGCTACATGTCCAAGTAAGTACATATGTAAAACACAGTGCATGTGAGAGTTGGCATATATAAATGACTATACATTAGAGCCAGTGAATGTGCAAGTGGCTGTATGGATCATTGTGTACTTGTATCAGTGATTGTATAAGAGAGTAAGTATGTGTTAGTATATGTTTGAATAAGTAAGGTGTTGTGTGTATAACTGTATAGTTGAGGAAATGGAAGTGTGATTGATTCTTGGCATGACTTACTGTGAGTGTGAGTGTGAGTAACTCCATGGATGAGTGGCAGTGTGTGAGTGTCTGTATAGGTGTATGAGTGCATATGATAGTGTTGTATTGATGAGTGACTGTATGTATGAGTGATTCTATGGGTGAATGAGTGAATGTGTGTGTAGACCTAGGAATCAGTGAGTGTGTATGTAGTAACTGGTATTGGTGTGTCAATGGTTTCAAGAATGGTAGTCTGTATTTAACACTGGGTGTATCAAAGGTTATATTAGAGTGTGTGGAGGTGCATCGTATTATCAAATGAATGATATCATCAGTGTGTGTGTTGAAAGCTTTATTCGATTTTGTTTTTTTTAAATCATAAAAGCGTACAAAAAAATAACAGTCGTTAAAAATAAATATGTGCATTCAAGAATAACATAACTTCAATTTCAGAAAAGACATAACCTCAACCTCAGAGTTCGGTGGTGTGACATGTTATTCAAGGGGTTTATCCCTATCTGGAGTAAGATACACGGGTTTGTCCTTTAAGGTGAGTAGACTCAAAAATTACGACAGATGTACAATGGATCAAATCTGCTAGAAACAGAGAAACTAATACCACTGGGTACCTGGACTTCCCCACCCAACGGGTGGTGGTAGGCTATTGTTGGTCCTAACCGGGGGATATTTGGCATACAGGGATAAAAGTCACATAGATCTCAAATATGTATTGGGCCATCCCCTTCTTGGGGTGGACAAGATCTTAAGTATGGTGCGATGTTCCGGTTCCTGAATCCCTATATGGGCGGTTGACTGTGTGCATGGGTGTGTTGGTGAGTGAATGGATATCTCAGTGCTACATGTCCAAGTAAGTACATATGTAAAACACAGTGCATGTGAGAGTTGGCATATATAAATGACTATACATTAGAGCCAGTGAATGTGCAAGTGGCTGTATGGATCATTGTGTACTTGTATCAGTGATTGTATAAGAGAGTAAGTATGTGTTAGTATATGTTTGAATAAGTAAGGTGTTGTGTGTATAACTGTATAGTTGAGGAAATGGAAGTGTGATTGATTCTTGGCATGACTTACTAGGTGTGTGAGTAACTCCATGGATGAGTGGCAGTGTGTGAGTGTCTGTATAGGTGTATGAGTGCATATGATAGTGTTGTATTGATGAGTGACTGTATGTATGAGTGATTCTATGGGTGAATGAGTGAATGTGTGTGTAGACCTAGGAATCAGTGAGTGTGTATGTAGTAACTGGTATTGGTGTGTCAATGGTTTCAAGAATGGTAGTCTGTATTTAACACTGGGTGTATCAAAGGTTATATTAGAGTGTGTGGAGGTGCATCGTATTATCAAATGAATGATATCATCAGTGTGTGTGTTGAAAGCTTTATTCGATTTTGTTTTTTTAAAATCATAAAAGCGTACAAAAAAATGACAGTCGTTAAAAATAAATATGTGCATTCAAGAATAACATAACTTCAATTTCAGAAAAGACATAACCTCAACCTCAGAGTTCGGTGGTGTGACATGTTATTCAAGGGGTTTATCCCTATCTGGAGTAAGATACACGGGTTTGTCCTTTAAGGTGAGTAGACTCAAAAATTACGACAGATGTACAATGGATCAAATCTGTTAGAAACAGAGAAACTAATACCACTGGGTACCTGGACTTCCCCACCCAACGGGTGGTGGTAGGCTATTGTTGGTCCTAACCGGGGGATATTTGGCATACAGGGATAAAAGTCACATAGATCTCAAATATGTATTGGGCCATCCCCTTCTTGGGGTGGACAAGATCTTAAGTATGGTGCGATGTTCCGGTTCCTGAATCCCTATATGGGCGGTTGACTGTGTGCATGGGTGTGTTGGTGAGTGAATGGATATCTCAGTGCTACATGTCCAAGTAAGTACATATGTAAAACACAGTGCATGTGAGAGTTGGCATATATAAATGACTATACATTAGAGCCAGTGAATGTGCAAGTGGCTGTATGGATCATTGTGTACTTGTATCAGTGATTGTATAAGAGAGTAAGTATGTGTTAGTATATGTTTGAATAAGTAAGGTGTTGTGTGTATAACTGTATAGTTGAGGAAATGGAAGTGTGATTGATTCTTGGCATGACTTACTAGGTGTGTGAGTAACTCCATGGATGAGTGGCAGTGTGTGAGTGTCTGTATAGGTGTATGAGTGCATATGATAGTGTTGTATTGATGAGTGACTGTATGTATGAGTGATTCTATGGGTGAATGATTGAATGTGTGTGTAGACCTAGGAATCAGTGAGTGTGTATGTAGTAACTGGTATTGGTGTGTCAATGGTTTCAAGAATGATAGTCTGTATTTAACACTGGGTGTATCAAAGGTTATATTAGAGTGTGTGGAGGTGCATCGTATTATCAAATGAATGATATCATCAGTGTGTGTGTTGAAAGCTTTATTCGATTTTGTTTTTTTAAAATCATAAAAGCGTACAAAAAAATGACAGTCGTTAAAAATAAATATGTGCATTCAAGAATAACATAACTTCCATTTCAGAAAAGACATAACCTCAACCTCAGAGTTCGGTGGTGTGACATGTTATTCAAGGGGTTTATCCCTATCTGGAGTAAGATACACGGGTTTGTCCTTTAAGGTGAGTAGACTCAAAAATTACGACAGATGTACAATGGATCAAATCTGTTAGAAACAGAGAAACTAATACCACTGGGTACCTGGACTTCCCCACCCAATGGGTGGTGGTAGGCTATTGTTGGTCCTAACCGGGGGATATTTGGCATACAGGGATAAAAGTCAAATAGATCTCAAATATGTATTGGGCCATCCCCTTCTTGGGGTGGACAAGATCTTAAGTATGGTGCGATGTTCCGGTTCCTGAATCTAACCAGTACCAAGTCCCCTGAAATGTTTTTTGGTAGTGGGCCCAACCCGCCCACCCTTCTCACACTCAGGATTCCGCCGTCTTTGTCCGGTGGTAGGGGTCTATTTCTTCCCATCCAGAATATAACTTTGTTCAATAGGTCCTGCTGTCTTTCAGCTTTTCCCATCGCAAGTGCTGGAACTCCTGAGAGGACGGACACATATGGCGCGGCTTCTGGCGGGAGGTGTATGTATGGTGCTTTGCGTACTGTCTTGACCTCTGAGGGCCTTGGTATAACAGATTTCAAAGGAGCTTTGGAAGTAGTTGAATCTGGGATTGTAGGGGATTGTAGGGTGACTTGCATGTTTTTGTGGATGGCAATTCGCTTAGCTGTTGGGACAGTGGTAGTTGGCTGTGGTCGGTTCAATGTTACTGGATTATCGATGGGTTTCAGGATAGCCGTGATTTTGTTCTCTAGACCCGAGAGCCTTTCCCCTATAGCGTTGATTTTTTCTGTTAGTGGGGAAATGATGGTTTTAACAAGTTGTTCAATCTGAGTCAGAAGAGAGATCTGGGAATAAGATATTGAATCATCCAGTTTGGCATCAGTCTCCATGGTGGTAGGGAGATTATGAACAGACAATGCGGGGCTTACAGTTTGTTTATGGGATTTAGATTGAGTCCTTTCGGCATTGTCCTCATCATGCTTTCTATTGACGGGTAATAGCCATGAGAGTACAGAAGCTTGTGTGTTGACTTTGTTCAATAAAAAGGGGGATTCCTGTGTACTGCCTTTAGCATTTGTAGTACAGGTGCCTTTGGCGAGAGAGGGTGCATCCACACTAACATACTTTGTTTTGCATAGACTGTTTAGTTCATCCCACTGGGACAGGTTATGCATTCTTGGGGAGTTTAGTGGAGGAGATAGCGTACTAGATGGAGAGTAACAAGGACAGTTTATGTCTGTCACATGAACAGTAGGCAGGGAGCTTGTGGTAATCGTTTGCTGCATTTGCACCACTTGACCTGGACACCCCTGCGCAGGTGAGCTTGTTCCCCCCTTACAGGGCATGATCAAGTGGAAATAGTGATGTTACAGAAAGAAAGTTAAAAATAATGTGTGTACACTATACCTCCTTTAGCAGAAGTTACAAGGGGGGTGGCCCGTCCCGTCCTAATCGGTCCACTGAGGGCCATAGAGGGCCGGCCCTTTGCCCGGGCATAGCCCGGCGTCCCACTCGCGTCCCGCGGAGCGGAGCTCTCCCTTAAGGCGCCTCCTGGCGCTTCCCTGTTGCGTGTGGAGCAGCGCCGCCACTAGGGCCGCCGGGATATGTAGTCCCGGAGCGGAGGCGCTGTAGGCTGGTCAAGTGGACTCCTGGCGGTGGCGGCACGAGTGAGGGCTTGCTCTCCTCCCCCCTCCTTGGTGACGGTAAGTTTTTCGTGCCCCCTCGCTCCGCCGAGCGGAGCTCTCCCTTAAGGCGCCTCCTGGCGCTTCCCTGTTGCGTATCATCAGTGATGTGATCAGTTATGTCAAATGAGATGTCATCAGTAATGTCATCAGTGATGTCATTTGAGATGTCATCAGTGATGTCACTGACCATGTCATGAATTATGTAATATGTGACATCATCAGCAGTGGATTGCGGGTGCGCGAAATATAGTTAGTACAACTAACTATATAGGAGAAATTTCAATGGTTTTTTAAATGCTAATTCCTTTTTTTAAGTGAATTTGCAAGGTTTTTAAAATGCTAATTCCTAACTATATAAGGCCTGAAACCTATGGTTTTTTAAGTGAATTTGCAAGGTTTTTTTAAATGCTAATTCCTAACTATATAAGGCCTGAAACCTATGGTTTTTTAAGTGAATTTGCAAGGTTTTTTAAATGCTAATTCCTAACTATATCAGGCGTGAAACCTATATTTTTTTCAATAAATTTCAAAGGTTTTGTAAATGCCAATTCTATTAGCGGATAACGTTTATATATGTTATTATCCTTCTAGGACCACCTGAGCAGCCATCTTGTTTCTCAGGAGAAGTGAGGCACAAGAGAGCACAAAACAAGAGTGGAAAACGCAAAAAGGGGGCAGGGTTGAGACCCCCTGGCCCCTTAGCCCTTCTCAGGGGGTCCCAGTACAGTGCGCGTACCCATCAATTTTTTCATTTTTTACTTGGTTTTTTTTTGCCCTTGGGGGTCCTTTTGGGACCCCCTGAGAAGGGATAGAGGGTTGGGGGGTCTCTACCCTGCCCCCTTTTCGTGTTTTCCACTCTTGTTTTGGGCTCCTTTGTGCCTCAGTTCTCCTGAAAAACAAGATGGTGGCCCACACTTCCTGGTTTGGACAGTTTGGAATGTTGACAGTCGACTGCCAGCCAATCAGAAACTCGCTCGCGCACGTAAGGGTACGCGCACGTACGCGTACTGTACGCATACGGTACGCGTACGGTGCATGTACGGTGAGCGTATATAGATATATAATTTGCTCAAATTCAATTTTCTCAACAACTACTGGAGGGATTTTCACCAAATATAGAAAAGGCACTACTGCATACCTGTCCCTATCATTTTGCCAAGTTTGGTGTAATTCCGTTCAGCCGTTCGGGCTGTAGCCGTGTCTAAAGGTCCCATAGAAAATACCATTTGAAAAATTTCAAATTCAATTTTTTCAAGAACTACTGGAGGAATTTTCACTAAACATAGCAAAGGCACATCTGCATACCAGGCCCTACCATTTTGCCAAGTTTGGTGTAATTCCATTCAGCCTTTCGGGCTGTAGCCGTGTCTAAAGGTCCTTATGGAAATTTACATGGGGAAAACACGTTTTGGGACTCCCCTTTTTTCTCGGCCCCCACTTGACGAATCCCCCAGAAACTTTCAGGGAAGGAGCGGAGCGGAGCAAAGCAATTTTAAGGAAAGTTACATGCAGATTCCTCAATCGGGGCCAAAGTTATTCCCAATAGAATGATGGGGATTTCCTATGGTAACTAGGTCCTAACTATATATACCTACTGGCGACCGCCAGTAGGTTTTATATATATATATCACTGGAGAATGCATGTGATAGGGAAATGAGCAGCAGTCCGTCACCTGACTTTCCAAAAGGACCCGCCCTATGATTAAGATGCCTGTGGCATCGAAACGCGTCAGGGACTGGAATCAATAAAGTTGTGATTTGCTACCTCTGGAAATAAAAGGTTCTGTTGAACTCTTACTCGTGGAGTGCGTTTCTAAAAGCTTGGAGGCTTTTGTGGAGGATTTATTAAACGGCTGCTCCAGCCGTGGGAGACGCACCGCCGCTGACAATTGGTTGAAGGTCTGTGGGGCTGCAGACTTTGGCAGCCTATTTCCAGTACGAGCAAGCCAGGAATTATGAGGCAGAATTACGAACTTTGAACCCACTGGAGGGAAGAAAAAATAATTTGCTGAAATTGGGAGTAAAAATGATTTGGAAAAAACGGACCCCACCGAAGGGAAAGAATCAGGACTACTGCAACTAGCATGCACTTCACTGGAGAATGCATGTGATAGGGAAATGAGCAGCAGTCCGTCACCTGACTTTCCAAAAGGACCCGCCCTATGATTAAGATGCCTGTGGCATCGAAACGCGTCAGGGACTGGAATCAATAAAGTTGTGATTTGCTACCTCTGGAAATAAAAGGTTCTGTTGAACTCTTACTCGTGGAGTGCGTTTCTAAAAACTTGGAGGCTTTTGTGGAGGATTTATTAAACGGCTGCTCCAGCCGTGGGAGACGCACCGCCGCTGACAATTGGTTGAAGGTCTGTGGGGCTGCAGACTTTGGCAGCCTATTTCCAGTACGAGCAAGCCAGGAATTATGAGGCAGAATTACGAACTTTGAACCCACTGGAGGGAAGAAAAAATAATTTGCTGAAATTGGGAGTAAAAATGATTTGGAAAAAACGGACCCCACCGAAGGGAAAGAATCAGGACTACTGCAACTAGCATGCACTTCACTGGAGAATGCATGTGATAGGGAAATGAGCAGCAGTCCGTCACCTGACTTTCCAAAAGGACCCGCCCTATGATTAAGATGCCTGTGGCATCGAAACGCGTCAGGGACTGGAATCAATAAAGTTGTGATTTGCTGCCTCTGGAAATAAAAGGTTCTGTTGAACTCTTACTCGTGGAGTGCGTTTCTAAAAGCATGGAGGCTTTTGTGGAGGATTTATTAAACGGCTGCTCCAGCCGTGGGAGACGCACCGCTGCTGACAATTGGTTGAAGGTCTGTGGGGCTGCAGACTTTGGCAGCCTATTTCCAGTACGAGCAAGCCAGGAATTATGAGGCAGAATTACGAACTTTGAACCCACTGGAGGGAAGAAAAAATAATTTGCTGAAATTGGGAGTAAAAATGATTTGGAAAAAACGGACCCCACCGAAGCGAAAGAATCGGGACTACTGCAACTAGCATGCACTTCACTGGAGAATGCATTTGATAGGGAAATGAGCAGCAGTCCGTCACCTGACTTTCCAAAAGGACCCGCCCTATGATTAAGATGCCTGTGGCATCGAAACGCGTCAGGGACTGGAATCAATAAAGTTGTGATTTGCTGCCTCTGGAAATAAAAGGTTCTGTTGAACTCTTACTCGTGGAGTGCGTTTCTAAAAGCTTGGAGGCTTTTGTGGAGGATTTATTAAACGGTTGCTCCAGCTGTGGGAGACGCACCGCCGCTGACAATTGGTTGAAGGTCTGTGGGGCTGCAGACTTTGGCAGCCTATTTCCAGTACGAGCAAGCCAGGAATTATGAGGCAGAATTACGAACTTTGCACCCACTGGAGGGAAGAAAAAATAATTTGCTGAAATTGGGAGTAAAAATGATTTGGAAAAAACGGACCCCACCGAAGGGAAAGAATCGGGACTACTGCAACTAGCATGCACTTCACTGGAGAATGCGTGTGATAGGGAAATGAGCAGCAGTCCGTCACCTGACTTTCCAAAAGGACCCGCCCTATGATTAAGATGCCTGTGGCATCGAAACGCGTCAGGGACTGTAATCAATAAAGTTGTGATTTGCTGCCTCTGGAAATAAAAGGTTCTGTTGAACTCTTACTCGTGGAGTGCGTTTCTAAAAGCTTGGAGGCTTTTGTGGAGGATTTATTAAACGGCTGCTCCAGCCGTGGGAGACGCACCGCCGCTGACAATTGGTTGAAGGTCTGTGGGGCTGCAGACCTTGGCAGCCTATTTCTTTACGAGCAAGCCAGGAATTATGAGGCAGAATTACGAACTTTGAACCCACTGGAGGGAAGAAAAAATAATTTGCTGAAATTGGGAGTAAAAATGATGTGGAAAAAACGGACCCCACCGAAGGGAAAGAATCAGGACTACTGCAACTAGCATGCACTTCACTGGAGAATGCATGTGATAGGGAAATGAGCAGCAGTCCGTCACCTGACTTTCCAAAAGGACCCGCCCTATGATTAAGATGCCTGTGGCATCGAAACGCGTCAGGGACTGGAATCAATAAAGTTGTGATTTGCTGCCTCTGGAAATAAAAGGTTCTGTTGAACTCTTACTCGTGGAGTGCGTTTCTAAAAGCTTGGAGGCTTTTGTGGAGGATTTATTAAACGGCTGCTCCAGCCGTGGGAGACGCACCGCCGCTGACAATTGGTTGAAGGTCTGTGGGGCTGCAGACTTTGGCAGCCTATTTCCAGTACGAGCAAGCCAGGAATTATGAGGCAGAATTACGAACTTTGAACCCACTGGAGGGAAGAAAAAATAATTTGCTGAAATTGGGAGTAAAAATGATTTGGAAAAAACGGACCCCACCGAAGGGAAAGAATCGGGACTACTGCAACTAGCATGCACTTCACTGGAGAATGCATGTGATAGGGAAATGAGCAGCAGTCCGTCACCTGACTTTCCAAAAGGACCCGCCCTATGATTAAGATGCCTGTGGCATCGAAACGCGTCAGGGACTGGAATCAATAAAGTTGTGATTTGCTGCCTCTGGAAATAAAAGGTTCTGTTGAACTCTTACTCGTGGAGTGCGTTTCTAAAAGCTTGGAGGCTTTTGTGGAGGATATATATATATATATATATATATATATATATATATATATATATATATATATATATACATAGATCAATAGATAGATATATATTACTAATGTATGTGAGTATTGTGACAGAATATGCAATTTTGCACCCTTTTTCCAGCCGCCACTGATGTGACACAAAGGAATTATAATAGCCAACATGCCTGGTGAACAGATGAATATGGCATGGCAGAGTTGTGCAGGAATTGTTAAAATATTAAAGCATAAAGAATGTTTTCACATTTCAGGCACAGATGAACTGCATGAATTGAGTAAACATACTGACAGCAGCTGACATTGATGAAAGCTTGAATGTGAATGTAAATCCAATGTTTTTTTGCACTCCACACCACCCTGGGTTAGGCCCAGATCCTTGTACTGGGGTGAATGTATGACATTGTTCTACATTCTGTCCATCAACTGTGTTTTTTGCAATTTTCACCCCGAGTGTGCTGGGTATACTCAGACGTGAGTCCCAGGCTCTCCACACCACTGGAGTCAAGCTATCAAGGCTGAAGAAGGCTGATAGCCAGAAACCGGTCCTTGGATGCTTGATTCCTGTCTGGGAAAGTCATGGCTTGGTAGTTCGGACTAGACTGTTCCCATGAGGCACAGGGTCAGAGCTGATTTGCATATAGCCAGTGGCTAACCCAGGGTGGTGTGGAGTGCAAAAAAACGATGGATTTAGGCCCAGATCCTTGTACTGGGTTGAATGTATGACATTGTTCTACATTCTGTCCTTCAACTGTGTTTTTTGCAATTTTCACCCTGAGTGTGCTGGGTATACTCAGACGTGAGTCCCAGGCTCTCCACACCACTGGAGTCAAGCTATCAAGGCTGAAGAAGGCTGATAGCCAGAAACCGGTCCTTGGATGCTTGATTCCTGTCTGGGAAAGACATGGCTTGGTAGTTCGGACTGGACTGTTCCCACGAGGCACAGGGTCAGAGCTGATTTGCAAATAGCCAGTGGCTAACCCAGGGTGGTGTGGAGTGCAAAAAACGATGGATTTAGGCCCAGATCCTTGTACTGGGGTGAATGTATGACATTGTTCTACATTCTGTCCATCAACTGTGTTTTTTGCAATTTTCACCCCGAGTGTGCTGGGTATACTCAGACGTGAGTCCCAGGCTCTCCACACCACTGGAGTCAAGCTATCCAGGCTGATGAAGGCTGATAGCCAGAAACCGGTCCTTTGATCTTGATTCCGGTCTGGGAAAGACATGGCTTGGTAGTTCGGACTGAACTGTTCCCATGAGGCACAGGGTCAGAGCTGATTTGCATATAGCCAGTGTCTAACCCAGGGTGGTGTGGAGTGCAAAAAAACGATGGATTTAGGCCCAGATCCTTGTACTGGGGTGAATGTATGACATTGTTCTACATTCTGTCCATCAACTGTGTTTTTTGCAATTTTCACCCTGAGTGTGCTGGGTATACTCAGACGTGAGTCCCAGGCTCTCCACACCACTGGAGTCAAGCTATCCAAGCTGAAGAAGGCTGATAGCCAGAAACCGGTCCTTGGATGCTTGATTCCGGTCTGGGAAAGACATGGCTTGGTAGTTCGGATTGGACTGTTCCCATGAGGCACAGGGTCAGAGCTGATTTGCATATAGCCAGTGGCTAACCCAGGGTGGTGTGGAGTGCAAAAAAACGATGGATTTAGGCCCAGATCCTTGTACTGGGGTGAATGTATGACATTGTTCTACATTTTGTCCATTAACTGTGTTTTTTGCAATTTGCACATGAAAACCTGGCATTCACCACGGTTGCAGGGGTATATACAACACATTGTGCTATGAAGAAGGTTCCCAATGCATAGTGGTGTTATAAGCTTTGTGTGGTATTTTAAAATGTTTGCAACCTATTGTGTTATGTAATAATCAAAACAATAGATTTCACAAGCACAGCGCAAGTGCTGTGCAGACGAAACCTAAAAAGTCAAGAGTTGTTCAATTTATAAATGTTTTCCACTTTTATTTTGATGCCCAGGCCTTTTTTTTGCCCCAGTCCGAACCTTCGAAACTGCAAGTAAAAATCCCAGAGAGGAAAGTCAATGCATCCACGCACCTCTTGCTGCTATGTGTAACCACTTGGTGAATATAATAAGGACATTTTTAATTTTCAATGTGCATCATTTATACAGCAGTTGTTTTCAACTGCCACAGTGTTGATTTTAAACTATTGGAAGAGCGCAGCCGGTTTTATGCCAAACTATGTTGCTTAATGTTTAAGACTCGACTAGCCTAAACCAGATTTAAATAGTTTAAAACATTAAGGCTCTCATTACGATGCCAGGCAGAATCACTTCTGCCCGACACCGCATCAGTCATGGGACTGACGGACACCTGGTCGGCGGTCCTGTCCGTCTCATTAGGATACGACCGAACTCTGCTTAGTCGCATTCCTACATTTTACTATGGCAGCATGATTACGGCCGTAAACTGGCTGTAATGCGTGCTCCCATAGTAAAATGGGAGGTGCTGTTCATCTCTGCACCCTGTGGCAGGCACCTCAAGGTGCCTGCTACAAGGTGCAGGGATCAACAGGGGGGCACCATAGGTGCCCCTTCTGTCTCCAATCGGAGGTTGTGCACCCAAGGGGGCCCGGCTGGGGGCCCCCAAGGATATTTTCCGACATGGTTTCCATGTCGGACAGACCGGCAAGGAAACTGTGTCAGACACCTTCATTGTAATCTCAATTTCAAGTTCAAGTTCAAGTTCCAACATTTGTATAGCGCACTACTCACCCAGAGGGTCTCAAGGCGCTTGAGGGAGGGAGGTGTTTTATTTATCGAATATCCAAGTTTTTAGTTGCTTTCTGAAGGAGAGTTGGTTCTGTGTAAGGCGGAGGTGGGTGGGGAGAGAGTTCCAGGTCTTGGCCGCTAAGTAGGAGAAGGATCTTCCCCCCATGGTGGATCTGTGGATGCGTGAAATTGCGGCGAGGGCTTGATTGGATGATCGTAGTTGTCGGGAGGGGGTGTAGAAGGATAGACGCGTGTTGAGGCATTCGGGTCCTAGGTCATAGAGTGCTTTGTGTGCGTGGGTGAGGAGACGGAACGTTATTCTCTTGTTGACAGGGAGCCAATGGAGGTCTTTCAGGTGGCTGGATATGTGAGTTTGCCGAGGGATGTCCAATATGAGTCTGGCTGAGACGTTTTGGATGCGTTGGAGTTTTTCTGTAGTTTGGCTGTGGTTCCGGCATAATGGGTGTTTCCGTAGTCCAGTCGGCTTGTGACCAGTGCATGGGTGACCGTCTTTCTTGTTTCGGTGGGGATCCAACGGAAGATTTTTTTGAGCATTCGTAGGATGTTGAAGCAGGATGATGAGACGGCGTTGACTTGTCTGGTCATCGAGAGGGAGGAGTCTAGGATGAAGCCCAGGTTATGTACGTGGTCCATAGGTATGGGTGCGGTTCCGAGGGCCGGTGGCCACCATGAGTCGTCCCAGGCAGAGGGGGATGGCCCTAAGATGAGGGCTTCTGTTTTGTCCGAGTTTAGTTTTAAACAGCTGTTCTTCATCCACTCGGCTACTTCTTTCATTCCTTCGTGTAGGCTGGTTTTGGCGGTGTTTGGGTCTTTGGTGAGGGAGAGGATCAGCTGGGTGTTGTCTGCGTAGGAGATGATGTTGAGGTTGTGTTGGCGTGCGATGGAAGTGAGGGGACTCATGTAAATGTTGAAGAGGGTAGGACTGAGTGATGATCCTTGTGGTACTCCGCAGATGACTTCGGTGGCCTCTGATTTGAAAGGGGGGAGGCAGACTCTCTGGGTTCTTCCGGTGAGGAACGAGATGATCCAGTCCAATGCTTTTCCTTGTATTCCTTTCTCACTGCTCCATCAGGATTCAAGCAAGCCGGGCCGAAGAAGGCTGAAATGCCAGAAACCGGTCCCCGGTAGCTTGTCTCCTTTCTGGTGAAGAATTGGCTTGGTAGTTTAGTCTGCCCTGTTCCCATGATGCACTGGGCCAGGGACAGACTGATTTGCATATAGCCAGGTTCTGAGCTGGGATGGGGCAGTGAGATAAATAACGGTGATGTATCAAGCCCTGATCTTTGGACTGGGTAAGAGTGGTCTGCTTAACTCAGACACTCTGTTCATCACCAGCCCCTTTTCTAAATCGTTTCCTTGTATTCCGACATTGCTGAGACGTTGTATGAGGGTGCTATGACAGACTGTATCGAAGGCTGCGGAGAGGTCAAGTAAGATGAGAGAAACTGTTTCTCCGTTGTCCAGTAGTGTACGGATGTCGTCTGTTGCTGCGATGAGGGCGGTTTCGGTGCTGTGTTTGGCTCGGAAGCCGGACCAAGAGGGGTCGAGGGATTTGTTGGATTCGAGGAAGGCGGCGAGCTGACTGTTGACGGCTTTCTCGATGACTTTGGCAGGGAATGGGAGAAAGCAAGATGGGGCGGTAGTTCTTAAGTTCAGTTGGGTCTGCCGTGGGTTTCTTCAGAAAGGCGCTGAGTTCGGCATGTTTCCAGTTTTCGGGTAGCGGAGTTGAGGGAACAGTTAATGACATCCCGGAGATGGGGTGCGATGATGGAGTCTGCTTTGTTGAAGATGTGGTGGGGACATGGGTCAGTTGGCGATCCTGAGTGGATGGAGTTCATCAGGCGGATGGTGTCTTCGGTGGTGATTGGGTTCCAGCCGCAAAGGTTTTTAGAGTGCGGTTTTGGTTCGGAGGTGGGTGGAGTGGACTGGTCTTTGGACTGGTTTTCAAAGCTGTTATGTATTTCGCCGATTTTGTTGTGGAAAAATGAGGATAGAGAGTCGCCGAGGACTTGGGAGGGGGTGATGTTGTTAGTGCCGGTGGAGGGGTTAGTGAATTCTTTGACAATGTTGAATAGTTCCTTGCTGTTTTGGGCATTGTTGTCAAGTCGATCCTTGAAAGCTGATTTCTTGGTGGATCGGATCAGTTGGTGGTGTTTTCGGGTGGCATTCTTGAAGGTGGCTAGGTTGTCAGTGGTTGGGTTTTTTCTCCAGGTTTTCTCAAGAGTACAACAGAACTTCTTGGATTTCTTAAGGTCATCATTGAAGCAGGGGGCTTTTTGCTGCCTTGCTTGGTTAGATGGTTTTTCAAGGGTGCGAGTTTGTCGGCGCTGTGGGTTATCCATTGTGTGAGGTTGGTGGCTGCTTGGTTAGGGTCCGATGAATTGGCAGGGGGTTTTGGTGAAGCGATGTGAAGAGCTGGTCGGTGGTGATTTTGTTCCAATTTCTTTGGGGAATAGGTTGTGGGGGGTTGTGGGTCATGGATTTTTTGTAGTTGAAGTGAACGCAGCTGTGGTCCGTCCAATGGAGAGCTGTGGTATGATCGAAGGAGATGTGCTTGCTGGAGGTGAAGATAGGGTCAAGCTTGTGTGCGGCAGAGTGGGTGGGGGTGTCAACGAGTTGTTTGAGTCCGAGGTTGTCCAGGTTGTCCAGAAGGGTGGTGGTGTTGTTGTCGTTTTTCTTTTCCAGGTGGAAGTTGAGGTCTCCCAGTAGAATGTAGTTCTCGGAGGGGAGGGCATGTAGGCTGATGAAGTCAGCGATGTCTTCGCTGAATTGTGTGCGGGTCCTGGGGGTCTGTAGATGAGGGTGCCTCTGAGTGTGGTTTTGGGGTTGGTGTGAATCTGGAATGAAGGTGTTTGGCGGTAGCAATGTTATCGTCTGAACTGGTCGTGATGCGGATGGTGTTCTTATGGACGATGGCGATGCCTCCTCCTGTTTGGTTGGTGCGATCTTTTTGGATGATCTTGTAGGTGTCCGGGATGGCTATGGCGATGTCGGGGGCTGATGAGGCGTTCATCCATGTTTCTGTAAGGACGGCGACGTCCGGCGATGTAGTGTCGAGTAGGTTCCTGAGTTCGATGGAGAGTCTGTGGACTGAGCGGGTGTTGAGCAGGAAGCACTTTAGTTGGTTAGTGTTGGAGCTCTGTTTGGAGTTAGTGGATTTGGTGTGGGTCCTGATGCTGTCGAACTTGCAGGAGCAGCAGGTGAAGGATCCATGGGTGTGTCCTGGGGCGTCTTGGTAGCAGTTTGGGAGTGGGCCAGGATTTAGTGCTGAGAGGGTTGCGGCGTCATATGTTCTGCAGGAGGAATGGGATTTGCGGGGAGCAGGGGGTCTGGCGCTGGGCGCGGTCCAGGCACGGACGGGCGTAGACGGGCTTACCTTTGGCGCACCTTCGGCGCGCATAGGGCGCGACCGCTGCGCGCAAATGCATCTGTCATATGCGGATAGTGGAGGGGGAGGGGCGAGGGAGGAGCAGCTGGGAGGCGGGTGCGGGGTGGAGATCCGGGCAGGGAGGCACAACAACAACAACAAAATGGCAGCAAGCCAAAAGCGAAACAGGATTGGGGCACAAACAGATATAACGTGATGCAATGGTACAATCAGGCACAGATGAAAACAGCAGGCAGCACAGCACAAATGGAAAGATCGTAAAAGCGCACTTTGGCAATCTAGCGCTACGATATGTTTAAGATAAGCAATTAACTAATCAACAATCAGGCAATCTAGCGCTGCGATATAAATTGAATTAATCAATTTGGCAAAAGCACTTGTGGGAGCAAGGCAAGGTAGCGGATTGCAGTCTGGCGGTATAGCGCTACGATACCAGGCGGTCAGGCAGAGCAGGGAGCAGTGTGAGGAGTGACCGCTTCTGAAAGGATCAGGACGGTCACAGCGCTGCTATGGGAGAGCAGAGCTTACAGTATCAGTGGGAGGGAGGAGCAGCTGAGAGGCGGGTGCGGGGTGGAGATCCGGGCAGGGAGGCACAACAACAACAACAAAATGGCAGCAAGCCAAAAGCGAAACAGGATTGGGGCACAAACAGAAATAACGCGATGCAATGGTACAATCAGGCACAGATGAAAACAGCAGGCAGCACAGCACAATTGGAAAGATCGTAAAAGCGCACTTTGGCAATCTAGCGCTATGATATGTTTAAGATGAGCAATTAATTAATCAACAATCAGGCAATCTAGCGCTGCGACATAAATTGAATTAATCAATTTGGCAAAAGCACTTGTGGGAGCAAGGCAAGGTAGCGGATTGCAGTCTGGCGGTAGAGCGATACGATACCAGGCGGTCAGGCAGAGCAGGGAGCAGTGTGAGGAGCGACCACTTCTGAAAGGATCAGGACGGTCACAGCGCTGCTATGGGAGAGCAGAGCTTACAGTATCAGTGGGAGGGAGGAGCAACTGGGAGGCGGGTGCGGGGTGGAGATCCGGGCAGGGAGGCACAACAACAACACGATCGGATTCTTTTACATCCGCCTCCTTCAAAATGATGTGGTTAATAAAAGGAATCCAACCGGCCGCCACAATGCGGCTCAGAAGGTTCCGATCGTTGGTCGGAGCCTTCTGAGCTGCATCGTAATCGGGCCCTTATAGTTTTAGTCCTTGACCAATTGTTATCTTATAAAACCTGTACTTAGAGCGCAACAGAGCCCTGTTCTAAAACGAAAAACAAACTGAAAGCTGTATCCTTCATCCCCACCCTCCTTTCCACACACACTCATCAGGATGTTGTTTATTGGGCACTTTTCCTTAAAACTGCAAATGGGGTTAGAGGAGGCAATGTGTAAGGATAGGGATACCGGGAAAGAGAATGGCAGAATGGACAGATAAATAAAGAATATAAGAAAAGAACGAAGAGTGATAAAATGCAGGTAATATGTGATCAAAGGGATAGAAAAACGTTAACAGCATAATGTGGAGAATAAATATGAGGGAAAGGGAACTTAAGAGCAGAACACAATGAGGAAAAGGAGATGGGGAGCAGTACTGGAGAGGGTGGGTTGCTGGGAGGGCATGGAAGGATAGGAATTAGGGCAACATAGTAAAGGGGGTGTGGGAGGACAGCAAAGGGAATGGGGCAGGTGAGGATGGGATCGTGAGAAAAAGGGAACTCATTTTGCGACAGTAAAGGTTGCAGCATGGGAAATTTTCAGAAATTGAACAGGGTCGTTGAAAGTCCTATGGTAGACCCCACCTTCATAGAGTGCATAGGGTCACCCTTTAAACCCCCTCTGCCCCAGGATGCATCCCACCCTTGCAGTTGTGGGGTGGAGGTTCTACATGCTTCCAGTGGACTCAGCACAAAGTGGGCCGGCAGCATGCACTCTTTCGGGTACCCGATTGTAGCCTCCAAATTCTGTTACAAGCGGTGTCATGGCAACTGAAGCTGGAACTGTGACCGCTTGAAATCCTAGACAGAGCATTAGGTAAACCTTCCTACACAACAGCCATTTTAGAAGCAGGAAAGTCTGCCTCTACTGACATTTGTGTGGTTTGAGCTCCTATCTGCCACATACTCCCAAGTGGCTTTACACCTGCCCTGCAGCTTCACCTGCATAGCAATAGAGTTCTTAGACAATTAGATCTCATGGGCAACGTTATATTTGCTAATATTTCTGTGACCAAAAAATATATTTTACTATGACAACTTCTACAGCTGCTCGCAAAAAAAAGAAGTGCAGGTTCAGGGAGCAGCAGCATAGAAGAAGGCCCTGCCCCAGTGTACACAGAGATGCTGTATCGCGCCAGCCTGGTTTTTTTTTTGTATGTAAACAAAAGCACATGAAGCAAAAAAAAGTAGCTTGAAGCTCCAAATTGGATGGGGATGAGTAGTAAGACCACGGGAAACTGAGAAGAGAGCCCCAGAAGGGTGAACCGCCTCCCAGAGAAGTGTTAAACATTGCTTGCACTTGGAAACCAATAAAAAAAATAACATTTTTCACCAGTCGGTGTAAAGTTGGTCGTAAAATCGATAACTTTTACAAGCAACCCCACAATCTTTGTAATATGGAAATGCCAGTGCAGAATCTACTACCATCAAAGTAATCTTTTAAATTAAGCCTACAGTGGAGAGTATGGGCTTAAAACTCTGCTCTGCTTAAGGAGTTTGCTGATTTTTGGCAACTCAGTATTCCGCGTAGAATGCGGAGTTACCAAAAACTCAGAGCGCCTCACTGGAGTGGAGTTTATGTTGTGTTTGCACGCCCAAAGTGCATTTATCCACGCACGGGAGCGACATACCGGGATGCCTGCTATCGTCGCTGAGATTTCCCATCTGTTTCTGAGCGCCACCAGATTTGGTAGCTGGCCGCGCAGTCCCACAACAGTGTGCTCTCGCGAACAAGTCATTCAGGCGTCCCATCTGACTTCCCGCGGATGTTTTGGGACGATCCCGAAAACGCAGAATTTTAAATCTGGGGAAGAATCTCTCTTGAACAGCATCAAAACCTTATAGAAATGATGATTTGGATTACAAAAACTGCTTGGATTGACATTTGGCCGTACTTTTTTGTGCAAGGAGTGCTTTTTCTTTTTATACTTTTTTTTGAAGAGGAAGGAAATGCCCCAGTGTACCCAACTTCCTGTTCCTCTCCAGCAAGCTCCTTCCAGAGTTTTGTCCATCTGTTCACTTTTCATTTTGATTTGGAGCTGGAAGGATCCCTCTTTGTGTCTGCTGCTTAATATTTCATTGGATTTGAGGACTTTTGAATTTGAGATTTCACAAGTAAGATGGAAAATTGGTGTTGTTTGTTTGATTGGGGCATTGCACATACATTTTTTTGTACTTTTCATCATTTAAAAAAAATTATTATCGTGGGTGGCATGTGGTTTCAGCAGGGGCCTTGTTGTTTCTTTGTAAGTAATTTGTCTTCTTTTACAACGGAAACATGTTGCAAAGTTCACTACATTTTCTCCAACTTTTGAAATCAATGTGCAATATTTATTTCATTCACTAGCCCAGTAGTCTGCCAATAGACCTTTCAGCCAGTAGGCCCAGAGCTATTCATGGGTGCATGAAACTGTTTCTGTGGTGCCTGTTGAATTTAAACATCATTTAGGGCACAGATGGCATGGATTAAAAATGCAAAATATATTTTTGGGGGTATTTCACTTTTTTATGTGTGTTAAATAAATGCTATTGTTGGATGTGTGTTGTTGCAATATGCAAACCTTTTTTAGCCCTGTGGATTTTTGTTTTGTTGCATTAAAGCTGTGTTGTTTAGCATGCCTCCTTCGAATGCCAGTGTGTTTGCAATAGTGGACCAGCTTTTGCCTTGGCTGAGCCTTCCCATGTGGCCAGGGGCCAGTTTGTAAAGTCTGTGTTCATATAGACCTGTTTGAGTTCATTGTTTTCAAGGCCTCCTCCTTGTTGTTGTTGCAAGTGACTGACCATGTGGCTGGCGGCCATTTTGTGAAGGCAGCAAGTGTGCTTCTGCATTAGGCATGCATGTCTTTCCTTTGTTCCTCTTGGCTTATTTCTTCTATCCATTGTCAGCTGCAGCTCCCTGAATGCTGAATCCCACGTGCTGCACAATGCCAAACTGGGTCCGTTACATTTGTATTTTTGTTGTTCTTCTTCTTTCCTATCCTTCCCCAATGGACTGTACACCAGAACACCAACCATGAAAGCTCTTGTTTTTGTCAACGTCTCACAAATGTCTACTTTGTATTGTTATGTTTTTTTAATAACTGGGGTAATAAATATAATAATATTAATAACACTAACATGTGTGACCACACACTAAGTTATATATTGTATTTGTTTGTTTGTACTAGTAGTAATTGAACCACATAAATGAATGCCACATTTCACTGGCGGTCTTCTTGCTTCTTTGATTTTAGGTCCACAAGAGTGGAGGAGACGTCATCACCCATTGTACTGCCAGACCGAAGTCCTGCTGCGCACAGCGGCACATGATGTGCGACCACCTGCATCTATTTAATTTGTGCTATTGCGTGCTGCTGACATCTTCAAGAAAGATGGGTCCAAAGAAAAGAAAGGTACCAGGTCCTCCAGTACCAAGAAACTTGTCAGTGAGAAGAAGGCACTGCCTCTTACCAAGACCGGTATGTCGCCTGCAGCAGCGATGTCTGGGGAGCAATCTGGGAGCAGCACCCCCACATCGGTGGATTTACCCCACCAACCAAGGCCCAAGCCCATGTCTGTCGCAGAGGCAACCAGTCGAATCACAACAACGCCGAGGAGCAGTGATGTTGAAATTGATTATCGTTATGCCAAAGTAGTACCTAGTCAATGCAGGTAACTGAGATAAGTGGGTAACAACAGCCACAACCCCCCCAATAGTAGTTGTTCCTCCCAAAGGAGGGATACTTCAGGAGATCGAGCTTCCTGCAGAGGAAGAAGACAAGCAAGCCACTCTATCAGAAGATCCATTGTCTTCCAGATCCCCAGCAAGGAAAAGGAGGGTTAGTCCATCAACTTCATCTCAAAGCCCAACTTCTGATGATCTAGACACCACTTGGATCTGGCCTCCATGTGAGTTGGAGACACGCCACGCCCCCGAGACAAGGCAAGGGAAAAGGAAGGTCATTTATTTATTTAATATTTATGACATTTATTAAGCGCGCGGCTACCCCCAACGGGGGTGTCCCGGCGCTGAGGACAGCAGCGGCGTAGAACTAGAAGTTAGCAGCTGGAGAATAGCCATGTCTTCAATTTACATCTGAACTGAGATTCTCATTCGATCAGTCGAAGATTTAGTGGGAGGGAATACCATAATTTGGAAGTAACCACCGCAAAAGCTCTGCCACCTTTCCTTGTTCGATGGAAGCGGGGGGAGCAGGAGACGGAGGTGGTTAGATCTGAGAGCTCGTGATGACTGGACCAGCTTCAACCTTCGTCTGAGATACCCCGGACCTTTCCCATTCAGAGCCCTGAAGGTAAGTACCAGGGCTTTAAATCGGATTCGTGAGGATATAGGCAGCCAGTGAAGGTTCTTCAGGTGAGGGGAAATAGAATGGCGGTAGGGAACCTTGCAAATCAACCTGGCCGCAGCATTTTGAACAATATGTAATCATTGTGGAATTGTTCCAGAAAGTCTTAGAGTTATAGAGGTAGATGTAGAAGAGGAGAATGATGATGACAAGCCAGTCATCATGCACATTAGTCCTGCCCCAGTGGAGACCGATATTACCCCATCCCAAATTGCTGTGAGGAGTGTGACACATATATACCACCAACACAGATTATACCACCAACACCACCTTCAGCTTCCCATATTTTGCTGGCAGTAACCTACATCCACCACAAACACAGTTCAGTTGACCTCCTCAGTTTGAGGCTTCTTTTCGGTTAGCATGAAGGAGGTGAACATTGCTCTATGCTCCATTTGTGGGGTAATCTTGGTACAAACTATGGTACCGGAGGCCAAACAACTCATATGAAAAAACACCACTTGATCCAGTGGGAGGCGCACCTCAGCGGCAAAAAAAACTGCACCTAATGATTTTGGTGGGGATGAAGAAGTAGAAGATCTGATTACGGTGGAAGGTGAACAAGAGGGAGACATTGTCTCTGGTACACAGAGTAGCTCTGTCCCAAGCAGTGCAGTGATACCACCCACATTCTCATCAGCAACATTGCAGTGGCACAAGACTAAGAGTCAAGATGATGTCCACTGTATCAGTGGTACCAGAAAAGAAAAAAATCCAGGCTACCATTCTCAGCATGTTTAGGTCAGAGGGGCAGTACGAATGCAACCACCCAATGGCATGTTTGTGCAATGTAAAGATGGCTAAAATGTTAGCGCTAGACCTCCTCCCTTTTTCATTTATGGAAGGGGTGGGTTTTCTTGGATTTGTGACAGACGTCTGCTTAAAATGGAAGATTCCCAGTCTGTCCTATTTCGCCAGTGTTGCTCTTCCAGCACTACATCATGACATGCTGGAATTGATTGGGAAAGCTTTGCAGCAGGGTGCTGTTCACACGATCCACCTGACAACAGACATGTGGAACAGTTGCCAAGCCACTGATTACATGTGCATCACTGCACACTGGATCTCTTTTGTGGGGTTAGAGAAAAGCTATCTGCAGCATGTGTTGTTGACACTGCCGAGATTTTATTGCCTCTCGTAAAAATGCAGCTGTAGCCATGTTCACCATGGAGACATCTCATACTGCTGCAGACATTTTGGAAGTTTGTGACAGCAATGTAAAAGTGAAAGATGAATGGCTGTGCCCAAGAGGACTTAACATTGGTTTTGTTGCCACAGACAATGGCTGTAATATAGTTAAGGCTATGACCGATGGTGGCTATTTCAGAGTCCTGTGTTTGGCGCACTGCAATAACATCATTGTTTAAGACTTTCTGAAAAAAGAACACAGAGTCAGCAACTTACTGACCACCTGCAGAAGAATCTGCACACATTCCAGCCATTCTTTTAAAGCCCGGAAGCAGCTGAGGATCACTCAGCATGAGCATAGCATGCCAGTTAAAGCACTCATCCAGGAGATGCTAACACATTGGAATTCAACTTATTACATGCTTGAACATATGTTTGAGCAGTATAGACAAATCAATGAATGTGTCACGCAAAGAGGGGATGATACTGTGAAAGGGATAATCATTAAGATGGAACAATGGGGCATGTTTAAAAAAAAAAAAAAAAAACAATGGGGCATGTTTTAAGTTGGGGAATAAGTCCCCTTGAATTTTGAGGGTCCCTGGGGTCCAACTAGCCCACCATTTACCTCCAGTAAACGCCACAGAGCTGCTTTGCAAAGAGGTGTAAATAGGGGCATGGCCTGGACCACTTCTCTGCAACGCAGGCCTCTGGCGCGTCTTGGAGGTACCATGGTGAGCTAGTTGGTCCCCAGGGGCCCTCAGAATTGAAGGAGAAATAATTCCCCCAACTTAAAATGCACCACAGGTCACCTCAGGCCCCGCCCCCTCCCTTTACCACTGTGCAAACGCACCCGTGGGGTCCAACTAGCCCACCAGGTACCTCCTGTAAGCGTTATAGAGCTGCGTTGCAGAGAGTTGTAAAAAGGGGTGTGGCCTGAGCCACCTCTCTACAACACAGGCCTGTAGCGCTTACTGGAGGCAAATGGTGGGCTAGTTGGCCACCAGGGACCCTCAGGATTGAAGGGGAATTAACTCGCTAACTTAAAATATGCCACAGGGCGTGTCTGCCCACATGTCACCTCAGGCCCTGCCCCCTCCCTTCACCACTGTGCAAACGCGCCCTGTGGTGCGTTTTAAGTTGGGGGATTAAGTCGACTCAGCAAAATCATAGTCGACTCAGCAAAATCTCTAGGAGTAACGCTGGACAGTAATCTTAAGATGCAGAAACACATCATCTCCTCAACAAAGGGAGCCAACTTCCACCTTAAGACTCTGCTAAAACTGAAACCCTATCTGCCCGCCTTCGATCTCAAACAAGCGGTTCAAGCCCTAGTTATCCCACGCCTGGAATACGGAGCAGTAATCTTATGCAGACTCCCTAGGTCATCGACAGCCCTGCTAAGAGATAAAATAAACTCAGCGGCAAGACTCATCACAGGCTCTAAAAGAAACGCCCACATATTCCCAGACCTGAGAGCCCTCAACGGGCTACCGTTTGAAGCCAGAATTCATTTAAAAATCACGTGTATGACTCACAAGGCCCTCTACCACAACGCCACACAATACCTAGCCCAGATTTGGTGCTCTCAGCTGGCAGCAGAGCGTCCATGAGTGCCAAGACTCTGCTCCTACAACCTCAATGATTTGCCAAGAAAAAAACGTATAACCAATCCTTCTCTGGTATGGCACCGAGGATATGGAACGCTTTGCCCAATGAAACTAGAATGAACCCTTCCACTACAGCCTTCAAGAGAGCACTACCAATACATAACATTTGTGGTATCCTCCTCACTTCATCGGCCCCTAAGATTTGGATGTGATGATTTGACTTTCAGGGATTAGGCACTATAAAGTCGACAAGTATTCTTCTTCTCTCTCTTGTTTAACACACATAATCTTGTAGGCATGCCTGCTCAGTCAGCTTGTGCCCTAGACAGACATACTTGTGTTGTGTTGTGTTATTTTACTACTGTCTGTAGGTGGGGCAGCTGTACTACACAATTATCTATTCTTCTATTATAGCCATACTCTGTTAGATCAATGGCAAATGATCAATTTAACTTTCACCCTGACTTCTACAATAAGTCACATGACATATGCTTGATATGAATGTTGATGATATACAGCGCAATGTCACGAGACTCACGTGATGATGACATACTGATCTGTAAGTAGTTAACCATGCAGCCGATAGGCCACCCATGGCTGACACGGTCAAAATAGCATGGGTAGGGACTGGAGCGGAAGTGGGCCTCGGAGGGAGGCGATTGATGATGGGTGGGTAGGGTACATAATACATAGTCATGCACAATATATATGTTGTGCTTGCAAACTACTGTGAGTCAAGGGACTACTCCATTCTGAAATACAACCTCAAACCTTTAAATCAAAAACCTTGGAAAAAACAGCCCTTCTTTATTCTTCCCAGGGCTTTTTTTATTTATCATTGCATTGCTCTTCTAGCATTATTTTATTCTTCAACCTTGGCTTTGGTACTCTGGCATGGTTTAATTTTCATTTACATTCCCTTCATCCAGTCTAACTTTTCACCTACTATGGTACCATCCAGGCATCCATCCATCCAAACATGGCTATCATAAACCTTTCACCGACAACATACATTTATCATTAACCACCACCCATGCGTACTTGCTTCCTTTGAGTTTGAGTTTGACCCCTCACACCCCGGACCTGCCTAAATCAACCATCGACTGAATTCCACCAACCGTTTAGACACCTATGCTCCTCTTCACTCACCCTCATACACACCCTGCATCTTTCACAGCTGCAGCGGTGGCTGCTCTTTCTCCTACATCACTGCCAAGACCTTGCACTACCTTCCCCTCCAGATGCGTACAGCCCCCTCGCAAGCAGACTTCAGAAAGAGGCTCAAAACCTGGCTCTTTGACTGAGAAACACTGCCTAGATACCCTTTGGGGTGACAATAATGCCTTTACAAAGGCTGTTTGATTTATTGATTGATAGGATGTAAATACCACGAAAGCAGTATTACAATATTGCTTTTTTGGTTTAAAATTCAAAGCTGGTCCTAAAATATTCGAAAATGAGTAGATTTTTCATTTCAGCAAGGTAGAAATTAGTTAATGTTAGAGGCAATTAGACAAGGACGGGCACTAGCCATCGTATGGGGAGAAGCTGTGTTCACACCAGTGGGTTAAAGATAATAGAGTTACTGTATCCCATCCGTAATTCACATTAAGTTTCGGTACGTGGATGTACGTTAAGAATAGTTAATATATTTATGAGGTGATGCAGCGGTTAGGACGATGTAGGGATTGCAATATTATTGTAGGTCAACATTATGGACTTTGACATCATGGCACACAACCAGCAAGTGCGGGTGGCCCATACCCACAAATGAGTTCCCAAATGTGGACTAAAGTAGCCCACCCCATAATCCCATTTGTTCTGTATGAGAAGGGTCTCTGGTGGGAAAAAAGTGGGTGTGGCCCGAAAACTGGTGCAATGGGGGAACAATAGCACCAAGCTTCAGCATTGCACGTGCAGCCCTCTGTTCCCCACCACCCCACCCTCCCCCCACCACCACCCCCCCCCCCCTCTCACCTCGTGCCTGCCAGCTCTTAGGAAGAACATATTACAATATGTGCACAGCATCATCTAGCAGGTGCTGGTCGTTGTAAGTAAAAAACTTCCACCTCCGTGAATGCAGTGTATTAAGGATCCCCAATAGCACAATGATTAAAACACATAAAAATGCTCAGCACACAGGGACACGAGCATCTTTGTGAATTGTCTCCACAGCCTGGCAGGCACAGTACCAGTGCATTGTGAAGGAAGACGGAGGCATGCTTGCAGACATCTGCTTCCTATCGCCGTTCAAAGACAAGTCCCTGGGATGTTTTCAAAAAGCCTTATCTGAAAAAGTAGCACTAATTCTTAATTGTTATTCATATGAACTTTTTTTGCCAATTTGCCTTCCCATTTACAAGTCGGCGGTCAGATCTATTACCTGTCAAGGTATTAGCGACACAGCAAGAATAGCATGAGCTGATTTGATTGCCCCAGAATATTTAAGAAACCTGCAGAGTGTGGCTCTAATCAGGAGCAGCCGAACAAAGGATTCAGTGCTGCTTCTGATGTAATTTTAACGCATTAACTTTATATTTCCAGAAATGTCGATGTTTAACCGAGCGGGTACATTTATGCTAGTTTGAAGATATGCTTTTTCTCTAAGCCCAAAAGTTAAAAGAGAGTCCAAACTTCACTATGTTCATATTTTTTTCTTTGAAATTATACATCTTTTCTTCTGTTACCTCGTAAAAGTTCAATGTTGGCTTTCTCAGCAAAAGTAAGGTTTGACCCGCGTTGCAATGGAAAATGGACCCAGTATAGCTTTGAAAAGAGATCATCTGTGCAAAGGAATATATTTCCTGCAATGAAATATAGGGGTCTAGATAACAAACAGGCAGGCGCTAATACATGCATTTGGTGATTAATAAGTCAGTGCCTGGTGCAAACATCTGTTACCATCGGAGCATGTGAAGGTGACCAGTATGCTTTTGCATCTTCCTTAAGTTGTATTTTGTTATAATAGTGCAGTGTTATGCTGTTTTATGTGCTGCATTATTGTATTGTGTTATTGTTTTGTACTATATTTGTTTTGTTGTGTTCTGTTTTAACTGTTTTGCTGTGTTGAACTCTTTATGTTTTAGATGTTTTGTAATATTGATTTGTGTCTTCTTATGGAAAGGGAAGACCACTCGGTCCCCCCGAAAGTATGGATGGGTGCCCCGATCCCCCGGGAAACCATTGTTGGCGGGGGGCGTGTCCCGGCTGGTATGCCCGAAGCGGCGTAGCCGGAGCACGCCCCTCCCTCCCAGAAGAGGTTGTCCTAAGCACCCGCCCGGAAGTCCGCGCACGGATGGGCGTACCTGAGGCGGGCCCCCACCCTCCCACAGATGGATAAATAGAGCGGGAATCCAACGAAGCTTCCTCTTGTTCCAGTGCTCTGAAGCCTGCACCACTCGTCGCTCGTGAGCCCTCGAGGGAACAAGCTGCAATTTTTTAGAACTTGTAATCTTTGTTATTTCTCTTTCAGTGTCAGGCATGTGGAAGATCGAGTCACCCTTGCGGATCAAGTCGGACGGAGTAACCAAAGTCATGCCTGGCAAGAAAGCAGGAAAGAGCTCCGAGATGGAGAGGATGCTAGGCACCTTGGTGAACCAAGTAGCAGTGATGGACCGAAAGATGGGTAAAGTGGATCAGCTTGGTTGTGGCTTAGCGGCCATCAAGAAACAGATGGCGGCCCAGAATGCCCCCTCGGGCGGCCTAAAAGAGTCATAGGACGGGCCTTGCCGAATGTCGCCACAGGGGGTAAGGGTGAGAGGAAGAGGGGGAGGGCAGGTTCCAGTGAGGTCCCAGTCCCAGAGGTAACTCCATCGAGCCCAGGCGCAGACATCGTCGCACCGGTAGATAGCCCGGTACCAGGACCAGATGGGCGTTTGCCAATTCCCGTAGTGATCACGCCAATTGGGGATGACCAAATGCCCCCTGAACTGGCACTTCAGTTAGCGGCAGTATTGCCATGGCTAAAGAAAGGAGCAGGGTGATCAGTGGCTGTGCGAGACCCGGCTGAAGAAGCCAGATTAATTATTGAGCAGTTGCGACAGTCAAGGGATGCCGGGACGGCGAATGTACCTTCTATCCCCCCGCAGGTAGCGATGGGGGTCACGACGGACGGTCGAGCGAAGACAACGGACACGGCGGGAAAGACGGCTGAAGCCGGTAAGAGAGCGTTGCCATTGGTGGGGGAGGGTCCAGTACCTTCAAGGCGGGAGAGTTTATCGCAGCACATTCCCATGGCTACGAAAGAGATGGTATGGGGAGATAAGTACATTAACATGTTTTCACTTTTGACTGACCAGCGTGAGTTAGAATTTGCAAAGACCCAGAAAGATTTGTGGCACCCCAGCGTATGGCGGGCCAAGATGGCGGAATTCAGGGTCGATGAGACCATGGTGAACTGGGTCAGGGCCTTTTCTATTTTTACGGCAATTATTGGGGAGCGTAAACCAGAAGTGTTGACTGACTTAGCATGTTATCAGAACAGTATCATGAATTTCCATGCAATGTACGGGGGAAATGAATGGAAGGGTTACGATGTTACCTTTAGAAAAGCGAAGGACTTTAGCGAGGCCTTGACATGGGATTGTCTGGACACAGTGTCATGGCATGCTCAGCTCTTGCCGGGACCGGCGGGTACGTCGGTACCAAGCACGAGTGGCTCTGGGACATTCCATCTGAAGCCGTCACCGCCCTTTCGGGCGAGCGCCGGGGGGGATCCACATCCCAGGTCCGGCGGGAATGGAGGCAAGCGGGGGGTTTGTTGGGGATTCAACAAAGGAACCTGTACCAGGCCTCAAGGAACGTGTAAGTTCCGGCATGCTTGTTCGGGCTGTGGGAATTCCTCACACCCGGAAGCCAGTTGCCGATCCAAGACCAATGGTGCGGGAGGAAGGGGGGATCCAAGCAGGATTGATGTGGTGCCTTGGAAGCAAACATCTTCGCCCATTGATATCTTGGCTTTGACCCCCTGGCTGAACCGATACCCAGATCATGTGTCCGCTGGGATTTTGAGGAATGGCTTTCTGTATGGCTTCAAGATCCCGGCGGGAAATTTTCGGGGGAGCCCTCTTGTAAGAACCAACTGTCTATTCAGCACAACCCGGCGGTGGCCGCCACAAAGATAGCAAAAGAAGTCAGCTTGGGGCGAGTAGCAGGGCCTTTTGACTGCCCGCCAGTTGCGGAATTTGTGTGCTCTCCTTTGGGAGTGGTTCCGAAGAAAGACCTGGGGGAGTATAGACTCATCCACAATCTATCGGCCCCTAGGGGGGCCTCGGTAAATGAGGCTATTGACCCAGAAGTATGCTCAGTTAGATATGCATCGTTCGATGACGCAGTCGTTCTGTTGAATCGCCTGGGCCCCGGTGCATTGTTAGCAAAATCAGACATTGAATCTGCATTCAGGTTACTCCCGGTACACCCTCAGGACCAGCGCCTGCTGGGTTTCACGTTTCAAGGGAAATATTACATGGATAAATGTATGCCCATGGGTTGTTCAATTTCATGTGCCTATTTTGAAATGTTCATCTCCTTTTTGGAATGGGCGTTCACTGAGGCCACAGGGCATAGACAGGTGATGCACTATTTGGATGATTTCCTCTTCCTAGGTCCGGCGGGCACTGGGGACTGTGCACAAGCGCTGCAGGACTTCTGCACACTCATGCGGGAGTTTGGGGTCCCATTGGCGCCAGGTAAGATGGTGGGGCCATCTACCTCACTGGAGTTTCTGGGGATTGAGCCAGACTCAGTGGAGGGGTGTTTCCGTCTGCCAGTGGAGAAGGTGGCCAAGTTCAGGGCTTCCTTGGTTCAATGTCTCCGTAAAGAGAAGGTGACCCTACACCAGTTGCAGCAGACAGTGGGTCAGCTTAATTTTGCCTTAAGAGTGATGCCGATGGCTCGCCCTTTCTCACGTTCCATAGCACAGGCTATGGTGGGCCTTAAGGAAGGACACCACTGCACTAGACTGTCGGCAGAGGTTCGCCAGGACATGCGCATTTGGTTGGCATTTCTGCCGGATTTCAGCGGTCGAGTGGTGTGGAACAAACCCACAGCCTCGTCAGACGAACTGGGATTGTGGACCGACTCGGCGGGGAGCGTGGGATTTGGCGCGATCTTTGGAAATCAATGGTCGGCACAAACATGGCCGGCGTGGTGGCACTCAAGTGGCCTAACAGGTAACATTGGATTCTTGGAGCTATTTCCCATTTGGGTGGCTCTGATGGCATGGCCAGAGGACTTTAGGGACCGCTTAGTGGTGTTTTGGTCAGACAACATGACAGTGTTCGAGTGCATTAATCACCAGGCTGCACGCTGCAAGTGGATCTTAAGACTGTTGAAAGAAATTGTATTGCGATGCATGAGATTGAATGTACAATTCAGGGCAAGGCATGTGCCGGGTGTACTGAATAATGCAGCTGATGCACTCTCTCGTTCACACATGCAGGCTTTCAGGGGTTATCTACCCACAGCGGAACTAGTGGCGGCACCTTTCCCCGAAGCACTATGGCAGATCGGTGCCCCGGACTACAAGACCTCGTGGCAGCCAGTTTAGCGCCCAGGACGAGGAAAGCTTATGAAGGAGCGTTCCGTTCATACTGCGCCTTTTTAGGGCCGGTAGGGGGGCATAGCTGGGGGCGGGAAGAGTCCTTCCTCCGGTTTCTGGTGGCACTTCACAAGGAAGGCCGATCGGCGGCAACCGCCAACAGGTATAGGGCTGCCATATCATTCACGGCGCAGCTCCACGGGGTACGGGACCCAACGGATTCATTCTTAGTCCGGAAGGCGCTACGGGGCTGGCAGCGCCTGGAGGGTTTTAGACAGGGTAAAAGGCACCTGATTGGATTAGACAGGTTGTCCTTACTACTGGCGAAACTGGATGAGACATGCTCCTCGCCCAGTGAGGTAATTCTGTTCCGAGCGGCTTTCGCATTGGCATTTAATGGGGCTATGCGGGTAAGTGAACTTGTGGCGAAGAATAAGAAGGATATGGGGGGGTCTATGCAGGGATCACGTCCAAATAAGGGGCGATTCTCTGCTGATCTTGATAGCCAGGTCTAAGACAGACCAGGAGGCTTTAGGGAGTAGTGTGGTGCTCCAGCGCGCCCAGGGGAACCCCAGTTGTCCGGTAAGATATTTGGAGGCCTACATGGCACAGAGGTTGACAACTTGGGGGGGGCCCTGCTTAGGCACAAGGACGGCCCCCCGCTGACAAGATTTCAATTTCGGAGGGTGCTGGCAATTACGAATGCAGCGGCGGGCTTGAACCCGTGTGATTTTGGGACCCACTCATTCAGAATAGGGGCCGCTACGGAGGCTAAGGCTCGGGGTCTGTGTCCGGAGGAAGTGAAACAGTTGGGCCGTTGGTCCTCGAACTGTTTCAAGAGGTATGTGCGACTGCACATGTTGTAAAAGATTGATGAAATGCACTCACGCTTGTTGTCTTTTGTTTGGATTACAGTTTCGCAAGCCTGTGACGCGGGGCGAAAATTGGGATCGGCCCAACACCAGAGGACCAGCGGGAAAGGATCACCGACTGGAGATCAAGTGGTATGGGTCGTGGGCCACTCATACGTGAGCCGTGCTGGGGACATATTCAAGGCAGGTGACGCGACTCACGCATCTGAGGAATATAGTTTCAGAGTGACCTTCCATGGGAAGGGAGGCCTCAGTTTTGACCAATTTCAAACCTTTGTGGAGGAACTCTTAGGGCGGCACAGGTCACCGCCATCTGTAATCATAGTGCATCTGGGAGGTAATGACTTGGTAAGACTGGGAAGACGGGTGTTAGTTGAGCACATATTGTCAGCAGTCAGCTGGTTGGCTAAGAGGCTCCCGGGGTGTACGATTGCCTGGTCCCACATGATCCCCAGAAGAATCTGGCGGGGGGGGAAACTCTGTGTCGGCGTTGAACGACTCAGTAAAGAGGGTCAACAACAAGATTGAGAAACTGTTTCGCTCCACTCATTTACAAAGCATTCCCCATGGGTGTATTTGGGGTGATCACTATTATTTGAATGATGGGATGCACCTGTCCGGGGCTGGGAATGACTTACTCATAGGAGACTTAATAGCATGGCTAGTGGCATTGAGGAGACATGACCGTTAGGAGGAGTGGGGGGGCCGGATAGTCGGTCAACTATCCGGCCTGTGGCGGTAAGGTCATGATTGGTGAGCAGTGATTTCAAGGTCCCTGGGGGGGCACCACCCTGTATGGATGGGAGCGCCCGGGGGGAGGCAGCCATTGGCCCCTCCCACGGGGGGGCCGGCACCCACTACGGATGGGTCGCCCAGGGGGAGACGGCCATAGGCCCTTCCCAGGGGAAGACGGCTATATGCCCCTCCTACGAATTTCCCGGGGGCCGGATATCCGCTCCGGCGGAAGAGAGTGTGGGGAAGGGGGGGAGTCCACGCTGTCCTTCTTACGGATACCTCGCACGAGAACTCGGACGACCTTAAGATGGCGTTGAGTGAAAGGGGGCCCCTACGACAAGGGAAGTTACAGTTGGCTGTGAGGGTAAAGTCCTCTGCGCATGCGCCACTCACCCCGTGAGGGCGGGAATTTAGTAGTAGGGATCTGACACCGGTTAAGACCTTGCCGTTGGCCCTTAATGCTAGGATGTACAATTTTATTTTAGAATGTTATGCATTTTCAGGACGCTAGACTCGGCTAGGAAAGCTTTGTATTAGAGATTTGTTAAGGTTAGCCAAGAACTTGTCTTCATCGAAATGTAATGGAAGATAAAATTGTACATGAATCATGAAACGTTTTAATTTAAAGTTTTAAATTTTGTTTCATATTTTAATAAATACGGCCGGGGGGTAACTCCCCCCCGCCTTCCAAAAGTTCAAACCTGTGTCTGTCTCCTCCCATGGGGAATTGGTGTTGGGAGGGGTGGCGGGCATCCCGGCCCATATGGAAAGGGAAGACCACTCGGTCCCCCGAACGTATGGATGGGTGCCCCGATCCCCCGGGAAACCATTGTTGGCGGGGGCGTGTCCCGGCTGGTATGCCCGAAGCGGCGTAGCCGGAGCACGCCCCTCCTGCCCAGAAGAGGTTGTCCTAAGCACCCGCCCGGAAGTCCGCGCACGGATGGGCGTACCTGAGGCGGGCCCCGCCCTCCCGCAGATGGATAAATAGAGCGGGAATCCAACGAAGCTTCCTCTTGTTCCAGTGCTCTGAAGGCTGCACCACTCGTCGCTCGTGAGCCCTCGAGGGAACAAGCTGCAATTTTTGACCCACCCACCAGCCCCCTTTTTTGCAATGTTTGTGGAATAAAGTAATTGTTGGTGATTATTCGAATGTAATAAAAAGATACAGTCATTTTGCATCATGGATGTATGCCTGTGATTGAATAGATGCTTGTAGGCCTTTTTCCTTTGTAAAAATTTAGAGGAATGAATTAAATAATAAAATTGTCTTGTGCTTTAGGACTTTTTTCCCCTTTGTAGCAATGTCAAAGTTGGTGAATTGTCAAGCTGTTACAGATTAGGCGTATTTTCTTTCCTTAGTAAGTAAAACAACTGTCGTATTTATTTTGGTCGGGCGGTAAGGTCATGATCGGTGAGCAGTGATTTCAAAGTCCCTAGGGGGGGCGCCACCCAGTATGGATGGGAGCGCCCGGGGGGAGGTGGCCATTGGCCCCTCCCACATGGGGGGGAGGCACCCACTACGGATGGGTCGCCCAGGGGGAGACGGCCATAGGCCCCTCCCAGGGGGAGACGGCTATATGCCCCTCCTACGAATTTCCCGGGGCCCGGATATCCGCTCCGGCGGAAGAGAGTGTGGGGAAGGGGGGGGGGGGGGGGGGGTCCATGCTGTCCTTCTTACGGATACCTCGCACGAGAACTTGGACGACCTTAAGATGGCGTCGAGTGAAAGGGGGCCCCTACGACAAGGGAAGTTACAGTTGGCTGCGAGGGTAAAGTCCTCTGCGCATGCGCCACTCACACCGTGAGGGCGGGAATTTGGTAGCAGGGATCTGGCACCGGTTAAGAAAAGGGGTAAGTGTGTTCTCCACATGGAGTTACATTAGTTTTCCAAGATTAATATCCATTCTTCCCAGATCATAAAATGGTGGACAGAGACATTTTTGTTTGTAGTGCAGTTCCTTTATTTTTATTTTCATTCATAGAACAAGGACAGCCGACACATGTTTCGCCCCCTCTTGGCGATTTGCGCTGGGGCTTTCTCAAGGCTAAGTTGGCTAAGTCACGTAGACAAGTGTCGTTTCCATATGTTTAACAATATCTCAAGTACGAAAATATAGTTCTTCAGGTTTAAAAAATTTTTGTTAGGCAAGTGCCTCTGGTCCTACGGTTCTTCCGGCATGGCGGGTCTCGGGTAGAATCCCAGCGCTGGCATTCAACCCGAGACCCGCCATGCCGGAAGAACCGTAGGACCAGAGGCACTTGCCTAACAAAAATTGTTTTAAACCTGAAGAACTATATTTTCGTACTTGAGATATTGTTAAACATATGGAAACGACACTTGTCTACGTGACTTAGCCAACTTAGCCTTGAGAAAGCCCCGGCGCAAATCGCCAAGAGGGGGCGAAACACGTGTCGGCTGTCCTTGTTCTATGAATGAAAATAAAAATAAAGGAACTGCACTACAAACAAAAATGTCTCTGTCCACCATTTTATGATCTGGGAAGAATGGATATTAATCTTGGAAAACTAATGTAGCTCCATGTGGAGAACACACTTACCCCTTTTCAAAACTGTCTCTTCATTTGAAGTTCGAGAGGTCCAGAGCTTCGAGTGTGTCTCCACCCACCAATCAACACTACTTATTCAAGTGTTGTTCAGGCCTCAAAATCCCTGGACCTTTGCAACCCTATTCACATCTGACACCGGTTAAGATCTTGCCATTGGCCCTTAATGCTAGGATGTACAATTTTATTTTAGAATGTTATGCATTTTCAGGATGCTAGACTCGGCTAGGAAACCTTTGTATTAGAGATTTGTTAAGGTTAGCCAAGAACTTGTCTTCATCGAAATGTAATGGAAGATAAAAGTGTACATGAATCATGAAACGTTTTAATTTAAAGTTTTAAATTTTGTTTCATTTTTTAATAAATACGGCTGGGGGTGTAAATCCCCCCGCCTTCCAAAAGTTCAAACCTGTGTCTGTCTCCTCCCATGGGGAATTGGTGTTGGGAGGGGTGGCGGGCATCCCGGCCCATATTGTGTTATGTTGCACGTTTAGGGATGTTAACAAATACTCCCGGTCAAGAGCAGCACATTCCTCAACATTTTCGGGGACAAGCAACACATCACTCCCTGTCTAAGATGGTAAATTACCACTGGCCCGGCTCTTCAGCTATTTAAGACACCAGTTAGTTGGAAACCAAGGCATGGGACTGCCTTAAATTAGCACCCACAGTGCTCACTTTATGTGAAGCGACCCATTGCCCAGCACCCATCCAACAACAGGTGCCATCTCAATATGTAGTCTAACGTTCCACATTGGCAATTTCCGGGATGATAGGTGTTGTTTTCCGGTCTAACTGTTTGTGGATGTTTCACACCGGCGCCTCTGCAGTCTCAATTGTACCAAGCTAGTAAGGATGAAATACACGCCCACAACAGAAAAGGGTATGGAAAGGGAGTGGTCCCAGTCTTACAATTAAAAAAAACACATAATTAAATGCCAGTCCCATTAATTCAAATTACACAACACAATAAAGCGATCAATATAATCATATTGAGCATCGGAATAAATCTGGGACAGCATATTATATCAAGTGCCCCACAAAGTGGTTGAAAGAAAGGGGAAATAGTAGGGTGCGCTTTGTGAGGATTGGGGGAGTGAAAGAGAAAGGTAGTGACATCAAATACATTAAAATTAGAACCGGCTTCACTCGGCTATACAATAATCGTGGAGACATGTAAAAGGCAATTGTTTGCAATACACTATAACAGTGAAGCAAGCACTATTGATCAAACTAACATGGAGCAGGGATGTAGTCGATGTTTATACCCCAAAAGTTGAGTAGGCTGATTGGGTCCTTACACCGGGGTCTTCCTCCGGACAGAGCAGGGGGCACCAGAGTCCATCCTTTACTGGCTGGAGGATTTACATGTTAATGGGCTTCTAGGACTCCGAAATGACAGAGAAACAGAGCGATGTCACTTATAACGTGTAGTGGGGGAATCCTCCTCACATACCCTACTTGTGTCAGGGAATAAATGTAAAAATCTGATAAGGCCAAGTGGTTCCATAGTTACGCAAAAGGAAACACAAAATCTTGTCCTTATTCCTATTCAGGAGAGTTACTAAATCTTTGTTAATGCATCCGTATCCTGGAATTGGAAACGAGGAACTGACAGCCCAGGGACTCGATAATAAGAGACGGATGCTATTTCCCTCATGAGGACCTATAATGAAGAAATAGACTGTCCAGCAGCAGTAATCACAATTTACATATGTCTAGATATTCATTAATACTGACAAACTCTGACTACTTATCAAGTTACTTTTATCTATTATTTCAAAATATGAAACGTCAATATATACAAGTACATAGGAAATATAAATTCTCATTATTCTGTTGATACAGGTAATATTCACAATGAATAACAGTTCATGACAAATACATAAAAAATTCAATAACAAGCATGAGAGGAGAGAGATGGGAGACAGGACAATTATATCATTGCAATATCTATATAAAATTCTGAATTTCATACAAACCTAGATCAAAGAATACTAATGCACAGTGTGCAAAAGTCAGAGATAGCTAACCCTTCGGCCGAATAGGTATAGCTTGAGCAACAGCACCAACCGATGAAGTGCATGATAAACAGGAAAGTCTCGTTCAGGAATTGCAAGGATTATAGCCAGCCAGAGTAGCATAGAAAGTTCAGCAGCAAAGGCTCTCTTCTCATAGAAAAAGCGACTTCTAAGTTCTGTTCTCATGGTAACAATTATATCACAAATGCTAAAAAGTTCTATCCCTCTAAAGTTGCAATTTCACTGCTCCATGCAATTCCATTGGTCAGGTTCATGAGGTGATCATCGTCTCAGTCACTTCATCCGGATTCTTCTTTGGTAAAAATTAATGTCATCATCGCTCTTCGAAAGCAGGAAGAAGTTATTAAAATCTTCATGTCCTCGTGCTCGCTTCCACAACTGCTTGCAACAAAGTAGACACAATTTTCAATGAAAGAAAATATTCTAACCAAAGGAAGGCAATGCTAGTGATATGCTAAGCACAGCTAAACAAATATAACAACATTTCTAGAAATAATGAAGGAGAAAGTACATTCTTCTGTAGCCTACTTTAGGAAAGAAAAACTACTCCAGGATAGTTTGAGGCCTTCATAGAGAAACCAGGAAAACCATTACTTTTTTTCTGAAGAATAAAACACATTTCAGGTAAATGGAAACATAAAGAGAGTACATAAGAAAATCAATTATTCAAAATGCATTATTCTTTTAATCATAATTGTTTTAGAGAAAGAAGAAACATTTCCTGAAACATTTTCTAAAAGCATTTCTATTATTTTTATTTCATATTTCTACGTGTAAGTCTTTAAATTCATATTTTATTATAGTCTCTCTCACATGACATATAAGAGCGTTTTCATAAAACTTTTTATGCTTTCATGCTTTCAGCCACTAAAATGTTGTGATTGCACATTTTCACGTTGTATTTTTGAATATTATCCATGTACATAAATGTAAAAAAATCACACGATTCGTCATTGTTTTGTTAATAACACAGTTATGAGCAGATCTGATCGAGCACGATTATTTTGCAAAAATCATCATCTATCCTCACCCTGAACCTGCTCGATCACTCCTCATCCAACACCATCAAACTCCACGTCATCCGCTAATCACAGCAGATCACTCACCACCCTATCTTCTTCACTGTCTATGTTTCTTCATTATAACCAACCCCATTAGCAATGTCACATTTCTACATGGCCTACCCAGAACTTTTTCTTTTTGGATTGCTTTTCCTGGCATTTGCCTCTGGCCACTGCAGTACATTAGTTCACTCTCTCTGGACATGTGATCTGATAATAAACCATGAGAAAAAATTGTCAAAACCCAATAGGCATAGTTAACTTTTATCTGAGGCTACAGGAGATCGGCTCAGGAAATGATTCAGTGGCATAAACATGAAATGCCTCATGTGAGCTGCAAGTGTACATTAACACAACCCATGCCCATAACTTAACAAACTTGGCCCCAGGTTCACCCCAGGGTGTTGGCAGTTCAATACAGTAAGAAATGCCAGAGAAAAGTCTTCTGGCATGTATAAAAACCTACTGATATACATTAAATGTGTCTCCCCTAATTGTGCATTGTGCCAGAGAGTGGTGAGAACTCAAAAGATAAAAGTGAGACATGCGACATGAGAAACGTTTGTGCTCCTAGTGAATCACCATTGAATGCTGTTTTCGTTGCGTGGGGAATAAAGTGGTTCTTGGCAGAGGTCTGATTGTATGTAAAAGTAAATTTTCACAGTTCCAATCAGGAAAATCCTGAAACATTCAATCAAATTTTCAATTTAATATTTTACAAAATTGTGTTCAGTGGTCCAGACCGTTGTTTGATAACTTTATTGCAAAAGTAAATATGCTTCACTGCCCCTTCGTTGTATGAGGATTTCACTACATACAATGAATGTTGTCTTGTCACCAGTGAAGAATCCTTTGCATCACAGACACATTTCCTCCTGTCTCCACAGCATACCTTGGCATCCCTTAACATCACAGAACCACTGAATCCGTATTCTATAATTTTAATGTACATTGGCTAGAAAGCAGTTCAGAGTCAGCATGTCCGATTTCTACCCTACCTGCACCTGCTCACCTCCCTCCGCCCCTTCCTTTCTGTCATTCAGTACTAAGATATTCATCCCAGAAGCATCAGTTCCCTTTCACCACAGGATGTGCACGGATTTGACACCACCATAAGTATAATTAATGATAACTCTTAACTCTGCTCAGATGATCTGCAGGCTCTCCCCAAGGACTTTTCATTCGGGCACAGATATATTCAGCGTGATGATGGATGCATCACCAGTCTGGTCCACCTGGCCTGCACCCCTATACAATGTTCATGTCTACCAGGAGCTTCACTTCCCATTTGCATGTTCTTTATTGGCACATGTACAAGCAACATGCTAATTTTCCTCATTGTCAATGGGATTCTCTCATAACACTTTTGTTACTTCTTTAAGTTCACCAGCATATACATGTTTTAAAAGTAAGTATGCCCCTTTTATACACAATACTAATATGAGCAAGGCATATTTCTTTGCATCTAAATGCTCAAATGTACAGTGCTATTTAATGTAATGCATGGCTTTACCTTCTCCCAGTCCTCTTTTGGTTATTAAGATATAAAAGAAGGTTCCAGTGTAAACCAAGGACTGTGTTGCTTGTACACGCAAACCATTTTACAGAATACACTGCAGCATGGTATTTTAATGTGGTACAAAAGGGGGTGGTGATGGACAGACCATCTGAATCAATCAAACACTCACACCCAGTTAAAATATCTGGGTTTAATCCATCACCGTTCTTTAGCCCACTCTGCCACCCCAGTTCAGACATGGCTATATGCAAATCTGTCTGACCCTGTGCCTCATGGGAACAGTCCAGCCCGAACTGCCAAGCCATGTCTTCCCTGGACCGGAAACAAGCTTCCGAGGACTGGTTTCTGGCATTCCACCAAATCGGTACAAAAGGGGGTGGTGATGGACGGAGCATCTGAATCAAGCCGGGCTGAAGATGGCTGGAATGCCAGAAACCGGTCCTCGGAAGCTTGTTTCCGGTCCAGGGAAGACATGGCTTGGCAGTTCGGGCTGGACTGTTCCCATGAGGCACAGGGTCAGACTGATTTGCACCTGTGTTGCCTAATCCATTCAGAATGGAAAGGGGCGACCGAATCGGTCCCCCCGAACTTATGGCCGAGTGCCTCGATCCCCCCGGGAAGCCATTTTGGGCGGGAGGCGCGTCTCAGCTGGTATGCCCGAAGCGGCGTAGCTGGGGCGCGCTCGTTCCCGCCCTAGAGTGGGCTGGCCTAGACACCGACGCAGCCAGCCACGCCCTCAGGGGCAGGCAGGGGCGGGTATACGCCCGCCCTGAAGACGGATAAAAAGGGACGCAAGACCAGAAGACATCCTCTTGTTCTTGTGCTCTGAAGCTGCACCTCCTCGCTGCACGTGAGCTCGGGACAGAACGAAGAGCCAATTTTGAGCGTTTTAATCTCTCTCTTTGTCTTTTAGATACTTCGTCTGAAAAGATGCCCAAGAAAGGAGCGAAGACAATGTCGACTGACCAGTTGGTTCGGGCCCTCATGAAGGACATGTCCGAAATTAAGAAGCGGTTGGCGGAGCGAGACGGCGAGGAGGGATCGGGGCGTCCACCGGCCGGAGGGAAGCCAAAGAGGCCGAGAAGGGGGCCGGTCGGGGGAGACGTCCCGGTTCCCTGTTCCCCGCTCGAGGCGCCAGCCCCGGTACCGGCCCCGGTACCGGATGAGGGGAATCCGATTCCCGTGATAGTTACCCCGACGTCTGCCGGAGATATGCCTCCCGAGTTGGCGGCACAGTTAGCTGCATGGTTGGGGGACAGTAATGGGGGCGCCATGACTACCGAAGCGCAAGCTCTCATAAAGCAGTTGCGCGAGAAACGTGATACAGCCAAGGTGCCCGCGCCGGATGTGGCGATAGACAAGCCACGAGGGACGGAAGCAGCGTCCGGTGCAGGTAAGCGGCCATTGCCGATTGCAAGGGATGAGTCAACACCCTCTCGTAGAGAAAGATTGGGGCAACATGTTCCTTTGCCAATAAAGGAAAAGATTTGGGCGGGGGAATACGTTAACATTTTCTCCCTGCTCGTTGATCACTATGAGGTCGAAACTGTTAAGGGTCAAAAGGATCTGATGCATCCGAGTGTTTGGCGCGCAAAAATGGCCGCCTTTAAAGTGAATGAAAATATTGGTAACTGGGGTAATGCTTGGGGAATTTTCACGGCAATTTTGGGGGAGCGTAGGCCTGATTTGCTCCCTGAATTTCCAGTATATCAGTCACGAATTATGGGGTACTCGACATCACACCAAGGTAACCAATGGTTCTGTTATGACAACCTTTTCAGGAAAGCGATGGAGCATAACAAAAGTTTAACCTGGGACTGTTACGATTCTTTAACATGGAATAAGATGAAAGAGTCGGGAATGTTGAAAGTGCCATTGGTGGGGAGTGCTGTTAGTGAGTCCTCCCGCCAAAATGGGGGGACGCCCTTTCGGTCGGGTACGGGTACAGACGATTACCCGAGACCCGCCGGCAATACAGGGAAGAGGGGGTTCTGTTTCAATTTCAACAGAAGCAAATGTACTAGGCCCCCGGGGTCTTGTAAGTTCAAACACGAATGTAGTGGTTGTGGGGCATCCCATCCTGAGTCCTCGTGCAGAGCCAAATCGGGTGAAAATGGGGGTAGAGGAGGCGCTAAACAGGTCTAATATAGTCCGAGGGGCGCCTTTACCAACCCCGATCGATACCCTGGCGATGATTCCTTGGCTCAGCGAATACCCAGATCGTACTTCTGCTGGGGTGCTACGAAACGGTTTTTCATATGGTTTCCGCATCCCGGTGGGTAGCTTTCAGGGTGTCGGGTCGTGCAAAAATCAACTTTCCGTCTTGCAGCATACTACTGTAGTACAGGATAAGATCCGGAAAGAGGTTACCCGAGGTCGGGTTGCCGGCCCGTTTCCTGTCCCCCCGGTACCGAACTTTGTTTGTTCTCCTTTAGGGGTGGTCCCCAAGAAGGACCCGGGTGAGTTTCGATTGATTCACAATTTATCAGCCCCTCATGGCCTTTCTGTAAACGATGCAATTAATCCAGAAATGTGTTCGGTGCGGTACGCATCATTCGATGAGGCCGTAGTCATTTTGAATCGCCTGGGGCCCGGGACGCTGATGGCGAAATCAGATATCGAGTCAGCGTTCCGTTTGCTCCCGGTATACCCGGATGATCAACGTTTGTTGGGATTCATGTTTCAAGGTTCGTATTACATGGACAGGTGTATGCCAATGGGGTGCTCGATATCTTGTGCTTATTTCGAGAAATTCAGTAGTTTTCTGCAATGGGTTTACACGAAGAAAACAGGTTTTCGGAATGTGATGCATTACCTCGATGATTTTCTGTTCCTTGGGGCCGCTGGGGATGATGAATGTGCCCGGGCCTTGACTGAATTTTGTGTTTTAATGAATCAATTTGGCGTGCCGTTGGCACCAGGTAAAACTGTGGGTCCCACGACTTGCCTCGAGTTCCTCGGGATCGAGTTGGACTCTAGTGAGGGTTGTTTTCGTTTACCAGCTTCCAAAGTATCGAAATTCAAGACAGCCCTGCAAATGTGTATCACTGCATCTAAAGTTACGCTGCATCAATTGCAGCAATTGGTGGGGAAGTTGAATTTTGCCTTAAGGGTGATCCCGATGGCCCGCCCCTTCTCCCGTTCGATTGCACAGGCGATGGTCGGCCTAAAAGAGGGTCACCATCGCACGAGGTTATCGGCCGAGGTCCGCCAAGACATGCGTATTTGGTTAGCATTCTTGGCGGATTTCAATGGTCGAGTCGTCTGGAACAAACCGGCCTTGTCCTCTGAAGAGCTGGGTCTATGGACGGATTCAGCGGGAAGCATGGGTTTCGGCGCCATCTTCGGCACAAAATGGTCGGCACAAAAGTGGCCAACATGGTGGCACGATGAGGGGCTGACGAGTAATATTGCTTTCCTTGAGCTGTTTCCTATTTTGGTGGCCCTCAGATCCTGGCCCGATGGTTTCAAAAATCATTCTGTCATATTTTGGTCTGACAATATGACCGTTGTAGAATGCATTAATAGTCAGGCAGCACGTTGTAAAATGATTTTGAGGCTGCTTAAAGAAATTGTCTTACTGTGTATGCAACTGAACGTGGTATTCAGAGCAAAACATGTCCCGGGGGTGATGAATCAGGCTGCTGATGCACTGTCTCGTTTTCAAATGCAGGCTTTCTCGGGTTTCCTTCCCTCAGCGGACCCCGAGCCAGCACCCTTTCCCGAAGCTCTCTGGTCTCTCGGTGCCCCGAACTTCGTTACCTCGTGGGAGAGAGTCTAGCACCAAGGACGAGGAAGGCATACGAAGGGGCGTTTCGGGCTTATTTGGCCTTTTTGGGGACTGAGAGAGGGGGACTTTGGGGGCATGAGGATTGGGTAGTACATTTTCTGATGTCCTTGCGTAAGGCTGGGAAGTCGGTGGCTACAGCCCAGAGGCATCGTGCTGCCATCTCCTTTGTTGCCAGGGCTCATAATATCCAGGACCCGACAGCGTCTTTTGCTGTACAGAAAGCGCTGCGTGGGTGGCAACGCCTTGAGGGTCGCAGAGTAGATGAGAGGCGCCCGATAGGTCTGGATAGGTTGTCCCAGTTGCTGGCCACACTCCCCGACATATGCTCGTCTCAGTTCGAGGCCTGTTTGTTCCGAGCCGCTTTTACGCTTGCATTTCACGGGGCTATGAGGATAAGTGAGCTGGTGGCAAGGAGCAAGCGGGATGTGGCGGGGGGTTTGTGCCGGGAACACGTTCAGATCAGGGGTGAGACTATGACGGTATCCTTTGTCAAGTCGAAAACCGATCAAAATGGGGTGGGAGACTGCATAGTCATTCGCAGGATTCCAGGATCCTCCATGTGTCCGGTGAGGTGTTTAGAGGATTACCTAGCACAAAGGGTGGCATCATGGGGGGGGTCAATGTTGAGACACGCGGACGCCACCCCACTGACAAAGTTTCAGTTTCAGCGGGTGCTCGCGATGTCAATTGCCGCAGCAGGCTTGGACCCGGGGGAGTTTGGGACCCACTCCTTTCGGATAGGGGCTGCCACTGAAGCTGCAGCCAGGGGTCTTAATGTGGAACAAGTAAAACGAGTGGGGCGTTGGTCCTCCAATTGTTATAAGAGGTATGTGCGGTTGCACATGTTGTGAAGCTGTAACAATGTACTCACGCTTCTTGTCTTTTGTTTGGTTTTCAGTTACGCAAGCCTTCGAGGCGGGGCGGACTATGCAGTCGACCCAACACCGGGCCAGCGGTCAGACATCACCGGCTGTGAGAAAGGAGGTGTGGGTCGTGGGCCACTCATACGTGAGGCGTGCCGCAGACGTATTCAAAGCAGGTGACATGATTCACGTAGCTGGGGAATACGGGTACAGGATGTCCTTCTACGGAAGGGGCGGTCTCTGTATTGACCAGTTTCAAGCTTACTTTGAGGGTTTGTTAGGGCGGACGAGGTCACCGCCGTCAATAGTCATAGTACATTTAGGGGGCAATGATTTGGTCACCACCGGTAGACGACTTCTCCTGGAGGCTATGCTTTCCACCGTAAGTTGGTTGGCGAGGAGAGTTCCGGGGTGCATAATTGCGTGGTCTCATATGATCCCACGAAAAGTGTGGCGGGGGGCTATTTCGATCCCTGCTTTGAACCATTCTGTTAGGAAACTTAATAACAAAATGAGTAGGTTGTTCCGTTCCAGGACATTGCATTCTATCTCGCACGGTTGTGTTAATGATGACAGTATGTATATGGGGGATGGTGTGCATTTGTCTCGGGTGGGAAATGAGTTACTCATAGGAGACTTCTTAGCATGGTTAAAAACGTTGGAACATGACCTTTAGCTAGGAGTTTTGGTGGGGGGCCCAGATAGCCGGTCAACTATCCGGGCCTGTGGCGGTAAGGTCATGATCGGTGAGCACTAATTAGTAGATCCCTATGAGTGGGCGTCACCCAACACGGATGGGAGCGCTCGGGAGAGGTGGCCATTGGCCCCTCAATGGGGAGGCGGTCCCTTCTAAGGATGGGTCGCCGGAAGTAAAGGAAAGGCGGTCAAGGCCCCTTCCTTTGTAGGAGGGGTTACAGCCCCCTCCTGGGGAATTTCCCGGGGCCAGTGACATCTGCGACGGCAGATGCGGTAAGTTGTGTGGGGTTGGGATAAGGGCCACGATACCTTCTAGATACCTCACACGAGTATTCGAACGACCTTTAACTGGCGTCGAGTTTTAGGTGCCCCCGTCAAGTCAAGGGAAATTGGTAGTAGTTGCACTTGAGGTACGCCTCCGTGCTGTCGCCCATCCCAAGTGGGAGGGGTAAGTCCGGTTAGGGATCTTGACACCGGTTATGACCTTGCTGTTGGCCCTTAAACGTTAGGTTGTACAATTTCAATATGTCAAGAAATGTTTTGTAGGTTGCTAGTTCGGCTAGGAGAACCTCTGTATTAGAGAATCTGTTAAGGTTAGCCAAACATCGCAATATGGTAATGAAATTGTACATAACATGAAACGTTTAATGTTTTAATTTTGTTTTAATAAATACGGCCGGGATGGTCACTCCATCCCACTTCCAAAAACTTCAAGAACTGTTTCCGGTTTCACTCCTTTTGGGGATTGTGTTGAGAGGGGGTGGCGGGTATCTCGGCTATATGGAAAGGGGCGACCGAATCGGTCCCCCCGAACTTATGGCCGAGTGCCTCGATCCCCCCGGGAAGCCATTTTGGGCGGGAGGCGCGTCTCAGCTGGTATGCCCGAAGCGGCGTAGCTGGGGCGCGCTCGTTCCCGCCCTAGAGTGGGCTGGCCTAGACACCGACGCAGCCAGCCACGCCCTCAGGGGCAGGCAGGGGCGGGTATACGCCCGCCCTGAAGACGGATAAAAAGGGACGCAAGACCAGAAGACATCCTCTTGTTCTTGTGCTCTGAAGCTGCACCTCCTCGCTGCACGTGAGCTCGGGACAGAACGAAGAGCCAATTTTGACCCACCCACCAGCCCCTGAAGACAGCCAGTTGTGTATAATAAAGTTGATTAATTTTTGTTTTGTTTTTCGTTTTCAGGTTGTAGTGCCGTGTTGATGTTGAGTTAATAAAGAATGTTCGTTTTGAGTATGTTTGCCATTAAAGATATTCAGTTAGTGTCGAATTTTGATGTATGCTCTTTCGGTCATAGTGGCCAATGTATTCTTAGGTTAATTTGCACTGTCGTATTTATTTTGGTAGGCGGTAAGGTCATGATCGGTGAGCACTAATTAGTAGATCCCTATGAGTGGGCGTCACCCAACACGGATGGGAGCGCTCGGGAGAGGTGGCCATTGGCCCCTCAATGGGGAGGCGGTCCCTTCTAAGGATGGGTCGCCGGAAGTAAAGGAAAGGCGGTCAAGGCCCCTTCCTTTGTAGGAGGGGTTACAGCCCCCTCCTGGGGAATTTCCCGGGGCCAGTGACATCTGCGACGGCAGATGCGGTAAGTTGTGTGGGGTTGGGATAAGGGCCACGATACCTTCTAGATACCTCACACGAGTATTCGAACGACCTTTAACTGGCGTCGAGTTTTAGGTGCCCCCGTCAAGTCAAGGGAAATTGGTAGTAGTTGCACTTGAGGTACGCCTCCGTGCTGTCGCCTATCCCAAGTGGGAGGGGTAAGTCCGGTTAGGGATCTTGACACCGGTTATGACCTTGCTGTTGGCCCTTAAACGTTAGGTTGTACAATTTCAATATGTCAAGAAATGTTTTGTAGGTTGCTAGTTCGGCTAGGAGAACCTCTGTATTAGAGAATCTGTTAAGGTTAGCCAAACATCGCAATATGGTAATGAAATTGTACATAACATGAAACGTTTAATGTTTTAATTTTGTTTTAATAAATACGGCGGGGATGGTCACTCCATCCCACTTCCAAAAACTTCAAGAACTGTTTCCGGTTTCACTCCTTTTGGGGATTGTGTTGAGAGGGGGTGGCGGGTATCTCGGCTATATAAATACATCTCCTATTACTTAATACTAATAACTGAACTTAATACCTAAGGTCAATAATATGTATGACGAAATGCGTTGGCCGGGCTGATTTCAAATTTGTTTGGATACAAAATACTCAATAAAGCTGGGCGTACATCAAGACTCTAGAGGATTCACATTTATTTGAACCATTTGTTTAGATACACATGGACATTGCAGATTACAGAACTTTAGTCTCATGCTCTAAATTTAGCGGTGTTTATGATACTTTGAACACTCCTTTTCATTTGTTTTATTTACATATTAGTGATTGCAATTGGAAATCATGGCTATGTAGGACTTGGATGCCCCAGTGTGAGTATTTGTGCTGACAATACCAACAATTCCAAGCTATCCCTGTGAAAATGGGGGATCATGAGCGGAATGGTGTGTCCTGCATGTATTGGAATATACTGGGAACTTCAGCAGGACTGTCCTTCATTAATGTACCTTTGGGAAATTGGGAAGGTGCAGTCTTTACTGCATAATTTATTATTACAATCCATGATTATAAATCCTCGGTAAATAGGTGTTAACCCAAAGGTTGGAATTTAGCCCCAACTTGGAACTTTTGCCTTTAGTTTAAGGGGTACTAAAGTACACTCGTAAGAATCTCTGGGTGCAGTATCTCCCATTTTAAATTTATCCCAGCTTCCAACTCCTTGTGACTTCATACAACATGTAGCTCGTGGTGTCCAGGAGCTGCACCCTCCTCATTGAACAGGTAAAACGTCCTATATCCAGGTCTCCGTGCTGTCAGGACCAGGTGACTTCAGCCTGGGGACACTGTAGCAGTTGTGTTGAACCACCTATCAAGAGCTGAAGCATGTCTCCTGATGCTCAGCTTCATATGCCCGCAAGATTTGCTCAAATGATCATTCCTGGAAATGATACAATAATGAGTAATCCAATTTTTATAATCCAATTGTGTTCCCTAATTTCCTCAAACTTGCATTCAAAATGTATTACATAAATGGTTTCTTTGTATTTGAGGATTTTTATTTTGTCAGCAGCCTTGACTGTATACATAGTTTTGCATCAGTGGGATTGGAATGTGTTTTTCTGTTGTGCTGAATGTGATTTCTTCAAATACCACTGGGAGCAATGAAAATCTATTTGGTGCTTCAATAGAACTCTGCTAGGAAAAAGCACTGCACAATTTCCTGCATACAATCGCTGACAGCTTTTACCGCTGACATATTCCAGTACCGCGGATCTGGATCTGAATTTGTAATACAGACAATTAAAAGGACAAATTCATATACCGCCAGCACAAAACTGTTTGTGTGACACGCCCCTGTGTGCTTCTGCTCCGTATCATCAAGCGGCATTTTGCTGCTGCTGTAGTGAAAGGTGAAGTGCGTGACACAGACCGGCAATAACTGGTGATTTATGATTATGCCAACAGCAGGCCCATGGTCTAAAGTCACACACATCAACTACAGTAATGATATCTGACGGCAGCACGGGAAAAATGAGACCGGCTGGCATCACTTAGCCACGGAGCTTTCATAAAACTGCGCCCGAGTAGAACCCACGAGAGGGCAGATCTATTAACTTTTCACACAAAGCACACAAAGGTTGCTGCGCTCACTGTGTGAAAGGGAGAGAGCAGAACAGTGTCATGTCTGCTAAAAGATGGTGCTATTTCCATCTCTCCCTGCACTGGTGCACCAGGCTGTCATAGAGCAAGGTTGTGATTATATAACAAGCAACATTTCCTACATGTAGGATGTGGGTTCCTGGTGCAGAGCAAAAACTATAGTTAGAAAAAAAAGTCCCCCGCCCACCTATCATATAGTCCCCCGCCCACCTATCATATTCATTCAACACATCATTAATCAATCACACGAATATATGTGTGGCTAATGCAACAAACTGGGAGCCACCTTTTGGTAAATAATCATTTTATAGATGGTTCTTCCAGATATATCAAATTATGCTGTGTTTTGAAAATTCAGATACATCTTTATTTATCAAATGTTCATTACAACTGTACACATAACATCTAAAACACTTCTTGTGTATTTGTATATGTTTATAACATTTCAATAAGGTGAAAAAGATCAAAACAATGTGAGAAGTGAAGAATGGATCTTTGCTAAAATGTAACTCATTTCCTGTCTCTCCTTACACAACAATATCATCCAATCAACATATATAGCATCCTTCACACACATTCAGTAATATTCCACTCATGCAAGCAGTAATACATAAAAGTAAAAAAATGGGTCTTCGAATCATCAGATTAACAGTATCTCGATGTGTTCTTCATTTCTTGAAAACGGGTTCAATGTTGACTTTAAAGTGTATCCCAGTATTTACATCACAAAAAATACAATCTATAATTGACTGCAAATCATGTAGTTCAGAACTTTATACTACACATATTTGGGCTGTTCATTCCAATGCATATGTGGTTTTGTGTTCATTATAAATGTATGCACATTTCAGCGGATTAAGACCACCTTCTCCAGGATTGCTACAGGATCAGAACCAATATCACTATGGCCGTGATACCCGCCACCCCCTCTCAACACACTCCCCAAGGATGGGAAACCGGAAACAGTTCTGAACTTTTGGAAGGCGGGAAGGGAGTTACCCTTCCCGGCCGTATTTATTAAAATATGAAACAAAATAAAATATTAAAAATAACAGTTTCATATTATGTACAATTTCATTATCACATTGCGATGTTTTGGCTAACCTTAACATATTCTCTAATACAAAGGTTCTCCTAGCCGAACTAACATCCTACAAAACATTAACTTGAAATTTTGAAATTGTACATCCTAACGTTTAAGGGCCAACGGCAAGGTCGTAACCGGTGTCAAGATCCCTAAACCCGAAATATCCCCCTCACTTGTGAGGAGCGACCGCACAGAGGTGTACCTCAAGTGCAACTACCAATTTCCCTTGACTTGACGGGGGCCCCAATAAACTCGACGCCACTTAAAGGTCGTTCGAGGACTCGTGTGAAGTATCTAGAAGGTAGCGTAGACCCCCTCCCAAACCCCACACAACTTACCACATCTGCCGTCGCAGATATCCTGGCCCCGGGAAATTCCCCAGGAGGGGACTGTAGCCCCTCCTACCCAGGAAGGGGCCTTGACCGCCTTTCCTTTCCTTTCGGCGTCCCATCCTTAGAAGGGACCGCCTACCCGTTGAGGGGCCAATGGCCACCTCCCTCGAGCGCTCCCATCCGTAATGGGTGACGCCCACTCATAGGGATCTACCAATTAGTGCTCACCGATCATGACCTTACCGCCCGACCAAAAAATAAATACGACAATTTAACTAAATTACTCAATTACAAAACAACCATAAACCATTTCACATATGATTACTGATCAATACTTAGTGCAGAATTACTTTATTTGAAGAACATATTGTAGCTGACCATTCTTTATTGCATATTAGGAATAACACGACAATCACCACAACCTGCAAGAAATAGAATTACCACATCAAAACTTTATTCAAAACAACTGGCTGTCCTCAGGGGCTGGTGGGTGGGTTCAAAATTGGCTCTTCGTTCCGTCTCGAGCTCACGTGCAGCGAGGGGGTGCAGCTTCAGAGCACAGGAACAAGAGGATGTCTTCTTGGCTTGTTGCTCCTTTTATCCGTCTTCGGGGCGGGCGTAAACCCGCCCCTGCCTGCCCTTAGGGCGTGGCCAGCCGCGTCAGTGTCTAGGCCAGCCCACTCGAGGGCGGGAAACAGCGCGCCCCGGCTACGCCGCTTCGGGCATACCAGCCGAGGCTCGCCTCCCGCCCATAAATGGCTTCCTGGGGGGCTCGTGGTACTCGGCCATACGTTCGGGGGGACCGAATGGTCGCCCCTTTCCATATGGCCGTGATACCCGCCACCCCCTCTCAACACACTCCCCAAGGATGGGAAACCGGAAACAGTTCTGAACTTTTGGAAGGCGGGAAGGGAGTTACCCTTCCCGGCCGTATTTATTAAAATATGAAACAAAATAAAACATTAAAAATAACAGTTTCATATTATGTACAATTTCATTATCACATTGCGATGTTTTGGCTAACCTTAACATATTCTCTAATACAAAGGTTCTCCTAGCCGAACTAACATCCTACAAAACATTAACTTGAAATTTTGAAATTGTACATCCTAACGTTTAAGGGCCAACGGCAAGGTCGTAACCGGTGTCAAGATCCCTAAACCCGAAATATCCCCCTCACTTGTGAGGAGCGACCGCACAGAGGTGTACCTCAAGTGCAACTACCAATTTCCCTTGACTTGACGGGGGCCCCAATAAACTCGACGCCACTTAAAGGTCGTTCGAGGACTCGTGTGAAGTATCTAGAAGGTAGCGTAGACCCCCTCCCAAACCCCACACAACTTACCACATCTGCCGTCGCAGATATCCTGGCCCTGGGAAATTCCCCAGGAGGGGGCTGTAGCCCCTCCTACCCAGGAAGGGGCCTTGACCGCCTTTCCTTTCCTTTCGGCGTCCCATCCTTAGAAGGGACCGCGTACCCGTTGAGGGGCCAATGGCCACCTCCCTCGAGCGCTCCCATCCGTAATGGGTGACGCCCACTCATAGGGATCTACCAATTAGTGCTCACCGATCATGACCTTACCGCCACAGGCCGGATAGTTGACCGGCTATCCGGACCCCCCACACACTCCTACCTAAAGGTCATGTCTTAAAGTCCCCAGCCAAGCTATCAGGTCTCCTATGAGTAAATCGTTCCCCACCCGGGACAAATGAACCCCATCACCCAAATACATACTGTCCCCTTTAATACAACCATGCGAAATAGAATGCAATGTACTTGAACGGAACAATCGACTCACTTTATTATTAACCTTCCGTACTGAATGATTCAGAGCAGAAACTGAAAGAGCCCCCCGCCACACTTTTCGCGGTATCATATGGGACCATGCGATTGTGCACCCTGGAACTCTTCTCGCTAACCAACTTACAGTGGAAAGCATTGCCTCAAGAAGTAGTCGTCTACCAGTGGACACCAAATCGTTGCCCCCAAGATGTACTATGACTATAGCCGGCGGTGACCTCGTCCGCCCTAACAAACCCTCAAAAAATGATTGAAACTGGTCAATACAGAGCCCGCCCTTTCCGCAGAAGGACACACTGTACCCGTATTCCCCAGCCACGTGAATCATGTCACCTGCTTTGAATACGTCCGCGGCCCGCCTCACGTATGAGTGGCCCACGACCCACACCTCCTTTCTCACAGCCGGTGATGTCTGACCGCTGACCCGGTGTTGGGTCGACTGCACAGTCCGCCCCGCCTCGCAGGCTTGCGCAACTGAAAACCAAAGAAAACAGAAGCGTGAGTACATCATTACAGCTTCACAACATGTGCAACCGCACATACCTTTTATAACAATTCGAGGACCAACGCCCCACACGTTTAACTTGTTCGACATTTAGACCCCTGGCTGTAGCCTCTGTAGCAGCCCCTATCCGAAAGGAATGAGTCCCAAACTCGCCGGGGTTCAAGCCCGCAGCGGAGATTGACATCGCAAGCACCCGCTGAAACTGAAACCTCGTCAGTGGGGTGGTGTCAGCGTGTCGCAACAGTGTCCCCCCCCATGATGCCACCCTTTGCGCTAAATATTCCTCTACGCAACTTACAGGGCACATGGAGGACCCGGGAATCCTTTGTATGATTATGCAGTCCCCCATCGCACTCTGGTCGGTCTTGGACCTGACAAACGAGATGGACATTGTCTCCCCTCTGACCTGAACGTGCTCTCGGCACAGTCCCCCCGTTACATCCCGCTTGTTCCTCGCCACTAGTTCGCTTACCCGCATAGCCCCATGGAATGCCAGCGCAAAAGCGGCTCGGAATAACACTGTTTCATACTGGGATGAACACGTAGAAGGGAGTACAGATAATAACAGGGCCAGTCTATCCAGACCTATCGGGCGCCTTTCATCTACTCTGCGACCCTCAAGGCGTTGCCACCCACGTAGCGCTTTTTGTACAACGAAAGACGCTGTCGGGTCCTGGATCCCATAAGCCCTGGCTACAAAGGAAATGGCTGCCCGATGCCTCTGGGCAGTAGCCACAGATTTGCCTGCCTGATGTAAAGACAGCAGGAAATTTACTACCCACTCCTCCTGTCCCCAAAGCTCCCCTCCAGCAGTCCCCAAAAAGGCCAAATAGGAACAGAACGCCCCTTCATATGCCTTCCTTGTTCTGGGTGCTAAACTCTCTCCCACGAGGTTTCGTAGTTCGGGGCACCGAGAGACCAGAGAGCTTCGGGAAAGGGTGCCGCCACCGGGTCCGCTGTGGGCAGAAAACACCAGAAGGCCTGCATACGGAAACGAGAAAGCGCATCAGCCGCTTGGTTCATCACCCCCGGCACATGTCTTGCCTTAAATAGGACATTCAATTGCATACACAACAAGACAATTTCTTTCAGCAGCCTCAGGATCCATTTGCATCGTGCCGCCTGGCTATTAATACACTCAACCACGGTCATGTTATCGGACCAGAACACCACAGAGTGATCTCTAAACCCGTCAGGCCAAGTTTTCAGGGCCACCAGAATGGGGAACAGTTCAAGAAAAGCAATGTTACCCGTCAACCCATCCTCATGCCACCATGACGGCCATTTTTGGGCTGACCATTGTGTGCCAAAGATGGCGCCAAAACCAATGCTCCCTGCCGAATCTGTCCACAGCCCGAGCTCCTCGGAGGACACCGCCGGTTTGTTCCAGACAACTCGACCATTGAAATCCGCCAGAAATGCCAGCCAGATGCGCATGTCCTGGCGAACCTCGGCCGAGAGCCTCGTGCGATGGTGACCCCCCTTCAAGCCGACCATGGCCTGAGCGATCGAGCGGGAAAAGGGGCGGGCCATCGGTATTACTCTCAGGGCAAAATTCAGCTGTCCCACCAATTGTTGTAATTGCTGTAACTTAACCTTGGACTGACTAATACACGTCTCCAATGATGCCCTGAACCTAAGCACTTTTTCTCTTGGTAAACGAAAACAACCCTCCTCCGAGTCGGGTTCGATCCCCAGAAACTCGAGGCAAGTCGAAGGACCCACGGTCTTACCGGGTGCCAATGGCACACCAAAATGGTTCATTAAGACACAGAATTCATTCAAAGCCTGACCACATTCCGGATCCCCGGCTGCCCCTAGAAACAGAAAATCATCGAGATAATGCATAACCTGATGAAACCCCGTCTTCCTTGTGAAGACCCATTGCAGGAAAGAACTGAACTGCTCGAAATAGGAACAGGCTATAGAGCACCCCATTGGCATACATCTATCCATGTAATAGTGTCCCTGAAACATGAAACCAAGAAGACGCTGATCGTCTGGATGTACCGGGAGCAACCGGAACGCTGACTCGATATCAGATTTCGCCATCAGCGCACCGGGCCCTAGGCGATTCAAAATGGCTACGGCCTCATTGAAAGATGCGTACCGTACTGAACACACTGCCGGGTCTATCGCATCGTTTACGGAAAAACCACGTGGGGATGATAAATTATGTATCAGCCGAAACTCACCCGGGTCCTTCTTGGGGACCACCCCTAAGGGGGAACAAACAAAGTTAGCAACCGGTGGCACATTAAACGGACCGGCGACTCGACCTCGAGCCACCTCTTTCCCAATCTTCTCCTGTACCACGGTCGTGTGCTGCAAGACTGATAGTTGATTTTTACATTTCGCTAAACCCTGAAACTCCCCCACTGGGATGCGGAAACCATATGAAAACCCGTTCCGCAACACCCCAGCGGAAGCGTGGTCCGGGTATTCGCTGAGCCAAGGAATCATTGCCATGGTATCAATCGGAGTAGGTAAAGGCGCCCCTCGGACTATTTCAGACCTGTTTGGCGCCTCCTCTACCCCCGTTATCACCCGTTTTGGCTCTGCACATGGACTCAGGATGGGACGCTTGCCCACACCCGCTACATTCGTGCCTAAATTTGCATGACCCCTGGGGCCTCGTACATTTACCCCTGTTAAAGTTCCAACAACTCCCCTTTTTACCTGTGGTGCCGTTCGGCCTGGACTGGTATTCGTTACTCGCGCCAGATCGAAAGGAGGTCCCCGAATTTTGGCGGGAGGACTCCCCCACACTACTCCCTACTAATGGCAAATTCAACATACCAGTATCCGCCATTTTTGACCATGACACAGAATCGTAACAATCCCAAGTTAAGTTTTTATCATGTTCTTTCACTTTTCTGAAAATATTATCGTAACAGAACCACTGATTACCCCCATGTGACACGGAATACCCCATGATCCGGGACTGATAAATCGGCAATTCAGACAGTAATTCGGGCCTACGTTCGCCCAGGATGGATGTAAAAATCCCCCACGCCTTGCCCCAATTGCCAATGTTCTCATTTACCTTGAAGGCGGCCATCTTTGCGCGCCAAACACTCGGATGCATGAGCTCCTTTTGGCTCCTAACATATTCCATCTCATAATGATCGGTAAGCAACGAGAAGATGTTTACATACTCATCTGCCCATATCTTCTCCTTAATAGCTAGAGGGACATGTTGACCCAACTTTTCCCTTCTTGACGGGGCAGACTCATCCCTCGCAATCGGCAATGGCCGCTTACCTGAACCGGAAGCTGTATCTGCGGCTGAGCCTACCCCAGGTGGCTTTCCTCCTGCCGCGGCCGGCGTGGTGACTGGCGATGGTGTCTTCGCCGCCTCCATTGTTTCACGCAGTTGCCTCATCAAAGACCGTGCGTCGTCAGCCGTGGCGCCCTCGTTATTTTTACCCAACCACGCTGCTAATTGTGCTGCCAGCTCGGGCGGCATATCCTCCCTGGACACGGGGGTGACCACCACGGGAATCGGATTCCCCTCCGTCGGCACCGGAGTTGGCTCTTCGAGTGGGGTACAGGGAACCGGGATGTCCCCTCCAGCTGCTCCCCTTCTGGGCCTTTTGCCTTTTCCTCCCGGAGCTGCACCAGCCAACGGACGTTTCGATCCCTCTTCTCCATCTTTCTCCGCCATCCGCTTCTTTAGATCGGTCACCTCTTTCATAAGAACACGCAGCATCTGGTCGGTAGTCATTCGCTTTCCAACTTTCTTAGGCATTCCCCAACCGAGTATCTGTAAGACAAACAAGAAAGATTACCACCTTCAAAATTGGCTCTTCGTTCCGTCTCGAGCTCACGTGCAGCGAGGGGGTGCAGCTTCAGAGCACAGGAACAAGAGGATGTCTTCTTGGCTTGTTGCTCCTTTTATCCGTCTTCGGGGCGGGCGTAAACCCGCCCCTGCCTGCCCTTAGGGCGTGGCCAGCCGCGTCAGTGTCTAGGCCAGCCCACTCGAGGGCGGGAAACAGCGCGCCCCGGCTACGCCGCTTCGGGCATACCAGCCGAGGCTCGCCTCCCGCCCAAAAATGGCTTCCCGGGGGGCTCGTGGTACTCGGCCATACGTTCGGGGGGACCGAATGGTCGCCCCTTTCCATTCTCAACCTAGAAATAAACACAAGACGTTGCTGAGCATCACACATTTTGGCTGTTATCTTATCCATCTTCTTGTTCTAAACAATCATGCATGTTTGTTCCTTAGAGCCCGTTTTTAGGTCGAGCATCAGCGCGCATGTGCTGTCTGCAAAACCTGCTGTAATCACTCTATGGAGTGTAATTGCAGCTGCTGCTTCCCATTGCTTCTAAACTATATTGCTCTTGTATCCTGGCTCCTTATTGGCTGGTGTTCCTGATACATTACTTCCGTTTGTATGTTAGGAGCACCGTCCAACTACAGTTTGCTTACACTGTAGGTTAGAATCTATTTGTTTAAGGACTACTTCTTTTTTTTCTCCAGCGCTTTACCTTGCAGTCGCTGTCTGTTCTTAAATTTTCCACGAAGTGCTATTCCAGTGCCTGCTTTCATTCACGATTCAGAAAAGGGGGTGGTGATGAACAGAGTGTCTGATTTAAGCAGACCACTCTTACCCAGTCAAGAGATCAGGGCTTAATCCATCACGGTTATTTAGCTCACTGCATCATCCCAGTTCAGAACCTGGCTATATGCAAATTAGTCTGACCCAGTGCCTCATGGGAACAGGGCAGACCAAACTACCAAGCCAATTCTTCACCGGAAAGGAGACATGCTTCTGAGGACCGGTTTCTGGCATTTCAGCCGTCGTTGGCCCGGCTTGCTTGAATCCTGGTGGTGCAGTGAGCAAGGGACTCATGTCTGGGTATACCCTGCCACACCTGTAGTGGCCAAAAACGATTCAGAAAAGGGGGTGGTGATGAACAGAGTGTCTAAATTAAGCAGACCACTCTTACCCAGTCAAGAGATCAGGGCTTAATCCATCACCGTTATTTACCTCACTGCATCACCCCAGTTCAGAACCTTGCTATATGCAAATTAGTCTGACCCAGTGCCTCATGGGAACAGGGCAGATCAAACTACCAAGCCAATTCTTCACCGGAAAGGAGACAAGCTTCCGGGGACCGGTTTCTGGCATTTCAGCCGTTGTTGGCCCGGCTTGCTTGAATCCTGGTGGTGCAGTGAGCAAGGGACTCATGTCTGAGTATACCCTGCCACACCTGTAGTGGCCAAAAACGATTCAGAAAAGGGGGTGGTGATGAACAGAGTGTCTGAATTAAGCAGACCACTCTTACCCATTCAAGAGATCAGGGCTTAATCCATCACCATTATTTAGCTCATTGCATCACCCCAGTTCAGAACCTGGCTATATGCAAATTAGTCTGACCCAGTGCCTCATGGGAACAGGGCAGACCAAACTACCAAGCCAATTCTTCACCGGAAAGGAGGCAAGCTTCCGGGGACCGGTTTCTGGCATTTCAGCCGTCGTCGGCCCGGCTTGCTTGAATCCTGGTGGTGCAGTGAGCAAGGGACTCATGTCTGTGTATACCCTGCCACACCTGTAGTGGCCAAAAACGATTCAGAAAAGGGGGTGGTGATGAACAGAGTGTCTGAATTAAGCCGACCACTCTTACCCAGTCAAGAGATCAGGGCTTAATCCATCACCGTTATTTAGCTCACTGCATCACCCCAGTTCAGAACCTGGCTATATGCAAATTAGTCTGACCCAGTGCCTCATGGGAACAGGGCAGATCAAATTACCAAGCCAATTCTTCACCGGAAAGGAGACAAGCTTCCGGGGACCGGTTTCTGGCATTTCAGCCATCGTCGGCCCGGCTTGCTTGAATCCTGGTGGTGCAGTGAGCAAGGGACTCATGTCTGAGTATACCCTGCCACACCTGTAGTGGCCAAAAACGATTCAGAAAAGGGGGTGGTGATGAACAGAGTGTCTGAATTAAGCAGACCACTCTTCCCCAGTCAAGAGATCAGGGCTTAATCCATCACCGTTATTTAGCTCACTGCATCACCCCAGTTCAGAACCTGGCTATAAGCAAATTAGTCTGAGCCAGTGTCTCATGGGAACAGGGCAGACCAAACTACCAAGCCAATTCTTCACCGGAAAGGAGACAAGCTTCCGGGGACCGGTTTCTGGCATTTCAGCCGTTGTCGGCCCGGCTTGCTTGAATCCTGGTGGTGCAGTGAGCAAGGGACTCATGTCTGAGTATACCCTGCCACACCTGTAGTGGCCAAAAACGATTCAGAAAAGGGGGTGGTGATGAACAGAGTGTCTGAATTAAGCAGACCACTCTTACCCAGTCAAGAGATCAGGGCTTAATCCATCACCGTTATTTAGCTCACTGCATCACCCCAGTTCAGAACCTGGCTATAAGCAAATTAGTCTGACCCAGTGCCTCATGGGAACAGGGCAGACCAAACTACCAAGCCAATTCTTCACCGGAAAGGAGACAAGCTTCCGGGGACCGGTTTCTGGCATTTCAGCCGTGATCGGCCCGGCTTGCTTGAATCCTGGTGGTGCAGTGAGCAAGGGACTCATGTCTGAGTATACCCTGCCACACCTGTAGTGGCCAAAAACGATTCAGAAAAGGGGGTGGTGATGAACAGAGTGCCTGAATTAAGCAGACCACTCTTACCCAGTCAAGAGATCAGGGCTTAATCCATCACCGTTATTTAGCTCACTGCCCCGGAAACTTGTTTCCTTTCCAGTATAAGAATTGGCCCGGTAGTTTGGTCTGCCCTGTTCCCATGATGCACCGGGCCAGGGACAGACTGATTTGCATGTAGCCAGGTTCTGAGCTGGGATGGTGCAGTGAGCTAAAAAACGGTGATGGATCAAGCCCTGATCTTTGGACTGGGTAGGAGTGTTCTGCTTAATTCAGATACTCTGTCCATCACCACCCCCTTTTCTGAATCATTGCTTTCATTCACAGCACTACTTATTTCCCATAACTCCCTCGGGCCGTCCCGCCGCTCACTTTTTGCTCCATGCATGCCCACATAGGAGACAACTACCATTCAACATATTCTGTGTGACTTGCCATGTTAATGCAGCGTGGAACTCAAGCACCAACCTAATGTTGATCGAGACCATATTTTAGAAAATTACTTACTAAAGGTGGACATCCCAAACTAGATATCTGTGGGTATTAGGCTAGTGGTAGAATCCCTTCAACATTAGTTAAGCCTTCTTCTTAAAAAACATTTGGACTTGGAAACAAAAAAACCTGCATTATAGCAATTGCAGCACAGGTAGACTACGGGTATGTAAATAAAAAAATTATGCCACAAATATTTGGGAAATACAATGGGCGTGAAATCCTGCCTTGGGTATCTCGTGATGGAGCAAGGGCACTAAGTGCACTGTTAAGGACAACTTCTTCTGACAGGAAACAACTCAGGGAGCTCATCACTTCCTTCCTCTGATAGGAACCAGCAAGGCATTGCCGGTCCTAATGCCCTGTGGCTTGCATTGTTTACGGATTGTGCAAACTTTTTATCTCACATTCTTTCTTGCAAATACTAAGTTTACTACCCCTAGGTTAAGATTTTCATCGAGCCACCTTTAACCTCAATGAAAAGAATGTAGAAGTTACCACAAGCATTACACCTTTCAGACTGCATTCAGCAGAAAACAGTGCAAAAATAATATCCTTTAGTACGCTGCATTAAGGGTGCAGTACCTTATGTGGCTAATAGAGGTCGCATTGAAAAACCACAGGGACCCCTAGTAACAGCATAAGGTATTGCACCCTGTCCTTGCTTTGATTTGTTCCTTGCCTCCTTTTCCTCGCATGCTCTACGGTCAACGTGAAGGTTTCTTCTGATATCAGCGCCACATAGGAGACAACTACCATTCATCACATCCTGAAGCGACTTGTCATTATAATGCAGCTTGGAACTCAATATCTTAAGATAACCTTCTTTTCCCTGTGCGCTGCCAAAGCAAGCACAAACCTAATGTTGTACTAGTCTATGGGCCAGATGTAGGAGCCCTAATACCGGTCGGAAACAGCCGATTTCGGCCATTTCCGACCGGTATTAGAGTTTTCAGATGTAGGGGCATGGTATTTTAAGAATCGGTAATTTTACCGATTCGGTAAATATACTGAATCTGTAAAATACCGAATCAGTATATTTACCGAATCGGTAACTTCTAGATGTAGGTGGGACTCTTCTGAGTCCCAAAGGCCTTTCAGAATCGGTATTTTACCACCCAATCCAATTGGGTGGTAAAACACCGAATCCAGGTGTGCATGCACATGTGTGCATGCACACCTATGCCATGTGACAGACAGACATGCCCTTAGGGCATGTCTGTGTGCCACATGGCACACATGCCTGTATTTGGGGCGCTAGAGGGTGTCAAAGTGACACCCCCTGCACCCTTGCTGGAATCGGTATTTATCGAATCGGTAAATACCGATTCGGTAATGCCCATTGATTCCTATGGGCTTTAATTCCATAGGAATCAATGGGCATTACCGAATCGGTATTTACAGAATCGGTAAATACCGAATCTTAACGATTCGGTATTTACCAATTCTGTAATACCTACATCCCTCCTCTATTTTACCACTTCTTAAATACCGAATCGGTAAAATTCGGTATTTAAGAAGTGGTAAAATAAAATTACCTACATCTAAGCCTATATTTCAAAAAATGACAAACTAAGTGTGGCCCACCCATACTAGATATCTGTGGGTATTACGTTTGTGGTAGCTTTCCTTCAACATTGGTTATGCCTTCTACTTAAAAAACATTTGGATGTAGCAAAAAAAACTTGCAATACAGCAATTGCAGAGCAGGTGCACTATGGGTATGCAAATTAAAAACATACTTCACCCCCCAGACTGGTTGTACAGTACTGCTGGTAAAACACGTAGGGCTGCAAGACCTAGAGAAAGATCTATCAAGGAGGTGAACTTCAGTGTTATTAGAAATTCAAATGCTTGATTCCCTTAAGAGCAATGCTAATTTGGTATACCAAACAGCCACAAATATTATGGAAATACAATGGGTGGAAAACCCTGCCTCAGGTATCTTGTGACGGAGTGAGAGCACTAAGGGGTAGATGTATCAACATACCGTTTTCCGATTTCTAAATAGAGATTTTTAAGAAATCGCTATTTAGAAATCGCAAAATGGGATGTATATAGAAAATCGCAATTTTTTAGCCATTTCTTATTCTTCCTTACTTGCGAATTCGCAATTAAGGAATAATTTCCCATTCATTCCTATGGGCTAGGAGGCCCATAGGAATGATTGTGAAATAATTCTCAATTTGCGATTCGCAATTTGCTAATCGCAAATTGAGAATAATTTCAAGGGTGCAGGGGTGTCTCAAGGACACCCTGCTGCACCCCTGAAATGTACATGTGTGTCCATATGGTGCACATACATGCCCTATGGGCATGTATGTGCGTCACATGCCACCTTCACAAATGCCAAAGTGTGCATTTTTAAAAGAATTAGCAAATTACCACCAACTACAAGTTGGTGGTAATTTGCAATTTCTTAACCTAAATTCGCAATTCCAAAATGCTACATACATAGCATTTAAGGAATCGCAAAATTGTGATTCCTTAAATGCTTGAACAAAATAAGGAATCGCAGATTTTTGCGATTAGTTATTTTGCGAATTTTTGTTACATGTCAAAATATGCAAAAAGACCGTTTGCGATTCGCAAACACCTGAATTCTGCGAATTCCAGCCTTTGCGAATCGCTAATGGTTGATACATCTAGCCCCTAAGTGCACTGTTAAGGACAGCTGCTTCTGGCAGGAAATAACTCTGGGAGCTCGTCATTTCCTTCCTCTGATAGGAACCAGCAAGGTAGCAACATAATCTGCTTATAAATCTAAGCATGCAAGGTGCTGCTGGTTAAACATCCAAATGTGACAACGGGATATGTAGGGCATGGGGTTTGAGCAAGCTATTGCAAAAACAAAGTCCTGGACTGTAATGTAATGTAGAGTCCCGTCATAAGCTTGTCACCTCTCAGAAAAAGTATTTGCAATGCAATAGATCTCGCATTTGTGACCGTTTCAGCTATTGGCATTGTAAATGACAATGCCTTTTATTTATGTGTTTTGAAAACCTGCAAGCGGTGCGTAAACATGCACTTTGTATTTACAAAAAGCCAGGCTGCCAGTGAAACAGGTTCAGATACTGTCAGCCTTGCTTCTCCTAAGCAACGACTATAAGTACCATGTGAGTGTTTACCCACCGCTTGCAGTATTTGCAAAACACATAAATAAAAGGCATTGTCATTTACAATGCCAATAGCTCACAATCTCAAAAATGCAAGACCTAAAGCATTGCAAGTGCTTGTTTTATATGTTTTCACACTGTTTGGGGTGGAAGTGAGATACTAAACCCTACCCCAATGGAAGGGTCTGACAAACGGTAGAGCGTGACAGTTCCAAATAGGCGAAACAGGATGGTCCTCACCCAATTCCAAAGTCTCAAAATAAATGTAGGAAAAAGACATCCTCACTCTATTTTAACCCCTTAAGTGCTGCTGACGGCCAATGGTCGTCAGCAGCGCTACCTCCCCAGTGCTGCGCACGACCATTGAACGTCCATTCAGCACTAGTTCTAATGGACAGCGCAGCACTGGGGAGAAATGTTTACACGCAGCTAAGGTGATAACATACTCAACTATAGAATGCCCAAGAGCAGTTTTACCTGTTGAAAGTTGACAGCTTCAATGATAAAATCAGGAATCTGTGATCAGATTTCCGTCTTTAAATCTGGCAAATTTGAATCTTATGTGGGGTATGGTTTCCTTCCCCCATGGAGACTCTGCTGTGGGTACTATGGATATAGATGTAACAAAGAAGCATAAGTGTTTCAGGGATTATGCTCTGGAACAGAACTATGCTTGGGATCATAAAACGGTACAAAAGGGTGTGGTGATGGACGGAGCATCTGAATCAATCAAACACTCACAACCAGTCAAAAGTTCTGGGTTTAATCCATCACCGTTCTTTAGCCCACTCTGCCACCCCAGTTCAGACATGTCTATATGCAAATCAGTCTGACCCTGTGCCTCATGGGAACAGTCCAGCCCGAACTGCCAAGCCTTGTCTTCCCTGGACTGGAAACAAGCTTCCGAGGACCGGTTTCTGGCATTTCAGCCGTCTTCAGCCCGACTTGCTTGAATCCAGTGGCAAAGTGAGCAAGGGACTCACGTCTGAGCATACCCTGCCACACTTATGGCGGCCAAAAGGGGTACAAAAGGGGGTGGTGATGGACGGAGCATCTGAATCAATCAAACACTCGCACCCAGTCAAAAGATCTGGGTTTAATCCATCACCGTTCTTTAGCCCACTCTGCCACCCCAGTTCAGACATGGCTACATGCAAATCAGTCTGACCCTGTGCCTCATGGGAACAGTCCAACCCGAACTGCCAAACCATGTTTTCCCTGGACCAGAAACAAGCTTCGTATTTAGGGGCTGAGGGCCTTATTAGGATGTCAGTGGGCCTGACATCGATAGGCCGTCGGTGCCCGGCATATCGACATCCAGCTCAGCAGTCTGGCCGCCACATTACAATGCAGTTGGTCAGAGCGCAGTGGATGGAAGTAACGATCAACACCTCTGACAGGCTTAAGGAGCCCATCAGAGCGTTTGTCAAACCCTAATCCCGACAATGGGGGTGGTGCCTGCAGAGACACCGCCATAGGTATTGTGATGTCCCTCTTCCCTCTGCCTTTACATGTCTGTCCAACCGCCATGTAAAAGCAGATGGTATTGGACTTTGGGGAAACCCTGTATGCCTCTGCTATGGGCCCAGGGTGCCCCCCAAAAAATCCATGCACCGTTAACCAGCCACCACATGGTGTCTGGGGCACTGTGCCTGGATGTTTGAAAACTGATCTTTTGCATTGTGGCTTCTGCTGCGGCCCTTTTCTAGAGATGCAGCACAATGGATGCCAGGTCCAACAGCCACTCAATTCAGTAAAATAGATTTATAATGAGCAGCTAGAAATCACAAAGCCTCGGGACAACCCCCTCCTCCTTACCAATAAATGCTGTGGTGCTCACCTCCTATTTGGAAAATGTAATGTGCAGCAATCTATCCTCCTTTGCTCAGAACATCATTGTGTCCGACGCTAACTTCCTCGTTGTTAAAAAGGCTCATTAAATGAGCGGTTCTGAAGACATTTTCTTTTGATGGAAATCTACGGCAGCGATCTTAAAGGAGTGGGACCCTGGTCAAAATAGCACATCCAAAGGGGAAAGGCCTGCTGAAAGTTGGTCCTTCCGTTTCTGCTGGCAAATGTACACATAGTATGACACTGTGAGAGCCCCACCTGCTACCTTTAACTATCTTGTGTGTTAGAAAAGCTCCTGGATAAATGCAGTTTAAAGTCATAATCTTATAAATAATATTGGTGGCGGCCATCTTGAAGCGGGTGAATCAGCATATAAGTCTTAGAGGGGAATTGCTGGAACGGCTGTTGAGAGCTTAAGGTTACAGTGGGAAGGAGAGACTACTATAGGTCCTTAAGAGCATTTAATTGCATTCTCCCAGGGTATGTTACTGTTAAGGCTCAGATCATTGTTATCTAATGTAAAAATCCCCAAAACTTCCCATGATTTTCATAGGTTCTCCATATCAATGCCTTCTTAGGCTATTATTTTTTCTATAATAAGCCATCTAACGTCTTTTCTAGGTTTGGTCTGACTCTTTACTTAGAAAGTGACTGACTATTGGGGCATTTAGCTTTTCTGTTCGTACCGCTGATCTACGTTCTGTGAGTCTGGCAGCTAGACTCCGACTTGGCTCTCCTATATACCCTTTTCCACATGGGCATACTAATAAATGGATGATATTCTTTGTTAGTGCAAGGATGTGTGCATGAAGTCATGCATAGTTTTTAGACTAGTTTTATACTGAATGGATCCCCTTCCAATACAGAATACTATGCTGAGACATAGTTTAGCAATGTTTGTGCTTTGTATGGGTGCTGAACAGTGCACCACACATGCAATGCTGGAAATGTGTGGAGAAACAAAAGTATTTCTCCAAGTTAACACCATCCTCAAAGAGGTGTTTTTTTTTGTACGAAAGCTCTGTTTTGAGAAATTCATCCTTTTTGCCCTGACCATCCCTATTTTTTGATTGAAACTGGTGGCTACTGAATCTGATTTTGCCCTGGGCTCTGCTAACCAGACACAGGACCAGTGCTCTGTTTAAAGGAGTACGGGAATTAGGTGTAATTACAATTGGCATGGCAACCTACATGTAAGCCCCTAGTATATGATAAGGCATGTAGGTTTAGAGGCTCAGTTGATGTAATGCACTTAAGTGTGCACTGTTGTGCTGCCTGCTCCTATTTTAAAGCCTATAGTTAGAGTAAATCCACCAACTTGCCACTGTTAGATTTATTATAACTATCACAGAAAATACGTTATAAAACGTGCTCTTCTGATGAGCCAAAATCCAACCTTCCAGCACCCCTTCTCTGATTGGCCATCATCTGGCAGGCTGAGCCAAGCTGCCTTACTGAGGTGTGGAGTGGCCTGAGCTGATAAAAAAGAAACCTCTGGTGGGAGGAGAACTGCAGCTGCAGAGCTGTTTGGCTTCTGGGGGTGGAGTAGCCAAGCTAGTCTTCAAAGAGGGCATGACTGGAGAGGACACAATCCCACCCCCACATCCTGCCACTTCAGTCAGGTAGGAGCTCCAGTAATACATTTGGCAGAGGGATTGGAAGGGGAGTGTTAGGGAAACCTAGCCATACCAGTGGGACTAGCTAAGCCAGATCTTATCCTCCAAGAGAGAGTTTCTCCATTTTGGAAGAATAGTGTTTCTGGGTCAAGAATATGTCACACTTGGTCATACCTGAGGGTGGCACCCTTCACCTCATTGGTGCAGGGTCAGGGGTACCCCCCTGCTTGTCACCAAGGAACACAGGATAAAAATGGGAGAGCTGCCAAGCAGCCCAGGTCCTGCCTGAAACTATAAGAAAAAGTAGGACTGCTCTGCTGGAACCCTCGTCTGCACCCCAAAGGATTGCACTCTGAATGACTGCACCTGCTGCACATTTTGGAACAACAGCCTTAAGGAATGTGATTTACTTCAAGAAGTGAAGGAGTGGACCCCTGAAAGCAACAGGTTAAAAGAGCTCCATCTGCATCATCTCCACCATGAAGAACTTACATGGACAGCTTTCAGGAGACTTTTAGGTGCATTCTGGGAAATGTAACCCCAACATCCCAAGGACCATCTCTGAGCTTCTAGACCATTGGATTGATGTTGTGTACAATTTGGAACCTCAAAAGGACCTTCTGGAAAGAGATCCAGAAGCTTGGAGACATTTTTGAAAAAAGTTCTATAAGGTGACCGACCCGTCAATGAGAGCCAAGCTGGTGACGTTGACCGGCGACTGGGCTTGAGATTGAGGTCTGCCCCGCTGAGGTTTCAGACCTTGTTGTCATCGACGAGACTTCCAGGAGTTGACAGAGGCATTGTGCTGATCCAAGCCACCGTTGCTGACTCAAAGCCTGACCTGACAAGGAGCCTTGCTCAACATCAAGAGAAAAAGCTTCAGAAAAATGACTAAGTACTAAGATAAAAACTTGACAGAGGACTCCCACTCAGTGTATCTGACCTAAACTCCATCGTGGTTGGCCTCAAACATTGACTTTGACGTAGTCAAGTGTGACCAGATGACCCAACTTTGCACTTTTTGTTTTTAGCCACTAGAAAGAATGTAATCCTTAAAAAAACATATCTCTGTTTCCCTACATTGGATTGTTGTTGTTTTGCTGTCATTTTAATCATAAGAATATTTCCTATTTTTATAAATTGGTTCTTTATTATGTGTTGTGTCTTACTTATTTAATGTATTGCTGTTTTTAAATGTTTTATATACTTGTCTCCTAAGTTAAGTCGGCCTGCTCATTGCCAACTTCCAAGGGTTGTGCAAGGGAATAATTTATTGAGACCTTGATAGGACCTTATATTGTGATTGTGGCCTTATTACTAGTGGTAGATCCCTACCTACACCTTTTAATAAACCACCTTCCAACACCTGTCTACAAATGCTAGAAGTAGATTTTGAGCCACAAACTGTGGATGTTATCATGGGAACACACATGTACCACCGATGGAACAACCTGTTGTATTTATTTATTTACTGAGCTCATTTAATAGCGCAAACTTGGCCCAAAGGTATCAGGATCAGAACAATTTACATAGCACCAGTTGCATTACATGAGGACACATTCATTTTTGTTAGGCGCGTGGAGATTAAGTGATTTGCCCAGCATCATTGCCGAGACCCTATAAACACAAAGTAATTTTAGCACTGCTTTGCTTTACTTTAGGTCTACTTTTCAAAACAAATATTGTTTTTCACTGGAAAGTAAATCTCAAATCAACAGTTGCTCCCGTTTGCATCACCAACTTCTCTCAATATTTATCATAGGGTGTCTCAAGTGGGAACCTCATTGATAGCAAGGTAAACTGTCACAAATACTCAGATTACGAAGCCAACACTGGAGCTGAATATAGGACTGCCTGATTTTAAAATGTGAAGTTTATTTTTGTCTATCTGGTGAGTGAAGAAGCATACTGGAGTTCATAAAATGAGGAGCACTTCCTCTATCCCACCAGCTAGAACCACGGCCTTCTAGTTTGATTAATTCAAGTACCATCTCTGATGTATGCTGATTTCAGCTTAAGGAATGCACCAAACAGCTAGAGTTCGAACTGGACAATCATAAACAGACAATATTAAGGGGAAAATCTCCTTATGTTACACAAGCAGTCTTTTACATACAGAGCATCCAGCATAAAATAGGCTGGATCTCTCACTTGCTAAAATGAGCACTATAATTGCCTTATAGGGCTGTCCCAACATGACTTTGTTCTAACTCAAGACTAAAGCTAGTGAGTGGTCCCATGGTGAGAACATTAGACAAGCGCATTTGGGGATCAGAACATGCAGAGATGGACAAAATCTACAAAAATTCAGAATGACTTAAAATCTACATTGCACACTTAAACCTGCTTTAATAGCTTGCAGATGTGTACCTTTTCTTAAATTAACACCTCACCACGTTTTGTTCTGTGTTGGAAAATGGACTTCTCTGAAGGGTAGCCCAAACATTTTGTCATCCTGCTCTTCTTTTCCTGACCTCGTCTTTAGGACTCTGTGAACATTACCACTGCTAACCTGTGCTAAAGTGCTTGTGCTTCTTCCCTAAACATAGTTTGATTAGATTATTCACAATTGGCATATTTGATTTGCCCATAAGTGCCTAGCACAGTGCACTCCATAAGCCCAGGGGCTGTAAGTTAAATGCTACTGGTGGGCCAGCAGCACTGATTGTGCAGCCCACTTAAGTAGCCCTTTAAATATATCTTCGGCCTCCTACTGCAGAGCCTGTGTGCTGTGTATACTGCCATGTCTACTTTGCATTTAACATCCCCAGCGAAGCCTTAAACTCAAATTTTATTATAAATAAGTCACCCCTAAGATAGACCCTAGTTAGCCCGTAGGGCAGGGTGCTGTATGATTCAAAAGTAGGACATGTGTTTTTAAGTTTTACATGTCCTGGTAGGGAAAAACTCCCAAATTTGTTTTACAGTACTGTGCGGCCTACCTCTCTCATAGGTTAAAACTGGGAATCCCTTCTTAAACTTCTAAGTTCTAATTCCTGATTGAGAAGAAGTAGGTGAGCCATGTTTCTTATCATTGGAATGGTAGTGATAAACCCTCTTTGCTCTGTGTGCCTGCAGCCTGAGGATAAATCTTTCCATAGTGCTCCCTAAGAAATATCAATAAAAACACACAAAGAAGGGAAACCCTCTAAATTTAATTAGTTTTTCACAATCTGCATTTCGGAAAACCCACAGAGTTTTAAAATACTGCCCTCACCCACTTGTTAGTGGCATACTTCATCATAGAGCAACTTCTACGCCCTGCTGCTGGCCAACATACAGGGTGGAGCGCAAAAATAATTTTTTGAAAGAACACTTTAGGGATCCATTTATGCAGAGGCAGTAATTCAATTATCAACTATCTTACTTTATTCCTGGGTCCATCCTGATAGGGTTAAACAATTTATATTGCGGGTGTACTTAGGGAATTAGCTTCCCTGTCAACTTCTCTGTTTTATATCAACATGTTTCTTGCTAAATTCTATACCCCCCTAGGGGTCTATGGCCTTCCTCAGGCAATGGATCCTATTTACTAGCCTCCAAACATATTTCATAGGAGTGGTTTTCGTGTATACTTAACTGCTCTGTTCTAAAAGTATGCTATAATATGTATATTAATGATGCATCTCTCCGTGATTTTAGGTGTGTTTGCTTGTCCCACACCACTTTTCCATCTCCGCCCTGATGAAGGTGTTGCCCCGGCTGGGGCATTACACCAAAATGCGTGTTGGCATTTAATTTATCTCGTATCCGTGGATTGTGTTTCCTTTCATCACCGGGACGATACACAAGAGTTTTTCATCTGAACATCATGTGGCAGTTTTACCATCTTGATTGATTTGTGATGTCATGGAGTTATGTGTTTTGCTGTATGAATGTATTTGTTAACTTAGATGCATGCTAGTATGATTGATAGTTCTGATTGAGATGGGTGGGACTTGGGTATGTGTATATTTACTGTCTAGTATTAAATCTCCCATGTATTTATCTTGTAAATGCTTGACAATCATGTTTTGATAATATGAAAATAAAAATGAAAAATAATTTTGTTAAAATAACTTGTTTATTGGACTATTGAATACATGTGATTGTCGGCACTGGTGTATTTGTGTAATATTTGGGACCCTCTCCCTAGGGCCTTCTTGGAATTATCGCATTTAGGCAGGTGACCTTTGTGTATTGATTCTACTTATTTCCCCTGCTCCACCTTTCTATCATTAGCTTTCAGGGGTCCCCTTTGTAGTGGTTGCTACAGGGATTCAGTCATCGTCCAGGGAATATGTCAATAGGTAGGTCTTCAGTGTTTGCCAAATGTCAAGCGGACGTGAGGGTGGTGGCAGTTGTGTGGCATATATGTCGCTCAACATGTCACAGTGAATTAAATCGCACAGCCAGGCCCTAACCGTCACTGTTTATGCTCTGCTCCGGGGTATAGAAATCTGTTGCTTTGCAATTAAAAGTGTGATTACCGTAAACCTTCTTATACTTTTAGCAAGGCTGTCAATGGTGTAGGGTGTATAGACTGTTCTACCATGAGGGATACATGTTGGAAGATCTCACCCCAATACGCCAGAATCGTCCCGCAATTCCATGCGAGATGCAAGAAGTGGGCGTTCACAGTGGCGCACCTAGCACACTTAGAGGACATTACATCAGTAAAGAGGAACTGATAGACAAGGCAGAAGTAAAGACAGTGTTGCACCCAATCCCAACCTCGAATGTTCATTGAGGGTATTAGTCTTACACTACCCCAAACCATTTGCCCCACATTCTATGAAATTTCTTCACGCAGCCTCTTGCCTCATACAGGGGTCGCTCCTGAGCAGCGCACCGTGGTGGGGGCAGCCGAACTCAGCCAGTTGGCCGCAATGTCCCTGTTGGCCACCATCAATGCCGTGTTCAGAAAGAGCTTTTCAGCTCTGGAACCATCCAGCCCCTCGGTGACACCTAGCAGAACATTTGTAGGTTTAAGAGGAACCTCCCAGCCTAGAACCTCAGGGAGTTCCCCAGTTTCTGACTCCCAGTAGCACATAATTATGGAGCAACCCCACACCATGGGATAGAAATCAGCTTGTGGATGGGTGCATTGTTGACATGATGCATCAGATTGGAGACCAGCACAAAGGAGACACAGCGGCGTATGATACGCAGTGTGAAGATAATATACTTGAACCGGGCAAAGCCTTGCTGAGGACGTGACTGTTTTGGGAGCCATCAATGTATCCCTACAGTTTGCGTCATCCACAGACCAAAGCCAACCCTCCCATCTGCCCCTGAGGTGTGAGAGTGTGTTAGGGGTGTTATTGATGAGGGAACGATAAATGGGAGAGATTCCCCCCTTCCCCAGATTACCAATCATGGTCTGGGCTTCGGGGGGGCTATAATCGGGTAGGGAGGTGCCATCTGAAATGTGGGAATGGAGGGCATGGCGTATTTGAAGGTATCTGTAAAACTGGGAAGCGTGAAGGGAGTAACGCGTTTGCAGTTCTTGGAAGGTGCGTATGTGACTCCCACCTCGGATGTCACCCAGCAGGGAAATACGTATGAGGTCCCACATTCTAAAGCCCAAGAGGCTTGGCGACCTCCCAGAGCCATGTGCTGCACCACAGTTGGGTACGTTGGGTCAGTTTATCCGACTATTGGGTGTGGTGCAAAGACGCTTTCCAGCCAAAAGCACCCCGCGGGTGATCTCGGGTAGAGTTTGGGAGATAGCGCTCCCATACAGCATCACTTGGAGGATAGACATGCCCAGTGTGTACAGTTCCAAGCGGTATACCGGGCCTAACCAGCCACCGTGTACAAGTTGCTAGATAATAAAGGTAGAGATTTGTCATTCCCAGACTGCCGTCAAATGACGGGTTCTGGCACTGGGCGAGGGCCAATCGAGGCCTCCGACCCCCCTACAGGAACTTGATGGCCATACTATCCAGCACTCGGAACCACGACCGCGAGAAGGAAAGGTGTGTATCCTGGAGCACATAAAGGAATCTGGGCAGGACCATCATTTTTAATAAGGCTATTCTACCCATATGGTTCAGTGGCAGAGTTTGCCACTTGAGAAGGTCAGCCCAGGCCTTCTTCACTAACAGGTTGACGTTGAGTGACCAAGCGAGGTCAGGAAGGAGGGCAACCCAAATCCCCAGATATTTGAAGGACTGCCGCCGAAGAGGCATCAATGGATGCCAGTCAAAGCACTCTCTCAAAAGGTGAAGGGGGACCGGAACGGATTAAGCTGAGTTCAAACGAAGGCCGGAGGTTGTTCAAAGAGATTCAAGGGCCGGAGGCATCGGGGTCCTGACTGAGCCGGGTCTGCTAGGAATAGTAGAATGTCGTCAGCATAAAGGGCGATCTTATCTTCCTCTAAGCCAGGCCATCTCCAGCCCGTGAGGAGCTGGTCAGACTATACAAGACAGGCAAAGGGCTCCATCGTGCAGCTGTTGTGTAGCCGGAAATATTTGCTTGTACAATAAACAAATGATTTGGAAGAATAAGGGGACCTTAACACAATGAAAACTTGCTAGCTAGTAGGGAAAACAATGTCAAAGGGAAAAGAACAAGCTAATCGCAAGCATAAATATTTAAAGCTTTAACAGGACAACATACACATAATCAAATGACATAGGGCCCGATTCACAGAATGAACTTAAAACTCTATCCTAAACTTACTACTATTTTGGTATTCACAGAATGCACTTAATACTTTTGGCATTAACAGAATGAACTTACTACTTTTGGTATTAACAGATGTTAGGATTTTGTCTTAAGTTTGTCTTAAGACAAACTTAAGACAAACTTAAGACAGACCTAAGACAGACTTAAGACAAAATCCTAACTTAAGTCTGTCTTAAGTCTTTCTTAAGTTTGTCTTAAGACAAACTTAAGACAAAATCATAACTTCTGTGAATACCAAAAGTAGTAAGTTCATTCTGTGAATGCCAAAAGCAGTAAGTGCATTCTGTGAATACCAAAATAGTAGTACGTTTAGGATTGAGTCTTAAGTTCATTCTGTGAATCGGGCCCAAAGTGCCTAAATATTATCCAAAAATATATTTTATTTTGTTTTGCATAAAGTTTTGTAAATTTTTTGTCAGAATATCAAAAAAATATAATTCTGCATGTTTGAAAATCACAATGCAACAACACATGTTATGACATATGAGACATGATTTAACTAAATAAGAGATTACAACATAATGTCACTGTTGTCTAATGATACAATATGTTTTCTCTTATAGTTGTAACAGGGTCCAGATCATATATGGACAGAAAGGAGGGTTCGGCGGTAGATAAGACTACGCTCGTTTCGGCAAGTTGCCTTCGTCAGGACACCATCTCAACTTTCTCAGCATTGGATACACAATTGGATTCATTTCAATGCTTGCATGCACTTATGTCAAAATGTCAGTACATTTCACATGTCCTGTGATGAATTTATTTAATCTGTTTACTATAAAATTGAGTATGTTGTCCAGTTAAAACTTTAAAACTTTAAATATTTATGCTTGCAATTATCTTGTTCTTTTCCCTTTGACGATAAACAAATGAAACAACAAAAACAAGTTGGGACAACAGTCCCTCCTCCCCAACTCAACTCCCTCCCCCCTCCCAATACTTCGAGAACGGAAGCATCTGTCGCACCTAACAGTGAAAAACTAGAAAACCAAACTAAAACGCTAGGGAATGCGGAAACGTGGAGGACCCCTCCTCATTGTAGGATGTTCGTGACAATGTCTATCGGGAGATAAAGTTAATAAGTGACAGAAGTGCGGCCCGCAGCCGCTGAGTTAGTTGCATCTGGAGTCCGAAGGTGAAGTCAAGCAGGACCTGTGAGAAGCATCGGGCTGTGAGAAAGATCCGTGTCCGCGAGATCCAACAACGATGGGTGAGGTGAGACACCCCCAGGGTCTGAGTGACCAGAGGAGCCAGAGCGTCGCATCGTAGGGAGATCTCCGGAGAGTGACCCGGATGCCAACGGGTGAGTGGGGCCCAACGGCGATTCTGAGCGGGCTCGTCTCTGGCCCCGCCACCTGCCTGAGTGGTTACGCTGTGCCCGAGGGATTGGGACATTCCGGCTGGCACCTCCAGCACCGGCTATGAGAGACAGATTGCAGGCAGTAAGTTTCAAGGGGCATTCCTTTGTCACCCATGTCCATGCTTCTTCAGGGGAGTCAAAAAAGAGTGTTCTATTTTGAAACATGACCCTTAGGTGAGCCGGGAAGAGAGCCTGTATTATATGTTGAGAGCATGCAGCTTCTGCTTGATATCCCCAAATGAGCGGCGTTGGCCCTGTACCTCACGGGTATAGTCTGGGAAGACCATAATCCTCTGGTTTTCATACTGGAGGTGCTGTTGCTTACGGGCTTCAGTCAGCACAGCCTAGTTAGTTTTAATTGAATTACTGCCTCTGCAAAAATGGAACCCTAGAGTTTTCTTTCAAAAAATATTTTTTGCTCTCCATCCTGTATGTTGCTCCTGCTGCAGGGTGTAGAAGCAATCCTATGATGAGGCATGCCATTAAAAAGTGGGTATGGGCAGTATTTAAAACCCTGTGTGTTTTCCCTAAATGCAGATTGTGAAAAACGATTTGAATTTAGAGGCTTTCTCTTCTTTGTGTGTGCCTTCAAAACACGCCTGGGGTGGGTTATAGCTGAACTTTGTGCATTCGCTCTAGACAGCCACACATAAAGGGAGCTTAGGTGTGACTAAGTGACCATGAACATCCTGCTGGGCCATCCTGGGAAGGATGGGAGGGAGGAGCTGACACTTTTACCTGAATAGGTTGTGTCCTGTCCCCTCACACAAAGCACTGTGTATGCCCCCAAGTGAGTCTAGAGCCATGGCTGGGAGGGAGGACGTCTGTGTACTTCAAAACCCCTCTTTCAAGTCACCTCTACTTCAAAGGCACAACTTGGTTTAAGTACTGGAACTCTTACACCACCAAATCAGACACTACTTGTGAATAACTCTGTCAGGAAAAAGTAATGCTGTGATCCTACAGGAACTGCCACTTTGCTGAACTGCTGATCTGGAAGAACTTCTTTCCTGCTGGGCTGGGCTGTCCTGCTGCCTGGGTATCCTCTGCCCTGCTGGGGAATAACTGGACAAACTTACTTGAACCCAGAGTGATCTACAAGGGAGTGCTGGCTTGCCTCCTGCTCTGATATCAAAGTCTTACTCCCTGCCCGTGTCCCTTGTCCATTGGAAGTGGATTCAGATGCTTGCTCCAGTGGAACGATGTATCCTCTGCTGCATGAGCAGTATCAAAGGATACCGGCTGTTGCACAAACATGACCGATGGATTGCACTTGAAGCCAGCGAATCGCCATTTGCACCGATGTATTAGAACCATCACATTGACGGCACTGCAGAGAGATGATAGACCCCGTAGACTTATAAGCGCCATTTTTCACTTTGTTGTAATTTTCATCTTGTTTTATTTATAAAATTATAATCTATTTTTCTAAACTCATGTGGAGTCTTTTTGTGATGTTTTCAATGTGTTGCTGTTTAACATGTTGCACAAACACTTTACTCATTGCCCCTTAAGTTAAACCTGCCTGCTCCTTGCCAAGCTACCAGAGGATGAGCAAAGGTTAATTTATGGTGCATATCTGACTTAACCTGACTAGGATTGTTGTACCTGTATACCTTTTCTAACCAGCAACCCAATATATAACATTCTGGCATTGTGTTCTAGATCTTTTATTTGTAAGTTTAACAGTTCATCTGCCACAACACAATTGTAGGTTTCAATAGTCATAATTCCTTGTCACAATACAGTATGGTGGTTACTCGAAAGCACCTAGTAATAGGTAATTTGCTGTTTGGAACTGTGGCAGTGTTTGTTTCGTAAGCAATTACACTTTAACACACATACTGCCTTAGAACCTGTTCAAATACCTCAACTGTCCCTCGTGCAAAACCACGTGTCTCCACGAAACATGAGCATTGGGAAAGCTAATAGGGCTCACCTATGCACGAGTTATTGGCTTTGCCAATGTGTTTTAGGAATGTTGTATACCAATGTGACTTCTGTTCAGCACAGCTAAAAAATGTTGGCATGGAGGAGAGTGGTGTGGAGTGTTGTAAAATTCAATGGTGAAGAGTGGAGTAGAGTGAAGTGGCATAGAGTGTTGTGTATTGGAGTGGCATAGGGTGGTGTACAGTTGAGTGGCATAGAGTAGAGTGTACTGGTGTAGAGTGAATTGCATAAAGTGTTGCAGAGTATAGTGGCATAGAGTGCAGCTGCATAGAATTCAGTGGCGTACAATGCAGCGTAGTAAAATGCAGTGGCATAGATTAGAATGTTGCATAGTAGAGTGCATTCGTGTAGAGTGCAGTGGAGCAGAGTAGAGGGGTGTAGAGTAGAGTGGCATAGAGTGCAGTAGTGCCAAATAGTGTACAGTGGCATAGAGTGCAGTGGCGTAGATTGGTGTGTAGCAGTGGCATAAAGTGGAGTGGTGCATATTGCAGTGCTATAGACTGGAGTGATGCAGAGTAGTGTGCCATGGAGTGCAGTGGCGTAGAAAGCATTGGCACAGAATACAGTAGTGTAGGGTAGTGTGGTGTAGAGTTCAGTGGAGTAGAGTGTGGTGTAGCAGAGTAGAGTGTAGTAGAGTGCAGCAGTGTAGAGTGGCATAGAGTGCATTGGCATAGAGTGCAGTGGTTTACAGTAGAGGGGTGTTTAGTAGAATGGGGTAGAGTGCAGTGGTGTAGTGTGAAGTGGTGCAGAGTAGAGTGCAATGCATAGAGTGTCCCACACTGGCATGGCGTAGAGTGGAATAAAGTGGACTGGTGTAGAGTTTATTTGCGTAGAGTGTTACAGAGTAAGGTAGTGTCCAGTGTAGTGGTGTAGAGTGCTGTAGGATATAATTCATCAGCGTACAATGCAGCATTGTAGAATACAGTTGCATAGATTAGAGTGGTGCATAGTAGAGTTTATTGTAAGCCTGGGCGGGCAACTTCGCTACGCCTACGAAGTGGGCGTAGTGTTGCCTACTTCGCCCTTTGCAAAGTAGGTCGAAGCAGGCAACACTATGCCCACTCCTTGGGCGTAGCGAAATTGCCCGCCACCCACCTGCCTCCCGCCCTCCCGAACATACCTAATTTAATTAAATGGGCAGAAATAAATAAATAAAATACACTTACCTTGTCCGCGGCGTCCCGGGGCTCCCTCTGCTCGTTCACGGCGCCGTCTGCTAACTAATGCTCATGCGCGGGCGGCCGCGCATGCGCATTGGTTAGTAGACGGCGGCGTGAACGAGCAGAGGGAATCAGAAGCACATGTAGCTGCAGAGTGTATATTGTACATAGGGCCTGATTTAGTGTTTGGTAGTGAGGGTACTCCATCACAAATGTGATAGTGTACTCTGTATATTCTCCTGCCTCATTTATAGACAAGCGGAACACAATTTTCCTGATGACAGAGCCTGGTTGGCTCTGTCAACAGAAAACTTTCATTGACATCCCAAAAGTGTATGTATGGGCTATCAGACACCATCGGATCTAATAGGGTGGATAGTGTGATGTCCTTTTTTCTGCTCCTGACTGCCAAGTAAAACCTGGCAGTAAGGGACACAAAAAAAATGTACCCCCACACAGAGTGAAGGATTCATTTGGTTTTATTTCTGTTTCAGAGCAAACTCCTGCTTTGGGAGTTTGTTGTTTCAGGAAAACAAAAAAAGTTTAACATTTTGGTAGATGGCCGGCAAAACCAATGGCAGCCATCCACCAGCCTTTTGGTACCTTGAAGGGACAGTTTCTTTCAAGGTACAGAGATGACCACTTGGCTGGCGGTCTTCTCTAAATTTGATGGATGGAATCCCATCAAGATGACAGAGGTAATGTCCCCCGTCATTCCTATGGGCACTATTACCTCCATCAAAGTCTAAATAAGACCTAATAACATTTTAAATAGTTCAGTTCAGGAGACTATATAAAAAATGCTGTTTGTTTACTCGCTTCATGACTTGAACACTTGAGACAAATCCATATACCAAGTCCAGGAGAGTGTTGCACTCAGTGATGTGTGCTTTTGCAAATTCCTTTTTCCCCCATGTTCTCCATTTGGCTTCTAAGTCTGATCAGAGTATGAGGTTGCTGAGGCATATAGGCATCAAATGCCCAAGAGATAGTTGTTACAGCACAACCATGAGGGCCATACATAATCTCAGTACCTAGGTGCAGTAGACAGCACAGGTAGTGAGCAATCCAAACAAGGTTCCTCTATCCAAATAAGTAATAACTAACGCTTGTAACCCATCACTATCCTGAGGGCACTAAGGACACTCCAGGGAGAGGTCCAATGATTGCAGGGAAAGTCTGTGAGTCATTGAGTTTCAAGAAGAGCAACAAGAGGAAAACATATGGTGAGATATTGTGAACATCTAGCTTGAAGAAAATCTGAACAAAGTCAGTTTGTTTCAATTAATTACAACCATAAACATTTACAGATCAATGCACTATTAGAATTTCAAAGCAATAAAAAAGACCAAAGAGCAGCAGCATAGGCCAGGACCTTTTAGGGGCAGAAATATAGCATGGAGGCCGGTGTGGAGTCAAACGAAAAGCATGGGACAATTTCCTGCTGCTTAATGATCCTTTTAAGCATGATTAAGGATTGTAAGGGACCGGTGCTCGCAGCTCGATTAGGTGTATCACTGAATACCGAGTGGCCGCTAATCCTTCAGCGGTCCGCAACCTGTTTGCTTTACCTTGAATTTTATGAAGGATCCAATCCATTGGGGGGCGTCGTCCTTCGGGCAGAAGAGTAATGCATGACGGCATAATCTAATGCCATGTTGGTTGAAAATATTCCACATCAAAGACTTGCCTTCAGTTAGTAGCAAAGGGCATTTCAATAGGATGTGAGCCAAACTTTCTTCATGTTGATGGCAAAGTATCTGTTTAGTTGACAAAGAACTCCTAGGAAGCCATTTAGGCAGGCACTCAATCATTGAAAACAGGCTGAAGCGTCGATTGAGCAACTTGATTTTATAAAAGCATTTGAGTTGTAGGTTTCTAAATCGCATTTGTAGAACTTTAATAGTAATACTGTAGTGAATTAAAGTGTTACAAAATGTAGTTTGTGAAGAGGTCGCACTGTATTTCAGACTAAATTAACTTAATACGCCTGTAAAATTTGAAGCGTTTAAGTAATTTTGTTGAACATTTCTAAATCTGAAAACAAATTTCAAATATCTACATCTATTGAATATAAGTTTTAATTTCAGATACTTTATTCTGCCTTAGGTGCTCTGCTTTGGGAATACTGCCATTACGTTATGCAAATGGTGGGCCCATTGGACATGTTCTTTTCACTTTTACATGTCCTGGTAGTAAAAACTCGTAAATATGTTTATCGCTAGAGCAAGGGCTGCCTCTCCTATAGAAAAACATAGAGTTAACCTATTACATTTCATAATGATACATTTCAATTAGGAGCAGATAGGTATGTCAAGTTTATTGACTAAAGAATTGTTATTCAAAACCCTATTGTGTTGGAACTGGCACAATCTGATTGGCTTGGACCAGGCCCGAGCCAAGCGAACCTACCACTCTTATCCGGGGTGGGTGATTATACTCACTGTATAAACTGCACAGAACCTTGGGTAGCTTGGCACTGAGTAGTCAAGCTCATCATACAGGCAATGTGTAAAGTATGGCAAAGTTCTCTCACACAATGAATAGACTGAGTGTCACACAAGAGATTTCAAACATAGTGTATTTAAATAAAGTTTGTATTCAACACACAAGTTAAGTAACACAACATGAACATCATGTACTTCTGAGCAAAATTCACATTTGGAAATATCACTAGCAGTAGTAGGCCAAACCGTGTTAAAATGTCATCATTAATATGCACACTTGGGTAAGATGCTACGTTACCCCCAGCACACTTATGTGGTGTGAAACGTTGTCAGCACGCGGCCAACCCTGGCAATTATTCAAATTCAATTTTACACAGCTATAGGGTGGACCCCAGATCACAATAATACTTTTAAACACCACCGTGGGCCAAGGAAGCATGGCTAAGAAAACAATGTCAAACGTAGTATGCTTTTGGCAAAGGAATCAATGTGCAAATCAACACCGCTGTGCAGTGTAATCGCACACACACAGCACCATAATGCGGTGCAACTGATATCCGTCAGGTCTGTTGATAATGCACATGCATCCCTTGTGATCCAAGCCCTCCTCCACCAATCAGCTAACCCAGACTACCCTACACCCATGAGCTAGAGATTAAGAAAACTTCCCCCTGATAATAGGCCGATCGTGGCCAGAGTCACAGTCTCAGCACTGAAGGGGTGGGGTAAGTATCAGAGTTAATTAGGCGGCAGTAGACAAATGGGGGTTTGGCCACTACTCAGGAAGTTCACCCACGGTCTGAGAAGCGGGCTGAGGGCGATAGTCGTTCAATCAAAGGGTTCCACACTGTACCTTCTGACACCAGCCAAGTTCTGCAAATCATAGAGGGGGCACGCAGGGCCCGATTCACAGAACAAACTTAAGACAAAATCCTAAACTTACTATTTTTGGTATTCACAGAAGGCATTTAGTAGTAGTAAAGTTAGGATTTTGTCTTAAGTCTGTCTTAAGTCTGTCCTAAGTTTGTCTTAAGTTTGTCTTAAGACTGTCTTAAGACTGTCTAAAACTGTCTTAAGTCTGTCCAAATATTGTCCTAAGTTTGTCCTAAGTTTGTCTTAAGTTTGTCTTGAGTTTGTTTTAAGACTGTCTTAAGTCTGTCTTAAGCCAAACTTAAGACAAAATCCTAACTTTACTACTACTAAATGCCTTCTGTGAATATCAAAATTAGTAGAACCGACTTAAGACAGACTTAAGACAGACTTAAGACAGATTTAGGACAGACTTAAGACAGACTTAAGACAAATTTAAGACAAAATCCTAACTTTACTACTACTAAATGCCTTCTGTGAATACAAAAAGTAGTAAGTTTAGGATTTTGTCTTTAGTTAGTTCTGTGAATCGGGCCCGCCGTCTCTTGACCCGCTTCCTATCACTCTAGGAAGCGTTCCTTGGCCAAGTCAATTACTCTCACCACCCAGGCCTGATCCTGGTAATACTACCTGGTAACACAAAGTCGTCGGACTGGGTGAGGAGATGGTAGTTGGTCCGTCGCACTGAGAACACAAAAGGAACAACCAATGAATGGGGGAGGAAGCAGGGTATCTTCTCAGAAGAAAGAGGCACCCTGTCAGACACACGTCGATCAAAGTAGTAGGCAGGCAATCCAGGCATAACAGAACACAAATCCGCTCCTCTGCACCTCCCTGGAAATGAAGCACATTGTCTGGTGCTTGTTGATACAAGTCGCATAAATTAGTTCCGGTCGCACACAATGAAGAGTCAGAACTCAATACCTCCCTGGAAATGAGGCACATCATCTGATGCATGTTGATTTGATTCGCACCGGACAATTTCAGTCACACATAACGAAAAGTTGGAAATTCTGTCCCCCTTTGGATACAAGGCACAACGTTTGGTGCTTATTGATATGGATCACACCAGACCATTCCCCTCACACACAACGAAGAGTTTCAAATGTCGTACCTTCTTGGGAATGAGGCACAACATGTTGTGGGTGTTGATACGGGTCACACCAGACACTTCCGGTTACACACATAGAGTCACGTTCAGCAGTGTTGCATGAGGTGAATGAGGCACTACTCACCTCCAAGGGTCGCAACCTGTAAATTGGATACCCACACCATGAGCATGCAGTTAATGTGTTGCACTAGACTAGTGTTGCACGATCGAGGAAGCGGGCCACGCAGAGTCCCATAACTGGTGAATCCGCTCACTAGCAAGATGCTAATGCGTGTTGAAGCCCCACAATGTAGGGGCCACACTTCTTAGATCGGGCAGTACATTTGGGGCTCTGCACAAGGCTATCCGGTATCTAAGCACAATACTGAGTTTTATGCTGATGCCGTGCTACCAGCTAGGATGCAGCAGTCAATGTGGGCACTTTAGAGGGCAGCGCTCTCCAGGTGTGACAAGTAGATGGTGTTGGTCGCACATGGGAGGTCTATGATGTCCCTGAGACCTCCATAAGAGAATGAGGGCAAGCCAACATGCCCTTGGAGAGCACACTTCAGGGTGATACACAGCAGCAGGTGGTCAGCCCAGGCCAGCCACTATTCAGGAAGGGTGCACGGTCCCTTCCAATGGCAGTAATCCTCCTTGTACACAACAGATTCCTCTGGCAGTGTGCCCCACTGCCACATCCCCACAAGTGTATCTCCACCCTGCTGAAGTATGTCACCAATAGCTATACCATAGTGTACCTTTGAAGTTGGGGGTGGTTCAGAGGGTTTCCCTTTGTACCACAGATGTCTCCCCTAAATTTCACTCCTGTCTGCCATGGGGCCATGGAATGCAGATCTTAATCTTTAGTGGGCCATGATCTGGCTTCCCAGAGGGCAAGTGTCAAAACCTCCCCTTCTAATCTATCCAACCAGACCCTCAAATAGCAGAGGTCTGTCGTTCCAGTTGCATGCACAATGTTTATAGCTGTCTCTGGGGAATGCATAGATTTGCTCCCCCAGTCTCCAATGTGGACTGGAGTCAAACTAAAAGGCACAAAAAGAGTTTTAGAGCAGACAAATACCTACTTTTTAGAAGTGGAATTTCTAAGCTATTAATGGCAAATCCCTCTTTATCACAGGAAACAGTTTGTCATTGTGAATCCAATGATAGGAAATATTATTGAGTTGCTCGACTCTAAGCCACTATTGCAGCTTGAAGTCCTTTCAACCATTCCCTCATGTTAACCCATGGGAAGAGCAAATCTCATTGGCAGTGAAAACACACATGGTATTCTTCACTAGCTAGGCAGGGGACTCACATGTTTACGTGCACTGTCTTTCACCTACCACTTGCCTCACCCTATAAGACTTACCGCACTCATGCCCTAGTGCAAATTAAAGGTTACCTTAGGATTGACCAACTTAAGCATAAGTGCAATTAGGCACACACAGGCATGCAATGGCAAGCTTGACACATGTTTAAAAACCTCAAAGGGGTAAGTGCGCACCCTAAGGCCTGCAACAGCAGGCTTGAGGCATGTTTAAAAACATCAGGTAAGCACCACTTCCTAAGGTGTGTAGGAAGAGCGCACAAACTTTCACACTACATTCACAATGGGAAAGTGTCCAGAGCCCTCAGGTCACATGCAGAGAATCAGCAAAACCCCTGTAGTGTCCCATGGGAAGAACTGACCTCCTAGGTAGGGAAAGCCCACTACATATGTACCTGCCTTTCCTTTCATCTACCACTTGCTTAACCAATCAAGGCTTACTCTAGGGGTGCTCTAGTAGTAGTGGAAAGCCCACACCGGGTTGGCTAATGAGTTAGAAATGCCAACCTGGGCATAGACACAATTGTGCACCCACAGACCTGCAATGGCAGGCTTGAAAAATGTTTGAAAGGCTATCCTGGTGGGTGGCACAATCAGTGGTGCATCCCACCATTAGACAGCGCAGTATCTGCCCTGGATATGCAGTGTACCTTTCTATAATGCAATCACAGGTACAAAACCTAAACCATTCAAATTAGCACCATTTCCTAGCATGGGTAGGAAGGACATGCGTGCTTTCAAACTGCATTACAGTGGGAAAGCGCCAAGAGTTCTAAGGCCATAAAAAGAAAATCATCAAAAACCAGGAGGTAAAAAAAGCATATTGTTTTATGACAATTCTCTAAGAAGGACCATGACCAACACCTCTTTAAAAGAAAAATCAGATCTTAAGTTGCAATTCTGAAAATGTCACTTTTAGAAAGTTGGCATTTTTTTGTCTTGTCTTCCCTGTTATGTTATGTAATGTTATATGCAATTTTTAAAGCACTCGTATGCCTGTGAGCTTCATGGCGCTGTCGGGAGGAAGAGATGATACATGTTGCTGTGAAAACTACTATAAATAGGCTTGCTCAAACAGCCAGGTCTTCAAGGCATGTCTAAACGTGAGCAGATCTTTACTATGTCTGAGTGGTAGAGGTAACGAATTCCAAAGGGTGGCAGCGAGGTGATGAAAGCAGCTGCCCCCTTGTCGTTTCCTTTTGAATCGAGACACCACCACTAGTGTTTTCTGAGCAGATCGGAGGTGTCGTGTGGGGACATATTTTGTCACTAGGTTTTTAATAAAAATTGGTCCACAGTTGTTTAAGGCTCTGAAGGTTATACAGCAGGTTTTAAAAGCTATTCTCTGGGCCACAGCTAACCAGTGTAGCTCCTTCATGCCTGATTTAATTGAGTGCCTCTTGGGTTGTTTAGTTATGAGTCTGGCTGCTTGGTTCTGGGCCAATTGGAGTCATCTCAAGAGTCCCAATGGTAAGCCTAAATAAATGCTGTTTGAAAAATCTAGACGGGACAGCACCAGGGCTATAGTGACTTGAATGAGGGCAGAATGTGTGAGAAACTGAGCAATTTTTTTTATTTTACGGAGCTGAAAAAAACTTGCTGACACCACTGCGCCTACCTGAGAGTGCAGCGACAGATCTGATCTTAAAGTGACCCCCAAGCTTTTTACTGAGGCGGAGCTGACAGGAGGAGTTCCCATATCGGTGGGCCAGAAATAGGGGCCCCAGCTGGATATGCTTTTCCCAGGCAAGAGTAGTTCCGTCTTGCCCGGGTTCAGCTTAAGGTGGTTATCATTCATCCAGCCTTGGATATGCCTCATGGTCTTCTGAAATTCAGTCACTGCATCAGGTGTATTGAGAGTGAATACCAGTTGTAAGTCATCAGCGTAATTGTACGCTGTGACCTTGAATTTTTTGAGAGAAAATAAAGGGGGACGGAGATACAAGTTAATGTTATACACACCAAGCACAGGGGTTTGAGGCTATACGATATTGCACCTATCCACTAGTATCACAATTGTATCTGCAAATTTTAGGTGCTAAGGACAGGAGATTCAAAACCCCTAAATCTCCCTAAGACTAAAAAGTCTCAAACAAACATAATTTTTCACAATATCCAGCACTCTTTAACAATGTAAGAACGATCTATTTCTGTACAGTGTAAAAACAAAAAACTTTTCTTTTTGATGCACAATATAGAATCACAATATTTCATTTAGACAGTACTGATAAAATATGAGTCTTCAGTGGATGAATGATAAGTTCTTTATTTGATTCAAAAAGCATGGATTCTGTCTTCATAAAAACAATGTTGTAGCCGGTGCCTAAGCGTTTCGTCCAAAAGGACTTCTTCAGGGCAGGTAAGTCAATTTCTGGATAAAGTAGGCCGCTGTGGTTACGACGCCACGAAGCCAGTGATTTGTCAACACACAACATGTTGGATCTATAAGAATCCGGCACATCAGAGACCAGTGTCCAAGACATTGTGAGATACATATCACAGACACGTGACCCCCAGTAAAAAGACGCTATTTGACAAATCACAAGATATTCCCTACAAAGGTTGTGAAAGTATATTGAGGAAGTGAATCACAAATAATCCTTCATGAAGAAGAAACAGATAGAGAGACGTGAGGAGAAAAGCATTGGTGCATGAATTTGTACGAACACCATTACAAGAGGACACATTGTGAATCCCTGCTCCTCATCGGCTTCCTTAGAGAGCGCAGAATATTCAGCCAATGCCTGCTTGGGACACCTATGAACAGCCATACTGTATCATGTGGTACTGTTGATGTATTTTATCGTGTCCGAATGCTGCGGAGGTTCTGACTAACAGCTTGGGCGGTCGCATCCAAATTTGTCGGATGGCACCTCCGACTAGTGGTCGGTTTCCATTCCGACATGATGCCGGTCAGACGTTCGTCCGACTAACATCCTAATTATGGTCGTAGTATTATTCAGTGTGTATCTTTTACTGGAAGGGTGAGGAACGCTGCAAGGCCTGTGTCGGAAGAGTTTTGGTGTGATGAGTGATTGACAGAACCTCTTCATGTTCTGTTGATACTAACACGTTGCTTCACTTATGTGTGAAATATAGCAAAAGCGAGTGAGCAACTTTGGCACACGAGTTATTTTGCATGAACTTTACACAGAACAAGTCGAAAGCATTGAGCGGAGATAGCCTCTCGGTTTCCGACTAGTTCTGTCTAAAGTCCATGCATTAACTCTGAGAAATTCTGAGATATATCTTTGAATTAAAGACACCACAGGCACAAAACCCAGATGCTGGGGTCTGCACAGATCTATCGAACGGCATATGTGACAGGTCGTCTATATGAAAAAGCCAAAGTGTAGTGGAAAATCTCAAATATTCTTCACAATTTTGTTAACACCCCTCTGAATGAATCACGGACTGTTCGCTTTCCAGACAGCCCACTCATCATACCTCAATGCTCGTTTAATGGCAGCGGTGGCACACTGTATTTTAGAAGAGAAAGGTAACACTTTCTCCGTGACTCAGGTCTTAATAAAGGGGCACCCGGCTCGAGCACTGCTATTTCCCTCCATGTCTCTGTGCTGTCAATGTGAGCGTGCACACTGCAAAACAGCCCTGAACCCTGCAATAAATGGAGCAGTATTTCATAATTATATTACATGTCATTTGCTGCTAAATAGCACATCTGTGCAAATTAGCAACACAAGGCGGGTTGTCTGCCTGGCCCTTTGAAGAATGATAATAGTCATGAAGCTGAAAGAGCCTAGGTACATGAAATGAATTCAATTCACAATAACAAATATATTTTTCAATTCAAACCTCATTCCACTGTCTCTTAAATGGACATTAGTTTCGCTCAGTGTGACATCTTTGTGCATGTGGTTGAAGAGGGGATAAACAGAGCCACTGTGTCAACCACAGTTCAGTTTCTGGGGTAATCCAACCTGCATTCCCATCAAGCTGGCCAGATGCCATTTGCATGAAACACTCGATGCAATGAGACACCAGTATTGTTAGGAGCCATATGACCTCAAAGCAATAGTTTTCGAATACTGATTTCATACCAGCTGTAGACATTTTTTAGTAGATGAAGCTCTATCAAAGTTCTTAGAACAAAGCACATAGAGACGCTTTCCGTAAAATGAAGGTTGATGAGACGGGTGAGCAATTATTTTTACTCATTTAATGTGCTAGACATTCAACAGAAAGCTAATCTTCCACAGCACTTTCCAAACTAATGAAGGCACATATAGGTGTTCCAGGCTGATTACTGCAGAGAGCAAGGGGTGTTCTATGGGAGTCTTTTTTTAAGTTCAAGAAAATTTTATTTGATATCAAAAAGAAATAAGCACGGTGTCAATACAAAGTACAGTGGAAATGTAAAACATTTGAGAATTATAACAAATAAAACAAGCATACAATTGTAAATAGTATCAGAGGAAAAAAACGGTATTAAGATGAAAAAAGGGAAAAGCGTTTGAACAATCATCATAGGAGGTAGAAAATACCTAAAAGAAACAGAAAATAAAATAAGAAATAATGCAATGAGGAAAAGAGAAATGGAATGCAATGAGCATTTAAGGGGGTTTAAGGACTTCTTGTTGTGAGGGCAGTGGATGAAACGAACGTTTAGCACATGTGTCCAGGTAAAGCGTGATAGGGAGCCATAAGTCTAAACGCTTTGCAGCCATGTGAGCCGGAAAAACAAAAGCAGTATCAAGTCTGTGATTATGGCAGACATTAAATCACCACGCCTTAAAGGAGATATTGGTGAAGTCCTTCCAATTTACCGTTATCTGCTGAAATGCAGCTGCCAGTAGCAAGTCAATAATCTGAGGCTTTAAATCAACATTGTCCCAACAGGGGGATAGACTACCTAAGAAAATGTTTGTATAAGAAAAAGGGATGCTGGTGTGGAAGATCAAGTTAATTTGAGCCCAGGCCTGCAGCCAAAAAGCATGAACAGATGTACACAAAAACAGCATATGAAACAAAGTAGCTTGTGGAGAGGGACAAGACCAGCATGTGTGAGAGGTGTTGGGGAAATGCTTATGGAGGTCAAATGGTGCGTAGAGAAGTCTATTATAAATAAAAAAAACAGGGACTGCGTTAAGGTTGCCGCTCTTGAAGATTTACGTATCTTGACCCAAATTTTATCCCATAGTGAGATTGGCCAGGACGTGGAAAGGTCACGTTCCCAACATTCTTCTACTTTGGATTTGGGCCTAGGAGAGTCAGTAGTAAGAAGGTATTTGTAAATGGAAGAGGCTTTTGGAACCTTATGCAAAAATTAGTGAAGTGAGGAAGTAGGAGTAGGAGAGGCAGGGGACGGCTGTAATTGAGAGAGTTGTTTGTAGGTCGTTAGTGCGGCCTCTCTAAGTAAGTGATAGTTACGAATGAAAGATGTGGGTAAGTCATAGAGAGAACAAAGAGCAGCGAAAGACAGAAAAGAAGATGAAGAAAAGAGTTGAGAAACCCTTATCAGCCCCCTTTGATGCCATGTTTTCCAGAAGAAGGATTTATTACGAATAAGTAGGGCGGTGTTATGCCAGATGGTAGAGGAAAGGAAATCAGCAATGGTCTTGGGAGGTGAAAGGGATGAGGATAGGAGAAGTTTAGTAGTAAATTTGTGGATGGGGGTGGAGATGGAAGGGGGTTTACGGGAAAAGGAAAGATATTCAGCATAGGAGAATGGAGAAAGAAGAAGACGCTCAAATTTAGCCCATAGAGGACAAGGGGTACAGGGATCTTGCAGCCAAAAAGAAGCTTGTCGTAGTAAGAACGCTTTATGGTAGGCAGGGAAGTTGGGAAAGTTAACTCCACCCTCCGTCTTAGGATGAGTAAGTCGGGCAAGGGACATTCGGGGCTTTTTCTTGTTCCAAAGAAAGGACATGAGAATGGAGTTGATTTTTTAAAAAAATTTAGAAGGAATGGATACAGGAATATTGGAGATAGTATAAAGGACTATGGGAGACAACATCATTTTAATAGTGTCAAGGCGACCCCACCAGGACAGGTAAAGAGGATGCCATTTGGACGTCAAGTCCACTAATTTTTGGGTGCATTTGCATAGACAGAGGGAAACAGTATCTGAGATGGTAGGAGTAATATGCAAACCAAGGTATTTGATATGGGAAGACTTCCACGTGAAGTTGGAGGCAGTAAAGTCGGGTTTAAATGTAAATTTCGTTAAAGGTAGGATCTCACATTTATCATTATTGAGTTTATAGCCAGATATTCGGGAGTATTCATGCACTTCAGCAAGGAAGGCGGGAATGGAATCAGTGGGGTTAGAAATAAAAAGAAGGATATCATCCGCATATGCAGCAAGCTTAATTTGAGAGTCTGATAAATGAAATCCTTGGATGATAGGGTTTTGACGAAGTCTAGACAAAAAGGGTTCTAAGGCTAAATTAAAAAGAAAAGGAGATAAGGGACACCCTTGACGTACCCCTCTTCCCAAATCAAAAAAGGAGGAGACCAGTCCATTGGCACAGACAGCTGCACGCGGATTGGAGTAAAGTAATGAGATCAAAGAAATAAATTTGGGACCAAAACCGAACCAATGGAGGGTGTGAAAAAGATAGGTCCACTCAACTCTGTGAAATGCCTTTTCAGCATCAAGGGCAATGGCTGCAAGGGAATGGGACAGGTGACGGGATTTAGATAAGACATTAAAAAGCAATCTAGTATTATCAGTGATAAAGCGACCCTTGACAAAGCCTGACTGTTCTTCCCCCAAAAGATCCGGAAGAAGAAGGTCTAGACGTGCTGCAAGAGATTTCGCAAATATTTTATAATCAATGTTAACCAAGGAGATTGGCCTATAATTTTTGCAGTACTGGACATCCTTTCCTTCCTTGGGTATGAGGCAGATATGTGCGTCTGAGAAAGAGCCAGAAGAAGAGCCCAAAGTGAGGAAACCGTCAATGAGGGAGTGGAGTTTAGGGATGAGAAGTTTGGAGAAATGAAGAAAGAATTCAACAGTAAAGCCATCTGGCCCAGGAGCTTTATCTTTACGGAGGTTTTGAAGTGCTGTGAGTAGATCTTGTTGAGAAATATCAAACTCTAAGTGAGAGAGGTCAAGTGGGAAGTGAGCTGGTTTTTGGATGCTAGAAAAGAAGCGGTCTAAAGAATGAGAGGAGGGTTGGGTTTCGGAAGAGTATAAGGTATTGTAAAAGGCAGAAAATTCATCAAGAATATCTGTGTCTTTATGTTTGAGTTTAGAATGTGTGTCATAAATTGATTCAATATTTAATTTATTATGCTTTACCTTCAAATAGTTAGCAAGAATCTTTCCAGCCTTATTTTTACCCCCGTAAAACTTTGCGCTTGATTTTAATAAATATAAAGATGCATCATCTGTGGATTGTTTGTTAAATTTCACTTTGGCATTAATCAGGGCTGTTAAGCTATCCTGCGAACGAGAAGTAATGTAAGAATGCTCCAATTTCTTAATGTCCAGAAGAAGGGTAGCCGTAAAGTTACGAGCAGCCCTCCGTTTTTTTGCTATAAAGCTAATAATGAAATCCCTTGCTGCAGCTTTAAAGGCATCCCAGATGGTGTGCTTGGGAATGAAGGGAGTATCATTAATTAGAAAAAATTCATCAGAGAATTCAATGAAAGATGCAGTGAATTTAGGATCTAGGAGAAGGGAATTATTAAAGCGCCATCGCTTGGGTCCAACTGATTTAGGGAGAATGTCAAGTTGAACTAAAGTGAGGGCACGATCTGACAGTAGTATAGGACCAATTTCTGCATGTGTAAGGGTTTGGGCAATGTTATGGGTAACAAAAACGTAATCAATTCGGGACTGAGAATGGTGACAGGGAGAGTAAAAAGTGAATTCCCGTAGTTCAGGATTACATAATCGCCAGGCATCGGTAAGTTTATGTTGAGAGATAACTTGAGAGAAAAGTTTATGCGACTTATTGGGAACGAAATGAGCTTTGGAATTTCTATCCAAAAAAGGGTCAAGGGGATGGTTACAATCTCCCGCTAAGATAAAGTTATCATCAATAAATCTGGTAACGTGATGTGAGAAAGTATACCAGAAAGTGGCATCACCAGCAGTGGGGGCATAGACATTTAGGAGGGAAATTGGAACATTCTTAATGGAAAGTTTAACATATGTCCAGCAACCAGCATCATCTGATTCTTGATTAAGCAAAGTGTGAGAGAGATTTTTGTGGCATAAGATGGCTACTCCATTGCGCTTGCCATCCCCTGGAAAAAAAATAAACATCACCCACCCAACTTCTCTTCAACTTGACGGACTCTTCAGCAGATAAATGGGTTTCTTGCAGAAAAGCAACATCAACATTTAAGCGTGCAAGATGTGACAAAATTCTCTGTCGCTTGATAGGAGAATTGACGCCCTTAACATTCCATGTGACAATTTTTAGCGACATATCATGAAAATGAAATATATATTATCTATAAAAAAAGAAGAGTAAGAAGTGCCCAAAATAATAAGATGAATAAACAGGAGAAGAAAGCCAAAAAGAGATGAGGCAACGTGAAGTTGAAAAATAGTAGAGAAGAAACACAGGTAAGTAAGCAGAAGAAATGCTAGGAAAACGAAAAGAAAAAACAAGGAAAGAGAATACAAAGAAAGGAGAAGAAAAGACGAAAGGAGAGAAGTAAGTAGAAGAAGGAGCAAAGTCAGGAGCAAATGAGGAACCATAATAAAAGAATGAAAAAATAGGAGAAAAATGAAAAAAGAGAGAGAAAAATGGAAAAGGGGAGCAAATGTGGAGAGTGAGAAAATTGTGGTGAAAGTCAAATGAGCGGATAAAAAAGGTAGAAGACCCCAAATGCGGAGACGAGAAACATGAAAAAGGTAAGGACAAAGAAGTGAGTGAAAAAGAGAAAGAGGAGACACCTTTGAACGGAGAAGAACTAGAAGAAAAAAAAGGATCAAAGGCGAAAAGGGTATAACGGCAAACAAGGGAAGAAGGGAAAACATACTTACGAAGGGTGAAATTGAGGTAGGGCGATCAAGGAGAAGGGAAGACTAGAAGAAGAACTGAGGGGGGAGCGCCCACTGGGGGAGGCGGTCCAACCAATGTAAACGAACCGTCAGACCGAGGGAAATACATACTGTAATCAACAAAACCTGTGAAAGAGAACAAAAGACAAAATAATTGAGGAGAGGAAAACATCAGAAGGGGTATAGATATAAGCGAAATACCAAAGTAAACGGAAAAGAGGCGAACATAATATGGAGCTAGAAAGGAACAAATATAAAGGAAGAGAGTTCAGAAAGGGAAAGGGTAGAGACAACATGGTAAGAACAAATATAAATATAGTCAACAGGAACTATGCAAACTAGTGGAAGAACCACAAAGAGTGAGTCATGAAAGTCATGTAGGGAAGGCCGACGAAGATCCGGAGAGGTCCATTTCAGATGTTTGGCAGGAATTAAGGAAGCTTCAAAGGCGAACAGGATCCTCGTAGGTCGTCGTTTTGTTGTTGTGAGTGACTCTAAAAAGGCAAGGGTGGAAAAGGCCGTATCTGGCGCCAATAGATCGAAGCTCCGGTCGCATATCCAAAAAGGCTTTACGACGACTGGCTGTGGCTTTAGCGTAATCTTCCGCAAAGAAGAGGGTAGAACCTGACCATGTGAGACTAGGAGAGGCTTGGGCCGCTGACAAAACTTTAAGTATTTACAACAAGGGGTGGTGAGGGACAGAGTCTCTGAATTAAACAGAATACTCTCACCCAGTCAAGAGATCAGGGCTAGATCCAACACCGTTTTTTAGCTCACTGCACCATCCCAGTTTCAGAACCTGGCTGTATGCAAATTAGTCTGTTCCTGTCCCAGTGCATGATGGGAACAGGGCAAACCAAACTACAAAAGCCAATTCTTACACTGGGAAGGAAACAAGCTACCGGGGACCGGTTTCTGGCATTTCAGCCTCTTCGGCCCGGCTTGCTTGAATCCTGATGGTGCAATGAGCAAGGGACTCACATCTGAGTATACCCTTCCACGCTTAGGGTGGACAAAAATATTTACAACAAGGGGTGGTGAGGGACAGAGTCTCTGAATTAAACAGAATACTCTCACCCAGTCAAGAGATCAGGGCTAGATCCAACACCGTTTTTTAGCTCACTGCACCATCCCAGTTTCAGAACCTGGCTGTATGCAAATTAGTCTGTTCCTGTCCCAGTGCATGATGGGAACAGGGCAAACCAAACTACAAAAGCCAATTCTTACACTGGGAAGGAAACAAGCTACCGGGGACCGGTTTCTGGCATTTCAGCCTCTTCGGCCCGGCTTGCTTGAATCCTGATGGTGCAATGAGCAAGGGACTCACATCTGAGTATACCCTTCCACGCTTAGGGTGGACAAAAATATTTACAACAAGGGGTGGTGAGGGACAGAGTCTCTGAATTAAACAGAATACTCTCACCCAGTCAAGAGATCAGGGCTAGATCCAACACCGTTTTTTAGCTCACTGCACCATCCCAGTTTCAGAACCTGGCTGTATGCAAATTAGTCTGTTCCTGTCCCAGTGCATGATGGGAACAGGGCAAACCAAACTACAAAAGCCAATTCTTACACTGGGAAGGAAACAAGCTACCGGGGACCGGTTTCTGGCATTTCAGCCTCTTCGGCCCGGCTTGCTTGAATCCTGATGGTGCAATGAGCAAGGGACTCACATCTGAGTATACCCTTCCACGCTTAGGGTGGACAAAAATATTTACAACAAGGGGTGGTGAGGGACAGAGTCTCTGAATTAAACAGAATACTCTCACCCAGTCAAGAGATCAGGGCTAGATCCAACACCGTTTTTTAGCTCACTGCACCATCCCAGTTTCAGAACCTGGCTGTATGCAAATTAGTCTGTTCCTGTCCCAGTGCATGATGGGAACAGGGCAAACCAAACTACAAAAGCCAATTCTTACACTGGGAAGGAAACAAGCTACCGGGGACCGGTTTCTGGCATTTCAGCCTCTTCGGCCCGGCTTGCTTGAATCCTGATGGTGCAATGAGCAAGGGACTCACATCTGAGTATACCCTTCCACGCTTAGGGTGGACAAAAATATTTACAACAACTCAGACATGAGTCCCTTTCTCACTGCTCCATCAGGATTCAAGCAAGCCGGGCCGAAGAAGGCTGAAATGCCAGAAACCGGTCCCCGGTAGCTTGTCTCCTTTCTGGTGAAGAATTGGCTTGGTAGTTTAGTCTGCCCTGTTCCCATGATGCACTGGGCCAGGGACAGACTGATTTGCATATAGCCAGGGTCTGAGCTGGGATGGGGCAGTGAGATAAATAACGGTGATGGATCAAGCCCTGATCTTTGGACTGGGTAAGAGTGGTCTGTTTAACTCAGACACTCTGTTCATCACCACCCCCTTTTTGTAAATCGTTTTTGGCCACTATAGGTGTGGCAGGGTATACTCAGACATGAGTCCCTTTCTCACTGCTCCATCAGGATTCAAGCAAGCCGGGCCGAAGAAGGCTGAAATGCCAGAAACCGGTCCCCGGTAGCTTGTCTCCTTTCTGGTGAAGAATTGGCTTGGTAGTTTAGTCTGCCCTGTTCCCATGATGCACTGGGCCAGGGACAGACTGATTTGCATATAGCCAGGGTCTGAGCTGGGATGGGGCAGTGAGATAAATAACGGTGATGGATCAAGCCCTGATCTTTGGACTGGGTAAGAGTGGTCTGTTTAACTCAGACACTCTGTTCATCACCACCCCCTTTTTGTAAATCGTTTTTGGCCACTATAGGTGTGGCAGGGTATACTCAGACATGAGTCCCTTTCTCACTGCTCCATCAGGATTCAAGCAAGCCGGGCCGAAGAAGGCTGAAATGCCAGAAACCGGTCCCCGGTAGCTTGTCTCCTTTCTGGTGAAGAATTGGCTTGGTAGTTTAGTCTGCCCTGTTCCCATGATGCACTGGGCCAGGGACAGACTGATTTGCATATAGCCAGGGTCTGAGCTGGGATGGGGCAGTGAGATAAATAACGGTGATGGATCAAGCCCTGATCTTTGGACTGGGTAAGAGTGGTCTGTTTAACTCAGACACTCTGTTCATCACCACCCCCTTTTTGTAAATCGTTTTTGGCCACTATAGGTGTGGCAGGGTATACTCAGACATGAGTCCCTTTCTCACTGCTCCATCAGGATTCAAGCAAGCCGGGCCGAAGAAGGCTGAAATGCCAGAAACCGGTCCCCGGTAGCTTGTCTCCTTTCTGGTGAAGAATTGGCTTGGTAGTTTAGTCTGCCCTGTTCCCATGATGCACTGGGCCAGGGACAGACTGATTTGCATATAGCCAGGGTCTGAGCTGGGATGGGGCAGTGAGATAAATAACGGTGATGGATCAAGCCCTGATCTTTGGACTGGGTAAGAGTGGTCTGTTTAACTCAGACACTCTGTTCATCACCACCCCCTTTTTGTAAATCGTTTTTGGCCACTATAGGTGTGGCAGGGTATACTCAGACATGAGTCCCTTTCTCACTGCTCCATCAGGATTCAAGCAAGCCGGGCCGAAGAAGGCTGAAATGCCAGAAACCGGTCCCCGGTAGCTTGTCTCCTTTCTGGTGAAGAATTGGCTTGGTAGTTTAGTCTGCCCTGTTCCCATGATGCACTGGGCCAGGGACAGACTGATTTGCATATAGCCAGGGTCTGAGCTGGGATGGGGCAGTGAGATAAATAACGGTGATGGATCAAGCCCTGATCTTTGGACTGGGTAAGAGTGGTCTGTTTAACTCAGACACTCTGTTCATCACCACCCCCTTTTTGTAAATCGACAAAACTTTAAGGAGATCGGTATATTCCAAAAAGTACATGATGACACCTCGTGGCCTAGGAGAGGCAGAGGAAGATGAAGAAATGCGACCAAGCCTATGTGCTCGCTGGATGTTAAGCGTGGTTCCCTCAGGCAAGTGGAGGAGCTTAGGCAGGAAAGATTTGAAAAAAGCGACGGGGTCATTCCCCTCGCAATTCTCTGCCAGGCCATAAATACGAAGGTTGTTGCGCCGGTTTCGATTCTCAAGTTCCTCGACCTGCTTCTGGAGAGAGGAAATCTGCGACTGCATGTACGTCACCTTGGTGGATGATTCCTGGAGAGAAGATATGGAGTGCTCCACGGTCGTCACCCTCGCATCCATCTGTGACCAATTGTCGGTTAATACCTGCAGCTTAGAGTTGGTTTCTTCCATGAACGGTCGAAGAGCACGTATCTCCTCCAGCAGTATTTCCATAGATACAGTTGAAGTGGATCCTGACAGTGATGGAGGGTCTTTTTTGAGACGCTTCGATGTAACTTTTCCTGAGGCTTGGACGGGACGTTCTGTGTTAGACTGCGACATTTGAGCAACAAGTTCCTGAGACGTTTCCAGATGCGCCAGTGCTGAAAAGACTTTGGAGTTTTTGATAAAAACACGTCGTGGAGTTTTGGAAATACGACCACTTGCGCCTTTCTCCATAAGATATAAGCCGCTAACAGGAAGAAAGCAATGAGGAGGTAACAACTGAAGTAATGTTTGTCTGTTAGAGTCAGTGGCGAAATGAAGGAGGGCCAAGCAGCAGAAAACGTTGAAATGCAAGGAGGCTCAGAGGCATCTCCTCACAGCCATGCAGGAGTTGTAAAAATACAGATGAAGAGACAGAGCAGTGACCAATTAAATGGGTGATGAAACTTTCCTGCTGGAAATGAGTGCGCAAAAAGTCCCAAAAACTGAAAAGTGAGGTACCGGCAGCAGAAGAGGGAATCCAGCATGAGAATTGCAGCAACGCAACAAATGAGGACAGTCTGGACAATGTGCTCAGTCAAAGGGAGGCACTGGCAGCAAGAAGAATGACGAGCATTGTGGTGAAAGCAGGCAAAGAAAGCAGAATGGCCATTAAAAACACGATATGCATAGATGCTGCTTAAGTAAGATAAAGCAGGCAAAATAGTGGCAGCAGCACTGAAAAACTTGAAAGAATGAGCTCACCACGAGCCTTTGCAGGGGTCCGGAGCAACATGAGGCAGAAGCATTGTCCGTTTGTATTAGCGCGTCAGGCGCGCGAGGAAGAGGTAAAATGGCGGTCGCGGCTGACTGGAAGCCGCGGCCGCTCGTAAATGTCAAAAGAAAGCTTATGGGAGGCTGTTGGAAGCTGCCGCCGGGTTTGTAAAGCTCCTCCTACATTCCGACGAGGAAAGCTTCGGTTTTCAGGCAGCCGGCACAGGTAGGAAGGGGTGAATCCCTCAGCGAGAACGGAGCGCTCACATTTGAGCCGCCATCCGCATCGGGTGCTTAGCCACGCCCTTGTTCTATGGGAGTCTAATCAAGGCTTCTCCTAAGCATGTAACAGGCCCGCAGTAATTTCTGAGGCTCAACAGACAATAAGGGCAAGATGCGTGACTACCCACCTGTAAAAGAATGAAATTATCAGCTTTGCACTAACCTGGTAATCCAGATCCAACGGAGCAACGCTAATATCCTCACTTCCTGAACCCACTGATGACCATGCAAAGGTTTTGTATGGCAATCAGCAGTAGATGGCGGTAAAGGAGACTTAGTTGAGAGAGAAACGGAGGCAATGGTTATCTTCACATCGCTGGCTCTTTATGCCACTCTCATCCCGTGCTGTAGAAGCATGGATATCTACAAAAAGAGAATATTGTTGTGGGTTTTGGACTACAATGTAATAATGTATTGGTTCTACGATGTCATATGATAATCTGAGAATAACATACTGTCTGAGGTTGCTGGCAAGTCTATGATTTCCTAGAGCAGAAAGGTAGAAATAACCCAGTGGCGGCTTGCAAAGGGTGTGCTGCAGGGCGGTGCAGGGGAAGGGCATGTTGGGGGTGTAGCAAACTCAGACATACGACGGAACGAAGGAGCGTAATTATGCCCCTCTGCCACGCAGCACGCCCTATGTCAGCCGCCACTGAAATAACCTTTATTAATACTAATTCTATAATAACCGGAATTGTAATACATGTTATAATATGTACAACTTCCTTCAGTTGGTTAGAAGTTAGGTCTGTAGTTCAGCAATTTGAATTACCTTACACACACATAAATGATCATCTGTAGCATAATAAATACACATTAATATTATATGTTCACTTTCTACAACTAGTAATACCTTGATAAAGTATGTGAATCCGGTTAATTAAAATACTCAATACAAAAGAATGTGTAACCCATGAAGGATGACCTCAGCATTTAGCTTGTATTCTTAGACAAGATGACTATGGAGAGTTTGTGTTCCCAAGCAAGATGATTCGAGTACTACATATGTTATTCTAAACAAGATCACTCTTGTGTGAAGTTCATAATCCCAAATAAGATGACTTGAGTATAGAGTCCCACTTAGGATGACACAATAAGTATATAAAAACGTGATGGATGGAATGCTTGACTTAATCTCAGCCACTGGTAATCCCTCGGGCCACATCCCAATCCATCATTATTTTGCACACCATGCCACCTCACTTTGGACCCACCTATATGCCAATCAGACTTGACCCTGCTACAATATAAGTCCAGTCCAAAGTGCTAAACCAGGTCTACCCTGAACCGGAACACTAGCAACCCAGGTCCGGTTTTGCCCTAGTTATGGGCTCATCAGCAGGTACAGCTTGGTTCCATTGACTCAATGTGGACGGAACCCACGTCTGGGCATACCCGTCCAACTTAGAGTGGCATGATAAGTATACAAAACAGTGATGGATGAAATGCTTGAATTAATCTCAGTCACTGATAATTTCTCAGCGCTTTCTCTATGGTTGGGAATAGACCTAACCATGGTTCTCCTCAATTTCTGAAGAGGCTTTGCACCACCTCCTGATGGAGATGGCATTCATTATCCACTAGGCATCAGCGGGTGAGTTCATCCGCGCTGGCATTCAGAAAGCCCACCAGATGCTAAACCACCAGAAATATGTCTTGATGATCCTGCCATGTCCAGAAACACAGTACCTCTTGAGGCAGGGCCCCGACTACACCCCGTCCTGTTTGTTGGAATTCCACATGGAGATGATGTTGTCCGTGCTTACCTGAACTAGTCTTCTCTTGATGGAAGGAAGAAAGGGTTTCAATGCCAGGTGAATCGCTCCCACCTCCAACAGGTTAATGTGGAGGCAAGAATCCACCGTAGACCAGAGTCCTCTCATTTCCACCACTCCCAGGTGTCCACTTCAACCCAGGAGTGGGGCACCTGTCACTGCAGTCATTTCTAAGTGGGGAAGGGAAAGAGGTCTGCCGCTGATCCATTTTTGGTTCATCAGCCAGCAATGCTGGTCTCATGCCCTTCCCTTTGAAATCTGGACCAGGTTGGAGAGATTCCCCTGATGCTGCATCCACTGGGACTTTAGGTCCTACTCCAGCGCCTCAATATGCCAGAAGGCATGTGTTACTAGCAGGATGCAGGAGGCCTTGAGGACCAGCAGCATCAGAGTCAGTCTTTCCAAAACCAGGATAGAGGGTGAAACATCGGATTCATAACCTGAATGTCCTAGACTCACTGCTCCAGAGGATAGGCCCGAAACTGCACTATGTCCAGAACGGCTCTGATTAAATGGAGCATATGGGAGTGAGTCTGGTGAACACCAACTAATGCAGGAGGTCCACCCTAGACTGGAGGTGAGAGACGATTGCCTGAGGTGAACCCACCTTCAATAGAAAGTTATCAAGGTAGAGGAAGAATGAAACCCCTGACCTCTGCAGATGTACTGCAGCCACCGTCCTCACCTATGTGAAGACCCGAGGGGGGCATATGATTCCAAAAGGGAGATTTGAAAACTGAAAGTGCACCGCGAACCACAGTTAATGTCTGTGGTCCGGCTGGAGAGGCATATGAAAGTATGCCTCCTGCAAGTCTTGCGCTACCATCCAGTATCTAGGACAGACAGGACCTGAGCCAACGTGAGAATTTTGAATTTCGGCTTCTTCTGGAAGTTATTGAGAAGGTGCAGGTCTAAAATAGGGCAGAGGCCTCCTTACTTCTTGGGCACCAGGAAGTAGCTGCGATAGGAACCCCAATCTACTTCAGATGCCGGCACCCTTTTGATGGCTCCTTTGGCCAAAATAGCCTGCACTTCCTGATGTAGCAGGTCCTCCATCAGCTGGTCTGAGGATGGTGGCATGAGTGGTGATGTTTCTACAAAAGGGATGGAGTAAATCCACTGAACAATTTGAAGTACACACAGGAGCCGCTGTGCAGAGTTTGGCCCATGTACTGAGCAGGACATAGGTGTGGGCTTCATTAAAAGGGAAGAGAGGTTCTGTGGGGATGACTTCCAGCACCTCTGTCAAAATGTTCGTCTTGTCTGCCACTGAGAGCAGCGTAAGGTTGAGGCCCTCAGATGCCCTCCTCACCACCATGTTAATGGAAGCCCTTATTTTGAATAGCCACACTAGGAGGCGAGACTAAGTCAGTGTCTTGAAAAGTGCGCAGACCAAAGGAATCTGCCAGTTCCTCATAACAGTTGTCTTCGGGCTCTCCCATGGGGCTATGGTAGCCATAAGGATCTTCCCCAATCATACTCTTCAAAGGACCCATCGAAAAAAGAAGGCCCTGGCTCTGACTCCGAAGGTCGAGATCCGGCCCCGTATTGGAGTTCGGTATGAGGTTGGGAGTCGGCAACAGAGCTAAGTAGAGTATTGAGTACAGAATTCTTGTTCAAAGCAATGTACCTCTAGTATAGAGTTCATAATTACAAGCAAGATGACAGCAGCATAGAATACATGTCTAAAAAATCTGTAGTCTCTAATGTTATCCAGTATACTTCTCTGTATACAAAGTACTCAATGACTTTGGTTTGAAAGTCCCCTGCATACTTTGTGTAATGTAGGTATCACAACCGCAAAGGCTAACTCAAAGTGGTGCAACGCCTTGCATACAGCGTTCATCCAATTTCAGTGAAGGAATCAATGCCCTCTAAGTTCAAAAGAATACGTCTCCATGCTCACCCAGCATCCAAAGCTGAGTGCAGGCCATGAATTATGGTAGTAATAAACAGCATCAGAAACCAAGCAAGGATCACTAAGACAATCAGAGAACTGATCTGATGATAGAAATCATCTTTATACCATTTAGCCTTCCCAAGGTTTTTTGCATTCTGTTTTGGAGGCAAGGCAAGGCATCCTGAGAAAGATTGCCATCAATTCCCAAGATACCCCACAAAGATTCCTAATGCCTTTCCATGAGGAAAGATCTTCAGCTTTAACTGCATCTCTGTAGAATTAAATAAGAACACAGTGACCATCCTGTGCCTAATATTCTATAGGTAGTTCATGTGGTGGTGGATAAGCATTCCCTTCCTGAATCCATCATGTCACTTTTAAGAGAGTGTAGGACTTTTTGGTCAGCCGCTCCTATAGATCTGTCTCTATAATCTCAGTTCATCCAAAACTAATAATCAAAATGTAGCTCATCAGGACACATATATCTCTCTGCAATGTCTTCAAAAATAGACACATACAAATTCATCATCAACATTATGTTTGTTTATTCGACTGAATACTACCCATAAAGCACATAAGAAATGAAAGTTGGCACTAGTCTTCTTGTAACAATTAAGCAGTTTGTGTACCTGTACACATACAAATTCAATGAGAGGAAATATTTATTCTCCTCCAAAAACACTCTGCTCCTTCCTTGCAGCTTTCCAGTAGCAACTGCACTGCGACAAGCTCAAAAATAACATTCTAGCCTAGCATTCTACATTCTAACATTTTCTAACAATTCATCAACTCATCTCCCCCCTTTTGTTTGAGAAGTATAGGAAGAAAATAAGGAAGAAAAATAAAGAAGCGAAAACAAAGTGGAAAACAAAATAATGTTATGATCAATTAACAATGTTCAATTAGTCGTTGTGGTTTCTTTAAAGTTCTTGTAGACTTCCTAATTGATTCATCAGATCTCTCTTGATCCACATCAGGAATTGCATCTCTTCTTATTTTATTTCAGCTGTTTGATACTTCTTAAAAAAAAAAATCTTGTTTCTGTTCCACTATCACCTTGTGCTGTGACAACTGAATCATATACTTCTGTCACTTTCAATGGAGATGGAGAAGCTCACATTGTGACTTTCTTATTTGTTGTTGTTTTACTAGCACCAAATCTCCAATTTGATGTTACTATTCTTCAATATTTATTTTTTCCTCAAATCTGCATATGTAATTTTCTCTCTTAAAGCGTTATTTGTTGCTGATATGCCTCTATGACTCCCATGAGCTAAATCAAGGACATGCCTTTGTAAACTGAGTGGGAAAATCATCTTCTTACCCTTTAAAAGAATACTAAATCAAGCCAATGTTAGCGCAGTTTGGTTTATTTTTAAATGCTAAAACATCTCTTTTTTCTCACCATGGATTGAAATTGTGTTTCCTTATTAATATGTTTCCATCTGTTTAACTCTATTATTTTTACTTCTAAAATTGTCTCATTTTGGAACTTTGCATCAATTAGTGTGTTTGCTGAAATGTTTTCAAGTAATCTTAATTTAATTATGAAACCTATATATTTTTTATCCACAGGCTCTTGTTTTATTTCAATTATAGATGGCTGTCCAGACAAATAGTTACTTGGATTATATTCCTTTCCCGGGTAATAAACTATTTTAAAATTATACTCCATTAATATCATTCTACGTCTTTCAATATACAGAGACATTTTTGCTTTTGGATTCCCAAACATACTGATTAACTCTTGATGATTCGTTATGATCAAAAAACGTTTGCCATATAGGAAATTGTGATAATGTTCATGCGCCCATACCTCAGCAAAACTCTCCTTTTCAGTCTGAGAATAATTCCTTTCTATATCAGATAAACCTTTGCTAGCATGTGTTATTACTTAGCGAAGAGCTTCTTGTTCTGGCTGGTTTGTACCAGAATGACACCAAGTCCTTCAAATTTGTGACTGAGGATATGCCTTTTTTGATTTTGGTGAATGCATGTTCACAAAATATATCCCACTTGAACATTTTGCCTTTTTTAGTCAAATCTCTAATGCACTAATAGTGGGATATTCTTTAATGTATATTGAGCGATAACTTGCTATTCCTAAAAAGGAATGTAATTCACATACACCTCTATCGCTGTGAATGGAGTTCAGAGGCAAAACTTTCAAAGGATGTGACCTTATTCCTTCTTTCGAAAGTATATGACCATAGAACATTTATTTAGGTTTACCAATCTCACATTTTTCTGCATTTAATGTAAGACCAGCACATTTAAGATGTTCACACACATCACGCAAAGCTTCATCATGTTCATCCTGTGTTTTTTTCCAAAAAACGAAAAAGTCATTACTTTAATTCATGCCATTTTTGACTGGTCTTATATAATTTTTAATATTTCTTGGAAAATTTCTGCAACTAAAGAAATACCAAAATGTCATCTTCGTAACTAAACAAGTCAAGATGGGTAGAAAATATTGTTGTACATCATGAGTGTTCATCACTTTATAGCTGATGATATTCTTTATATAAATTCAGCTTGGAAAACAAAGCATCTCCATTGAGATCACTAATCATATCATTCAAATGTGGGCCAGGATGCCTTTCCCTTTCAATTGCTGTATTATGTACTTGATTAGCTACAGATATTCTGATGTTTTCTATTTTATATTTTGGAACTATCACCATAAACGATACCAAAAGTGTTGGCCCAATAGCAGGTTCAATGATAACTTGTAGCAGCAGTGAAGTTATTTCTACCTATGCTTTCACTTGTAGATGTATTGGAATTTTTCTATGCATCTTTGCAACAGGCTTTATTGCTTCATTAATATGCAGCATATTTAGATTATCTTTTATTTTCATAATCCTTTAATTAACACCGGACATGTGATGCTCTGTCATAATTTTTCAGGTCATAGCTATCAGTCCTATTATTTGGGCTGTGACATTGTTCAACAAACATGATCCACGTACATCTCCTCTGAAAATCTGTATCTCTTCCTTATTAGACTAGTTTTCTTAATCCAAATTTGCCTAAACAAGCAAATGGAACTTCTTGAGAACTAAACATTTTGTCAAAAGACTTTGTTTTTTAAATGGTTTCTCTTTGATACAGCAAATTTGGTTGAAATTGTTTTCATCATGTATAGTCTCACAGAATCAACTTCCTCAGTATAGTCATTATCCAAACTTTTAATTTGCCAGACATGCTTTACCATTTCTTTAGTTATTCTGTTACAACTTCTAACATTCTCTTTTTTGTCATGCTAAGTTTTGCATACACTTGCATATAGATTTGGCTTTTCATATTCTTTACATTGTTGCCATAAAGGTAGATACTTATTCATATGCATAAATAGCAGCCCACAACAGTAACAGTAGTAGCTTTTTTTCTTTCAGTTAAAGTTCAACTTTTTCCAATTTTTTAGACATCTGTTGATCTTGTTGCTTTTTTATTCCTCCTTTTTCCATATTGCAGCATGTTTTTTGCTGGTGCATCATTTCGGGCTGTTTGCAGAATTGTCTGTAAGTCATGTAACAAGTTTGTCTTACATTCTAGTGAGTTACATCCATGAATTATTCTAAATCTGATTGCCTCCTCATTGTTACATTTCTCAAATTCACATAATATCAATAATTTTCTAAATCAGATCAGATATACATCAATGGACTCTTCTTACCGTTGATATGCCATGTTAAAAATATACCTTACAAAGTCCACATTTCTTTGGGCATCAAATCTATCATCTAAACATTTTATGAGGCTTGAATATGTGTTTCTTTCTTGTTCTGGAAACGATATAATTATGTCTTCTACATAAGTACCTACTAAATTAGGCACTACATCTTTTGCTTGCTCATCTGTATATTTTTTGCATGTTACCTTTAAGAATTGTATACATCTTCTTCTTCATGTTTCCCACCTCTTTGCAATATTTTGCTGATCTGATATATCAAATGGTAAAGGTCTTTGAAAAATGATGCTTGGAATATTTTCTTCATCATGTCTACAAACTTGGCCACTGTCTCTGCTTGTTCTTGTTTCATTATTAATTTCTGTATTTGACATTTTGAGCAAATATCTACCTGTTTTTACTTGTTTTCACACACTACCTGACTTAAAAATGCCCCCCCATGTAAACCTAAGACAGTTGCCTGATTCAAAGATGCTTGCTGAAATCTTGACAATCTTGAAGTACTTTGTGCTTAACCTTAAATAGCACTCAGCGCAGGAAACCGCAGCAGCAGGACACGTTCTGCTCTTCGTCTCCAGGCTTTCATTAAGTGCCCTGGTTTTTCTGAAATACTTATTTGGCCCTGAATGGTGCCCTGTACTCCCAGCTGCTCTTGCAGAATCAGGCAAGTTAATTCTGCACAACACTTTTTCAAGCGCTCAAGTAAAGAGGACCGCAGCTTTTCACAGGCGCTTACCACCCCTGATGGTGAATTAACAGCATTCGTTCCAATACTCACCTATGTATGTCCAGAAGATGAACTCAAATAATTAAGTTCAAAACACCGTCGACCCCCTACAATATGATCTCCTTTCACTCTGTAAAAATGTTCTACGGAGTTCTTAGTACTGTTGTCAATGTGACGTCCTTATTTTACTAGCACACTCACTTTTCATGTCACGCTTATTGTCACTTATTGTGTGAGCACCTGAATACTATTGTTTTGGAATAAACATGTGTCATAACCTGACCTGCATGTTCCTTTGTATATTACTTACCGCTACCTTTTATCCAGTCAAGGACTATACGTTGAGAAAGTCTGCTGAGTTTCCTTCTTGATTGCCTGAGCCAAGGGTGACTCATCGCAGTAGCCATTGTGTCATCCTGCACAGACCAGTATAGATCAAAGGTGACAGATGTCTCCTTAAGACAGTACCATTTAAAGGAAAAACCACAAAGGCTATAATCCCTCCTTGACAATCCTGTAGCTCTTAATCGAAGAAAAGGATAAACACTTGAGTGAATAGCAAGACACCAAACTCCCTTTGACATCATGAAAAAGAAGCTAGAGGGAAAAAAGAGGGACACAAATAGTAGCATAGGGGTGAAGAACACAATGAGAATTCAGGGCAGTAATTTGTTGCGACCCACATGCCACTTAAATTTTGCCTGGATGAATCTAGCAGTCAGGGACTCTAGTGGTGTTTCTGGAACAAACATGTTTAAGTATATACTGCTACCGTGTGCATTGAAAGCCACAAACATCTAGAGGGATTTCTGAAACACTATGCAGGGCCTGACTTTGAATTATCATTCATTATGGAAAAATATGCAACATCAGCATGAAATGCTGCATGACCATGGTTGCAGCCTCCAGAACAGAATAATTTTCCATGTCTAGGATTCATGTGCACCTGATTTGTGAACATGAATCCAGTGCTATTATTGTGGGTGCAGTCATCCCAATATGACAGCAAAAAGTCTTCACCATGGTAAAATGGGACATCTTCAGAAGGTATGCAAGCATCTATGTGGGTAAATCACACTTCTCACCTCAAAGAGCCCAGATGCCACCCTGATGCATACAAAGAGTAGCATTAGGGACACAGTCAATTATACAGAAATCTCTTTACATAATAGAACCTGCTAAATTTTGGTTGGATCCTGCTAAATCGATTACAGAGCTGTGCTGACTTACATTGTACCGGAGTTGATGCACAAGTTGGTTTTAGGAAAGGAATAAGTATAATCAATCAGGCACTTCTGCTATAATGATCTGTGCAAAATATGTTCAAGTTAAAATAGGACCCCCACACCTGTCTGTTAAGGACCAAAAGACATATTTTGTCTTGGTCAACATGCCAAAATAACAACAAATGGGAATTGATCAGGATGTACTAGAAGTTATAAACGGCCTTCATACACAAACACCTTCCTTAGTCTACTATGGGCAATCTGGAAAAAGTAACAACATCTTTGACCTACCTTTTGGTGTTCATAAAGGCTGCATACTAGAACCACAATTATTTAATCTTTTCCTAAATGATATTGTGGCATACTTGGGGGGGTCTACCTTTGATGGCGCAAAATTCCAAAACACAAAAATTCCCATTCTTCTTTATGCAGATGATGCAGCCTTGTTATCCTAGAGCGAGAACTCAATGCGTAGTTTGAAGTTTTGTCGAAACATTTGCTGGTTATTGTATGGATAAGGAGGTGATCTTCAATATTTCAAAAGCAAAAGTTATGTTAATGAAGTCTGCCGCTCCTCTTAGAAGACATATCTTTGTGAGTTGACAGCATCTTGAACATGTGAGAAGTTTTGACTACTTCTGTATCTATTTCTATCCAAAACCTAACTGGTGTGTGTATGTAGAAAAAGCTGTAGTTACATTCGACAAACATCTAATGTAGTACTTTGGTTCAAAAACAAGATCGGTTGCCAATCGCTTAGTGTAATACTTCAAGTATATGTGCAAAAACTGGTTGTTACAGAATATGTACACCGCTGAGCTCCGTGCAGTTAAGGAACAGCAAATATTCAACAATATCCCTCTGTTTGGAGCTTTGTCTTAAACCTATATCCGATATTATTACTATATGCCCTCACTTACTTTCAATGTAATTTATAGGAAATCATTAAAGTACACTACATTTAAGAAAAATATTGCAAAAAGGTTCTGATATAGAGCTGTTGCTAGTGTCAGAGCGTTTTTAATTAGTTGAAAATCAAGCTTGATTTAAATGTGTTTTAGTTAACATATCCACGCTTGAGTTGAAATGAATTGGCTAACGCCTGCCTGCATCAACATTAGTTGTTCAGTAACAAGAAAGAGAATTGTGCTTTTAAAGTTACATGAATGAGATTCCGACATGCATGTTTCACTTCTGTGTCTTTCTATTTTCATAAAATAAACGAACTTGAATTTATGTCATGGTGTCTGAAGGAAGCCATGTGTAGAATTTTCTGTATTTACAAGTTCTAGGATCTTTGTCCGAGTCTGCTTATTGCAGTTGTACTGTCTATTGCTTTTATTTGCTGCAAAAATGTCATGTCATTTCCTTCATTTCCTGCGTACCTCTTATTCTAAATATGCATGCAAGAAGGTATTCCTGAATGGTTTTTTATGCATCATATTCTCTCGAAAAACAGCTGTCCTGTGTAAGTTACTTCATCAGTGTAGCCCTAGGATGTAAGATCGCACCGTGCCGAGAATGTAGTTTCCTCTGCCTGAAACCTATATAATGTGCCTTTTTTTAACCCTGCCAAATAGATTCACAGTCCTATACTCTGCACATGAACAAAACTATATGCATCAAGGAATTTATCACAAACTTAATCAATTTCGATTTGCATTTTATTTGCAATATTCTTCTTTTTGTATTTTTTCAAAACATTTTTCTGTTTTATCAAAATTTTTTTGAAGCACAAAAATAATTACACAATACAAACACTAAACAAGTCACTACTTACTTTTATACACCATTCATACCAAAAAACGGTACAATCACACTGTAAACACAATCACACTACTAACAGTCTGAAAAGGAGTACATTTTTATACAATTATATACATTTCATGAAAAAGAAACCATAGATCTACGTTTTTGACTCAGAATCAATTTGATCAAAAAAGATAGTTCAGTTCTCTTATGGTTTCCACGTAAGAAACGTTATATACAGGGGTCTACGCGTTTCAAACTCCTTGAATTTGGAGTTCTCGTCAGGACCGAAAGCTGTGAATGACAAGAAAACGGGGACCTCAGTTATTATAAGAAATGTATCTATATGTGTCGCTAGTGGTTCAACACCCACTTCCCTGCTTCTTACCTCTCTAAGTAAAGTTAGATGTGCCTCAAATATTCATCAAGTTCACGGAGCGTGACCACCTAAGTAACAAAAGTACACCTAGTTGGTATGACCTTCTGATATCAACAATCCATAACAAGCATGCTCAAACCTCGTACTTACTGCTTGCGTGGTGTCTTTCTCTCCAGTTCTATATGGAAAAAGGACAGGGGCTCTATCAGTGATTTATTTAAAAAAGAAAGGACTAGTACTTTGGTTGGAACACTGATTAACAATCACACTATGGCATGTCTTACCATTTGTTTGGGTGGAGGGCGCCGTAATTTCGATCTGTGCTGAGTAGGTTAGTAGTCACAGGGCGTCTGTGGGGGCCAATGGGCAATACATGTCTTAGTATATTTATCCATGCATGCTTCCTGCTTTTGTAAATGAGAGCGGTTTTGAGAGATCTTACCGGAAAATGCTTTCTGCACGCCGAAGTCCGTATTTCCTCAAGCGGGGCTTCAAATCGCGTCTGTAAAGTTAAAAAACGGGATAGGTTCAGTGTTGTTTCCTCGCGTATGAGTGGGACATTTAGGACTCCCCCTATGCAAGTATTCGGATGTACCGTTTGTTTGCGTGTAGCTCCGTCAGGGTCCCGTCTTCCGATCTCGAAGGGAGGCGCCCAGTGGTATTTTCACTTCCTGGTTTGAAAGTCACATGACTCGTTCCTGTTTTGTGGTCGCCATGATTGTGTGGTGAATTTTAATGTCCTTTGCTGGCATATATTTGTGGATCACTTGAAGATGTCAATTAATCACATATATATTTATTGAGCAGAGGTCTAATGTTTCTTTGGGGTTTTATGGAGTAAAAGTCCAATGTTCCTTGGGATTTTTAAGCTGGACACGTGTGGCTTTCGGATTTTGATAAATTCATTGAAGGGTCAATTCGGTGGTGTCTCCGTGGGAGGCATTCTAGGATAGGGGACCAATATCAGTGATATCACAGTATCCTTATAAATTAAACATCTCGGACAATTCGTTTAATCCATTAATTGCTGTGTTAAATCTGTCAATCAGTGAAGCCTCTCTTCTGGATAGTTTGGTGTCTATATCACCTCCTCTAGAGTCTTGTTCCACCTTGATTAATACAGTCCATCAAAAGTCATTGTCCTCATGAATTTTTGATTGCCAATGACTGACTAATGGGGCGTTGGGTACCTTCCGTTTTATCCTGGATCTGTGTTGCTGGATGCGGGAGCGCACCTCCTGATTGGTTTTCCCAATATATAGGAGGTTGCATGGGCATTTAATCCCATAGATCACGTATTTTGTTTTACAATTTGTGAATTGTTCATGCTTCCACGTCAATCCATTGTGTTTGAAGACTGTTCCTTCTTCAGTTGAATCACAACAGTTACACCCACCACATCTGTGGTGACCCATCTCTGGGGGTAGGCCCATCATGCTTCTTAAATTGGAGGGTGATTTTGTTGGTAATGCAGCTCTCACCAATTTATTGGCCAAATTAGACTCTTTTCCAAAAGCGAATAATGGGTTTTTTTTTAAAATCTTCACTCAGATTTTTAACCAAATGCCAATTGTTGTTTATAACCTTTTTGAGCATGTTCGAATTGGGGCAATAGGTGGTCACTAGGACTATTCGATCCAGTATCTTTTTTGGTTTTTTGTCCAACAAGTGTTCTCTTGGAGCCCACCAAGCTCTCTTTTTGGAGCGATGTTTTTTGGGGTACCCTCGGTCTATAAGGCTGTTAGTCAGTTTTTCCGCATGTTTCTCATATTCTTCTTTATCGTGGCAATTTCTCCGGATCCTGAGATATTGGCCATAGGGCAAATTCTCTTTTAGACTGCGGGATGATTACTGGTGAAGTGCAACAATCTGTTGCGATCTGTTTCTTTTTTGTGGAGGGTGGTTTTTAGAACTCCTTCATCCGAAGGGTATATCTCTACATCCAGAAATGGAATTTTATTTCTAGAGTATACGAGGCTGAATTTGATCTCTTGAGATCTGTTGTTAAGCCATTGATTGAATCGCTTTAGTTCATCCTCAGTGTCAGACCATATGAAAAAGACGTCGTCGATGAAACAACTCCAATGTTTGATGGCATGTTCGTAAGGATTGTTGTGGTAAACACATTTTTCTTCATAGATGGACATGAAGAGGATGGCTAACTCTGGGGCAAATGGACAGCCCATAGTCACTCCTCCTATTTGGAAGTAAAACTCCCCATCAAAGAGGAAATAGTTGTTCTTTAAGGCAAACTGTGCTAGCTGTATGATGAATTCCGTTGGAACATGTTCTGGTTTCTCTCGTGTGTCCAGAAAGTATTTAAGAGCCTGTATTCCTTCATCCTGTGGGATTTGGGTATATAAGGATGTTATATCCATGGTAACCAGCCACTCACTCTTTTGGTCGAATTCAACATTTTGTAGTCTATTAATGAAGTCTGTTGTGTCCCTAATGTAAGATTTGACACCAGGGACAAATGGCTTCAGAAAAAAGTCCACAAATTTGGAAATTGGTTCCATCAAGGATTCGCACCAGGATACTATGGGTCGTCCGGGTGGGGCACTGGCGTTCTTATGTACTTTTGGGAGTACGTAAAAGAGTGGAATTCTGGGATGTTTTATTTTCAAGTATTCAAACTCTTTTTTTCCGAGGAATCCTTTTTGATAGGCTTCATCAATGATGGAATGTAGATGGGGGCAGATTTGTGTTAACTGGCGCATCCAGAGGGATGCGCCAGTTAACATGCGCCACAGTGCGCCACAGCTACGCCACCCATGGTGCGCCGCATTTATGATGCGGCGCACCATGGGGCAAAAACGGCACAGATGCGTGACGCATCTGTGCCGGAAATGTGGCGCATTGCTAGAGTTGCGTCGCAAGCGCGACGCAGCTCCAGCAATGCTCTGGGGGGGGCCTATTCTTTGAATGCTGCCTCAAGCCTTACGCCTGCTTCAAGCAGGCGCAGGGTTTTGACGCAGCATTGCCCTGAAAGTGACTGAGTGAAATCTCATAGATTTCACTCAGCCACTTTCAGGAGCGTTCCTGCGCAGGAACGCCTCCTCATGGCGCAGTGCTGTACAACGTGACGCATCTCCTAGATGCGTCACGTTGTAAATAGGGCGCAGGGATGCGCCACGTTTCCGTGCCGTTGCGTCACGCAACGGCGGCGTAAACGTGGGGCAAGCCCTTCATAAATCTGCCCCTTGGTGTTTTAATTCCATTGTAGGGTTATTTGATCAAATTGATTCTGAGTCAAAAACGTAGATCTATGGTTTCTTTTTCATGAAATGTATATAATTGTATATAATTGTATAAAAATGTACTCCTTTTCAGACTGTTAGTTGTGTGATTGTGTTTACAGTGTGATTGTAACGTTTTTTGGTATGAATGGTGTATAAAAGTAAGTAGTGACATGTTTAGTGTTTGTATTGTGTAATTATTTTTGTGCTTCAAAACATTTTTGATAAAACAGAAAAATGTTTTGAAAAAATACAAAAAGAAGAATATTGCAAATAAAATGCAAATCGAAATTGATTAAGTTTGTGATAAATTCCTTGATGCATATAGTTTTGTTCATGTGCAGAGTATAGGACTGTGAATCTATTTGGCAGTATTGGCATTGAGTGTTGTAACAGTTTAGGCAGGGTTTGGCCTTACTGCCTGGAAACCCATACCCAGTGTTGTTTTTCATTGTATTAGCAGGCAGTCGCCTGTGTGGTAGCCCCTCCGCTTGGAAGCGTGGCAACTGGATATTTAAGGACTCGTGTTTTCTCGGTTGAGATTTAGGAACATTGTCCTGCGTCGGTTGTGTCTCTTATAATTGTTGATATGAATTTGGGTGAGTGTGTACAGAGTGTTTGGGAAGTATGTCAGAGAATGAAACTTTCGCTTATAGCGAAGACCACATAAAAAACCTGCTAGCGGATCCACCCCTCTTTGCATCGGCCTCTTTAAGTGTGCCAGCACAAAACCAAAACGAAACAGATAAACTGCTAAGACTAAGGAAAAAACAGATCCGGACAGACCTACACGGACATTTCCTCCTTCAACATCTAAGAGCTGGAACCATCCCAGGAGGTCTACAGATTAAGAACATACCAGTGATATTTACGGAGGACCCTATTTATAAAAAGGGATATAGTTTCATTGAAACAAAGTGTAGCCGGGACCTTATGGTCCTGACTATTGAGACAGCACATAGACTATCAAAAGTGCAACTGGAAGAAATTGAGAAATTACAAACAAGCATCTCTACTAACGAACTGATATCTGATGCCAAAGGACTACTGGACAAAGTAGACAAAGAAATTAGTGACTTCAAGGACTACACCGTCAACCAAAAAACTAATCAATTCGACAAAGATCAAAAGAGTTTCAACATAGAAAAGGTGTACCCCTATCTCCAACAGGACTTCTACTCACGGCCAGATTCCTGAAGATATTTACAAGAGAATCAGGGAAGATAATTCCAAGAATATATTACGTTCTCAGACACATCTTCATCAAGTGGTAACAGTGAGGGAGAGAACACAGAACAAAGAAGAACTACCAACAGGAGAGGTTCTTTCCAACAAAACCAAAAGGGTCCTTTTTTAGGAAGAGGCCAAACAAAACCACGAGGGAAGCCGAGATACAATCAGCCATGGGAGATGTCAACTCGACGTCAGAATTACAAAAACTGACGCCCTCACTGATTTTTAATATCTCCAACAAAGTCTTAACTAAAGACGAAGAAAATATACTCCAGAAAGGTCTCACATTTGTTCCTTCCAAAAGGACTGACTTTGTAAAACTAAAAACGGAAACTATTGAATTCTTCCGGAAAATGAGGTTAAAAACTTACTTCTCAGAAAATCCGACCACGACCAACATGGAAATCACTGGACTGCATAATAAATCCACTTTTTGCCCTCCGAATTATAAAACACCAAAGGAATTGCTAACTTTTGAGAGAACCATTCTTTCAGCAATAGGCGAAATGGAGAAAAAGACTAAGTGGGTGAAATACAACACCACGAAATCGGAGTCCTTAGCATTAACAAATTTAACCAAAGACAAATCTGTAATAATCAAGCAAGCAGATAAGGGTGGTGCAATCGTGATATGGGACCGCCAACGCTATTTGGATGAAGTCAAAAAACAACTAAGTGACATCAAGTGTTATCGCAAACTGAATAAAGACCCTACAATGGAATTAAAACACCAACTACATTCCATCATTGATGAAGCCTATCAAAAAGGATTCCTCGGAAAAAAAGAGTTTGAATACTTGAAAATAAAACATCCCAGAATTCCACTCTTTTACGTACTCCCAAAAGTACATAAGAACACCAGCGCCCCACCCGGACGACCCATAGTATCCGGGTGCGAATCCTTGATGGAACCAATTTCCAAATTTGTGGACTTTTTTCTGAAGCCATTTGTCCCTGGTGTCAAATCTTACATTAGGGACACAACAGACTTCATTAATAGACTACAAAATGTTGAATTCGACCAAAAGAGTGAGTGGCTGGTTACCATGGATATAACATCCTTATATACCCAAATCCCACAGGATGAAGGAATACAGGCTCTTAAATACTTTCTGGACACACGAGAGAAACCAGAACATGTTCCAACGGAATTCATCATACAGCTAGCACAGTTTGCCTTAAAGAACAACTATTTCCTCTTTGATGGGGAGTTTTACTTCCAAATAGGAGGAGTGGCTATGGGCTGTCCATTTGCCCCAGAGTTAGCCATCCTCTTCATGTCCATCTATGAAGAAAAATTCGTTTACCACAACAATCCTTACGAACATGCCATCAAACATTGGAGTCGTTTCATCGACGACGTCTTTTTCATATGGTCTGACACTGAGGATGAACTAAAGCGATTCAATCAATGGCTTAACAACAGATCTCAAGAGATCAAATTCAGCCTCGTATACTCTAGAAATAAAATTCCATTTCTGGATGTAGAGATATACCCTTCGGATGAAGGAGTTCTAAAAACCACCCTCCACAAAAAAGAAACAGATCGCAACAGATTGTTGCACTTCACCAGTAATCATCCCCGCAGTCTAAAAGAGAATTTGCCCTATGGCCAATATCTCAGGATCCGGAGAAATTGCCACGATAAAGAAGAATATGGGAAACATGCAGAAAAACTGACTAACAGCCTTATAGACCGAGGGTACCCCAAAAAACTTGTACATCGCTTCAAAAAGAGAGCTTGGTGGACTCCAAGAGAACACTTGTTGGACAAAAAACCAAAAAAGATACTGGATCGAATAGTCCTAGTGACCACCTATTGCCCCAATTCGAACATGCTCAAAAAGGTTATAAACAACAATTGGCATTTGGTTAAAAATCTGAGTGAAGATTTTAAAAAAAACCCATTATTCGCTTTTAGAAAAGAGTCTAATTTGGCCAATAAATTGGTGAGAGCTGCATTACCAACAAAATCACCCTCCAATTTAAGAAGCATGATGGGCCTACCCTCAGTGATGGGTCACCACAGATGTGGTGGGTGTAACTGTTGCGATTCAACTGAAGAAGGAACAGTCTTCAAACACAATGGATTGACGTGGAAGCATGAACAATTCACAAATTGTAAAACAAAATACGTGATCTATGGGATTAAATGCCCATGCAACCTCCTATAATTTGGGAAAACCAATCAGGAGGTGCGCTCCCGCATCCAGCAACACAGATCCAGGATAAAACGGAAGGTACCCAACGCCCCATTAGTCAGTCATTGGCAATCAAAAAATCATGAGGACAATGACTTTCGATGGACTGTATTAATCAAGGTGGAACAAGACTCTAGAGGAGGTGATATAGACACCAAACTATCCAGAAGAGAGGCTTCACTGATTGTCAGATTTAACACAGCAATTAATGGATTAAACAAATTGTCCGAGATGTTTAAGTTATAAGGATACTGTGATATCACTGATATTGGTCCCCTATCCTAAAATGCCTCCCACGGAGACACCACCGAATTGACCCTTCAATGAATTTATGAAAATCCGAAAGCCACACGTGTCCAGCTTAAAAATCCCAAGGAACATTGGACTTTTACTCAATAAAACCCCAAAGAAACATTAGACCTCTGCTCAATAAATATATATGTGATTAATTGACATCTTCAAGTGATCCACAAATATATGCCAGCAAAGGACATTAAAATTCACCACACAATCATGGCGACCACAAAACAGGAACGAGTCATGTGACTTTCAAACCAGGAAGTGAAAATACCACTGGGCGCCTCCCTTCGAGATCGGAAGACGGGACCCTGACGGAGCTACACGCAAACAAACGGTACATCCGAATACTTGCATAGGGGGAGTCCTAAATGTCCCACTCATACGCGAGGAAACAACACTGAACCTATCCCGTTTTTTAACTTTACAGGCGCGATTTGAAGCCCCGCTTGAGGAAATACGGACTCCGGCGTGCAGAAAGCATTTTCCGGTAAGATCTCTCAAAACCGCTCTCATTTACAAAAGCAGGAAGCATGCATGGATAAATATACTAAGACATGTATTGCCCATTGGCCCCCACAGACGCCCTGTGACTACTAACCTACTCAGCACAGATCGAAATTACGGCGCCCTCCACCCAAACAAATGGTAAGACATGCCATAGTGTGATTGTGAATCAGTGTTCCAACCAAAGTACTAGTCCTTTCTTTTTAAAATAAATCACTGATAGAGCCCCTGTCCTTTTTCCATATAGAACTGGAGAGAAAGACACCACGCAAGCAGTAAGTACGAGGTTTGAGCATGCTTGTTATGGATTGTTGATATCAGAAGGTCATACCAACTAGGTGTACTTTTGTTACTTAGGTGGTCCCGCTCCGTGAACTTGATGAATATTTGAGGCACATCTAACTTTACTTAGAGAGGTAAGAAGCAGGGAAGTGGGTGTTGAACCACTAGCGACACATATAGATACATTTCTTATAATAACTGAGGTCCCCGTTTTCTTGTCATTCATTGCTTTCGGTCCTGACGAGAACTCCAAATTCAAGGAGTTTGAAACGCGTAGACCCCTGTATATAACGTTTCTTACGTGGAAACCATAAGAGAACTGAACTATCTTTTTTGATCAAATTGATTCTGAGTCAAAAACGTAGATCTATGGTTTCTTTTTCATGAAATGTATATAATTGTATAAAAATGTACTCCTTTTCAGACTGTTAGTGGTGTGATTGTGTTTACAGTGTGATTGTAACGTTTTTTGGTCTGAATGGTGTATAAAAGTAAGTAGTGACATGTTTAGTGTTTGTATTGTGTAATTATTTTTGTGCTTCAAAAAAATTTTGATAAAACAGAAAAATGTTTTGAAAAAATACGAAAAGAAGAATATTGCAAATAAAATGCAAATCGAAATTGATTAAGTTTGTGATAAATTCCTTGATGCATATAGTTTTGTTCATGTGCAGAGTATAGGACTGTGAATCTATTTGGCAGTATTGGCATTGAGTGTTGTAATAGTTTAGGCAGGGTTTGGCCTTACTGCCTGGAAACCCATACCCAGTGTTGTTTTTCATTTTTTTAACCCTGGGCGGTGAACTCTGCTCCGCTCGCGGAGTTTGCAGAGTTCACCGCACTCCGCATTACGAAGAGCTTGTGGAATTCCGAAAAGCTCCGCTTAGCGTAGCAGAGTTTTTTCCCTCACTTCGTTCATCAACATCAAGTTGGCGACCGCGAGCAAGGAAATCAACCTCCTGGCGTCACTTTTCATCGTTCCTGATCAAGTTAGCGGTCACAAGCATTGAAAATCAACATCCCGGCGTGATTTCTCAATGCGGGGGAGTCAAGTTTCTCATTGCGAGTGGTCGCGTATGCTCGCAACAGCTCACGTTGAGAGACTGCCTGTTCATGTTAAGAAAACTGGCGCTCAAGTAAAAATCAACTCGAGCGGCAGAAAAGGAAAGCAGCGACCGCTTGTGCTATGCATGGTGCTGTTAGCAATGATTGCACAGTGTGGACAAACATCACGCACTATGCAATCAACGTGAACAGCATTTTTCTATTGACCTCCGCTGCTTGCTGCGCTCTGCATTGTTGGTCGGATTCTTTTTTGCACCTCGCGGAGTTCTGCTTAGTGCAACTCCGCGAACTCTGTGAACTCTGCCAAGGGTTACCCATTTTAAGAGCTGTTTCAAACGTTTCTCAACTTTTGAACTGTGCGGACTCTGCACTACATGGTCCACTGATTTATACTTAGATTTTGTGCTTACTTTCGTGAAGGCAAAGTCTATGTTAGTATGTCTTTTGATGTATACTTAGGGCCCCATTAGGATGTTGTGCGGATTGCCACCGCCGCATGGCGGTGGCGATCCAGCCGACATTCGTCCCCGCCCGCCACCCACTTCCCCCTGCCAACTATGGCGGGTGGACCACGGCAAACGAAACGACCGTTCGCGGAAAAGAGTTTAATATAGTGGCGGTGTCTGCTAGACACTGCCATCCATATTATGATGGGGGCGGACACATGCCTTTCTGTGGGGGCGTTGCCGCCACAGAAAGGCATGCGAGAATCTCTTGCGGAGGCCCATTGCGGGCCACCAGGGATTCTTGGGGGTGGGGGGTGCACATGGGGGGTACTGCATTTCAATATCCAACGTGGCAGGCACCACGCGGTGCCTGTCACATTGTGCATTGAAATGCATGACGTGCATTTTTAGCATTGCTGCGGGCGTTGCTCTCAGCACCGCCCGCCGCAATGTTAAAAATGCGTGATGCGCCTGCCAGTGTGGCGGGGGCATCCTAATGGCCCCCATGGGACTCCCGCCCTTATGGCCGGTGGTCCTTTTTTACATCGGGATGGCGGGCGGACAAAGTCCACCCGCCATCCTAATGACCCCCTTAGACTTACCTTGACTTTTGAACTGAGAAGATTTATGTTTATTCTCTGGCTCAACTGTACTTTGTTTCCGGGTATTCATTTGATTTAGAGGGTAACTTTATGTTGTTACCTCTTGCATTTAAATTATTTGATGCATTATTGATGCTATTTGAATTTGACTAACTGCCTTTTTGGCTTCCGCAATGTACCTTCCCGATTTTGACTTTGCTCTTGGTCCTGTGAAGGTTTTCTTTAATGGCATAGGTCTGTCATTTATTGAGACTCACGCACCTCTATCCTGTGTCTCAACCCTTTTAAATGATCAATTAAAAGCATTGACACTGATGAATGGACATCGCTAGCGGACCTGAGACTGAGTCAATGCCAGGGTGATCCTGCTTCAATCAGACCCAATACAATCGAAATGATTAAAGAGGAATATTGGCTACAAAACCTTTGAAACAAACTTCAGACTACCAAAGTCTTCTCCTTAACCTCTAACTACCTCGTTATGAAAGAATCAATTGAGTGAAAACCCTTTGTTTTATTGGGATTGTATATGGCATGGTTTTTAAGTGAGCCGCATAAATTCATTGTACGCCTAACTTCATTTAGGCAGACCTGTCTATTTAAATTATTGTAATTTGCATGTGTGTTATACAAGTGTTGCTTTTTTGGTTTTATTCCCTGAAGTTTCAAGTTTCATATTGTGATTGGTGTTATTAGTGGCACCTATTGTTATGGCATATGCTGTAAACAAATACAACTTAATTGGTCACAGTAGGAAACATATGGGTTTTTGGATGAGCCTGCTCAGAGAAAAACTGCTTTTTGTACAAAGTAGGAACTGCTGAATATATTTGTGTGATGTTCAGTGGTACTTGGGTTTGATTAGTCGGACCTGTGGGAGAGAAGCAAGGTAGAAGTAGGGAAATATTAGTCAGGTAGAGTCTTCATCGTATGGTTGGATGAAGCAAATTGGCTCGAGATTCAAATAAAGGGTACATTTTCTGTCACCAATGTTGTTGCTTCGACTGTGGTAAGTGCCCCGTGGTGGTAGTTTAGTGTCACTCGGATGCAGTTCTGTGTGGTTAATTTTCATAAGATATTTTGCAGTGTGCGTTGTCAAAATCACCAGGGAGCAATGTGCAAACTAGTGTCTTTGAAGGTCAACATTGTGCAGAGGATTAGGAATACAACTTAGCATGACAGGTAAGTGTCTTTAGGATGCACTGCAAAGCAGTGAGTTAGGCTAACATATATGTGGCATAGACCACATATTGTTATGCATCACCTGCGCTGTCAATGGGAGTTAAAATTCAAATTAGACAGAATGAACACCAGGCAGAACCCCAGAACAACTCCTTCTTGCAAACACTCCTATGTATTCCCATATAGCCCTTCTGTAGTGCATACATCATTTTGGCGGAGACAGCTAGTCAGACTAATTAGATTCACCAGGGCATTAGCTCAATTACCATGTGTGCAATCTGCTGTGTAATTCAAATATATTTGAGGATGTTGGCGAATGCTATTCCATTAGAATTTCCTCTATTAAAAGAATATTGTGCTTACACTTAATCTAACTAATTATGTACTTGCATGTACAAATAGCTCATATCAGTGAAATCAGTTCATTAAATGGCAGTGTGTGGTCGGCGAGAGGTCTGTCTACGTGCATGAACCCTCCTGAATCCACTACTATAATGTCTATTTTAACTAGTGGAATCAACGTTCTCTCGTGTTTTGATGTGGTGGATGTTAAATGTTATGTCTTTTCAGAGGATGTAATTTTTCTCATTAACATCTTACAAATATAGTTCCGCTTCTACGCGTTTAGTAATTATTCCTCTCTCCCAAACATTCTGAACACATTGACTAGCCACTACTAAAGCAAATTACAGAGATTCATTTCCATTTAAATCCAGTACCGGAAGTAAGGTGCCACCAAGAATATTGCTCAGACATGCTGCTAAGCAATAAAAGGTCCGCTCACTTTAGACTTATGCAGACATCATAGACTCTAAAGATGAATACAATATTCCTGCACTCAGGAAAAGATGTTATAAAGATGGTGCAAGGTTTATGATTGCAAAACTATAAATCAAGTGTGTGGTTTGCATACATAATTGGCATGATTGAGCAAAGCTCGGATCTCCAAAAATACAGTGAAGAATCACCTGGCCAGACTTTGGGGCTGAGGTAGAGTGGGTGGAATGGGCAATCCCAAGAATTCTAGAGGAGGAGCAGAATCTATAATATATAAAAACAGGGGAATTCCCACCACTATAGGTAGAGCATGTCAGAGAAAACTCTTTTTCACCTTCATGTTTACCACTTTATTCAGAAAGCCTATTTTTTTCCATTAATCTAAATCTGGTCTCATCATCATAATCAACTTTAATATCACATGGAAAGCAAAAATAACATTGAAAAACGGGCCATATTGGGCTGGTCTTACAGTCTACGTCAACCCAACAAGCACCAAGAAAGGTCTAGACCGAAGTTGACCAACCAACCAAAAAGGGAAAAAGGCTAAAACCTACTTAACAAAACCACACTAAGATGAAAAACATAAATCGTATGCAAGAACATTATACATAACTACTGAAGCAAAATAGAATACCCATAAATTGTTATACCAATGAATGCAGAGAGTTGCAAAGAATGAATGAGGATAACAACTGTGCTAGCGCACTAGTGAAGGAAGCAGTGCACGCCTAAATGAAAGCACCTGCTACATCAAACACATCAACAATAAAGTCCAGAATAATATCCACCTGCAAACCAAATAAAAGCACAAATGCTCATATTATCAATCACCACCAAATGCTACCACAAAGCTTGTATGGTAGTATGGACCATGCCAATGCTGGCAAACCCGAAAGATGCACATACCGCTTTTGCGGCATTTGATAGAAGCTAGAGATTCCTATTAAAGCACTACCCTCATCTGTATGGCAGCTATTTACACCATGGCAGAGAAGGATATCACAAAGGAAGTGGCAGGGCCCGGACTGGCCGCCCTGGCTGCACTAAGAATTGGGCATTCTCCCAGGATGCTGGAAGGGTGGGAGCTGGTTTTGCGTAGCTGAGGGCCGGTTTCGTTACTGGGGGCTGGTTTTGCAGCAGAACTGTAATATTGACCCGCAGTGAAAAAAGCAGCAAGCAAGCGTTTTCAGCCTCCCTGGGCCAGGCAGTGCTGTTCCCGGGGCTGGTCCACGAAAATGGCCACGGCGGCCTTGTGTTTCCAGTCCGGCCCTAGGAAGGGGTCTGACGCTCATGAACCTATAAGGCTAAGTGACCGGAATCATGATGTAAGGGGCCTAGTGCCTTTCTTACAAACTGAAAACCACGCACCAAACGCGAATGGATGTGAATGAACATGATTATAGATGAATAATTGTGAAAAACAGAAATGTTTTGCAATGAGGGGATCTGAGTGACAGCAAATAGGCAACGAGGGGCAAGCCCAAGTTGTCTATGATGTCACTCTGAATGTTGAGGTAGAGAGGACTTCTGGGTGAATTCTCAACAGTGGTCATCCACTTTGGTTAACTCTGTTGTGACTAATGCAGTTGGTAACCGGATTTCCATCTGGTTGTTCAGTGGAAGCCATACACAACATAATTTGATTTAGTGCAACCCCTCCGTAGGGCACCATATAGACTGAACAGAGATATTCCTTTATAATCAGTAATTATGAGTGGCTCTGTGTTTGGGGTGATATTTATCAAACCGAATAAAATCTGATTACCAGGTGCCCTGAACTTTGCCCTGGTTATAATTCGGAGCTCCGTGGAAAAAGAAACTTGCACAGATATTGGTATTATTCGGGCCACTAGTAATGAGGACCATAGACATAATTATAATAACATGCAGCACTTCATAAGAATTACTGTCCACATCATGGCTTGATTATATAGCATTCTATGTATTTAGGAGCGTTAAACTATATTGACAGGATCTATGATAATCTGATAGGTAAAATGATGACACGCTTATGCAGGATCGGGGCCAAAATTGTCATTAGTCTTTCTACTGTACACCACTCATCGGGTTCTTTCCTGATATTTGGAACATTTGACATCAAAAGAGATCAGACCTGTTCCAAGGGACATGAGTATATGCTTCTCCATGAACTTCTTCCAAAGGAAATTCTGCAACAATTATTCCCATTTTAGGTTCTCTCATACCCACACTTAATTCTCTCTCAGTATCAGCCATTTTATTTTTTTCTTTAGTCCCTTGCCTTTTCCTTTCTTTTGACACTTTTCTCTGTAGCCCAGTCCATTGTGGAACTTATTAAGTCTCGAATATGTGCTCACAGACTCAATAGACCCATATTTTCCAATTCCTTCCATCCTAGAATCACTGCGCGCATTTTTAATTTTTTATAAATTAATGTCATATACTTTTGATAAATCTTCAAGTCTGCTGTATGCTGCACACACATCTAGCTGCCTCTGTACTCAATTAATTTTGTTAATCCTCATTGGATACAATCAACGTATTTAGCAAGAACGTGTAAATAAACACAATAACAAACTAAAGTCAAGTAAAGGGAAAAACAATGAAGGAACATTAAAATATTACGGTGTTATAGAAGGCAAAATAATTTGATTATTTGTAATATCAGTTAAGATGTATTCTTCAAGTTTAGGCAGCATGAGCAGAATCTGAAAAATAATTTGAAGAACAAGACATGGATATAGATGGCCGATGCAGAAGGAGCTCCTCCAGAGTGCTCCTGGGGTAAGGGATCGCAATCCACGTAATTCCCTGATAAACCTCGCTCATCGAGCCCAACGAAGAATTCTTGCAACCAAGGGATTGTCTCCATACCTCCGCAACTTTGCGCTGGAACCCACGGATACTCATGGCGAGGTTTTTTTCGAGCTTCCTTGCTCAGGACTTCTTGAGGGTCGCTTACTCGCCAAATTGCCATCCTCAACCTGAGGACTTCCGCTATCCCTTTCGGAATCGCTCTGCTCGTCCTTGCAGGGCCCGCCACCCATCAGCCGGTCTGCATGGACTCGACGACGGGAGGCTGCTGCCCACCCCCCCCCACCCCCGATGAGGCAAGGACCCACATATGCTCGACGACTCAGCACAACGCGAGCCGCCAGGGCCTCCGTCCCCCCCGAGACGGTCCCGAAATCGGCGTCGCACTACAGGAAGGAGAAGAGACCTACGCTCCGTCCGATTCGACCCTCGAGAAACAAGGTAAGGGTGGCCCCCTGCCCCCCTTCTGCTACAGCAGTGACTGTGATTGCGCCTACCAGAGGTCCAAGTACCAGCCCGACCTGCACCTCTACTAGGCCTTCGCCCAGCATCCTTACACCTCCGGGCTTCCTATCTTCCACTTCATTGCTCCAGACCTTTTCCCGACCCCCCCTTCTCCTGTTCTCCGCCCACTCCTGAGGCTCTGCTGCCAACGTCCGGGTGCTCACCTCCCTCTCCACGGACTTCCCCCCCCAGCTGCAGCCACCAACCTCACAGCTTCTGCTATGGTCCAGGGGAACTGATTACCGGCGCCCCCAGCTGCTCGCCGCGATGATCGCGCTGGGTGCAGATTGCTGGCTTAGCGGCAGCGAGGCATGAAAGGAGAAGTTAAACGGCTGACTAGCGCCACTCGGGCACCCATCAATGCTCATTTGCTTGTGCTGCCACTCTACATTGTGCAGCTACCGCAGTTGTCTGGGTGCATGTTGCACACTTTTTGTCATCGTGCAGTTGCTGATCCATTTATTTGCCTCGTGCAGCTCTGTGGCTGAGTGGCTGCGAGGCTGGAAAGTGTATTTCGTTCGGATTCGAGTTCTTGCTTAAACCACCAAACCTCAAACATCAAAATGGCCGTGAGGCTAGAGAGTGAACTTCTTTGCTGATCCGAGTTTCCTGTTGATACAATCAAACCTCAAACATCAAAATGGCAGCCCCTGGACATCGACCATAGAAAGAGGAATGCTTCTTCAAACAAAAAATGTCCCTTAAGTGGACCCAAACCAGGCTGGTCCTCACTCAGCTTTAACAGAAAGAGGGCTGCATAAACCGAGTCTGTAGCAACAGAAAGAGGAGTACACAACCCTAGTCAATGGAAACAGAAAGAGGACTACCCATCCTTACAATCTGGGGCGGCCATCTTGAAGTGGCACTGACTGTCTGTATTAACCAACAACAATCAACCATGACAATGTGTTATCCCCTTCAAGCACCACTATCCTAACAATTATGGTCATAAAAACTATTGCTCACTGATCCGGGTTCTTACGAGTGTGCCCATCCCAAGCCAACATGATGGGCCTGGGTCTGACTGCCTCTGGGACAAATGCTTACACCCTGGTCTACCCCCCAAATCTCTCAAAAACCGCTACAAAAGCCTTCAAACACCTCACCCTGAAAAACCATTCTGAGGCACTGATCTCCGACCTACTTTTCTGTGCGGACAAAGGCACCATCATCAATGACCTCGTTTTCTACTCCAGAAGAATCCCCACCTGGCGCAATACCTTTTCTCTATTCTTTAATGTACGCTTTTCCAGGAACTCTCAATAGGGCCCCCAGCAACCCTCCAAGCTGACCTCACCATCACCCTCTACAAAAGCGGCATTGTACTGATCCAAGCCTCAACAAAAAACCTCGACAAATTTTCAGATCTTTATACCACTCTCCGAAACCATGTGCATGACACTGGGACGCCGACCAACATCTGGCCTGACGATAACCCTTCCCCCTTGCCCAATATAGAACACACTAATCCCCTCACTACTCCTATCAACCTCCCTATCGCCATGGACTAGAGACCTGTGATTTCCCCCCTCCATGTTCCTCCCTCGGAATCCACTGTTTCCTTCACAGCACACCTCAACCCCATCAGTCTTCCTACAACCCCCCAAACAAAATAAACCCTGGACCCTCGGTCCCCTCCCGCCATGCTCCCCATTTGGACTCTAAGACCACCATGTCCTCAGCGACTTTTGCTGTGACAGGTCAAGCCAGCCCTGCTAACACTCAAGCCACCCCTTCTATGACTCCTAACACAGTCCACCCTTGTCCTCTAACCCCCCTCCTTAGCGACTTCCTCTGCAGCAGGTCAAGCCAACCCCGCTGACACTCAAACCACCCCTTCCATGACTCCTAGCACAATCCACCCTACCACCCAATCCACCGTGACTCCTAGCACAATCCACCCTAACCCTCTAACCCCCCTCCACATATATCCACTCTCTACACTCCAGAGCCTCCAAAATAATTCAGAACTTCCACTCCTCCATCCTCGACCTAACAAACCTCCTCCACCTCGCCGAACTCTCCTTCGCAAACCTCATGCCCCAGCTGTCTCCCCCTCCCATCCCAGAGCTTCACAAACGCCGCTACCGACATCCTTAAGGCATCTTCGCCCTCGACCCACACAGATCGGCCCCCCTCTGTAATAGAAAGGCGGTCAGAAGCAATCTTGCACCCGTACCCCTCTCTGCCCCGACTCCCGCTACCACCTACCTCCCTGGTCCGACGGGTCTCTTAATCAACTTTCGCTCTGCAGTAAAGCATGCCGCCAATGTCGCTGCTCTCATTCTGAACAATAACACCGACCTAGCAATCCTAACTGAATCATGGCTTAATGATGCTTCATCGCCATGCCTCGACCTCTTAGTCCCCCCCAATTTTAGCATTGCCAAACTAGACAGACCACTTAACAAAAAAGGTGGTGGAATCGCCTGCATCTATCGCTCTAACCTCCTTGTCACAGAGCATCTAATGGATGCCACAGATTCCTGCAAATATCTAGCCCTCTCAGTCTGCAGTAACACCACACAACTTTGCAACCTGCACACTTTTTACCACCCCCCAGGCAATAACGATCAATTCACTGACTACCTCATGGACATTATCACGGCTCAGAACTCCCCCAACACCAAAGACATCTTCCTCGGTGACTTCAACCTGCACTGGAACAACCTTAAGGATCCTCATGTCAACACCATTAAAGACCTCATGACCGATCTAGCCCTGACCCAAGCTTGCACACTCTCAACCCATTTGAAAGAGGCCACTCTAGACTGGATCATCTCTAAGGAGAAAACAGTCAAGCTCATATCCACTGACCCCTGTGACTGGTCAGACCACCATGCCATTGCCTACCTTCTACCCAGCACCCTCAAGAAATGGGCTCCACAACCAGTGCTCCCAAAACACGGGGACACCAAAAACCTAGACCTCAATGAACTCGGGACCCGCTGCAAATCCGACCTCCCCACATCACCTCGGTCAGTGACCTCAATGATCACTACTCTGTTACGATGTCGAACATTTTGGAATACCTAGCCCCTCTTAATCTAAAAAGAACTTAAGTCAAAGTTAGAAACCCATGGTTCGCTGGTTCCCTCAACGACAAGAGAAGATCCCTCCGACAAGCCTAAAGAATCTGGAGACAGCACCCATCGGCAGATCACTTAAAACTTCTTCGCCAGGCCAGAAATGCTTACAACAAAAACATCCTCAACTCAAAAAAAGAGTTTTTCAGGGCGGAACTAGGGAATGCCCAGAACAGGCCACGCAAACTCTTTGAGATGATCAAACTCCAATCGAACAAACTGTCCAAAACAGCGAAAGAAAACCCCAAGTCTCTCATCTCCTCCGAGGATTTCTCCTCGTTTTTCGTAAACAAAATCAAAACCTTATGTACCGAACTCAAGGCTGCCGCCTCACTCCCCCCACAGAACCTTGACCTTCCGCCTCCTCCATCCCTACCGACACTGACCTCACCCAAGAATCTAGCACACTGGTCCGAATTCTCACCCTACGATGAAGACTCTGTCGCAAATATCCTTTCCACCTTGAACCCATTTCAATGACCCGCTCCCCTCTAACGGTCTTGCGACCGCTGCCAAATTCATTATTCCTTGCTGGACTGCGATAATCAACGCCTCTCTCCATCTGAGATCAATCCCGACCTCGCTGAAAGCAGGCCAAGTCCTCCCCATTCTGAAAAAGCCGTCGCAGGACCCAGCCTCCCCAGACAACTTTAGATCAATTTCCAACATTCCTCTCTTGGCTAAAGTGCTGGAAAAGTGTGTTCAAATACAGCTAAGTCACCACATCAACAACTTCCATCTACTCGATGACTGCCAATCCGGCTTCCGACCGGGACATAGCACTGAAACCACCATGCTCCACATTGTCGATAATTCTCTTCAAGCCCTTGACCAAGACCTGTCTCCTAATCCTCCTTGATCTATCCTCGGCCTTCAATACTGTCAACCACGAGATGCTACTCGAACGCCTCAAATTTAGGATGGGATTAGATGGCACAGTCCTCGATTGGTTTAGTTCCTACCTCCAAAATCGTGGACTCAGCCAAATTGCTAGGAATTACCTTGGATTACAACCTAAACATGCGAGACCACATCAACTCAATGGCCAAATCTACCAGATTCCACCTGAGCTACCTATGGAAACTGAAACCCTTTCTAGCTGCTCCCGACCTAAAACTTGCAGTCCAATCATTAGTTATCTGTCAGCTGGAATATGGTTTACCCAAGCTCTCTCTGGCACCCTTAAAAGCCTGCCTCAACGCAGCCACCAGATTACTTACAGGCTCTAGAAAATTCAATCACATCACTCCTCTCCTGAAAGCGTTGAACTGGCTTCCCCTCGAGGCTAGGATTCACCTCAATCTGGCATGCATCACGCACAAGGCCTTACACTCTAACTCCCCGGCGTATCTAGCACAGAAGCTTGTGATATCCGGAGGAAGCAGAAACTCACGATCGGTAAATGCCTACTCCGGCCTGCACGCTTTAAGAAAAAAAAAACTACAATTGGGCTTTCACCGGGAATGCTCCAAGAATATGGAACTCCTTCCCTCCCGAAGAATCCCCTCCCTGGCACGCTTCAAAAAAAGAGGCTAAATCCTTCCTCATGGGTAAATTCCTTGGCTAAACCCGCTCCACAGCCACTGAGAGACTTAGTACCCGTGTGATATCCTGCCTAATGTATGATCCTCGACTCTGTAAATTACCCTGTTGTATAGTTTTCTTTTTCCATCTCCTTATGTAAAGCGCCCATGCGATAGCCTGCCTATTGTATGACCCTCTAATCTGTAAAATGATCCAATGTACAGTTTTCACCCTTCCCTCTAGTACCCAGCACCCCCTCCCTCCATTGCACAGTACCCTTTTGACACCCTGCCTACCATATGACCCTTAGATTTTGTAAAGCTCTTCGATGTACTGGTCTCCTGTGATAACCGTCTTTTCTGTATTACTCTATGAACCTGTAAAGCGCTCTGATACCCTCACGGGTCAAGTTTGCGCTCTATAAAACCTTAAAATAAAATAAAATAATAAAAATAAAATGGAGCAAATCAATATGCTAAAACTCAGGTAAGCACCCCAAAAGCTCGAGACCAAGGTCTGGTGGAATAAAGTCTGTCTCATCCCCCCAAATCTTCACCCTTTTATAAAGAAATTTACAACAGAAACCAATCAAAATTGCACTGTCAGCATGGGGTGGGCAAATGTATCATTGGTTTGGCGATTCACAATAAAAGAATGAGTATATCTCATAATCTAATACCAATCCCTAACCCCCTAACATCATCCTTGCACTTTTCCGCAATGAATAGTACCATGCTCCTCTCTGACCTAATGTCATCTGGAGTGAGAGATCAAATCTAGCTACTCTTAGCAAAAACAGTTGATGGAATGAATGGGTCCACAATGATCAAGCAGGAAGAGCCAATGGGTTGTTAAATTTTACAATTCAGCTCCCTCAGAAGCTCACCAAGAACAGGTGTCATCACACAGCATAAGTGCACATTCTGTTGCACGCAGTGTCAGTGGGAAATGAAAACATGGAGTCTTGGCTCAGTTTGGTTAATGCTAATTTAAAAAAAATATTTCTGTACAATGCAGTGTTGTCATTTTAATGCAAAACATTAAAAATCCTCAGGCAACATTTTTTTAATCATAATAAGGCTAATATTGTGTCCATTTAATAATATCTAAAATCCTAATAAGAAATCACATGACACTTTAAATTGTCATTCATTCAATCTTTAATGTTAGGTGATAGCATTCAGATTCCTCTGCAATGCATGCTATAATAAATAATAATAATAATCCAATAATAAATACATAATAAGTAATAAATCCAATTACGAACAGACACTGTAATGAACTAATTCATTTTGACCAGGACTCAGGCTTGATGTTCATTATTGGACCAGTATATGTACCAGAATTGTCCATACTGTTCATCAGGGTGCTCCCGTTTGTGAGTTGGGGTCCATTTTGTACCTCATGTGTTTTTATCTGATGTGTTTTTAATGCACATAATTGAATTTTGCACCAGGGGGATTAAAACTTGAATTCTTCGCAGGGAGTCACATATATAATCTCCACTTTATGTACTTAGGAAAAACATAAGTTGTATTTTTTATATTAAAGCTATTATATGGAATTTCTTCCTAGCTGGTATATATGTATAATTAACAGATCATGTGTAGATGTGATTAAGTGGAATAGATTCAGTGGTGGTGATAACTATTTGGGATACTTTTGATTCCAAGGGGATAGTTTATTTTCTCCATAAGAAATAAAAACACAGCTTCTTTACACTGTTACTCTGTCACTCACATTCAAATCAAATCAAACTGGACTTATAGTGTGCGGCTAATGACTCCTGTGGATATCAGGCTCTGAGAGCCCTGCTGCTAGGAGGGTTCAGCTGAACAGCCAGGTCTTGAATCCTTTCCTGAATTCCAGCAGGGAGGATGAGGTCTGGAGGTGAAGGGGGAGGCCGTTCCAGGACTTTGCCGTGAAGGAGGAGAATGAGCGCTCTCTGCTGTTACTTAAGCTAATGGGGGGGAGGGGTTGAGCGAGGGAGTGGGAGACGAAGAGTAGGTGTCTGGAGGGTTGGTGGAAGTTCAGGAGGTGGTTGATATATGTTGGTCCTTGGTTTGTAGGGCTTTGTAGGTGTGTATCAGCATCTTGAATTGACATCTCTTCTGAACTGGGAGCCAGTGGATCCTCTTGAGTTGGGGGTGATGTGGGTCTGCTTTGGGAGATCAAGGATGAGTCTGGCCACTGGATTCTGTATGGTCTACAGTCTCCTCAGCAGGTGCGAGGTGAAAGACCATTGAAATTGTCAGAAAATGGACACAGACTGCAGGGGGAAAAATATTAAGAGACTGGTGATACTGTTTGTGTGTGACGGAGTGTGGTATTCTGTATCTCAATCTTCAGGTGTAGTCATTAAATAACCCCTGTCACAGGTTGCGTGGACCTTTGTTCATTGACAAGAAGAACTAAAAAAGGAGTAATCATCTGCATTAAGCACATGGCATTACATTATTAAAGATTTTTAGTACAGTCAATAAAGAAAACATTTGGTTGAGTTACAGGGTTTTATTTTCAATTCTTTAGCTTTTAATTATTTATTCAATGAGTATTAGTATTTTAATTAGCAGCAGTAAATGTTAATATAATCCATTAATCAATAATTCAATATAAGAAATAATACAATATTGGCTAAAACTACAGTCAATATTGTAATAATGCAGTAAGCATGTTCCATAAAGCAAGTACCCTATTCTAAGGTGTCAGGCCTGACAACCAATAAAGAGTACTAATGAGAGAATCGATGCATAAGCATAAAGCCTTAGCAAAATAAGCTGGAAAGTATTCTCAGCTATAAATCAGCAGACATCAACTAAATAGGCCAGGTAACATCAAATATCCTCCAAACTTCTGAAAATAACTATTTCAAGTCTCTGGTAGGCCTTCCCTCCACTACTTCAACTATACCTTACATCAGGAACTGGGCCTCCCGTATATCCAAGATACAATCCAATTGGCCCCAATCCTTTTGTGGCACTCAATTTGGTGCAGGGAAACAGTGCCACTCACACAACTTATATTGAGGGAGTGTTTAGTCATGGAAAAAACAGAAATTCGCTGTGGCTCGGCTATGTGGAATCAGTCTTGAAGGAGCTTGGCCTCCATGGTCTATTCAAGGAACCCTTAACGTGCAGAAGAGTTTCAAAGAAAAAGATTTCCCGTATTTTTATTGCACAGGCGGACTATAAGAGGAAGGAGCAATACAAAGGAAAAGCTGCAGTCGTCACCTACCACCTGAACTCGTCACTGTCGGAGAGAGGGTTTTACTATCTAGCAGATGTCACCATTCCTCAGCACAGATTCATACTATTGAGGTTCCGTATGAATGTGATTCCTTTAATGGTAGGATCCCCGGATAAAAAGTATAACCATGTGGAGCATAGCTTATGTCCATGTGACTCCCTCTCAAGACAAACTGAACTGCATCTAGTTTTATTTTGTAGGCTATATAAGAAAGAGAGGGATCACCTTCTTAAGCCCCTTTTGAAGCAGAAGAACTTCAGGCAGTGTTGAGTTGCACTTTTCTTTTTAAAATCATTACCCGATTTTTTTAACATGTTTTTCACTAGCCTCTTTTCTTTGGGCCTGTATGAGAAAAAGGAAGAGGGGGACGGTTTGTATCGAAGGGCCATAAAAAAGTTATCCACTACTGCATCTGAGAGAGTGACTCAGATAAGGTTGATGTTAAATGTGTACCTACATTATATTATCATCTTTTTATCTTTATCTTATTTTTTATTCTTATACAAGGGATATGAAGTATTTTATTGAAATGAAATTGTTACTTTGTATTTATTCTGTGCTTTTATGATCTTTTTTAAACTGATTGAATAAAGAAATGAATGAATGAATGAATGAACTAAATAGGCTGAACAACCTCCCATGTAGAGACATATAAAGAAATGCAAAGGTGAGTCTCCAGAATGCAATTGAGAGAAAAGCTCAAAGGAAAAAGCCCTACCTAGCACTAGGTCCACATACTGACCACCTTAAAGCACCTGAACTCAGGCAACTTGTCACTGGCCCTGCTTACAATCAATAGGATACTCTGGGCTGGGCCCTGATTCCTCAGATAGTCCCAGTGGAAGTGACATCTGAACTTCCAGTACCATGGTCAGGGTTTGCACAATTTTATATCTATGTTTCTATACAAGCCTCAGTTAGTAGACTGTGATGAATGCACCTTTGAAATGAGACTAAAGGAAGTTCCAGGATATCTCATTTGGCAACCTGCTTTTAGCTGTGCTAGATATATCTGCTGACTGCATGATGGATGAGCTTACCACATTTTGTGAGAATTCCTCGATGAACATCAATCCCTTGGTGATAGTGTTAAGCATGAGAAAGAGCCAGGGAGTCACAGAAATTATATCATGACAAGCTTCAGTAGACCAAATGAATTCATGTATATATGTATAGGTACATATAGGTCAACCTAGCTAGATAGCAGCAGTGGGCTGAATTGAGGCAGGAGACCTGTGTTTTGATCTGTGACTGTTTGATGCAGGATGTTTGTGGGTGATGAGTCCTATTGTGTAGAGATGTTGGGCCAAATGTATTATTTTTGCTATGCTGTGTTGTGTGAAAAGGGAAACAACAGGACAGCACCCTATCAACTAAGATATGGTGTTGCTGCTGTAATCCCCATGCACTGGTGCATTTTTGGCGGCACTGTACCACTCACACATTCTTGTACCATGGCACAAGAGTGTTTGTGTGATTTCTACTATAGGTTTTGTACTGTTAGGGGATCATACTATGCATATCTCGACAACCCTTTCCATCTATGCAACCTTTTCTGGGTGTGGAAATCTATCTATCTATCTATCTATCTATCTATCTATCTATCTATCTATCTATCTATCTATCTATCTATCTATCTATCTATCTATCTATCTATCTATCTATCTATCTATCTATCTATCTATTTATCTATCTATCTATCTTTGCCACACAATCTATGCAACCCTCTATATCTATCTATCTGGCGTTGCAACATTATGTACCAATACAACACTCTCTATCTATCTGTCTTTGCAACACTTTCTATCTTTGCCAACCTCTCTATCTATCTATATGTCCTTGCAAAATTGTCTATCTATCTGTCTTTGCAAGCCTCTCTATTTGTAAGAAGTATCTAGAAAACTTACAAAAAGGATTAGCAAAGGGAAGAGGCTGGCAGCCTATGCCAGACCAATTGACTTTTTTAGGTCTGGCAAAGACCTTTTGGTTTTACTACAAGCATGGGTATCACATAGTTACCTATAGAGGTTTCAGCCAGGCTTCATCCATTATTATGTTGTTGTGTCATTCACATTTTTCTTACAGACACTGCAGCATGTATTTTGGGGCAGCAGTGGGCCCCCACACTTCAATTACTGGCTGATTTCACTTTGAGTTACAGCATTCTTTCCTCTCACAAGGAGCACATCCTCACAGAGTAGGCTTCATCAGCGTCAGCAACTATGTTAATGTGTGCTTTTTTAAAGCCCAATGGAAGTTTTTGACTTTAGCCAATGTTTTCTTTTAGATTTATGATGGACCTGCTACCTCCCAAAGATATGGTTTTCAATAAACCATGTAAGAACAACATAAGCATTGCCAAATCCAAAAGGCCAGGCCTATTTGCTTTGTCAATGCTTGTTTAATAGATAGAGCAGCTTTGTTGCAAAATCCATGGTGGGTGCATGAGAATACCCATGTACCACCCATGAAATGCCCATTTGAAGCAAACTAGTGCAAAGTAGTACAAAGTGCTTCTCAACATTTAATCAAGATTTGCAATGGAAGGTAAATCCCAATTCCAGACTTTACAGTAGTTTTCATCACTTTTTGTGACACTGCATTAGTACAAAACTTTGATTAATCTGACACATAGTATTCTCTGGAGAATTGGGTTTTCCGCTGAATATCAGAAGAAGAGATAGGTCACTTCTGATGGAGATGTTGCTCCAGATCATAGGAGCATCGATGGTGAAGGCTTGTATTTTGGTGCTCCTTTCTTTGCAGGGTTATTCTGCAATTAATGTGAAATTAGTTGCCATGAAATGAGGTTTCACTTTCATGAAGAGAACAGGTTAGTACCATGAGATCCTTTGAAGGTGAGATCAAATCTAGGGTGAAAGTAATTGATTTTGCAATTAGTGACAACTGTGGTTGAACCCATCTATCTTTTTTGGGGAGAGCCAGGGTTGAAATAGTGATTGCGTGTGAATATTGTTAAGTAGGAGGTATTCTGCTTTGGTTTGGTTGACTTTAAGGTCGTTGCTGGCTATCCAGTTATAAGGGAAATTAATGCAGGTTTTTATACACTGTGTGTCATGAGCAGTGAAGATCTTTGGGTTATATGCTGTTGGTGTGTTGATGGATCTTGCTCTAGGCAAGTAGGGTTCCAATGGAGTTCCATATTGATGATGAAAATGATCAGGAACATGAGGGAGGCCAGGTGCACTCCGTAGGACTTTTTAGGATGTTGTGATCCCATCTGCATGAATTGGTCGAAATGTTTCAGAGAAGCCCATGCATCTTTTAAGCAAGTGGATTAGTGCTCGGCTGTGTTGAACGCTGCAGATAGATAAGTAAGATCTGGAGGCCTGGATCTTTCTTCACTACAATCAGAGGGCATTATCACCTATCTGAAAGGTGTGCATGGTAATTGTAGCAATAAAGTCTGGAGTCAGATTGGTAGCGTTGTAGCATGCTGTTCTTGCTGATCTGTTATTTGTAATTGAATGTAAGCTACTTCCCCAGTTATTTTAGATCTAAGATACGTGGCTGATGGGGCCATAATTACCTGGATTATCTGGATCCAGGGTACCTTTTTCAGTAGGAGAGTACTGATTTTAGAGTGCCTGGGAAAGTTCTTTGACAGCCAAAGGTGTGTACAATTTTTATGTTGGAAGTGAGGGCATCCTGAAGGACATATTTCAGGACAAATGATTGCAGAATGCTAGTTCAAATGCAGTAGATTTGAGGTTGTCAGTAAGTTCAGTGTGCGAGACGAGGTTTAATTGTCTCCAGCTGGGGTGTAGGATGGCGGGTGGTTGACTGTTTGAAGTTATTGATGTGGGTTTTGATTTTGTTTATCTTCCCAGAGGAGAAGTGATTGCTGGTGTTACATTTTTAATTGAATTTTGGGCGAGGCAGGGGCTTTGTAAATATGCCCTCAAGTTTGAATTCAGATGACACTGCAAGTTACCGACCTGTTTCAGAAACCCATATCTGGCAACCTTAATGTAGAAAACTGCTGCATCCCAAATTTCTAATCACATCAAGAATTACAGGCTACTAAGGTTAATGTAATTTGGTTTCATGTCCATTTACCGCACAGAAACTGCACTGCTGGATGTAAGGGAGCAGGTACTGAAAGTGGCAGATAAAGAGACCTTTCCGTTGCCTTGGAAACCATAGCCAGGTTTTGCAATTGGAAAGGCTGAATTGAGCGGCATGGTCTGATGAGCACACCACACTTTTTTAGATAGTGTTAGACTTGTCAGCCTTAGCGTGGTCCCCTCAAACATTTTGCCTGCTTACCTGCAATTTTTGCTGGAGTTTTGCTTCTGTTTTTTTTCCTAAGATTTATATAGCGAGGACTTGCCCCTAAATCGGGTATCAGAGTGCTTTAAATGAGCAACAGTTGCGTTACATGAGGACATAGGCCTTAGGACTCTATGGGGCATATTAGCAAGAACCTTGTTAAATTAGTCGCCGTTTTAGCGGCAGTTTCCTGCCGCTAAAACAGAGATAATTTTAACGAAGTTCTTGCTAATATGCCCTTATGTACTTTACTACTGTTAATCAGTGCTATAGTGCTTACGATCACTCGCTTAAACATGGTTTAGTTGGCATTTATCTAATTTGCATTTTTGATTTACCAGTAAGTCCTTTGTAGAGTGTTATACCATATACCCAGTAACTGTAATTAAAATTTTAATGGGTGCTTATTGTGCCTCCCACTTAAGTAACACCCAAAGTCATGTTCCAGGACTGGCATTGTAGCCTGAACGCAGTGCTGCACAGTTATGTCGATTCGGCATTTAAATCCCCTTGCAAACCCTTAAATTCTCCTTTTTATTATTTTAAAAGACACCCCTAAGGCAGGCCCTAGGTAGCCCACAGAGCAGGGTGCTGTGTAATGAAAAGTTTGGACATGCACTTTTAAGTTTGACATGTCCTGGCAGTGAAAAACTCCCAAATTCGGGGCATATTTATAAAAAAATCATGCAGTACAGCAAGCCACCTTGTAGTGCTGCGTGAAAGGACAGGAATACCCTGTATTTAATATCATACTGCGCATCTTTTCCCTACGCTGGTGCACAATATGTTGCCTAGTGCCAATGCAGGCATCCTTGCACCATGGTGCAAGGGTGCTTGCATTGGAAGCAGCATTATTTTTGCACAGGAAGGGAACCCTTTCTTCTATCAACACACATTGAAAGAGGAAACAGTGAGGAGAAATACAAATATTTCTCCTTGTTACATCTCACCTCAGGAGGCGTAGCTTTTTGAAGGATTCCCAGGTGTTCCAGTAATAGTAAATCTAGGAATGCGCCATGCTACACCCATGAAACCTCTCCCTGGGGTAGAGTAACACAAAGCAGTGAATTGAGCTGCAATACTCAGAATTTATCAAGCCACTCAGGGCCAAGCATGGTGGCCTTGCATGGTATATATCTTACTTAGAAGTTGTGTCACCCTTGTTATGTTACTAGCACTTGTTACAGCACATGACTTACTCCAGAAGGAGTATCTCAGCTCTTGCTGCTCAGGACAGAAATAGCACACTTCAAAACATTTACGTCTTTCAAAAGCTTCTTGAACTGCAAACATACAAAGGGAGATTTTTCCAATGGAATGGGGCCAAAAAATGAAAAGATCTGCCACCAAATCAAGAGGTGCATTTTGCAAGGAATATTTAGTAGGGCTTTAGTTGTGGGCCTAAGCATTATGGTGGGCTGGTAGTGATCGAGTCTAGAATGTAGATAGGCAGGAAGAAATGTGTTTAGTGCAATGCGTAGCTTAAAGATTTCCAGTTTCCTAATGGGGAGCCAGTTTAAGGTTTTCAAAATAAGTGCAGATGAAGAATGTGGGGAGAGGTTACAAAGTAGCCATGCAGCCATATTTTGCACAATTTGCAGTTTAGACAGCAGAGTGTTATTAGCTGCCACTAGCAGTGCACTCCTATAGTCTAAGTGACTTGTGATTAGTGCCTGGGCTAAGGGCGTTCTTGAGGTGGATGGAAGAGAAGACTTTTTTAAGGAGACAAATTGTGGCAAAGACCATAGGCTGTGTTAATTTGTTCAAGCTTTATACCAAGATTCCTTACCACCTGCTTTGGGAAAGGGGCTGGACCAAATTCTGCTGGCCACCAATTAGCCGACCAGATCTCCTGTGTTTTGCCAAATAGCACAATCTCAGTTTTCACACCATTTAGTTGGAGGCAGTTTTTGGTCAGCCATTCAGCGATTTCCCTAATGCAACTTGCAAACTGAGATTTTTCTTTTACTGGCTCCGCCTGAAACAAATGAGAAGTAGGGTTTCATCAGCATATGATATGATCTCAAATTCCCATGATCTCACAATCTCACAATTCCTGCTACAGGAGCTACCTGTAGGTTAAATAATGTTGGGCACAGACAGGCAACCTGAGAGACTCTTTCATTGATCAACATCTTTCGAGATTTGAAGGAGTCGAGACAGATGGTTTGGATATGATTGCCAAACAAATCTGTGAGCCTATGTAGCGCTTGCCACATACTCATGCATCATGAAGTCTGCAGATTAAGATTGAGTGAGAGTCCATATTAAAGGCAGTGTATAGGTCCAGTAGTACCAAATGACCGGCGTGCCTGTATCTAGTGACAGTCTGATAGTATTAGTGACTGCTATGTTTCGCTCTGAACCCCAATTGTGAGGGGTCTAGGATTTTGTGTTCTCCTAGGAAGGTTGCACGTTGTTTGTTTATTTGACTTACTAGAATTTTCCCTAGAATTTTCCCTAGCAGAGTGAGAAATGAGATTGGTCAGTTGGTCAGTAGTTAGAAAAGATCTCAGCATTGGCTGAAGCTGGAGAGATATTAGAGAGCACCATTTCTGGTGGTGCAATGGAAATAGCTGAGCAGGAAGTTATCCAAGGGAGGCATAGGTCCAGAGGGAAGCCTGGCAAGGCCAACATCTCCTGAGCCTGCTCCATAGAGCAGGTTCAGGAAAATGGTGACATTCAGGGGAGACAGACTTATGTCAGGTTACACCTCCGGCTGTTCCTTGTTGACTGAAACATTCTCATGAATGATGTCGATTTTTTCTTCAAAAAAGTCAGGCAGGGAGTCGCATAATTTTGAGAGGACGAAATAGTATTGATACAGGCTCGCAACTTTCCAATATTGTTCAGGGTTTTATAAAGTTCCTTTGTGGAGTTTCCAGCTTGGTTGTTTGTTCCGACCTTGCACCACTGCATGGCGCAAGGGTGACACAACTGCTTGATAAATAGGTGACCAGGTAAACATAAATAGGTTTAATAAATAGGTAAACAGGTGAACAGCCTGTCTCCGGATGTAGCGGTTGCTCCCCCTTGTCTCCTGCATCTCTGGGTATCGTAGCACTGCTCTCCCCACTGCTGCCAAAACGTATCTGTGCATTTAATCGATCTGTGCCTGCTTAGTTGTTTACTTGCTGTAGCGCCTCGCATTGCTGGAAATTAATTGTGCCTGTGTGTGTTCCTGGCGCTCCACCGCTCGCATTGCCTGCATTGCCCCCTGAGGTCGAGTATTGCCTGACAGTGCCCACGGCATTATTTGGCTTTATTTTGCATTATTTTAGCCCCAATAGCCCGATTATCGTCGTGTTTGCTTTTATTTTGGTTGCTGCCATTTGGTTGTGCCTCAAGCCCGTCCCTCCCCCCACGCTACCGCCTCCCAGCTGCCCCGCCCACGCTCTGCCCCCTCCACTCCCCATTTATGACAGATACATTTGCGTGCAGCGTCCACGCGCAGCGGACGCGCCCTATGCGCGCCGAAGGTAAGCCCGTCTACGCCCATCCGCGCCTGGACCGCGCCCAGCGCCTGACCCCCTGGCCCCCGCAAACCCATCACCTCCCGCATCACATACGACGCCGCAACCCTCTCAGCCCTCAACCCAGGCCGTCCACCAAAGTGCCACCAAGCCGCCCCAGGACACACCCATGGACCATTCACCTGCCACTCCTGCAAGTTCGACTCCATCAGGATACACACCAAATCCACAAACCCCAAACAAAGCCCCGACACCAACCACCAAAAATGCATCCTTCTCAACACCTGCTCGGTTCACAAACACGCGATCGACCTTTGGAATCTACTCAACACCATATCTCCGGACGTCGCCTTCCTAACAGAAACTTGGATGAATGCCTCATCAGCTCCAGACATCACCATAGCCATCCCGGACGGCTACAAGATCATCCGAAAGGACGCACCAACCAAACAGGAGGAGGCATCGCCATCGTCCACAGGAACTCCATCCGCGTCACGACCAGCTCAGACGATAACCTCACTATCGCCGAACACCTTCACTTCCAGATCCACACAGACCCCAAGACCACACTCAGAGGCACCCTCCTCTACAGACCACCAGGACCCCGCACACAATTCAGCGAAGACATCACTGACTTGATCACCCCACACGCCCTCCCCTCCGAGGACTACATTCTACTGGGAGACCTCAATTTCCGATTCAGAAAAGGGGGTGGTGATGGACAGAGTTTCTGAATTAAGCAGAATACTCCTACCCAGTCAACAGATCAGGGCTTGATCCATCACCGTTTTTTAGCTCACTGCAAAATTCCAGCTCAGAACCTGGCTACATGCAAATTAGTCTGTCCCTGTCCCAGTGCATCATGGGAACAGGGCAAACCAAACTACCAAGCCAATTCTTTCACTGGGAAGGAAACGAGCTTCCGGGGACCGGTTTCTGGCATTACAGCCGTCATCGGCCCGGCTTGCTTGAATCCTGATGGTGCAATGAGCAAGGGACTCACATCTGAGTATACCCTTCCACGCTTATGGTGGACAAAACGATTCAGAAAAGGGGGTGGTGATGGACAGAGTTTCTGAATTAAGCAGAATACTCCTACCCAGTTAACAGATCAGGGCTTGATCCATCACCGTTTTTTAGCTCACTGCACCATCCCAGCTCAGAACCTGGCTACATGCAAATTAGTCTGTCCCTGTCCCAGTGCATCACGGGAACAGGGCAAACCAAACTACCAAGCCAATTCTTTCACTGGGAAGGAAACAAGCTTCCGGGGACCGGTTTCTGGCATTACAGCCGTCATCGGCCCGGCTTGCTTGAATCCTGATGGTGCAATGAGCAAGGGACTCACATCTGAGTATACCCTTCCACGCTTATGGTGGACAAAACGTTTCAGAAAAGGGGGTGGTGATGGACAGAGTTTCTGAATTAAGCAGAATACTCCTACCCAGTCAACAGATCAGGGCTTGATCCATCACCGTTTTTTAGCTCACTGCACCATCCCAGCTCAGAACCTGGCTACATGCAAATTAGTCTGTCCCTGTCCCAGTGCATCATGGGAACAGGGCAAACCAAACTACCAAGCCAGTTCTTTCACTGGGCAGGAAACAAGCTTCCGGGGACCGGTTTCTGGCATTTCAGCCGTCATCGGCCCGGCTTGCTTGAATCCTGATGGTGCAATGAGCAAGGGACTCACATCTGAGTATACCCTTCGACGCTTATGGTGGACAAAACGATTCAGAAAAGGGGGTGGTGATGGACAGAGTTTCTGAATTAAGCAGAATACTCCTACCCAGTCAACAGATCTGGGCTTGATCCATCACTGTTTTTTAGCTCACTGCACCATCCCAGCTCAGAACCTGGCTACATGCAAATTAGGCTGTCCCTGTCCCAGTGCATCATGGGAACAGGGCAAACCAAACTACCAAGCCAATTCTTTCACTGGGAAGGAAACGAGCTTCCGGGGACCAGTTTCTGGCATTACAGCCGTCATCGGCCCGGCTTGCTTGAATCCTGATGGTGCAATGAGCAAGGGACTCACATCTGAGTATACCCTTCCGCGCTTATGGTGGACAAAACGATTCAGAAAAGGGGGTGGTGATGGACAGAGTTTCTGAATTAAGCAGAATACTCCTACCCAGTCAACAGATCTGGGCTTGATCCATCACCTTTTTTTAGCTCACTGCACCATCCCAGCTCAGAACCTGGCTACATGCAAATTAGTCTGTCCCTGTCCCAGTGCATCATGGGAACAGGGCAAACCAAACTACCAAGCCAATTCTTTCACTGGGAAGGAAACGAGCTTCCGGGGACCGGTTTCTGGCTTTACAGCCGTCATCGGCCCGGCTTGCTTGAATCCTGATGCTGCAATGAGCAAGGGACTCACATCTGAGTATACCCTTCCACGCTTATGGTGGACAAAACGATTCAGAAAAGGGGGTGGTGATGGACAGAGTTTCTGAATTAAGCAGAATACTCCTACCCAGTCAACAGATCAGGGCTTGATCCATCACCTTTTTTTTAGCTCACTGCACCATCCCAGCTCAGAACCTGGCTACATGCAAATTAGTCTGTCCCTGTCCCAGTGCATCATGGGAACAGGGCAAACCAAACTACCAAGCCAATTCTTTCACTGGGAAGGAAACAAGCTTCCGGGGACCGGTTTCTGGCTTTACAGCCGTCATCGGCCCGGCTTGCTTGAATCCTGATGCTGCAATGAGCAAGGGACTCACATCTGAGTATACCCTTCCACGCTTAAGGTGAACGAAACGATTCAGAAAAGGGGGTGGTGATGGACAGAGTTTCTGAATTAAGCAGAATACTCCTACCCAGTCAACAGATTAGGGCTTGATCCATCACCGTTTTTTTTAGCTCACTGCACCATCCCAGCTCAGAACCTGGCTACATGCAAATTAGTCTGTCCCTGTCCCAGTGCATCATGGGAACAGGGCAAACCAAACTACCAAGCCAATTCTTTCACTGGGAAGGAAACAAGCTTCCGGGGACCGGTTTCTGGCTTTACAGCCGTCATCGGCCCGGCTTGCTTGAATCCTGATGCTGCAATGAGCAAGGGACTCACATCTGAGTATACCCTTCCACGCTTAAGGTGAACGAAACGATTCAGAAAAGGGGGTGGTGATGGACAGAGTTTCTGAATTAAGCAGAATACTCCTACCCAGTCAACAGATCAGGGCTTGATCCATCACCGTTTTTTAGCTCACTGCACCATCCCAGCTCAGAACCTGGCTACATGCAAATTAGTCTGTCCCTGTCCCAGTGCATCATGGGAACAGGGCAAACCAAACTACCAGGCCAATTCTTTCACTGGGAAGGAAACAAGCTTCCGGGGACCGGTTTCTGGCATTACAGCCGTCATCGGCCCGGCTTGCTTGAATCCTGATGGTGTAATGAGCAAGGGACTCACATCTGAGTATACCCTTCCACGCTTATGGTGGACAAAACGATTCAGAAAAGGGGGTGGTGATGGACAGAGTTTCTGAATTAAGCAGAATATTCCTACCCAGTCAACAGATCAGGGCTTGATCCATCACCGTTTTTTAGCTCACTGCACCGTCCCAGCTCAGAACCTGGCTACATATAAATTAGTCTGTCCCTGTCCCAGTGCATCATGGGAACAGGGCAAACCAAACTACCAAGCCAATTCTTTCACTGGGAAGGAAACAAGCTTCTGGGTGTCAAAGCAAACCACGTCGTCCCTTACCTTGCCTTGGCTGAAGCCCTCTTGGATGACGTGGATGATTTCGCAGAGACGCAAGGGACCAACTTCCCTAATCACTAACTAAAACGTACTGATTCAGAAGTGTACAGCAAGGTTTAAACTAGGAATTAGGGAGGAGGGCCGGTACTGGACGTTGAAGTGAATACTTTAGTTCTTGCTGTCGACCTGCGAAGCAACAAGCACCAAAGACTTTAGTATTCAGGTCAGAAAGTTATGACTCCTAACTATTCTATGGCCTTTTTACTAACACTCTATCTAGTTAGAATACCTAAATCAGCGTGGCGAGCTTTTGAAGTTCCCCTACCTGCAATCAGTAAGTTGTTGGCCTTCGTCCAGTATGTCTTTGTTAGATAGAGATGATGAAGTCATCAGACGTCCTCTAGGATTAGTGGTCAGCTGGTGGGATGTCAGTTTGTTTGTCTAGAGGTTGACGCAAAAGAAAGGAAGGATTACTTTACATTCTTTAAAAGACCCTTTGCAAATCTTCCTATCTACTCCTATAACTTACTTGACATTAAATTCTTGCTTCTTGGTCTTGGGGTTCGTGTCTTTTCAACTAGTACAACAAAAGATAAACATAGACCAAGAGAACACCAAATCCTATATGTCTTTTTTCAATCTCCTTGTTTTAAGCAATAATCTAAAACCACATTGTTAAATAATTTCACAGCTTAACACAAATGAACTGTGAACAAATGTTCTTCCAAAAACTAAGATGCATATAAATGTCCCAAGTCTCTTTCTTTGCATATACTTCTGCAAATAAAAGTTCCAAAACTTCTGTTGACCTTTCTTGCGAAGGGCGCCTTAAATCAAGTAAAGTACTTAGCTTTCCAATCTAGTCTTTCAGGGTTCTTGTTCCAGGAAATGAGAAGATCCTCCTTGGATTCCTGCCAGGATCGAATTCACCTTCAGGTAAGTTCCTCCGTCAGACGCGACCTTCTCCGAAAGAAATCAGAAGGCAAAGCGCCTTCTAGAAGGCTGGGTACGGTTTAAATACAGGACCGCACCCAGCCGCTCCCAGTTACACACTCAGAACGTGCGCGAAGACGTTGCCTGCAATCCCCTTCGGACGCGCACCAAAAAGGAGCGTGCAGGGATGCGGGGACAGAAACCATGAGACCTTCACTGGGGCATTGTCTGTACAGAGCCATACGCGAAGGTCAAAACTCAGATATACTGCGCTCTCAAACCCTAAAACCCACGCAAGGCACTACAAAAAGATAAGTGAAAAGGTGTAAGTCAGAGTAAAAGCAAGTTGACCATAAGCCTATATGGTGAAAGGCATGTATCACAAAGGCATAAACACACCCAATCACACTGACTTTGATGCGTGCGGGGAGCACGGGACAGGGGTGGGTTTTAATGGGGGAAAACTCTGCACATGTCTTCTGGATATGTGTATTACGTTATGGGTATGCAGAACCATGACACCGGGGACCGGTTTCTGGCATTACAGCCGTCATCGGCCCGGCTTGCTTGAATCCTGATGGTGCAATGAGCAAGGGACTCACATCTGAGTATACCCTTCCACGCTTATGGTGGACAAAACGATTCCGAAAAGGGGGTGGTGATGGACAGAGTTTCTGAATTAAGCAGTAGTTTAGTCTGCCCTGTTCCCATGATGCACTGGGCCAGGGACAGACTGATTTGCATATAGCCAGGTTCTGAGCTGGGATGGTGCAGTGAGATAAATAACGGTGATGGATCAAGCCCTGATCTTTGGACTGGGTAAGAGTGGTCTGCTTAATTCAGACACTCTGTTCATCACCACTCCCTTTTCTGAATCGTTTTTGGCCACTATAGGTGTGGCAGGGTATACTCAGACATGAGTCCCTTTCTCACTGCACCATCAGGATTCAAGCAAGCCGGGCCGAAGACGGCTGAAATGCCAGAAACCGGTCCCCGGTAGCTTGTCTTCTTTCTGGTGAAGAATTGGCTTGGTAGTTTAGTCTGCCCTGTTCCCATGATGCACTGGGCCAGGGACAGACTGATTTGCATATAGCCAGGTTCTGAGCTGGGATGGTGCAGTGAGATAAATAACGGTGATGGATCAAGCCCTGATCTTTGGACTGGGTAAGAGTGGTCTGCTTAATTCAGACACTCTGTTCATCATCACCCCCTTTTCTGAATCGTGTTTGGCCACTATAGGTGTGGCAGGGGATACTCAGACATGAGTCCCTTTCTCACTGCACCATCAGGATTCAAGCAAGCCGGGCCGAAGACGGCTGAAATGCCAGAAACCGGTCCCCGGTAGCTTGTCTCCTTTCTGGTGAAGAATTGGCTTGGTAGTTTAGTCTGCCCTGTTCCCATGATGCACTGGGCCAGGGACAGACTGATTTGCATATAGCCAGGTTCTGAGATGGGATGGTGCAGTGAGATAAATAACGGTGATGGATCAAGCCCTGATCTTTGGACTGGGTAAGAGTGGTCTGCTTAATTCAGACACTCTGTTCATCACCACCCCCTTTTCTGAATCGTTTTTGGCCACTATAGGTGTGGCAGGGTATACTCAGACATGAGTCCCTTTCTCACTGCACCATCAGGATTCAAGCAAGCCGGGCCGAAGACGGCTGAAATGCCAGAAACCGGTCCCCGGTAGCTTGTCTCCTTTCTGGTGAAGAATTGGCTTGGTAGTTTAGTCTGCCCTGTTCCCATGATGCACTGGGCCAGGGACAGACTGATTTGCATATAGCCAGGTTCTGAGCTGGGATGGTGCAGTGAGATAAATAACGGTGATGGATCAAGCCCTGATCTTTGGACTGGGTAAGAGTGGTCTGCTTAATTCAGACACTCTGTTCATCATCACCCCCTTTTCTGAATCGTGTTTGGCCACTATAGGTGTGGCAGGGGATACTCAGACATGAGTCCCTTTCTCACTGCACCATCAGGATTCAAGCAAGCCGGGCCGAAGACGGCTGAAATGCCAGAAACCGGTCCCCGGTAGCTTGTCTCCTTTCTGGTGAAGAATTGGCTTGGTAGTTTAGTCTGCCCTGTTCCCATGATGCACTGGGCCAGGGACAGACTGATTTGCATATAGCCAGGTTCTGAGATGGGATGGTGCAGTGAGATAAATAACGGTGATGGATCAAGCCCTGATCTTTGGACTGGGTAAGAGTGGTCTGCCTAATTCAGACACTCTGTTCATCACCACCCCCTTTTCTGAATCGTTTTTGGCCACTATAGGTGTGGCAGGGTATACTCAGACATGAGTCCCTTTCTCACTGCACCATCAGGATTCAAGCAAGCCGGGCCGAAGACGGCTGAAATGCCAGAAACCGGTCCCCGGTAGCTTGTCTCCTTTCTGGTGAAGAATTGGCTTGGTAGTTTAGTCTGCCCTGTTCCCATGATGCACTGGGCCAGGGTCAGACTGATTTGCATATAGCCAGGTTCTGAGCTGGGATGGTGCAGTGAGATAAATAACGGTGATGGATCAAGCCCTGATCTTTGGACTGGGTAAGAGTGGTCTGCTTAATTCAGACACTCTGTTCATCACCACCCCCTTTTCTGAATCGTTTTTGGCCACTATAGGTGTGGCAGGGTATACTCAGACATGAGTCCCTTTCTCACTGCACCATCAGGATTCAAGCAAGCCGGGCCGAAGACGGCTGAAATGCCAGAAACCGGTCCCCGGTAGCTTGTCTCCTTTCTGGTGAAGAATTGGCTTGGTAATTTAGTCTGCCCTGTTCCCATGATGCACTGGGCCAGGGACAGACTGATTTGCATATAGCCAGTTTCTGAGCTGGGATGGTGGAGTGAGATAAATAACGGTGATGGATCAAGCCCTGATCTTTGGTCTGGGTAAGAGTGGTCTGCTTAATTCAGACACTCTGTTCAACACCACCCCCTTTTCCGAGACCTCAATTTCCACCTGGAAAAGAGCAACAACTGCAACACCACCACCCTTCTGGACAACCTCGCCAATCTCGGATTCAAACAACTTGTAAACACCCCCACCCATTATGCAGGGCATACGCTCGACCCTATTTTCACCTCCAGCAAGCACATCTCCTTCAATCACACCACAGCTCTCCATTGGACGGACCACAGCTGCGTTCACTTCAACTGCAAAAAGACCACGATTAGATGTAAAACCAGTGGTCAGGGCGGTTGGCATCACTTTTTTTCTCCTGCCCAAAGTTAGAATTTTTTTGGAAGGGGATCTTCGCTGACATGGAACTGGCAACCGGGAAAATATTATTACCTGAAGCAGAAGTGGCTCTTTTTGGTATTTGTAAAGATAGGAATAGGTTTAATAACTCAGAAGAAGCATTTATTTTTATTTCTACAATTGTAGCACGGTCTATGATTTTACAAAATTGGAAATCTGAGGTAATCCCATGTCAATTAAAATGGGTCAATAAAATGAAAAGAACATATAATTTCGAGAGAGCTTATGCATGCAGGGTAGGTGCGATCACAAGATTTGAAAGGAATTGGAAATATTTAGAGAAGTTGGAATCTATAAAAGGAAGTTGATATTTTACTACTGTTTTATTCTAGCCGCCATTGTACTTTTTTTTGCACTTTATTCTGCTATTTTGCACTGCACTGCACTTTACTGCAGCAGCACTTTAATAATTGTAATAATCATTTTTGCTGATTTAATTGGTGGGTCTTGTATATTTTTATACTAGCATTTTATGAACCATCTCGTATTACTGATGAATGTTTTTGCACTGGCACTTTAGAATAGTATCTCTACTACATTTGATGCTTATATATTTTAACCTAGTAGGGCTATAGGAACTATAATAGAAATCTGATTGTTTTATCTTAGCCTTCCTTGTATATAGCCAATTTTGCACGATTTTGCACTAGCACTTTAGTATGGCTATTTCCCAGTTTCAAATTTGCAGCCTATCGCACTTTATTGCACTTGTATTTGAAGAATCACACAGAAAATTCATTGCTGTTTATCAATTTTTTATTAGTGGTTTTTATATTGGTTAACCTTTTATGTTTTTGCATCAGCACTTTAAAGAAGGGTAAAGACATCAACCTTCTATGTCTTTGCATTAGCACTTTAAAAAAGGGTAAAGATATCTTCGCTGTGTTAATCTATTTTGTTGTCTGTATAAAACATAACAGGAATCTTGATGTATTGGATTAATTGCTTTCCTGCTTTCTTTGCACTATGTTTCACTAGCATTAGCACTTTAAGATTGGTTTACTAAGTCGTAGTAATGTATACTCTTGGATTATCTCTTGTATATTGTATAGAAATGTTGTCTAATTTCGAAGAATTAATGTACCAATGTCTTCCTGCTGTCTTGTAAAAAAAAAAAAAAAAGACTACGATCCACAACCACCCTCAACCAATTCTGCGAAGAAACTGGAACAAAATCACCACCGACCAGATCTTCACATCGCTTCTCCAAAACCCTCCTGCCAATTCATCGGACCCAAACCAAGCAGCCATCAACCTCACACAATGGATCACCCACAGCGCTGACAACACAACCTCAACATCATCTCCTACGCAGATGACACACAGCTGATCCTCTCCCTCACCAAAGACCCAAACACCGCCAAAACCAACCTACACGAAGGGATGAAAGAAGTAGCCGAATGGATGAAGAACAGCCATCTAAAACTGAACTCGGACAAAACGGAAGTCCTCATCTTAGGTACATCCCCCTCCGCCTGGGATGGTTCTTGGTGGCCACCGGCCCTGGGAAACACACCCATACCGACGGACCACGCACGTAACCTGGGCTTCATCCTGGACTCCTCACTCTCGATTACCAGACAAGTCAACGCCGTATCATCATCATGCTTCAACATCCTACGCATGCTCAAAAAAACATTCCATTGGATCCCCACCGAAACAAGAAAAACGGTCACCCACGCACTGGTCACTAGCCGGCTGGACTACGGAAATACCCTGTACGCCGGAACCACCGCCAAACTTCAGAAAAAACTCCAACGCATCAAAAACGCCTCAGCCAGACTCATATTAGACATTCCCCGCAAAGATCACATTTCCGGTCACCTGAAAGACCTTCACTGGCTCCCATTCAACAAGAGGATAACGTTCCCTCTCCTAACCCACGCACACAAAGCCCTCTACGAACTTGGACCCGAATGCCTCAACACGCGCCTATCCTTTTACACCCCCACCCGCCAGCTGCGATCGTCCAATCAAGCCCTCGCCGCTGTTCCGCGCATCCACAAAGCCACCATGGGAGGAAGATCCTTCTCCTACTTAGCGGCCAAAACCTGGAATTCCCTCCCATCCACCTCCGCCTTACACAAAACCACCTATCCTTCAAAAAACAACTAAAAACTTGGATATTCGATAAGTAAAATTCTCCCCCTTCCTCAAGCGCCTTGAGACCCTCTGGGTATGTAGTGCGCTATATAAGTGTTGACTTGACTTGCCTTGACTTGCTAAATATGCCTCTTAGTTTTTCACTACTGTGAGGCCTACCGCTCCCATAGGACAACACTAGGGATTCCTTATTACCTTTAATAATCTGTACTTCCTAATTGAGAGGAGGTAGATAAGTCATGTTTGATACCTATGGAATTGTAATGATAAACCCTCTTTAAAGATAAAGTCAGATTTTTTTATTAGAATATTGAAAATGCCACTTTCGGAAAGTTGGCATTTTCCTAACCTTAGCCCTTTGCATTTATAGTCAGTCGCGTGACTGGGTGTAGTTGACAGTTAGATATTGTGAATTCTTCCCAGACAATCACACAATAGAGTGATTAGAAGTGCCTCAATGGGCCATCACTGGCAGGATAGGGGGCAGAGCTGAGCGCAGCCCCACTCACACCTGAATAGGCTGTGTCCTGTCTCCACACAAAGGGCTTAACAACCCTGTATTGTCACTGCAGCCATATTTAATTATTTGTAAGTCTCTTGTAGAGTGGTATACCATATACTACTACTCAAGTAGTATCCTAAAACATGTGGCAGGCCTGCCATTGCATCCTGTAAGCAGTTTTGCGCTGCCATGTCAACTTGGCATTTAAACTCCATTGCCAACCCTTACAGTCCCCTTTTGTTACATACAAGACAACCCCTAGGGTAGGCCCTAGGTAGTCCATAGGGCAGGATGCTGTATAATTAAAAGGTTGAGCATGTCCTTTTAAGTTGTACACATCCTGGTTGAGCTTCCACTGGCTGCTCCTAAGTGACTGAGAAATTCTCATAACTGATGTTGGCTTTTTCTTCAAAAAAGTGAGCCAGAGAGTTGCATCATTTTTGTGATGAGGGAATAGTATGGATACAGGCTTGAGACTTTACAAAATTGTTCAGCGCTTCATAATGTTCCTTTTTGGACTTTCCAGTTTGGTTGTTTATTGCAACGGCTACGCAACTGCTTAATGAATCTGCCCCTTAGTTTTTCACTACTGTGAGGCCTACCTCTCCAATAGGATAATATTGGACTTGTGCTTTTTGGTTAAAGTTCCCTAAACTTTTTGCCTTCCCCAGACCATTTCCTGACCCAGCGATGCCAACTTAGATGTTTTGGGTACTTTGCCACTGCTGATCGGTGTCAAAGTACAGGAGTTCCCTATGTAAAATTTAATGGTGATTGGTTGGCCATGATTGGTATATTGTCTTACTAGTATAAGTCCCTAGTGATGTGCACTGTGTGTGCACAGGGCTAGTAATGCATGGGTCTACAGAAAAGGGAACTCGGGCCTTCAGTGTAGGGCCTGCGTGCAGAATGCTAAGTTAGCATGTAGTCCTGACAAGTGCAACCACTCGTCAGGCCTGACTTTCCCTTTTACACACACATGGAGCACCACTGTGGTAGGTACCAGGGGACCCCTGGGCAGGTTGCAGTGTAGGTAAAAGGCAGAACATAAACTCTGTGTGTGTTATGTTCTGACAGTGAAAAACTCTCCATTTTGTTTTTAACTGCTGAAAGGCCATTTTGCTCATTGGACAGAATGTGGAAGGATGGATGTTGTGTTTGTTAGCCTAGTTTCCTTTCAGTTTATAATGGAGAGGTGACTTTTGGTATGTATGGACTTACATCGTTATAATGCATCTTTCTGTGAAGGTGGTTTTGTCACTGTGTGTTTATAAACCACTCTTTTAGAAATTGGGTGAGTTTTGAGCATTTCTGCGTCTGTCTGGAACTGGAAGGTGAGAGGAGCTGGGAGAGGTCTTGACCCAGGGAGGGGTTGAGATGGCACCAGGCTGCCCTGCATCTGGAGAGTAGGGGGAGGAGAAGCCCGGGAGCTGAAAAGGACTGGGCTGGTGCAACAAACCAATTGACCCATCTCCTTCTGAGTGATTAAGGATCCAGACCCCCAGTATCAAAGGGAGAGAGGTGACACTGGGAGGGAGAAAATGATTTAGGGAGCACATAAAAACGTCAAAGAAAGTAAGGGGTATAACTATGAGAGCTTAAACCCCTGAATGCTGGAAGGAAACAGATATGGATTGAGACTGAAAAGGCTTGGACCCATTCTGAGGTCAAGAGGAACCTCTGCTAAAGAAGAGAAACTAAAGAGACTGCTGTAGATAAACCAATTCTTGCTTCATGATCTGGGGCTAGTCTGCAGTTTGCTGTTCTAACTAAGGAAGAGGCTGTTGGGACTGTGCTTGGAGGCGCTGGGTCCCCCTGCTTGAAGAAGACTGTTCTTTGTGCTGTGTTTTGAAACCCCAAGGGCCCGAGGTGAGCTGGCCCCCTGTTTTGGAAACACAAGAATATAAAGGTTTCCAAAGAAGACTCTCACATACACCGTGGGTGCGTGTGCTCTGTCTAGCCTGAGACCACAGCAAGTTGTGCACTGTGATCTTGGGCACCTGGAGTTTCAATGGAAACTCGGACGCGCTAGGAGCATGTTGTGGTACAGCCTGTGTGTTGGTGAGGAGCGCCTAGGCCTCGTGTGCGCCAAAGGAAGAAGCAAGACTCAGACGCGCAATGTGCATGTTGTGGTGCAGCCAGAGCGTTGGTGAGGAGTGCCTGGACATCGTGTGCACCAACGGAGGAAGTGAGTCTAGGACGCGCTGGGTGCATGTCACGGTACAGCCCGTTGGTGAAGAGCGCCGGGGCCTTGTAGGAATCAAAAGAAAAAGTGAGTCTCCATAGTGCAAGAGTGCGTGTTGTGGTACAACCAGGGTGTTGGTGAAGAGAGCCTGGACATCGTGTGCACAGTGAGAAGAGGAGAGGCTCGAACGCACAGGGTGCGTGTTGAGGTGCAAGCGGAGCATAGGTGAAGAGCGCTGGATCATCATGAGCACCAAAGAAGAGGCGAGTCTCAGACGCTCGTAGGGCATGTCAAAGTGCCACCTGAAGGTGCTGGTGAGGAGTGCCGGGTTTGAGTGTGCACCAGATAAAAGTAAAGTCTCCACAGTGCTGAGGCCGGGTCTTGGTGTTGACTGAGCCCACTGGAGTGAGGGCCAAGTCATTGGGGCCCTCGGAATCAATCAGCAGCGGCCCAGAACAGCAACCACAGAAGAACTGAGCCGCCGACCTGAGTTCGCTAACCATGACCTAGTTCTGGATCAAGGCCCAAGTCACAGACATAGGGGAGGAGAGTGGGATCACACCCCTCCCAGATAACATGTATCAACCCCTGGGATGGGGTGGGGGCCCGGAGGGACACTCTTTCGGCCTCCCTCTTCAGTCAGCTGTGACAGGACGAGGCAGTACTGGGGCCGGAGTTGGAAGCAGTACTTTTTGTGTTATCAATTGATCCATAACGGGGGCACTGTTAACGGAGCACGTAAAACTGTTGTATTATACTTTGCATAATTGCTGCTAACGAACTATCAAACTGTTGTATGACGCCTGACCTCCTTTATGCCTGACAAACTTTATGCTTGGTGCGCTACGCACTACATTATTTCTCCCTTGCATTTTACCTGATTGTAACATGGTGCATTGCATTATTTCTTTAGTGCACAGTACCTGAGTAGAACGTGGCACAGTGTATTATTTCTTTATTGCTCTGTACAGGATTGTAGCATGACGCATTCCTTTGTTTCTTCCTGGAACACGGCATGCTGATGGTGATACGAATTGCATTCTTTCTTAACTTGCAGGTACATGACCGTGGTGCTATGTATGGCATTGTTTCTCTGCTGCACAGTATAAGAGAACATCAGTATGCATTGCAGTACTGTTTCCATTTGCAATGTGTGTGATTCCAACAAATGCAACTTGCCTAATATTTTGGGAAATGGCTAGAAGTGAGCTTAACTGTTGATTAAGAAGCAGTGGTTGGGATTAGAGCCTACCAACCCACCAGAAAGAATACTACCTATTTTTACATGTTGATTTTTTATCGTGTGTTTGTAGCGTATAATTGAATATATAAAGATTATACTAATTTTTATCAATACTCATGTGAAGTCTATGACATCATGGTGTTACTGTGAGCGTGGTTGCACATACTAAACATTTGTGCCTTGGAGAAAAGCCTGGCTGCTCCTGCCAAGCTACTAAGGGGGTGAGCAAGGCTATCTCAAACGGTGACTTTACTTAGCCTAACATTGAAGCGAGGGGTTGGTGATAAGTGCCAGGGACGGCCACTACCAACAGATAACATTGGGGATTATTTATTACCTGTATTAAGCTGTCATTCTTAATTGAGAGGAGATAGATATGTCATGTTTGGTACCCATGGAATTGCAATGATAAACCCTTTTTAATCGTAAAGTCAGGTTTTTCATTACTATATTTTATAAAGCCACTTTTTTAATGTTGGCATTTTCCTCCCCTTAGACCTATGTGTCTGCAGCATGGCTTGGTCCCATGGCTTTGTGTAACTGACAGCCTTTTTGCATTCCTCCTAGACAGTCACACATTAGAGGTATTCGATGTGCCTCAGTGGGCCATCACTGGCAGAATAGGGGGCGGAGATGAGCACAGCCCCATTTACAACTGAATAGATTGTGTCCTGTCTCCAAACAAAAAACTTAATGACCTTGCATTGTCACTGCGCCATTGTGGAGCCAAAGCACGGGAGTCAGGAAATTCTATGTTCTTCAAAGTACCTTTTCAGAACCTTCTCCCACCATCCAGGAAAAGAGCACCGGAGAATAAAAATAGGACCTTCAGACCCACTCTTTAGTTAACTACTGGCCCCACAGAAGGACTCTCAGAGGACTGCCTGCTGCTCTGACGTGCTGTGCACTCTACCAAACTGCTGCAGTACCTGGAGGTACTGCTTTGCTGCCTGGAGTCTGCCTTGAACCCTCACAGGCCAGCCTCACTGTTGAGCCCTGCATCTTCACCTGCACCCAGGATTGTCAGAAGTGACTCCATGCGCTAATCCTGTTCAGAACAATAGGGACATAAAAGGCTCCCAGCATCTTGAACCTGCGCCTGGAGCCAGCCTGATTGAGTCCTAAACCCACAAGAAGTTGAACCTTGCTTGTGGTGTTAAAGGAGCCCAGATGAAGCTGAGGACAATATTCGGCCAAAGAGTGCTCTGAGAACTAGGGGGAGACCGGAACCAACCTGCTCGCCTATCTGCTTGAGGTGCATCACCAGTCAGTTTGACTTTGCGGCTTCTCCCCCTACATTCTTTTCCACAGCAACAAATCCTTTTAAGTGGTCCTTCACCAAAGGGCGACCCATCCTCATGGAACTGTCTTCAGCTACACGCCTATTCCTTCCGACGCTGGAGATTTTCAACTTCATTTTGGCCGCTAAGTCAGAAGGTAAAAATCTTACTGTGGCTTCACTCCACTGCCATCCGACGATGTGCTCCCTTCTTAGACACTCCTGCAGCCTTGCCCCTCTGAGCTTCTACCTTATCATACATTTTTCTTCAAAACGTTTGAATGTAAGAACTATGCAGGCCCAATACACTTCTTATATCTGAACGACGCTCCATAACAGTCAGCCTTTACTTTTGACTTTGACCTGGTCTCGCACGATCAGATGTCTGCGGGTGGTGCTTTGATCTGTTAGGCACTAGATTTCACAAGAAAATAAAAAAAACATGACTCTGGTTCTACTGATTGGATTTTTGTTGTTTTAGTGCCAAATAAATGTACTCTATTTTTTAATTTGGCTATTGATTTTTTAATTGTTTTGTTATCACTTTATTACTGTTTGTATGCTGGGTAAATATTTTACAGATTGCCTTTAATTTAAGTCTGACTGCGTTTTTTAGCTAAGCAAGCCAGGGTGAAGCACAGGCTAATTTAGTGACTTTTTGTGGTTCACCTTTCAAGGGAATGTGGCTGTTGCTTGGCTAAGGCTCGTACCCTAATCAGCCAACAATCCAATTACTCACAGAGGGGCAGATAGTACAGGTTAAATATGGTCATCTATTGACACCAGCAATCAAGATGCTATGACTAGTCTCTCATATTTCTCTGCTTTTGATGGTGGTCGACATCTGCATCAACATTTCACAAAAAACAAAGAGACAATGGCTTAGACTCACTAAGAAATAGTCCTAGCATAAGGACAGTGTAAACAAATGCACACTTTAGCATCACACAACTATTGGTTGCTACAACAGAGTAGCAATGAAAAGCAATGTTTGCTCTAGGCAAAATAATTTGTCATTGCATGATGCCAAACCTCATTATGTGTTAAAAGTTGGGGTAACTAGGTGGGTGTTATGATCTGTTGTTGCCTTTCCCCTTGCCGATGTATCTCTTCTCTAGTGCTCAGCCATAATGAGTGTTGGTGTGTTTGGAGATGTCTGGAATGTTGGATGATTGATGATGTCGTGGAATGATGGGTGCCTGGTGAGGCTGTGAGTGTCAGTTGGAGTGTGCAGGCTGAGCAGGACAGAGGCTGCTCCTGGTGGGGCATCACATGGACTTAACACCTTCCTGTAACTTTCTGATGCTGTCTACTTATGAATACATCTACAATATATATCTACACATTATCTGGCTTTTAAAGATTACTTATTTACAACACTGGCGATGAGGTAAAAGAAACTGCGTGTTGCTGAAGGATTACCCTGGAACTAAGGATTTGACTAACCACAGGAACACATGAACTATATTCTCAAGAAAACGGATTACAAAAAAACTACGCTCTGGTAAGCCCCACCAGTGTCCTTTGTCAACAGGACAGCCTGCAGACCAGAGCGTTTGACTCTTGTTTGATTTTCCTGTGAACAGAGATACTGGATTTACCTGCCGTGCATGTTACTTGCCTTTATCTTCTATTACTGCTGACCAGAGCGTTTGACCATCTGACTATCATGGCTTGTATTTATCGATTCAAACCTGTCTCCTCAACGTTTAACAGCCATTTAAATTTTGGATGGATATCATTTGTATGTGTGCCTGGATCCGTTTTATTTTTACGTGTTAGTGGGAAGGTATACTATTTGCAGCTGCCTTTCTGCCTTGCCCTGCTGCCGGTCTTGATCACTGCTTTGGAGCGCTGTCCTGCTGCCTGTTGGGTTTAACCAGAAATGGGAGGTGGGCGGCATGTTTTCCTATCGCAATGTTGAAAAGAGAAGCAGACTGGCTCGAGTGTGTCTCTAGCAAAGAAAAATGCAATGGAGATACAGGTGCGATAGACTTTAGCAAGGAAACAAGGTCGATAGTCAGGAGTGACCTGTGAGGTGCAGTGCCATGTATCTTCGGAGTGGTGAGCTTACTGGGTGACTTGCTAATATGGCGCTGCATTAATCACATTTACTACATTACACAGTTTATTGACTTTGTTGTAGTTGATGTGCCTGGTTTTTCGGATTGCCGCGGTGCATACATTTTGGCGGTTCAACTGTGCCTCGCTTTTGAAATGGTCACGAGCACTGCATAGCGTGTTTACATAGCGCAAGTGTGCTCTTACCTCACAATCTTCTTTCCTCTGGATTGCCTCGCTGTTCTGCTGCTGATGGATGCGTTTGTGTCTCAGCATGCTTTGAACCACCCGGCATCGCTCCCGTGAGCGTGCCTCCATCTTGTGGCTGGCGGTGTGGGGCATGAAGCCTGAAGAGTTCAATTCAGCTTGTGGCTGCCAACCACGTCTGTTTTGATTGCATTTGTTTAACGTTTTGTCAGAGCTGCAATTGGGGCACCTTTAAACAAGACATGTTTACCAACAATGCGCACAATACGTTGAGACCAGTTTGGACCTTGTGAGCCTCTGATATTCAGGGTGTCTGTTCAAGTTTTCCAACGTACTGAGGACATTGGTTTTCATTCCTATATTAACTATGTCATGGCGGTTTGGTTAGTGACACTTACACCGGATTCATAACAAAGGATTCATGCTGGTTGAGAACTGCGGGTGAGAAATCGCGCACCAATCGATCTTGGACGACGGTGACTACGTTTATTGTTTTAATTTGTTGTGTTACAGATGCTTTGACCTGTTATGCTTATCAACTATTTACAGCTGGGTGTTTACAATACTGTTATGGGGGCATGTTGCAGTTGTTGCAGGTTCTTTCTGTCTGCTTATTGAATTTACATGGAATGAGAGGAGGAGAGTGTGTGATGTTCTTGTTTGTATACATAGCTTAGTGTGGTTTTCCTTTACGAGTTGTAGTGCATCTGGTCATTCTTTGGTTCTATCTGTCCGCATATTGATTCTGCATGGAATAGAGGAGGTGAGTGTGTTGTGTTTTTGATCTCTCTGCACCCAGTGTGCGTTGTTGTGTTTTGACTTGAGTAATACCCTGAGTTTAGGGGTAGAGTACTCATTCCTAGTTTTCCTGTAACCTTTGGTTTACCAACCACTTATTTGTGGTTATTGATTCACATTAGTGTGCCACCTGGTTGACATTAGTTTGTCGGTTTTCCTCACTGTTTGCATTGTGTGGATGAATGTTTTTTCCTGTTTGGACTGCGTAGGAGAAAATACCTTCTAATGAAGTTTCTCTGCGTGCACACTCACTGTTTGGATTGTGTGGGTGAATTTTTTTTCCTGTTTGGACTACATAGGAGAAAACACCTTCTCATGAAGTTTCTCTGCGTACACACTCAATGTTTGGATTGTGTGAGTGACTGGTTTTTCCTGTTTGGACTGCGTAGGACAGGATTAGGAGAAGATACCTTCTTGCGAAGCTTCTCTTATTTTTACCTTTGGAATGTTTGACTTTTACCTGGATATGAGTCTTTTGAAGCTTTTCTGGTTTTTCTTATGTAATGTTTGATTTGATTATTCTAGTACTGTCTAAGTCTAGTGCTTTCCTTGGAGCTCTTTCATTCTGATTGCAGGTGTGTGATTTCATTGGCATTAGGAATTGTCATGCATTTCATTTATGTTATGTGTCCTTGATTCATTTGCTCAATGTATTTTCATGCATCTAATGTATTTCCTAATTGGAGTGCCTTGGGAACTTTCAATTGCTTTTATTGTGTTTTGGTTTCCATAGGAAGGGGGGGTGTTATGATCTGCTGTTGCCTTTTCCCTTGCCTATGTATCTCATCTCTACTGCTCAGCCAGAATGAGTGTTGGTGTGTTTGGAGATGTCTGGAATGTTGGATGATTGATGATGTTGTGGAATGATGGGTGCCAGGTGAGGTTGTGAGTGTCAGTTGTAGTGTGCAGGCTGCACAGGGCAGAGGCTGCTCCTGGTGGGGCATCACATGGACTTAACATCTTCCTGTAACTTTCTGATGCTGTCTACTTATGAATACATCTACAATATATATCTACACATCATCTGGCTATTGAAGATTACTTATTTACAACAGTGGGTACAGCAAAAATACCATGGCAATTGTCAGAAAATGTACGCAGACTGTGGAGGGATAAATATTGAATGACTGGTGATACTGTTTGTGTGTGACGGAGTGTGGTATTCTGTATCTCAATCTTTGGGTGTTGTCATTAAATAATCCCTGTCACACGTTGCATGGATCTTTGTTCATTGACAAGAAGAACTAAAAAAGGGGTCATCATCTGCATTAACCACATAGCAATAAATCATTAAAGATTTTTAGTACAGTCAATAAAGAAAACATTTGGTTGAGTTAAAGGGTTATTTTTTCAATTTTTTAGCTTTTAAATATTTATTCAATGAGTATGTCTTTTAATTATCAGCATTAAAAGTGAATATAATCCAGTAATCAATATACGAAACAATACAATATTGGTTAAAACTACAGTTAATATTGTAATAATGCAGTAAGCATTTTCCATAAAGGAAGTACCTTGTTGTCAGGCCAGATAATCAGAGTACTGATGAGAAAATCGATGCATAAGCATAAAGACTTAGCAAAATAAGCTGGAATGTATTCTCAGCTATGAATTAGCAGACATAAACTAATTAGGCTAAACCGCCTCCCATGTAGAGAGATACAAATAAACTAAAAGGTGAGTCTCCAGCAAGTGCAACTGAGAGAAACGCTCAAAAAAAAAGCCCTACGTTGTGCTAGGTCCACACACTAATTATAAACACACAATATTCTAAATGGCAACATGTTTCTTTTCGTTTTCCGTGACATCAAATAGGATTTTAAGTTCCTGGGACTAGGTGAACTCCCCATCTTCGCAGGTCTCTTCTCAGGTCTCCACAATGGTCTACAGCACTAGTCCTTGAAAAGATACATAACACACACTCTCCGCTCCGGATAGTGTGTTCTCATGAGTCGTGCTTCCGGTTGCCTTCTCCCATCCCTGTGAGATCCTCACTATCAGTTGTCTAATACAAAATAAGTGCTTTACTCACTAACTAACAGAAGGCTGCCGTAAAATTACATCTGCAGCAAAAGAGAAAACAACTTGTGCAAAACAACAACTCAATGTAGGAAACAGATCATTCAATGTTAATGTGAAACTTCTGTTAGCATCATCATCATCATCATCTTCACAACAACTTTATTTCGGTTAAAGACATCATAAAAGTACACATGAACATAAAACATCAGCATTCACTTTGTAAGCCATATAGCCCAGGTTGGTTTAAAAAGTAACACCATACATGTTAGAAGCACAATAATCACAATTATGGGATCCCACCTTCCAAACGTAAAATTCAGTGCACATTTCTCTAAAACAACGTGCACCAACAAGTGTTGTACAGTAACTGAGACTCCCAATTCATAAGAAAAACCAAAACAAGATGAAAAAGTGCATAGAATCCACCACAAAAGTACAGAATAAAGTGCATTTTGATGATCTAATACAACACTCCTGGGGTTTACCTGAGGGCTTCTCTCACATTATTTTAGCATATGTCTGACATAGCATGGCATCAAATGTTGGGCTAAGTTAAATCAGCACTTTTGCTTCACTTATAGGCTTATAACATCTAAGTATGTTTAACTACTACACAACTTGTGTTTATACAATGCGTGCAATTTAGACGTAGACTTTTGCAGATTTTTGAAAAATGCCTTTTGTTTGCAGTTTAAATTTTGCTACTGCAAACCTATGTTTTATTACTTGTATAACACAAATCTTGCCTAAAGGCAGTGGACACAATCAACTCAATGTTTGCTACAGACTCCCCTTCTGCCCTTCCTCCCACCAATCCTTCTCATTCATTTTTCTTGACCTAAAGTTATGAATTTAGGAGCCCTATCAGGGGCTGGACCTGCTTCCACTTATATCTTGGGCCAAGATGTGAACTCCAAGGTTCAGTTGGCTGGCCTGTTAAGCTACGAGGATGAAAATGCTGCAATAAGGCCACTTTTCCTGAAATGCCCAGCTGATCAGTTCCAACTAGACTTGTCCTGGACACTTCTGGTGATTCCTGACCCCAAAGTGTTGTTCCTGAGGTCCTGTAAACCTCAACTGGTGTCAGAGTGCACTACTCCTCCCTAAACCTTAAAGCTGGGACTTAGAGACCTTTGCAATGATTTTGCCTGGAGAACCGATAGAAGGCTGTGACAAACCTGCAAGTCAAACTGATGATGTGCCTTTTCCCAGGTCAAAGATTCAGGTTGCCCCACAGCAGCAAAATCATTGAGATGGACATTGAATAATGTATCTAGCCCCACAGATCCTTTTTTGGCTATAGCCAAACAACTAAAGGAATCTGAGCTCCATAAAAGTCACTACGTCTGAAGTTAGGAATGTCATCGGGAGAACACCAAGAGTATCCAGCCGGGGAGGGACCTTACTTGCACATAAAATTTAAATTTCTCCCAATTGGATCAGTCCCCCGAAAGTCAAAGGCTTCACTAAGACCTTGTTCACGACATGGAGCCCTCTCCAGTCACAGCCTGCTGCCTTGCCCCACTGACAGTCCATAGATATACAAGAGCCATGATCTTGAATCTTCAAAAATCTTCAGAAAACTTTTGTTCTTCACATACCAAAATCCAGCTAAGCCAGCGCATAGCAGCCTGGCTACAGAAGAACGTTATTCTGTGTGAAGAGTGAACACGTTTGACAGACAGTTTATTGGTTAGTGATCACCACATGGTGGTTGTTCCAAATTTTTCCAACCATGAGCAAGAGGGAGTTTGAGAGTATTGACAGAAATAGGTTTATCCCAGAGAAGTCCTCTGGAGGGACGAAACGCATTGCTGGGCTGGATTTTTGTATGTGAATAAAAAAGTTGTTTGAAGATTCAAGATTATGACTCTTGTGTATCTATATATTGAATGAAGAAATTTCCATCCAAACAGACTGATTGATGATTAATTCAATGTGCATAGTTGAATTACTCAAGTGCTCTATTGATATTTAGTAGCTATTGGGAAGTGGATTATTAGTAGTGGAAAGTATGCACCTACCACTAGAAATAAGGCTACCAATGAAATATAAGATCTAGTCAAGATACATTGGTCCCTGGCTGAACCCTTCGTAGCTGGCTGCGAGCAGGCAGCCTTAAATCAGAAGACATGTATGTAAAGCATTTAAAAACACCAATGCATTGAATAGGTAACACACAGCACACAATGAAAATCCACACCAATTCATAAGCATAGGAAATCTTTTAATCATTAAAATGATACTAAAACATCAAAATTCCAATATAAGGAACAGGAGATAGGATTTTTTAAAGATTCTGGGCCATATGTAGGTAAATGGCATTTACCGAATCGTAAATACCGAATTTTACCGATTCGGTATTTACAATTCGGTAAATGCCATGTAGGTAATTATTCTTTAAATATTTCCGAATCGGTAATATTCAGTAATTACCGAATCGGTATTTACCCATTCGGTAATTGCCTTTGATTCCTATGGGCATTGAGGCCCGTAGGAATCAATGGAAATTACTGAATCGGTAAATACCGATTTGGTAATTTTACCGATTTGTCAAGGGGGAAAGGGTGTCACTTTGACACCCTGTTGCACCCCTGATTCTGGCTTGTGTGCAATGTGACACACATACATGCCCTTAGTGCATGTATGTGCGCCACATGGCACAGGTGTACATGCACAGATGTGCATGTACACAGAAATTCGTTATTTACCATGCCATTGTATTTCATAGTAAATAACGAATTTCTAAGGGCCTGTGGAACTGTTTCCAGTGCCACCTACATCCCAAATTACCGATTCTGTACATTTACCAATTCGGTAATTTACTGATTCGGTAAAATTACCGATTCTGTAAATATACAGAATCGGTAATTTTCTGGCCCCCTACATCTGGAATTACAAATACCGGTCGGTAACGGCCGAAATCGGCCGTTACCGACCGGTATTTTGCCATCTACATATGGCCCTAAGTGCTTTCTAGTGCTTAAATACATATAGCTCCAACGTGGGATATATGGTTGCGCTTGACCGGGATACAGTCAAAGTTTGAGGCGCACCGCGATAGAGCCCTGCTCAGATACACTTAGCGGGAGGTAACACTTTACCTTTCAACCTTCTGGAACTTCTTCCTGAAGTTCCTCTTGAGGGTTCAAAGTGTCCAAAACACAAATCCAAGACTCTAGAAACTCTGAGATCGTCCTTAGAAGTTTGAGACTACAATTCCTACAAGTCACCTGGCCAAATTCTGCTGGACGCACTCCAAGCTGGGGACTTCTTGAGGGAGATGGTGCGGGAAAGCTCAGTTAATCTGTTGCTTTCAGGGAGTCTACTGCTTAATCCTTTTTGAAGCAAAGCAAAGTCCACAGGGCTGTAGTTCCACATATACAACAAGAGCACTTCTTCAGATTGCAATCCTTTGGGGTGCAGACCAAGGTTCCAGCAGGGCAGTTCTTCTTCTCCTTGTAATTTTAGTCAGCAAAGTTGAGTTGCTATGCAGCTCTCACATATTTATTCAATGATCTAGGGTGACAAGCACAGGGGCAGTATGTCAGCTTCCTCTCAAGTGGGACATATTTCCATCCCTGAGCCTGCTTTCTGGCCGGGGCTACAGGAAGAGGAGGTAGGCTGGCTGGTATTCATTACTGTCTCTTTGAAGCCTTGTTTGATTTACCTAGTCACCATTCTGGCATGTTCTTGGCAGCTGCAGAGCTCCACCCACCAGATAACCTCTGCTCTATGCAGGCCACTTATCACTTCATCTAAGCAGCTTGATTCGGCCTGTTAAGAGTGACCAATCAGGAGAGGCTGCTGTGAGGCTGGATTTTGGCTCAAAGAAAAGAAAGTCTTATAACCTGTCTTCTGTATTAGGTATGATACATTTAACAGTGGCACGTTGTTGGATTTGTCATTACCAATCTTCTAAGTCCTTGAATGATATTTTATACTCCTTCCAAGTAATATGTATGCTTAAATAAAATATTCCAATGTTAGCCTATGGAGCTAAATATCTACAATGGTGAAAATAGTTTTCCCCTCACCATGACATATAAAGCATATTTTATAATGTCCCTGTTTATAGTTACATGGCACCTAACCCTTGGGGCACCTAGGGAAGACCTTGGGGGTGGATATATATTTATAAATAATGTGGATTACCACTTTGGAAGAGCCTTTAATTCCAAAGTCAAATTTGCATATAAATAACTTTTAAAGACAGTCTGCAAAGCAAGATTGCCTTTACAAATTACATCAGGCAACACTGCAGTGCACACTCCAGTGCACAAACTCTAACTGCCCTATTATATACTAGGTACTTATAGGTAGTTTGGATGCCCCTTGCCTTATTATAACTAAAGACTTACAGGCTTCTTTTATTGCCCATTGTAATTACACCCAGTTATCATGGATTTTTTCCAACAGAACACTGGCCCAGGGCACAGTCAGAGTCAGTTACCACCAGTATTAGTAAAAAAAATGGGGATGAACAGTGCAGAAAGGGTCACTTTCTCCCAGCAGTGCTCCCTGCATTCTTACATTTTACTCTTTGAAATGCTATGCATATAGATACCCCTAAAAGCTGTAAGCTCATTAAGACACCTGCATAGAATCTTTCACTTGAACAGGATCCTGGCTATAGCATATTTTTCCCTATGCTCTGGTGCTCAAACCAAGGAGGTTGCCTGTGGGACTTTCCAATGTCCCACTAAGTTAATTGGCCTTGTGCTACACCCTTGTACTAACTTCCATTCTCTTAGACAACATTCTCATCCTTGTCTTTCATTTCAGAGCTATGTCGAGCTTTGTGTTTTCCTCCCAAAGACTACGGTGAATATTAACATATTGCATATTTTAGCATTTTTAGTAGGACTATAATAGTACTACTAACATAATACTAAATGCATTTCACAAACCTACTTGCGGAGGTCTACGCCTCTTCCTCCCCTGGCTTTTCTGTGCTGAGATTTTTGTGTTGACTGTGGAGATCCTCGCACATGTAAGTATACTTTTTAGTAGTAAATGTGGGAGGGACCAAAGGGGAATGGGGAATGCTGTACAACTATAGAGATGGGTTAAGATGGAGTAAGGAGGGGTTTAAGTATGGTTTTGGAGGGATGTAGGGAGGTCCAACACTCAACCACAAAAGAGTAAGCCTATTTCTATACTCAGACTGCCCAGACGGGTTATTATAGCCAAAATGGAATCGAAATAGTGGTAAATGTACTACAGCTCAGAGCTGAAGAACGTCTAGCACCACACATGGCCAGAAACTGGTACTGCAACACCCTCCCATTGAAAATAGTGGATAAGGACATTTTTTTTAATAGCTGTAATACATAATAAAAATATATTTGCTTACTGTAAAATGGGACTTTTTGTGATTTAAACTTCAGATTTTCATAAATGTGTTTAAATATTTACTTTTTTATTTAAAAACTAATTTATTAATGCTGTAACATGTTTATATTGTTTTGCATTCAAAATACATTGATACAATTAATTCATATTGTTTACATATTTTTTTTTTCATTTTTCTTAAATTTAATACACCTTTAAACTTTTCTCTATACTTTACCATAAGGAGAAGTTTGGTCCAATAACTGAGGTCTCTACTAGCTGAGAAGAATGCCAAATACTAGTAGTGACCTTGAGTTCATATTTAACATTTTACCATCCCTTAGTTCAGTCAGTAGGGAACATGTAAACAAAAGTTGTGACTAGCCAAAAATAGTAAAGTTGATCAAAAGTATAAGTGTACTTTTTTGTAGCAAATCTAGTCTCTGAAAATAGTCCTCTGTGATTTTGAGTAGCACCGAACTTGTGGTGCATCACAATAATGATGTCTAGGTTTCTGGAAAAAATATGTAGGGTTTGACTTGTGTTCCAGATCTATACAGGGTTTTGTGACTGTCCATATTATTTTCTGTTCAATGCTTTGTCTCCATATTTGTATGTCATGTTGTGTCATGTCATTTCATGTTATGTTGATTTGTAGTACGCACTATAACCGAGAGGGTATCCTGGCTGTGCAGGTGTGAACCTAGCAAGACCTCTGGCCGAACGGGACTACTCATAAAGCCTGATCTTCAGCTTCTTCTTGAGGAATTCAAGAAGTGAGGAGAAGGCAATTGTGCATGATGGCAGGTCTTTCCATGTGTTAAGAGCATTGTAGGAGAAGACATCACGGCTAGATATGGGTTTCAATATGCGTGGACTGTGTTGAAGTAGGAGTACGGATGAATAGAGATTTCTGGAAGGTTTGTGAAAGCAGATGCAGTTGTTGAGGTATACCAGGCCAGTGTTATGAAAAGCTTTGAAAGTATGGGTGAGAAGTTTTAATTGTTGTCATTGAGTATGGGATGCCAGTGGAGCTCCTTAAGGTGTGGTGTGAGTAGTCCAACTTTCGTGTTACGAGGGAGTGTGTGATGGGTTTCTGGGTGCTGCTTGGGAGCCATTTGAAAATATTCCTCAACATATTCTGTGTATGGAAGCTTGAGGTGGTGACGATGTTGACTTGGGCAGTCATGTTGTTTTTGATGTCAACGACGATCTCAATGTTGTTGGCATGAATGGTGGGAGTGTATGTTGGTCCTTACTCTTTTGACCACCAGTTGGAGTTCCAAGGTAGGAGCTCCCTTCCCAAAGACTACAATTGTGGTTTGGTTGGTGTTAAGTTTTAGGCAGTTGGTATTCATATAGTGGGCAATTTTTGTCATGCAGGCATTGAACTTGATCTGGGTACTGCGCGCCTTACATGTGAGGGAGAGAATGAGTTGTGGGTCATAATTGTAGGAGAGAACAATAATGTCATAGGAGTGGATGACGCTAGCTAGAGGGATAATGTATGCATTGAAGAGGGTTGGGCTCAGGGAGGATCCTTGCAGAACTCCACAGATAAGGTCCAGGGTGTTTGAGGTGAGTGGTGCAAGGCTGACTGTCTGGGTCCTTCCAGTCAGGAAGGAGCAGATCCATTGGAGTGTGTATCCCTGGATTTCGATCTGGTGTAGGCATTGCATGAGGATGTGGTGAGAGACCATGTCAAAATCTGGAGAGAGGTCTGAGAAGATGAGGGCCGCTGTGGCTCTTCTGTCCAGAGCCATGTGGATGTAATGTATGGTTAAGATGAGGGCAATGTTCATGCTGTAGTTGGGTTTGATACTAGACAAAGTGGTATTGAGTAGTTGGTGGTTGTTGAGGTATTCTGTGAGCCGTCTGTTATAGACCTTGGCTAGGAATGGTAGCAGGGAAATCGGCCAGCAGTTGGCAAGCATTTAAGGGTCCATGGAGGGTTTCTTAGGCCATGGGAGGGCAGTTGGATGTTTCCAACAGTCTGGGAAGGTCACTAAATAGGTAGAAGCTTTCAGAATGGAAGTGAGCATGGCATGGATGGGTTGCAGTCCTCTGGAGTAGGCTTGGTGGGGGCTGGCGACAATGGGGCACTTTCATTGTGGTGGCTGTTTTTTCTGGGATGATGACAGGTCATTTGGTTAGCATTGGCTCTTTAGATAAACTTTGAAGGTGTTTGGAGAGGTCTGAGGTAATATACCTGTTTCATGGGCTTCCCCATATACCGTCAAAAGTCTGGGCGCGAGCTTCTCCACATGGGCTTCAGAGAAGGCGGTCGTCAGACCGTCCAACCCAGGGGCCTTATCCAATGGCAAGCTTTTAATAACATTAGCCATGTCTTCCACCATAAATGGTAGTTGCATATATTCCCTGTGCCGATCATTAAACCAAACTAGTGCCAGGCAATCTAAAAATGCCTGCATTCCCCATGGGCATTCGATTTGTGTAGCTGTATATAAGTGGGCATAAAAGGATGAGAAATCAATACTTATAGCCATCTGACCCCTGACAGTGCCACCCCCCTTATCAATCAGTTCAGGAATGTAAATAGTAGACCCTGGATTCAGAAGGATGCCAGCAAGCTTCCGCCCTGGTCTGTCGCCTTCACCATATCTAGGTGCTACCGCATATTTCCCGAGAAATTTCACTTCCGTCTGTGCCTCTTCATTATATTCTAACAATTTAGCCTTCAACTGAGCTAAGAGAGGAGGCTTATCCTCAGAATATATGCACGTTTTCAGGCCTTTTATTTGAGTCTCGATGTTACGTAATGTGAGTCTAATGGCTTTAAGGACACCCGCTTGTCTTGAAATACACTGTCCCCTGATTACCAATTTGAACACCTCCCACAATGAGGCCTCAGTGTCAATGGTACCTGTTTTAAGTGTAAAGTAATCAATTATATCAGTACGGATTTTCTCCTTAAACGCCTCATCTAATAACGCATATGGGGGCAGCCTTCATGAAAACGCCCTCTGCATGGCGTCAGGGAGTGAGATTGTAAAGAGGCACAGGGAGTAATCCGATCGCGTTCTAGGCAAGTGCATCACCCCCACTACCCAGCTGGCCACATCCCTTGTTTTCAACTAATAATCCAGATGAGACCAGGCTCTACGATGTTCAGAGAAACAAGTGCCTTCCCTAGTCAGTGGGTTGCGTAGGCGCCAGACGTCAGCCATGTCCCCATCGTCTAATAAAGCATTCAGGACTTTGCCGGCAGCGGTATGATGTGACCTCGCCGTGCCTATCCAAGTTGTAATTTAAAATGGCATTGAAGTTCCCTCCCCATAAAACCGTGGTACACCCAGTCGTCCTGAGCTTAGCCCAGACATCTCGGAAAAAACTGGGGGAATCTGTAGTAGGTCCATACACTGCTACCAAGGTTAATAAAACACCACCCAGTGAGCCCAGCAATATAATGTATCGTCCGTCAGGTTCTCTTTTTACCTCTGTCTCACTCCAGTCAATCCCTCATTTCACCAACACTGCCACCCCATGGGAGTAGTTTGAATATACTGATGTGTATATGGACCCCATCGCACCCCATCGCATGTAGGTGAGTTTCTTGCAGCATGCATACATCGATATTGTGTCTTGTTAGGTATGCATGCACCAACCTGGACTTCCTACTGTCATTGAGCCCCCTTATATTCCATGTCAAGCAGTTTACTCTGGTCTCATAATAAAACATAAAACAGCATAGTTTTGGGAAAACTTCCATGGGGATGAATGATCACCGGCCTACTACCCTGCCTAAGCAGGGTGGCCAAGAAACTACAAGGAAACAAACCTGCAACATGACAAAATGATACTACTAATCAAAAAGGTCTGTCATCACCTCCCATCTTACAATTCCAAGCACATGCCATACTCTCACATCCGCAGCAACTAGGATAACAATTTTAAAGAATAAACAATAATGCCCTGGGGCAAAATATATCCCTGTACACCCCCCAGCGTGTTTCTACATGCATGAACTGACCAAGCTGACATGTACTATTAGCAGACGATATAGTTATCAAGTCAAAAGGGTAAAGTGATGAGCCAGCACAAAACACAAATACACTCCCTCACCCAAATTCAAAAATCTAAACAAGAGGTGCTATGCACGTTATTCATAGGCGAACAAAAAATACCGCACCTCGCTGTTCAGTCATTGTCACCTAGATGGTGGTCAGTCGCTTCTTCCGTTCTAGGACTGTTCTTGGTCCACTTACCACCGATGAGCTTCGCAAATTTTAGATCAAATTTGGTTTCTCTGAAGAAGTGGGCGGAGCTGTCATGAGACACTTTAAGTTTAGCGGGATATAGTAGCAAGTAAGGGATTTGCACCTGCAAAAGGATTCGCTTCACCGGCAGGAATTCACGCCTTGCTGCCTGCACTGCCGGGGTGGAGTTTGGGTAGAAGGCGACCTGGTTGCCCTGATGCGTTATTTTACCGATTGCTCGCGCCTGGAACAGTACCATATCGCGGTCTTGATAATTCAATATTCTTGCCAGGGTTGGCCGTGGAGGAGCCTATTTTCAACTACTTCTAATCTATGTTCATGAACCCCAACCTGGGTTTTCAGCGATTCCATTTGGGTTGTGAGTGTGTCGAATTTTGCGTCAAAGGTGCAAAGGCTGGACCGCATTTCGAGCATAAGTGTGGAGATGTCCTCCCCCTGATCACCCAACGGTCCCTCAGCAGACCCTCCTGTGGCGGATTCTGACTCAGATTATATCTGCCTAGTTGCTCTTCTCTAATCAAAACTAATTTTGGGCTGCTTGGCATCTTGCTTGCCCAGGATTTACCGGCAGTGGGCGCACCTCCGCAGCAACTTATAGGCTTAGCGATGTCTTCCCTGCCTAGGTTGCTTCATTCTCAGCACACAGGTCTCTGCCGTTTGCGGGTCGACCATAGTCAAATAGTATATGGCAGCTTCCCATGTACCACTGGCACCCTCTCCGTCCTCTTCTTGTGTTTTGACGGGAGAGGGGGAGTTGGCACTCACAGCACCCTTCAGAGAGGTTACAGACAGCAGCATCCCAAGGCATGTAGCAAGCACAACTTTCAGAAGTGGCCTCCACAGTTCGCCTCACCTCATGGTGCCATTCACCACCTTCCACCTTCCCTTTATGTGTGTGCAATCAGATCCAACATGCCATGAGCACAGGCGCACACTTGCCGGACCAGGTATACCGACCTCCACAGTGCAAAGCAGCGATCCGCAGCCCACCGGTCGGTTTATTAAGGGAGGCGTGCTCACCAGGGTGGAATGGCCAACACCGTCACGTGATGGTGCGCTCACCAGTTAATGGGCTCCAGCAACTCCCCAAGTCCGCCATGTACCCTGAGATCAGCGCAGCCTACCACACCTGCCTCACCGGATCAACCGTGAAACCAAGATCGGCACTCATCGCCACTCCTGGCGGCCCGGGTGCACGCTCCGCCTCTGATTCCAAAATGGCGTCGTCAGTTCACGGGAAACTTCCTCAGGCACTCCTCATCTCGGCGAATGTCCTTGTCTCCACTTACGTCAGCAATTCAATGATGTCTGGTCCTATTGCGCACTCTAGTAGGGTTGTTTTGTGGCGTCCCAAGATCTGCAGTCAGCACCGCGCAGGCCTTTAGCGGAGCTCCAATCACAGTTAACCGCTGCCGCCGCGCCCTTTGCCGGCTCCTTCCTCTCCACCGCGCTCATCACTCTGGGGCTCATATCTCGACAAATAAGCAACGCAGGCGGCAGAGAATAGCACTGTTTTTTGCCGCAGGTGTGCCACTTCTGAGGAAGCAAGAAAAGCAGGATTTCGTCTCCTTTAAATGCACGAATCAATGCAGGATATTGTCTCAGCCACGCCCCCCCCAGGCACAAACTTTAGCATCATAGTGCTAGGTTGTGTGCCTAAGTCTTGCATATGTTTTGTACAGGAAGGATACACTTCCTGTACAAAATACAATGCTTAGACACACTTCAAAACGTTTCCTACTGTGTATGAATGCTGCACAGTGCAGCACACATGCCAAATCACAAAATGAAGGAGAAATGAAAGAAATTCACCTTTTAACATCGTCTTTACAGCGGCATTCATTTTTGGCGCTAAACCCTGTCTAATATTGTTAGTAGATAGGGTTTAGCATCAGAAATGATGGGTGGTTGCATGGGAATTAAAGCCCGCTTGACGCAAGTAATGCAAAGGAGTGTTTTGCGCAGCTTTCCGTTACTTTTCCATTCAAACTAATGCTAATACCAATCAGGGTTGGTTTGCAAATCCCCAAAATGGTTTAGCATTAGGTTAGTATTAAACAGGGAATGCTAACCCGATGCTAAACATTTGTGAATCTGGGCATTAGTGCCTACTTTGTTATTTGATAAGTAAACTAATACAACGGAAACAAAGAAACTCCTTATGAAGAAAGTGCATTGATATGGTGAATATTTTGTCCATTGGCTCGCAAACACTTGCATGACAGGATTTGAGCTCTTTTGATCCTCCTCCATAACTATATCAGCCTAGCAAAGGGAAAATGATACCTTGCTCTGTTTGAAGGGAAAGGGTACCTCTGAATCCCAGATTTGTGTTGGAACTGTTTATAAAATAGAAGACTCAATGGCAAAACAGTCAAAGAAAAGGAGAAACATTACATAATCTGATATAGTCCACTTTTCAAAACCTTACCCAATGACAGAACGTAATGCTAAAGAGGCTGCATGTAATTATGCATTCAAAGTTATGTGATCAAAGTGAACAAATACAGATTATCAAGAAAAGAAGAGAAAACAAGCAGCAAGTATATAAGCCACAGTTTAGTATTGTTACCAGTTATGAAGTTGCCAAGTCCACCTCTCTAGTGGAGAGGTGTGGCTCACTGGTTAGAGGCGGCAGACCTGTAAGCAGAGAACGGCCCGGGACCAGGGTTCAATTCCCGATGCGGCAGGGTCGTGGACCAGGGGTCAACGGATTCGATAATTCTCACCTCAGTACCTACTCTAACCAGGGAACACACTCGGTAACTCTGGGCATTAAGCTTGCCTCATCTCTACAATGGCCCCCCACAGATGCCGGGGATGCCTGGTTTCACCCTGGAAATACCCAGAAAGGGACCATCTCACAGGGAAAATCAGGACGGGTTCCCCAGCGGTCTTCATCACCAAGACACTCAGGTAGAGTAACAGTGCACTTTACAAGAATCCCACATTTAGATTTACCATTATTGTCCTTGCAGAAAAAGATAAACTGCCCACACTGGGTATATTTAGATCTAATATTCTACACTTACGGCTTGAAAATAAACAATTCAGACCCTTTTATCATACTATAAACCATTGGGACTGAAATACCCTTGTATGTGACAAATTCTCAGAATTTAAACTACTTTCTTTACAAAGGGTGAAAAAAACTGTATGCTTTCTTTGGTGTTCGCATCAGAACCTGTCCCCTCTTGTTCTGAACAATTCTTAGGGTCTGCACTCATATCCCAAGGAGAACAGACATGTTAGCTTGTCTGAAAGTTCAGTTGGTGAGAGTAACTCTATGGATTTTCTACATGTTTAAGTCGAGCCTACAGTGCGCATGCGCTGTCTGAGAGACCTGCTTTCATCAATAATACCTCTCTATTCGCACCTGTTACTTACCATTGGTTCAACTCCTGCGTCGCTCTTCTTTGCTGCCTCCTCACAGGTACAGGCAGCAATACGTCACTTCCATTGTCCAGCAGATAGCACCGGCTAAGTAGAGTGTTGTTACACTAGCCGTGCATTTCTGTTGTTTTAACAGAACTATTTATTTATATTTATTATAGCTTTCTTCCCATTGTTTGGCAATTGGCGCTAAAAAACAGCAACAAAACAGATTTTCTCTTCAGCTGTGATATGCAACAAAACAAATGTTCTTTTCACCTGTAACGTTTACCTAGACATTTTTTAAGGCTATGGTAATATTTTATCTTCCCTAGAGGTCGGTTTTTAGCACTATTTGGCTTAGCGCCTGATGATAAAATCCTCGAATTTCTCTGACATTGTGACTGACTCAAAATATATGTGGCGTGTTTCAAAACCATGTTTGGTGTTATGAAGGGTACTTACTCATCGTGAGTACTTTACCTGATGCAAAGCGGTATATTAAATATGGAAAACCCTGAGCGGTGAACTCCGCTCCGCTCCGGTCCGCTCCCGGACTTTGCGGCGTTTCCCGCACTGTTATGTGGAGCTCGCGGAGTTCCAAAAATTCCACTTCGTGGAGCGCAGTTTTTTTGCTCGTTAACCTTCACCAATGTCAAGTTGGTGAGCGCGAGTGAGGAAACTCCACCTCCCAGCGAGATTTTTCCTCGTTCGCGATTGCCAACATCAAGTTATTCAATATCTCTTCCTCTTTTGATGACAACTTATATGATGAGATGTTAATTATGAGGTTTTCCCTTGACTCCTCAGGCTTTTCTTGCGTTTTCACTTTTTCCTTTTCTCTGTCCTCTCCTAGTTTTTTGTTTTCTTTTTGTAGTGTCGTGTCTGGTGGATGTTCTAAATTTGTGACCGGGGACAAAAAGACACTTGTTGACCTGAAGAACCAGGTTTTTCCGTTGGTTTCTCCATTGTAGATGATTGCAATAATTTATTTGGAGCTCTAGATGAATCTGTGTCTTTTTCGGTGGCTATGCTCTCCTCTGATGATGTGTTTGGCCATCTTGTAAACCATCTTTGGGCATACACCTCTGCCCAGGTGTATGCCTCATTCAATTTATAATCAATTGTGTCGCGTTTGAATTTGCAAAGTTTTGTTTCCTGGAGTTCTTTGCCGTATTCTTCAAGTTTTTGATTGGGATCTTCCAAATATTTCATCCACTCGTCTTCCGGCATTCTATTTTATACATTCATACGAATGCTTTGGATCTCGACAGTCAGCTCTTCAACTGTTTTTGCGAGTTCTTCTATAATCAGAAGGAGTAGATCAAAAGAGCACCTATTTAAGATCTGGTACCATTTTTCCATGAATTGTGGATTATGTTGTAACTGGTATAACATGGGCTTAATGGAGAACCTCAAACCTTGTGGTATCCTTTTGACCTTATGGTATTGGATTTGTGTTGATGCGTGGAGCATCTGATTCAATCCTCTTCTTGTGCTGAATTCAAGTTGTTCAAGTTCAAAAGACCTTTATTTGAATTTCATAAAATTCATAAAAGTACCACATTGGAACAATTCAATTACATGACAGATCAAAATTACAAAATTCATAATTATTAAAAAATCTAATACAACTCTCATAAGACTATTTTCAGGGGTTTTCCATCATTTTGCGCACACATGTTATAAGTCTCAGAAAAGTGCTAGTGCGAAAAATTAGTTCATCTGTGTCCAGGGAGACGTGTGGCTCAATGGTTAGAGCGGCAGACCCTGATGCAGAGGTCTGGCCTGACGCAAGGGTTCAATTCCCCGCCTCGGCGGGTCTTGGACTAAAAAAATATAAAAAATCCACGGACCTGATAATTCTCGCCTCAGTGCCTATTCCAATCACGGAGTCCCACTCTGCAACTCCGGGCAATAGCTTGCTTAATCTCCACAATGGCCCCCACAATGCTAAAAAAGGATGCCTGGCCTCCACCTTGGGGATGCTCAGGAGTGGACGCCTCACAGGGAAAGCCAAGATGGGTTCCACAGTGGTATTCGTACAAGCGCCTTGAGGGTGAGTAGTGCGCTATACAAGTATTAATTTACATTGTATAAGATTTCCCCAACGAAAGGGGTCTTTGTTTTCTAAAATAAGGAATTAAAAACCAATTGATATATTTTAAATAAGATTTACAGAAGAATAGAAAGTGCAAATCGTTCTGTTTACTAATACCATTACACGGACATGGATCGTATTGTGTTGTGTGTTTATAACCCAAAGGAAAGCCCAGTAGGAATTTCACTGAGCCCGCCCTTAGGCGAAACAACAGTGATCTCTCCCAATTGGTCATGGGTAAAGTGAGGTAGGGTGGAAGTGGTCTCCTACATTATTCATTCCCCATGTAACTCACAACAGTTGATTTGAGGGTTTCCCTTTCCATTCGTTCAGAATTATAAAATGCATACAGTGCTTGCTTGACCTCAATTTTATCTTTGGGCTCAATCCTACTTGGGTCGGATAAAAGATCTCCTCTGTCCATGGCACTCAATGTTTTTAAAACTCCTGCAAGCCAGGGGATCGCCAGGCCATGGTCACATTTAAGACAGTCTTTTATAATATTTTGCATTAGAGTGGCTGAGGTATTCCTCCAGATCCTGATCCAGAATAGAGCTGGTCTAGTTCTAATAAAGTCACATACATAGGGGAGGTTTAGTTCCTCATGACAAATAAATTCGGAAGATGAGATTGGGGTGCCCAGTATTTTTCTACAGAATCAACTTTCTTCTCGCTGGATACTTGGACTTTTTCCCAATCCCCAGACCTCAGCCCCGTATGTAGCTACAGGTAAGCACTGTAATCTAAAAAAAATTAAAATAGCTCTGGTGGCATCTATTCTCTTTGGACGAGACAAGCTCAAAATAGAATTGGTGGCTTTCGAGAACCTGCCCATGGTGTAGGCCGAGTGCCCACTCCATGAGCTGTTCGCAGCGAAAACCAGCCCTAAATATGGGAATGTGGTTACAGATTCTAATGTATCTGTCCCTATATGTATGGTGTTGAGCTTTTGTTTCCCGGGCCCACATGGCATAATAAAAGATTTTTTTAAATTTACACGCAGATCTAAGCCCTCCATGTATTGAACAAAATTTTAAAAAGTAAACGGAGGGCATTTGGTGTTCGGCCCATAAGGACCGCGTCGTCTGCGTATAATAAAACTGGTAATGGTTGCCCCTGGATTATTGGTACATCAATAGTCACTTGTTTTAGGGTTTTGGCTAGACCTTTAATATAAATAATAAACAGCAGGGATGCTAAAACGCACCCCTGTCTTACCCCCCTGCCAATGTTGATAGGTCCAGATACTTCACCACCCATACCAATCCTGACTTGTGCCTTGAGATCAGTGTGGAGGTAGGCCAGGAAGTTAACAAGAGCCTCATCCAGTCCACAGTTCAGGAGGGTTGCCCAAAGTTTAGATCTATTCACTAGATCAAAGGCGGATGAAAGATCCATAAACGCAAGGTAAATAGGAGACGATCGGGCAACGCTATACTTATCAATTATCAGTTTTAGATTCAAGCATTGCTCAACCGTCCCCACCTTGCTCCTGAACCCCATCTGACACGGGTCCAATAGACCTGTATCTTCAGTCAACTCTACCACCCTATTATAAATGACTCGCCCCAAGATTTTTAAGGTATTGTCCAAAAGGGAGATCGTACGATAATTCACTGGGTCCGACCTCTCGCCCTTTTTAAAAATTGGGACTATGGTGCTAGTTGCCCAGGTAGTGGGCATGGGCACTGTTGGCAGACTATTAAAGACATTAAGGAGGATTGGTGCCCATAGATCCGGACTATACTTGATAACATCTATGGGCAGTCCATCAGGACCTGGGGCCTTGTTCCCAGGGCTCTCTTTGATAGCTATTTCCACCTCATGGAGATCGATCTCTAAGCCGCGGAGCTGTCCAGGGGCAAAGCTAGTTAATTCCTCGAGTGGTGCGGCATAGATTTTGGAAAAATGGACCTCCCCGGAACTGCTGGTTATATTGCAACTGATTGGGGTTAATTGTTTGCCCATTTCTCGCATTTTTCTGACAGATGACCAGAAGGGGCCGCTGCTTTTCAAGTTTGCACTGCCAACCAGCGACTCCCACTGTTCTGTCAATAATGCAGCCTTTCTTTCAGCTATTTTGAGTTTATAACATTTCCTGGCTACCTGTACCTCCGTTTTGCACCTTGGTTTGGTGGTTAATGCCCTGCGCAATTCCATGTTTGCTAATGAGCAGGCAGAATCAAAAAACCTTGGCTCTTTCCCTTCCTTTGGCAGTGGAACTGACAAAGAAGTTTTTATGGCTAGACACAGTTTATCAAAGTCAGCGATTATTCTGTAACAGTTCCCATCCATGGATAAACAGGAGTTGATTAACTGGGGATATTCCCTTATTACACTTTCCAATATTGCCCCACTGTCAACTCCCCTCCATTTTAATCGCAGACCATCACCCAAGGGTGTAATGTCTCTTGCGCCATTTAAATTAGCATATACATGGCTAGGGACTAGGTGCAGAGTCACTGTGAGGGGGTTATGATCGCCAAACGATGTTTCCGTCACTTTGGATTTTGTTATGCGGTCTATTAAATGGGGGGATATAAAGATAAAGTAAATAGTGGAAAAGCAATCCCTGCCTCTGAACGTAGGAGCATTATATGAGCTAGGAGTGTAACCTGTGTCCATAGCATTACTGAGAGTGTGCTCAGTTAATATGTTGACTAATTCAATACCCCTTCTTTCAGCTTGATCTAAGTGATTTCTATCCTCAGTCCAGCAATTCTTTGAGATTTTCGCATTAAAATCCCCCCCGATTAAAATCCCTATCTCCTCCTCTGTTTCTAAACTGGTTTCAAGATTTTGTAAGGTCTTAGAGAGTGCTTCAAAATTCTTGTTGGGTACAGAATTAAAATCGTTATTGTAAAAATTAATTAAATAAATCCGGGTCTTTCGCTTGAATTCCAAGATCTGTATGTTCGGGTTCCCTCTTGATAAGTCTCTGATTGTGCCACCGGCCAATATCTTAATCCCAATAAACAAGCCTCCCACTGCGCGACCAAAATCAGGCTTAGGTGCTATCACACTAAAACAATGGTAGCCCTCTATATGTAGATTCCCAACAGCCTGTGTCTCCTGAAACATAATAATGTCTTTTCCATCCAATAGCTGGAACCATTGTGGTTGTTAAAGTTGATGACTTATAGAACCGCTATGTGCTTGTAAATTGCTAACCTCATGAATTAGACCATAGATTTCTGAAGCTTGTTCTGTTGAATATGCTCTTGTGGTCGCTCTATTGTACGTTAACGAAGGTATCGTTTTACTCTCTGGGTGCTATAGATCAAGTTAGGTAAGAAGAAATAGTAAATGGGTGGTCCATGCACTCCTTCTTTTAGGCTTATTTGTGATCTGGTTGAAAAACTAGTTTTGGGTGATGATTGGTTGATTCATATGTTTTTTTCACCGAACAACTTGAATTCAGCGCAAGCAGAGAATTGAATCAGAGGCTCCACGCATCAACAATAATCCAAAGCCATAAGGTCAAAAGGATCCCACGAGGTCTGAGGTTATTCATTAAACCCATGTTATACCGGTTACAACATAATTCACAATTCATGGAAAAATGGTACCAGATCCTAAATAAGTGCTCTTTGGAACTAATCCTTCTGATTACAGAAGAACTCGCAAAAACAATTATTACAGTCATCTACAATGGAGAAACTAATGGAAAGACAAGGTTCTTCAGGTCAACAATTTTCTTTTTTGTCCCCAGTCACGAGAAGTCAAGGGAAACCCTCATAATTATCATCTCATCTTATAAGTTGTCATCAAAAGAGGAAGAGATCTTGAATAAGGGCATTACTTTTGTGCCAACATATTCAGGCTCCAGTTTTGAGAATTATATCTCCTTTTACAAATTCATGAGGACATTGAGACTAAGGAACTTTTTTGAAAACGTGGTTCCTCCACAAGAAATTCAAAGACCAGAATGTGTACGTTTTAGACCTTTAGAGCACATTTTAAGCTCCTGTTGCGCATAAAACACTAGATTTGGTTGAATCACTCGTACTCAAAGATTAGAAAAAATTCAATAACAAAACCAACAGGAGGATGCCCAGCAATATGAGCCGAATTGACAAAAGCATTTTGACACAACTTACGGGTAGACAAGAACTTACCTTTCAGAAAGCTGACAAGGGTGGCGCTCTTGTTCTCATGGATACGGAATTCTATAATACTGAAGTCAATTTACATGTGGAAGACACTAACATCTACATGCCACTGGAGCAATATCCGACTATGGAATTATTGAGACTTCTCCAACAACTAGTTGATAAAGCACTTGACGTGGAATGGATTTCTGAGGACATGGCCAAATTCCTTATAACCAAATTCCCACGGAGACCAAAACTTTACATGTTGCCTAAGGTCCAAAAGAGCTAGGAAGATCCCCCTGTTCCGACCTATTGTGTCGGGATATGGTTCACTCTTTGAACCAGCTGGCAAAATAATAGACCACTGTCTTCAACCACTGATTCAAGTATGGCACACATACATTCAAGATACAGCAGATTTCATCCTTAAATTGGAGATTATTAACTTACTAACAGAGAAGGAATATCTATTGTGTACCATTGATGTAATATCACTGTACACATCATTTGCCCACTCAGAAGAATTGGAAGCACTCGAATGGCTACTACTGCAACATCCTGAAACTACAACAAATCCAATTTTTTAACTTGAACTGACTCACTTTTGCCTTCACCATAGCTATTTTGAATGGTCAAACAGATTATTTGTCCAACTGAATGGTACATCTATGGGCTTCGCAGGAGCTCCTGCCTACGCTAATACCTTTATGGCAAAGTAAGAGGAAGAACATATTTTTCAGAATGATGATTGGATTGAAGATTCAACTTTTTTTTGTAGATACATTGACGACATTTTTATCATTTGGTCTGGCACGGAAATCAAATTGATTCAAAATATCAACAGTTTGAACACTAAGAATCTAAGGATACAGTTTACTTATTCAATCAACAGAAACAAAAAAGCATTTTTGGATGTTTTGGTTGAAATGTGTAACCATTGACTGACCACGAGCCTATACCAAAAAACAACAGATAAAAACAGTCTTCAGCATTATCGCAGTTTTCACCCACAAAGTCTTTTGAACAATTTACCATATTCTCTATTTTTGAGATTGAAACGAATATTTTCAAATGAAGATGATTGTCATTATAATATTCTTGAATTCAAAACAAAATATGAGAAACCTGGGTATCCAGTCAAACTACTTAATGAATCAGAAACACAAGCATTGAAACTAAATCGACGGACACTGTTAATGAAAAAGGATAAAGCAGATACTAAAAGGAACGTTTTTGTGTCAAAATTCTCAATCAATTCACAAAAAATAAAGAATATCATCAATAAAAGATGGGAACTTTTACAGTTGGAACCTGATTTTCAGAATATTTATCTGGAGCGACCACTGTTTGCCTATACAAGAACCAAGAATTTGAAGGAGCTATTAAGCAGTAAAAAATCATTGCCTAAAAGTGAGACTGTTGGAATGCAACGTTGCACAAACTGTGTATATTATAACATTTTTACCCTGGGGAATATTATTTCTCACCCACACACCGGTGAAAAAAATCAAATTACGATATAAAGGAGATTGCAACACAAGTAATGTTGTTTACGCAATTAAGTGTCAATGTGGTTTACTCTACGTAGGCAAAACTGAAAGAAAAGTAAAAATGCGAGTTTCAGAACATAATAGTAGAATACGCAATAAAGTTATCTCCTCAACATTAGCCACACATTGGTCAGAGAAACACCACTCAATAGCACAGTTGAGATTTCAGATAATTGAGTCAGTTGGTGTTAAAGTTGGTTTTTACATAAATAAAAGATTGCTCCAGAGGGAGACATTTTGGATTAAATGTTTCGGTACAATGACCCCCAGGGATCTTAATGACAGTATGGAAATGAGTTGTTTTCTGCAAACAAATATATGATGTCTGTATATTGACAACTAGAGTGTGTGTTCATGGGACAAACATGTTCTTACTTCTTCTTCCTTGCACAGTACATTACTTTTTATTTTTCTTATTTTGTCATAGTTTCACTTGGGCTGATATATTCACTAGAGCTGTAGTGTCTTTAAATCATTTTTTAAACTATTTTTAACTTTGTAGTTTCGCTCAGGAATAATGCTGGTTTGCGTCTTGGGAGGCATGTTGTTACCATTGTATCTATTGTTGTACTATGTTCACTCGCTCGACGGTGGATGGTTTTCATTGTTGCGAGAGTCACGGGTAATTACTGGAGCTTTTCAATAAACCTGTTAGTATTGCATTTGTTTTTTCTGCCGTAAGAGTTACGGGTAATCATGGAGCTTTTTTTATAAAGTTGTTTGCATTTAGCATTGTATGGTAACTTAGACAATGACATGGTCACGCAGGCTAAACGGCACAGAGTATTGTTAAATACATAGTCCCATCAAGCTGACATTCACTGTCACATGACCGGACGATCATGGAGTTCATGGCAGCTTCCTAAGAAGTGTTTGCACTTGAGTTCTACGGTACGTACAAGTGTAAAATTCAGTAGATAGGATTAATTTCATACGCAAAGAAAAGCTCTGGTCATAGCTTTCGGTTTCCTCTCTTTTTAAGGTATTGTAATTATACGACAACGCTCTATCAACTCGGGTTCATCTGAAGGGAGAACAAGGATTTGCTAATTACGGTACGTGCGGGTATCAGATTTATATGATTTTCAATAAGATGATGTCTTCAGTAGAATTTTGCTCTCATTGTTTACGTTTCGATTTATACATCTAGGTGGTGCGATATCGGAATTATAACTCTGATAGTAAGTTGACTCTTTGAGCATGTACCAGTCACGTTGAAAGACTAGTTTTGGGTGATGGTTGGTTGATTCATATGTTTTTTCCACCATACAGAATAATGAAGAACCGAACTATTGAGCATTATAATCAGAAGGTGTTTTCCTTTTTCCCTTAAGTTCAGAGTAAGTGGATTTTGTGAAGGTATTGCACAGATGTTTTTCATATTCATGATGACATAACACAGCTGGTTTTGCAATTATACATTGTTTATTTGATTGTGATGATCTTTAATTATGTCGCATTATGCTACAGTAATGTACAGCTAAACTTATAGATCCCCCTATGTGCTGAAGATATTTGTTTTTTTTAATTATGTTTTTGATTTATAATGTTTCCCCTGACAAAGGGACAATGAAAAGTCCCGGAATGCATTGGGCTACCAACATCTGCATTGTTTAAAGAATGAAAATTGCATTAATCAATTATATATATTTATGTTCATTGTAAACATTATAGGGAAGATGTTTTTTGACTATTGAAGTTGTTGAATTGAGTACTAAAAAAATTAATATAAATCTTTTCATTAAAATAAATTTAACTGAATGATTATTGTGTTTTAAGTTTAATGTTAAAACTGTTTTAAAGTTTGTAAATCCTTCTTAGTAGTGCGTGCCTGAGTCTAGCAGGCTATTTAGCTAGCTAGCCACTACTTTCATTTTCATTAGAGTGTTTAGGTACACTCAATCAGACACAGCACACTGATCGAAAGATAGAATTCAACCAGATCACACATAAGCCTAAAATAAGGAGTGCATAGACCACCCATTTACCATATACTCACATGCCACACAGTGCCCTATGTTGGAGCTCTTTCTGTAACTGCTGAGAGTGAGATGAACCTTGCAATAAAAAAGAAACACAATTCTGCCTCTGTGTTTGATCTCCCTTCTTCTAGCATGCTATACATTGAACAGCCGGTGAATTCAATAACTCCATCTTCTGAAGAATTTGTGCCATCATGTGGTGCAAAGGAAATAGGAGGATCTCCACAAACCTAGTGACCTCTGGCCTACTTACTCTAACAGAGAGGCATGAACTGCCAAGTGGCAGACCCTATTGATTCTAAGATTACAAATAGTCTTACCCGTGTTGATGAAGTAACTTCAGTGTTTTTGAGTGTGTGCTAAGAAACTGTAATAGTCTTATTACTGACACAAAGCAATTCACTGCCCACTGTAGGCTATTATTTCCCAGGTTTCAAGTATTTCTGTTGTCTGCTATGTCTACTTTCAGAGCAAGAACTCTAAGCATGGTTATCTTAGGAGCCAAATTATAGAGCATGCCTGCCTTGATTGCCACTGCCCACAACATGCTTGCATCAAGGGCTAGAGCTCTTGGGGTGTCTTCCTCCTGGGCCAGAGCATCGCAAGTAAAGAACTATTCGGCCTCATTTATGAGTTTTTTACCGTAGGGCAGTGCCGCAGGCCTTCCTGCTGCACTGCCCTACGGCAAAAGAAAAGGGCAGGAATGCGCAGTAGCTATCAGATACAGCGCATTCCTGCCCTTTTCCCCTGTGCTGATGCACAATGAGCTGCTGTGCACCAACGCAGGCACCTTTGCACCATGGTGCAAGTGGGCCTGCATTGCGGGGATGATTATTTTTGTGCAGGAAGGTAAACCTTCCTGCACAAAAACAATCACAAGAGGCTTTTTCCTCTTTCTATGTGCGCTGCAGAGTGCAGCAAATATAGAAAAAGGAAAAAGGAGGAGAAATAAAGATATTTCTCCTTGTTGTGCTTCCCTTACGCCTCGCCTGGGGAGACGTAAGTTTTGGGCGCTGCTTCAGACTTACTATTTCTCGTAAATATGGGGCAGTGTAAAAATAATGAATGTTGTTCGGAACTTCCCCAGCAACACCCCTTTAATGCAGAAAACTGACTTAAAGTGAACAATATTTGCAAGGCAGCATTAAGCCAAAAAAGTGGCCTGGTTCTGTGTGGTAAAAATGGAGCAGGATCCTGCGCCACCAGGGCGTCACAAAAAGTGATGCACCGGTGGCGCAAGGGGTGATAAATAAGCCCCTCAGTGTATCCGCTTATAGCGTGTCTTCTCCTAGAAGCTCCTGCTTACCTGTTTCCAGAGCATCCTGGGTGTCGACTCAAGCACCAGACCCCCAGTGTTAGGACCTCCACTGTATGTGATCCCAGTATTTGATGAGTTCCTTCACCTTCAGTTAGTTTTCCTTTAGCATCTTTGCATACAGCCAACCTGCTCTCCACGTTTGACCTTTCTGTGGACCTGCATTCAACTTTTCATTAATACAGCAGCCAGCCATCATCTGAGTTTCATGAATGCTTGATTGGAGCTCCAAATCCTGAATTTCTAGCTCCAGATCATTTGAGCACGCTTTCAGTGCTGTCTCCTGCACCCAATAGTTTTGTCCTTCTGGTGTGCAGATTCTTCCACCATTGCATGCATAGCCTTTAAGGTGTAAAGAAAAAGCAGTGAGTAGATGATTCTAAGAAATGCAGTCTTTTGTAAAAATAGCATACAAGATATTACAAACTCTGGTATGAATATGGGTGGCAAGTTAAGTCCATAACATTTTCCAGGAAATTGGAAATCAATATTGATATATGCAATAAGGTCTGAGCTTCTGGGAAATGTAATCTTAGCATATTAATTATTCCTGGCAATCAACAAGCCCAAAATGGATAACTGATTACACATACCTTGCTATCAAAGAGCCTCACATCCCTTTGCCTACAGCTGAAAAGGATATGCCAGCTTAAGCATACAGTGATAAAAAACGACACTACATACTCTGAATGCTATAGTAACTTCTGCCATAATGCAGCCATTGTGAAAGTGAGAGACAGTACAAATGCAAGGGTCCACATACACAGAAACGTTTTGTGTGATAAATATTTTAATTTTGGGTTACCTGATGAACGTCCAAGAGTTAATTGTCCCATACATATATTTACTCTATCTTGCAGCTTTTGTTGATGTCACCATTTCGAATGTTGTTTTTAGTATGCATACCAATTGGAAGGCATACTTTATTTTGTCATGAATAGTGTACTTAAGTGTACACACTTATTGAAGGATTTATATCTATTCTGTTTTGCAGCACTTGATGCCACTTCGAAGGATAAATATGGAAGGAGACACTAGGACATACATTATCCAAACTAGGGATCATTATATCCCAGTGAGACAGGTACATCATTGTTCAGATTTAAGTTGTTGACTTATGACATATGATCAATAGGAACATGTTGCTAGGGGTTATAATATCCCTTACTGTTTATATGTGTTTCAGTAAGGATATTACTAGGTGGATGTTACTTAAGAAAAAAGAAAACGTATATTATTCAAAGGGCAGTTGATGAGGTAATCACACAGTGCCAAATAACTTTGAGTGTTATTGTCTTTTTCTTGGGATTGTGTTATAGGTTTTTAATGAAATTATATTGGTCTCCCTATGCGGCTGTGTATAGTCTCAAGAGTTTTCTCTATTGAAATCCCTGACTTGGGATGTTTTTCTGCTCAGCTTGTAGATATTTATGATACTAAAAATAAATCATGGCCTTAGAAGTACAACTATGTAATCATATAAATAGAGTTCTATTGAATGGTTATATACATTGTGAAAATGATTTGGTCTACATATACAAGTTGGTTTATATAAGATTTTAACTATTGTATGTTGTCTATGTCTTGTAGCCCTGAAAAAGTCCCCAAACAGAACTCATAGGTCCCTGTTACACTGCACTACATGTGCCCAGGGTCTGTAAATTAAATTGTACTAGTGGTCCTGCAGCACTGCTTATGCCATCCACTTAAGTAACTCTTTAAACATTCCTCAGGCCTGCCACTGCAAAGTCCGTGTGTGCAGTTTAAACTGCCATTTCAGTCTGGCAAAATAAACATTTTGCAAGGTCGAGACCTTAATTTTTAGTGCATATAAGACTAGGGAAGGCCCTGGTCAGCCCAGAGAGCAGGAAGCAATATATTTAAAAACCGGATAGGTACTCTTCAGTTTTAAATGTCCTAATAGTGAAAACCTCTTAAATTTGAATTCGAATTTCACTACTGCAAGGTCTATATCTCCCACGGGTTAACATTGGGATTACCTTATTACATCTTATAAGTGTAAATTCGAAATGGGAAAATAAAGCTGTGTTAAATTTGGGGTCTCTGGAATCCTAATTTAAAATCCTAACTTACAGTGACGTCAGATTTTAAATTAGGGTAGTCCCTGGAAAGCCCAATGGATGCAATATATTTAAAAAGCAGTATAGGTACTATTCAGTTTTAAATGTCATAATAGGGAATACCTTTTAAATTCGATTTTCACTAGAGTGAAGTCAGATTTTAAAGTACAATTACGAAAATGCCACTTTTAGAAAGTCTGGTCACAGGGTGTAGTTGGATGTTGGGCTTTGTGTATTCCTCCTAGACAGTCACACACAATGGGAGCTTATGTGTGACTGAGTGGGCCAGCACTGGCACGATAGGAGGGAGTCGCTGTACCCAGCCTCACTGCACCTCAATAGCCTGTGTCCTGTTTCCACACAAAGGGCTGCATACCTTATGTTGTTAGTTTAGAGCAGAGAAGGTAGGGCATCTGTGCATTTCAAAGGCATGCCTCTAGAAGCATCTCCCAACTACAAAGGCCCAACTGTGTATGAAAGAAGGACTTCAGATTACACCACTTCACTACACTTCTGGACTTGTGGGCACCGCTGTGCTGCTGAAGTTCTGCCACTCTGGTGGACTGCACTTTGCTGGACTTCTGCTTTGCTGACCTGCTGTCTGCTGCCCTCTTGCCTGAGTTAGAAGGACTGGACTTGCATCTCTTAAACCCAGAGTGACTCAAGAGCTAGTTGACTGACCTCCTGATCTGAAGCCTCAGGAACATAACAGGCTTTCTACCCCATGTCCCTGGTCTCTGCCATCTGTGAGTCTACCCTGCCAAGTGGTGCTACCTCATTCATGGACCCTCGGAAGTGGGCCCAAGGTGCTTGCCAGCTGAACTGAAGCATCTTCTTTGATGAGCGGCACATCCACAAACAGAACGGGTGCATCTCCTTGGCTTAGCTGCCCATCCCCAAGCTGAATAGAAGCATCACAGCCGCTGCATGGGTTGGCCCCATTGGAAAAGACATGCATCGCCACCACAACCCATATCTTGGGACTTACGCAACGCCTTCGGATCAGTCAGGGCACAACGCTTTCCCCAGGGCAGCTCCTCACATCGCTCATCGAAAGCAGCCTTGATGACCACGCTGAAACTCTTCATTGCAGCCTCATCGATCATCAGAATCAACATATCATCTCAGCTATGTATAACTTACTCAACACTGGACCTCGCATTGCATGCCCCATCAATTCAGATCCTCACTTTAATGCAACAGGACCTTACACCTCAGCCTTGTGGCATCTTAGCATCAACACATTGCCTCGGCTGCTCGACTCATCTTTGACTCGGATGCATGTGATGGAGCGAGCTTTAGAAAATATTTTATTCTAGCTCGTGATGTCATACTCTCATAACTTGAAATAATATATTAATGAGTTGTTGCATGATTTGTTTAATTAACACAACCTAGATTAAGTTTGCACCACACATATACACGCGGGAAACTAATTACATGTGCTTTTGTTGCATTTGCAAGTCTGTTTTTGTAACACATTATTAATATTGTCCTGTTTGTTATGTCTGTCCTATTGTCTTTGTCACTATTAATATGCAGCTGATCATTCATGGCATGTGCTTTTATATGTGCTTACATGTATGTCCTATGTTGTGTTTGTCTGTCGGTGTATCCTTGGTACAGATTTAAAGTCTCAGAAAATGATACAGACGGGAGTGATGAAGAGTCTGAGATAAGAAAATTCAGAAAAAGGGCTTGGAAAGCTGAATGTAAAGAAAGCAAGCCTAAGAAGAAACTCTTGAGAAAAGGTGATGTCTGGCCTAAAGATTTAAAGTTCAAATTTGTAGTGTCAAGTCAGAAGAGTGATTCAGACAAAAAAGAGCAAGCTGAAGAGAAAATTGAAATGATTACCAGGAAAAGCAAAAGACCATTGAGACCAAATGTAAAATACAAGTCTCCAGAATGGGCCTACATAACTATCCCTCCAATAGTTGAGGAGCACAGTAACAGTCAAAATGGTGACAATGACTAGGTTTAGTTTTCTTTAAGTTGAGGTTTATTTTTGGCATAAGGCTGAAGAAATTATGTTAGGGTGACACAAGGTCGAAGAAATTGTGTTAGCTGGAAACACTTTTATGTAAGACGCCAGGTCGAAGAAAACATGTTTAGTATTTAAAAAAAAAAAAAAAGAGGGGGGTATATACTATGTACTAATTTTTCAAAAATGTTACTTTTGTTTTTTGTTTTGTTTTATAATACTCAGATTGATATTTGTTTTGTTGGTGCAATTCAAAATGTAGTTATGCAATTTAAAACTTAGTTACCTAAATTCATTGGGGGTTGGGGATTCAAAGGTGGAAAGGATCCAACTTAGCTGAATAAAGAAAGGGTAAAGGATACAGAATTAGTAAAATGTAAGACTCAATACTAATTATGAGATAGATGAAATTAGAGCTTAAATACTAATCCTGAGTAAGCCTGAAACATGTTCAATAGATAAAATTTTAAGTAAAATTTTTGGGTGTTGTTTGGTTATTTTGAAATCACCAGATGAGGGAGTTGATGGAGCGAGCTTTAGAAAATATGTTATTCTAGCTCGTGATGTCATACTCTCATAACTTGAAATAATATATAAATGAGTTGTTGCATGATTTGTTTAATTAACACAACCTAGATTAAGTTTGCACCACACATATACACGCGGGAAACTAATTACATGTGCTTTTGTTGCATTTGCAAGTCTGTTTTTGTAACACATTAATATTGTCCTGTTTGTTATGTCTGTCCTATTGTCTTTGTCACTATTAATATGCAGCTGATCATTCATGGCATGTGCTTTTATATGTGCTTACATGTATGTCCTATGTTGTGTTTGTCTGTCTGTGTATTATTTAATCATCTTTTTACTCTTTCAGAAACATAAAGCTGGATTACATGAAGAATGGTAGTTATTTTATGTGTTGCTTTAAAAGTTTGCTTTTGCTAAATGTCTTTTTATTAGTGGGTTAATTAATAATTAGCAAGGGACTGGGTGGTACAGAAGGGTTTGCTTTACCTGAATTAATTACTCTTTTTGTGTTTGTTTAAATAATAGTTTTTCTGGAAAGTGACGCAAGCTGAAAGTGGCGCAGTGACGCAATCAGAAGTGGTGCAGAAAAGGCCTGCTGATGCTAAGCCACGGGAGAAAGTTTATTTTGAAAAAAGATGACAAGCCTACAAACTTTTATTGTAAAAGCTTTAAAAAAGGAACTGCTAAAGTCAACTCTGTGGAGTGGGTTTGGATGTGCCACGGAAAGCTCAGAACTGTCAGGCTCAAGGTTGAAAGGAAAAGACGTGACAAGAATTTGTATTGCTTGAACATTTTTGCTACAAAATGTAGCAGACTAAGGAACTGTCGCCAGGATTCTGTGCATGAACAATGGCTCTGTGTAAAGCCTGATCTCGTGGTGAAAGATGTGACAGTTTACTGTGGCGTGAGTTGATTCAGCCAATGGAGAGTCAGAATTCAGCTGTTGGAATGTGAAAAATAGTTAGCTCAGCTTAATTTAGGGTATAAGAATAGGCTTTAGCTGCAAACTTTTGGCTTACGCTTTTGATTCCAGAGGGACGTGTTCTGCTGTCCGATGATTACACGTAAGGAAATGTAACTTTGTTTTCAGGCGATGAGGGTAGAGACAGAGAGTTAGTTAGGTTTTGGAAATGCTCTTTTTCACTTATTTCTGCTAATGAAGAATATTTTCTTGAATTAAGCTCTCTTTATAAAATGCTGAATAAAACTTCCTTATGACTTTTTCTAATGCTTGCTTAATAAAGTTCCAAACCTAAGTTTTCTTAAATATGTTTTAATAAACTTTTAAAATGGCAAGCTGGTCTTGTTTATTATGAATGTCTTAAACAAACATATAGTATCCATTCACCTCATGATTCAATTACTCTATGTTTCTTATGGGTCTGGTATTGATTGGTAAGTATAAGTGTGATAGTGGATTATGACATCATTTATAAAGAATTTTAGTAGCTGCGCTTCATCACATGCAATGCACGGCAACCAGAAATTCAAATACTCTGTTCAGGTGCCAAACTTGACGTATTGCACAAATACTTTACCATTTGCCTATAAGTTAAGCCTGATTTGTCTGTGCCAAGCTACCAAGTGGTTGAGCACAGGTTAATTTGAGGTTTGCTTATGTTTGCTTATCCTGACTAGGATTAACATTGAGGATTGACCAGGGTTTATTCCTTAGTCAACCAACACCCAATTACATGGACCATGACATTTGGGTTGTCCACTCAGAGCAACACTTTGAAGGGGAACTTGTCCAATGGCTATTTGGCTTTGAGAGAACTAAGCAGGATAAAGCCTGAAGATATGCCCCACTGGAGGATTTTGACTTACATTTCAAAGACTAAGGGGCATATTTACCAGAAACTGGCGGACCGCAGTGTTACACCAAAATTGAAATGCCGCACTCTGTCATTCTCAAAACACAGGTATGCAGCGTATTTACAAGAATGTGGTGCACCCCAGCATTTATACTTGCTCTGGCACTAAAGAAGCTGTCTAGCATCAGCACATGCAACCTTTCACAATGTTGCAAGAGTGCCTACATTGCAGAAGTGATTCTTTATATGATGGAAGGGACATCTTCCTGCACTTAAACAATCTTTATAGGCGCTTTGCTGTTTCTATGTGTGCTGCAGAATGCAACACACATGGAAAGAGCAAAATATCAGGAGAAATTAAACATTTCTCCTCATATCGCCTGCATAATACCAGGTATTCCCTGGCGATATTTTTAATGCTGCCCCATAGCTTGTAAATATGGGGCAGTGAAAAAGCAATGGGAGCTGTGGCAAAAACCCCACTGCAACACTCACTGCACGCCCCTTTCATGCTAAGTGCTGCGTGAATAGGGGCATTATTTACAAGGCAGCGTTAAGCCATGTTAAGGGGCTTAACGTCACCTTGTAAATAAGGCAAAGGACTTAAAGCCACCAAGAACGTCGGAAAAAGTGATGTTCTGGTGGCTTTAACTCTTTGTAAATATGACCAAAGTCAGAAGGTAACATATTGGACTGGGACAACCCACTTGGTGTTTCCACCTCCACTTCATCATGATCTGCCTGAAATCATGCCTAGATTATGGTAAACCATGAACAATGCCTTCTAATTGGTGTTTTACTATTTCTTGACAAGTTTTGCCCTAAAATTATAAAATTTCAAATCTCGTCATTTTCAGGTCATATTTCTGATTTAATATTTCTCTATTTTTAGAAATTGGTTATTGGATTTTTATTGTGCTGTGTTTTTACTTTTAATTAGATGAGTTAAATTTTGGAACTTCTAAGTACTCTACACACATTTCCTTAACTTAAGCCACTCTGCTCTGTGCTATAGCTGCCAGTCGTTTAGTCCAGGCTTATTTATTTAAGTTTCGTATTGGACCGTAGAAGATTTTTGGAAGAGTTACTTGGGAAAGATTCACACCCTCCCCAACTAATAACCCATTTTCTTAAACCAGGGGTAGGAGGTTAGTGCTTGCAAATGGTGTTCAGGCATACCACTACGTAAACTTGAGTTGCTACCGCTACCATCTACAAGATGTGTAGTCCGATGAATGTACTGGCCATTCTACCCATGCCTATGGCCCAGCGACGGCTCGTGGAGGGAGTTACGGTGGGGCAGGAGGGTGGGGAGGGGGAGGGGCAGGGTGGAGGTTGCTAAAAACCGGCATATGGATAATTGCAGGTAAGTAAACAATTTAATTAATAAAACGAATTTCGTAGCTCGCACTGCATTGCATTTTGCGATGCGAGGCGCACTACGAAATTCGTTTTATTAATTAAATTGTTTACTTACCTGCAATTATCCATATGCCGGTTTTTAGCAACCTCCACCCTGCCCCTCCCCACCCTCCTGCCCCACCGTAACTCCCTCCACGAGCCGTCGCTGCTATGGCCCTATTTTACAATACATATAACACTGTCAGATGTTAGTACTGCGCAGCCAACACTGTCGCACTCAGCTGTGTTTTTTTCCCTGACTGCCATGTATCTCATGCTGGTTTCGTTCTCTATGCTGCCCAACACCTCATGTTTGGTTACCTACATTAATGTCAATCAGGTAAGACATATTGCTGATGTGTAACTACCCCTAACCCCTTCTATGTACGTGGCAACACGGGTAATTCTTCTTGCCCATGCACTGTTCTTCTCTAGTATGCCTGCCTTTTGTGATTCTCTTATCATTATCTATACTCTGATATGACATGACTTCAACCTGCTCACTAACACAGTCCACTTTAGAAAGTAGTGTTTCTGTTTCCTGTACTTTCAAGTCTTTCTGGGAACATGTATGACTTGGAAATGTCTGTCATCTCCTTCCTCCCCATTACTAAGTCATCCTCCAGCATTACATTGTGCATACCCATCCCTACACCTGAACCCGTTCCTCATTCCTTATCCAGGGTTCTCAGCAAGGCTTTTGTCTGGTCCCATGGCATTTGACGTCCTTCCCTCCTCTGGTGAAGTTTTACAGTCACAATATTTGACCTATGTGTCAAAGCCAAGCTTTACTACTATCCCATGCTAGATGGAGCCACTGCAAGAGGAGACAGAGGGGAATGTCTGAGGTGCTATGGGGTGTAATGTGGAATGAGCCAATGGCAATGCCTTGTTTCTGCTCTAGATCTGGTCTAAGATAGACGTTGATGGTAGGTCAGTAGGAACCCATGAATTCATATCCAGCTCAGTGAGAAATGCTGGAATAATTGTGGTGCAGCACCAAAATGAGGAGGTAGATGGCATGATACATGAATGCTGACAAGAGTGCAAAAATGGCTGCATTGCAACCTGAACACATGTGGTGCCACTGTACTCTGTGATCCTGAAGTTGTCAGTAGTTTATTGGTATGTTTACAGTAGGATTGACCAAATCATTGCTTCTTCTGCACTTCCATGGTGTCTGAATGTGGTTGCATTGAGGTGAGTGTGTCAGTATGGCACACATTTCCCTTTTGAATCCCAGTTACACACGTCCTCCATGAAGAATGAGTACTACACATTTGACTGCCAGTGGACAGACCACACACTGCAACGATGCCAGTTGATAGAGTGCACAGCCATTGAATACTTCCGATGGACTCAAGGCTGGGAAATCCCCCTACCCCAAACTCTGCTGGACATTGCCTATGCCTCCACCTTCCCCCGGCACCATTGCAGTACATGATGCTAATGAAACATGCTTTGTTTGCTGTTCACAGTTCTGCAAGTGTGCTTTATGTGTATGCATGCTTCCATGGAAAGAGTGACCAAAATAAGGAACATAGTGGACCTTCCATGCCCATCGCTCTCTCTTTTGCAATGTTGCACTATCCCCTCAGAATGTACATGACCGCATTATGAAGCTGTGATTCTACCCACTGTATTAGTCTTTGTCAGCTGTGGCGAGCTTTCCATTGTGTTCTATTGTGAGTCCCAAACCCACAACGTTTTCTGGAATTTCATGTCACTGGGGGTTTTCTAGTTATATGATCTGGATTGAGCCTGTGTCTGTACGAGTGCCCTTTGGTGGAATCTGTTTTTTAGCTGTATAATTAATTTCATTTTGCGTGGAATTAATATAAGTTCAATGCACATTCGCATGGGTTCTGTTCTCTTGGTAAGAAATTAAGACCAGTTATAAATAATGCACTAGCTCCTGTGCAAAGGTTCAGCATTTCATCTTCAGTGAAATCTTCCATCTTGCCAGATTGTTTGTAGAGCTGGGCCCATATTACTGATAGGGTATACTGCCCTATTCTGCACCATGGCACACCTTAACCTTGGTGCACTGGGCACAGACGGGGGGAGTGCGTCCTATAACAATGAAAGTACTGTCCGCAGATGCACCATGAACTTGCCCCTGATTGGGGGCAGTGCGTTAGTGTTGGGAAACAAGGCATTATCTGTGAGGCCTGCACAAATAACCTGACTACATTTGTCCTTCACTGGGGACCAAACACCCAATTGTAGCGCTTGACAGTCAGAGGGTAGCGTTGCAGAGCAGTCTAAGGCTTACTAAAGGGAGGTGGTGTGGGCTAGTAATTGCCATTTGCAGGTGCGCAAAAATACCACTCAATAATTGGTTGTCCAGCTAGAGTTAATTTATTGAACACACATACTACTAAATACTATGCACCACCTTACAAATACACATAAGCTGTTGGAAAAACGTTGTGACATTGCATAACATCTCCACCCCTCCCACAAGGGGGGTGGGTTCTAGTACCACCACTCCCATGTATGCACATCATCTTGCCCCAATGCAGTTAGTTGAACATAACCTGGAGCAAGGGTCCTGCGCACTGGCACCATCCCAGTGGCGACCCACCCCATTATCCCAACCAGCATTTAAAATCGGTAACCCTGCCTTGATGACACATAACCCTAACTGAGCATGCCCTACTGACCATGAAGTATACACTGAAACATCTTAAGAGCTAGCAGTCTGAGTTTGTCACCTAAGCGAACACAAGTTTGCAGCTTCCCTGAGGGCAGTGCCTTCTCTGTAATAGGTCACACTTTCCCTGTTCACGCACGCCAGGTGCACAATGGCCAAACAGGAATGTTGTTTTTAGTATGCATACCAATTGGAAGGCATACTTTATTTTGTCATGAATAGTGTACTTAAGTGTACACACTTATTGAAGGATTTATATCTATTCTGTTTTGCAGCACTTGATGCCACTTCGAAGGATAAATATGGAAGGAGACACTAGGACATACATTATCCAAACTAGGGATCATTATATCCCAGTGAGACAGGTACATCATTGTTCAGATTTAAGTTGTTGACTTATGACATATGATCAATATGAACATGTTGCTAGGGGTTATAATATCCCTTACTGTTTATATGTGTTTCAGTAAGGATATTACTAGGTGGATGTTACTTAAGAAAAAAGAAAACGTATATTATTCAAAGGGCAGTTGATGAGGTAATCACACAGTGCCAAATAACTTTGAGTGTTATTGTCTTTTTCTTGGGATTGTGTTATAGGTTTTTTATGAAATTATATTGGTCTCCCTATGCGGCTGTGTATAGTCTCAAGAGTTTTCTCTATTGAAATCCCTGACTTGGGATGTTTTTCTGCTCAGCTTGTAGATATTTATGATACTAAAAATAAATCATGGCCTTAGAAGTACAACTATGTAATCATATAAATAGAGTTCTATTGAATGGTTATATACATTGTGAAAATGATTTGGTCTACATATACAAGTTGGTTTTTATAAGATTTTAACTATTGTATGTTGTCTATGTCTTGTAGCCCTGAAAAAGTCCCCAAACAGAACTCATAGGTCCCTGTTACACTGCACTACATGTGCCCAGGGTCTGTAAATTAAATTGTACTAGTGGTCCTGCAGCACTGCTTATGCCATCCACTTAAGTAACTCTTTAAACATTCCTCAGGCCTGCCACTGCAAAGTCCGTGTGTGCAGTTTAAACTGCCATTTCAGTCTGGCAAAATAAACATTTTGCAAGGTCGAGACCTTAATTTTTAGTGCATATAAGACTATGAAAAAGGCCCTGGTCAGCCCAGAGAGCAGGAAGCAATATATTTAAAAACCGGATAGGTACTCTTCAGTTTTAAATGTCCTAATAGTGAAAACCTCTTAAATTTGAATTCGAATTTCACTACTGCAAGGTCTATATCTCCCACGGGTTAACATTGGGATTACCTTATTACATCTTATAAGTGTAAATTCGAAATGGGAAAATAAAGCTGTGTTAAATTTGGGGTCTCTGGAATCCTAATTTAAAATCCTAACTTACAGTGACGTCAGATTTTAAATTAGGGTAGTCCCTGGAAAGCCCAATGGATGCAATATATTTAAAAAGCAGTATAGGTACTATTCAGTTTTAAATGTCATAATAGGGAATACCTTTTAAATTCGATTTTCACTAGAGTGAAGTCAGATTTTAAAGTACAATTACGAAAATGCCACTTTTAGAAAGTCTGGTCACAGGGTGTAGTTGGATGTTGGGCTTTGTGTATTCCTCCTAGACAGTCACACGCAATGGGAGCTTATGTGTGACTGAGTGGGCCAGCACTGGCACGATAGGAGGGAGTCGCTGTACCCAGCCTCACTGCACCTCAATAGCCTGTGTCCTGTTTCCACACAAAGGGCTGCATACCTTATGTTGTTAGTTTAGAGCAGAGAAGGTAGGGCATCTGTGCATTTCAAAGGCATGCCTCTAGAAGCATCTCCCAACTACAAAGGCCCAACTGTGTATGAAAGAAGGACTTCAGATTACACCACTTCACTACACTTCTGGACTTGTGGGCACCGCTGTGCTGCTGAAGTTCTGCCACTCTGGTGGACTGCACTTTGCTGGACTTCTGCTTTGCTGACCTGCTGTCTGCTGCCCTCTTGCCTGAGTTAGAAGGACTGGACTTGCATCTCTTAAACCCAGAGTGACTCAAGAGCTAGTTGACTGACCTCCTGATCTGAAGCCTCAGGAACATAACAGGCTTTCTACCCCATGTCCCTGGTCTCTGCCATCTGTGAGTCTACCCTGCCAAGTGGTGCTACCTCATTCATGGACCCTCGGAAGTGGGCCCAAGGTGCTTGCCAGCTGAACTGAAGCATCTTCTTTGATGAGCGGCACATCCACAAACAGAACGGGTGCATCTCCTTGGCTTAGCTGCCCATCCCCAAGCTGAATAGAAGCATCACAGCCGCTGCATGGGTTGGCCCCATTGGAAAAGACATGCATCGCCACCACAACCCATATCTTGGGACTTACGCAACGCCTTCGGATAAGTCAGGGCACAACGCTTTCCCCAGGGCAGCTCCTCAAATCGCTCATCGAAAGCAGCCTTGATGACCACGCTGAAACTCTTCATTGCAGCCTCATCGATCATCAGAATCAACATATCATCTCAGCTATGTATAACTTACTCAACACTGGACCTCGCATTGCATGCCCCATCAATTCAGATCCTCACTTTAATGCAACAGGACCTTACACCTCAGCCTTGTGGCATCTTAGCATCAACACATTGCCTCGGCTGCTCGACTCATCTTCGACTCAGATGCATGTGATGGAGCGAGCTTTAGAAAATATTTTATTCTAGCTCGTGATGTCATACTCTCATAACTTGAAATAATATATTAATGAGTTGTTGCATGATTTGTTTAATTAACACAACCTAGATTAAGTTTGCACCACACATATACACGCGGGAAACTAATTACATGTGCTTTTGTTGCATTTGCAAGTCTGTTTTTGTAACACATTATTAATATTGTCCTGTTTGTTATGTCTGTCCTATTGTCTTTGTCACTATTAATATGCAGCTGATCATTCATGGCATGTGCTTTTATATGTGCTTAAATGTATGTCCTATGTTGTGTTTGTCTGTCGGTGTATCCTTGGTACAGATTTAAAGTCTCAGAAAATGATACAGACGGGAGTGATGAAGAGTCTGAGATAAGAAAATTCAGAAAAAGGGCTTGGAAAGCTGAATGTAAAGAAAGCAAGCCTAAGAAGAAACTCTTGAGAAAAGGTGATGTCTGGCCTAAAGATTTAAAGTTCAAATTTGTAGTGTCAAGTCAGAAGAGTGATTCAGACAAAAAAGAGCAAGCTGAAGAGAAAATTGAAATGATTACCAGGAAAAGCAAAAGACCATTGAGACCAAATGTAAAATACAAGTCTCCAGAATGGGCCTACATAACTATCCCTCCAATAGTTGAGGAGCACAGTAACAGTCAAAATGGTGACAATGACTAGGTTTAGTTTTCTTTAAGTTGAGGTTTATTTTTGGCATAAGGCTGAAGAAATTATGTTAGGGTGACACAAGGTCGAAGAAATTGTGTTAGCTGGAAACACTTTTATGTAAGACGCAAGGTCGAAGAAAACATGTTTAGTATTTAAAAAAAAGAAGGGGCTATATACTATGTACTAATTTTTCAAAAATGTTACTTTTGTTTTTTGTTTTGTTTTATAATACTCAGATTGATATTTGTTTTGTTGGTGCAATTCAAAATGTAGTTATGCAATTTAAAACTTAGTTACCTAAATGCATTGGGGGTTGGGGATTCAAAGGTGGAAAGGATCCAACTTAGCTGAATAAAGAAAGGGTAAAGGATACAGAATTAGTAAAATGTAAGACTCAATACTAATTATGAGATAGATGAAATTAGAGCTTAAATACTAATCCTGAGTAAGCCTGAAACATGTTCAATAGATAAAATTTTAAGTAAAATTTTTGGGTGTTGTTTGGTTATTTTGAAATCACCAGATGAGGGAGTTGATGGAGCGAGCTTTAGAAAATATGTTATTCTAGCTCGTGATGTCATACTCTCATAACTTGAAATAATATATAAATGAGTTGTTGCATGATTTGTTTAATTAACACAACCTAGATTAAGTTTGCACCACACATATACACGCGGGAAACTAATTACATGTGCTTTTGTTGCATTTGCAAGTCTGTTTTTGTAACACATTAATATTGTCCTGTTTGTTATGTCTGTCCTATTGTCTTTGTCACTATTAATATGCAGCTGATCATTCATGACATGTGCTTTTATATGTGCTTACATGTATGTCCTATGTTGTGTTTGTCTGTCTGTGTATTATTTAATCATCTTTTTACTCTTTCAGAAACATAAAGCTGGATTACATGAAGAATGGTAGTTATTTTATGTGTTGCTTTAAAAGTTTGCTTTTGCTAAATGTCTTTTTATTAGTGGGTTAATTAATAATTAGCAAGGGACTGGGTGGTACAGAAGGGTTTGCTTTACCTGAATTAATTACTCTTTTTGTGTTTGTTTAAATAATAGTTTTTCTGGAAAGTGACGCAAGCTGAAAGTGGCGCAGTGACGCAATCAGAAGTGGTGCAGAAAAGGCCTGCTGATGCTAAGCCACGGGAGAAAGTTTATTTTGAAAAAAGATGACAAGCCTACAAACTTTTATTGTAAAAGCTTTAAAAAAGGAACTGCTAAAGTCAACTCTGTGGAGTGGGTTTGGATGTGCCACGGAAAGCTCAGAACTGTCAGGCTCAAGGTTGAAAGGAAAAGACGTGACAAGATTTTGTATTGCTTGAACATTTTTGCTACAAAATGTAGCAGACTAAGGAACTGTCGCCAGGATTCTGTGCATGAACAATGGCTCTGTGTAAAGCCTGATCTCGTGGTGAAAGATGTGACAGTTTACTGTGGCGTGAGTTGATTCAGCCAATGGAGAGTCAGAATTCAGCTGTTGGAATGTGAAAAATAGTTAGCTCAGCTTAATTTAGGGTATAAGAATAGGCTTTAGCTGCAAACTTTTGGCTTACGCTTTTGATTCCAGAGGGACGTGTTCTGCTGTCCGATGATTACACGTAAGGAAATGTAACTTTGTTTTCAGGCGATGAGGGTAGAGACAGAGAGTTAGTTAGGTTTTGGAAATGCTCTTTTTCACTTATTTCTGCTAATGAAGAATATTTTCTTGAATTAAGCTCTCTTTATAAAATGCTGAATAAAACTTCCTTATGACTTTTTCTAATGCTTGCTTAATAAAGTTCCAAACCTAAGTTTTCTTAAATATGTTTTAATAAACTTTTAAAATGACAAGCTGGTCTTGTTTATTATGAATGTCTTAAACAAACATATAGTATCCATTCACCTCATGATTCAATTACTCTATGTTTCTTATGGGTCTGGTATTGATTGGTAAGTATAAGTGTGATAGTGGATTATGACATCATTTATAAAGAATTTTAGTAGCTGCGCTTCATCACATGCAATGCACGGCAACCAGAAATTCAAATACTCTGTTCAGGTGCCAAACTTGACGTATTGCACAAATACTTTACCATTTGCCTATAAGTTAAGCCTGATTTGTCTGTGCCAAGCTACCAAGTGGTTGAGCACAGGTTAATTTGAGGTTTGCTTATGTTTGCTTATCCTGACTAGGATTAACATTGAGGATTGACCAGGGTTTATTCCTTAGTCAACCAACACCCAATTACATGGACCATGACATTTGGGTTGTCCACTCAGAGCAACACTTTGAAGGGGAACTTGTCCAATGGCTATTTGGCTTTGAGAGAACTAAGCAGGATAAAGCCTGAAGATATGCCCCACTGGAGGATTTTGACTTACATTTCAAAGACTAAGGGGCATATTTACCAGAAACTGGCGGACCGCAGTGTTACACCAAAATTGAAATGCCGCACTCTGTCATTCTCAAAACACAGGTATGCAGCGTATTTACAAGAATGTGGTGCACCCCAGCATTTATACTTGCTCTGGCACTAAAGAAGCTGTCTAGCATCAGCACATGCAACCTTTCACAATGTTGCAAGAGTGCCTACATTGCAGAAGTGATTCTTTATATGATGGAAGGGACATCTTCCTGCACTTAAACAATCTTTATAGGCGCTTTGCTGTTTCTATGTGTGCTGCAGAATGCAACACACATGGAAAGAGCAAAATATCAGGAGAAATTAAACATTTCTCCTCATATCGCCTGCATAATACCAGGTATTCCCTGGCGATATTTTTAATGCTGCCCCATAGCTTGTAAATATGGGGCAGTGAAAAAGCAATGGGAGCTGTGGCAAAAACCCCACTGCAACACTCACTGCACGCCCCTTTCATGCTAAGTGCTGCGTGAATAGGGGCATTATTTACAAGGCAGCGTTAAGCCATGTTAAGGGGCTTAACGTCACCTTGTAAATAAGGCAAAGGACTTAAAGCCACCAAGAACGTCGGAAAAAGTGATGTTCTGGTGGCTTTAACTCTTTGTAAATATGACCAAAGTCAGAAGGTAACATATTGGACTGGGACAACCCACTTGGTGTTTCCACCTCCACTTCATCATGATCTGCCTGAAATCATGCCTAGATTATGGTAAACCATGAACAATGCCTTCTAATTGGTGTTTTACTATTTCTTGACAAGTTTTGCCCTAAAATTATAAAATTTCAAATCTCGTCATTTTCAGGTCATATTTCTGATTTAATATTTCTCTATTTTTAGAAATTGGTTATTGGATTTTTATTGTGCTGTGTTTTTACTTTTAATTAGATGAGTTAAATTTTGGAACTTCTAAGTACTCTACACACATTTCCTTAACTTAAGCCACTCTGCTCTGTGCTATAGCTGCCAGTCGTTTAGTCCAGGCTTATTTATTTAAGTTTCGTATTGGACCGTAGAAGATTTTTGGAAGAGTTACTTGGGAAAGATTCACACCCTCCCCAACTAATAACCCATTTTCTTAAACCAGGGGTAGGAGGTTAGTGCTTGCAAATGGTGTTCAGGCATAGCACTACGTAAACTTGAGTTGCTACCGCTACCATCTACAAGATGTGTAGTCCGATGAATGTACTGGCCATTCTACCCATGCCTATGGCCCAGCGACGGCTCGTGGAGGGAGTTACGGTGGGGCAGGAGGGTGGGGAGGGGGAGGGGCAGGGTGGAGGTTGCTAAAAACCGGCATATGGATAATTGCAGGTAAGTAAACAATTTAATTAATAAAACGAATTTCGTAGCTCGCACTGCATTGCATTTTGCGATGCGAGGCGCACTACGAAATTCGTTTTATTAATTAAATTGTTTACTTACCTGCAATTATCCATATGCCGGTTTTTAGCAACCTCCACCCTGCCCCTCCCCATCCTCCTGCCCCACCGTAACTCCCTCCACGAGCCGTCGCTGCTATGGCCCTATTTTACAATACATATAACACTGTCAGATGTTAGTACTGCGCAGCCAACACTGTCGCACTCAGCTGTGTTTTTTTCCCTGACTGCCATGTATCTCATGCTGGTTTCGTTCTCTATGCTGCCCAACACCTCATGTTTGGTTACCTACATTAATGTCAATCAGGTAAGACATATTGCTGATGTGTAACTACCCCTAACCCCTTCTATGTACGTGGCAACACGGGTAATTCTTCTTGCCCATGCACTGTTCTTCTCTAGTATGCCTGCCTTTTGTGATTCTCTTATCATTATCTATACTCTGATATGACATGACTTCAACCTGCTCACTAACACAGTCCACTTTAGAAAGTAGTGTTTCTGTTTCCTGTACTTTCAAGTCTTTCTGGGAACATGTATGACTTGGAAATGTCTGTCATCTCCTTCCTCCCCATTACTAAGTCATCCTCCAGCATTACATTGTGCATACCCATCCCTACACCTGAACCCGTTCCTCATTCCTTATCCAGGGTTCTCAGCAAGGCTTTTGTCTGGTCCCATGGCATTTGACGTCCTTCCCTCCTCTGGTGAAGTTTTACAGTCACAATATTTGACCTATGTGTCAAAGCCAAGCTTTACTACTATCCCATGCTAGATGGAGCCACTGCAAGAGGAGACAGAGGGGAATGTCTGAGGTGCTATGGGGTGTAATGTGGAATGAGCCAATGGCAATGCCTTGTTTCTGCTCTAGATCTGGTCTAAGATAGACGTTGATGGTAGGTCAGTAGGAACCCATGAATTCATATCCAGCTCAGTGAGAAATGCTGGAATAATTGTGGTGCAGCACCAAAATGAGGAGGTAAATGGCATGATACATGAATGCTGACAAGACTGCAAAAATGGCTGCATTGCAACCTGAACACATGTGGTGCCACTGTACTCTGTGATCCTGAAGTTGTCAGTAGTTTATTGGTATGTTTACAGTAGGATTGACCAAATCATTGCTTCTTCTGCACTTCCATGGTGTCTGAATGTGGTTGCATTGAGGTGAGTGTGTCAGTATGGCACACATTTCCCTTTTGAATCCCAGTTACACACGTCCTCCATGAAGAATGAGTACTACACATTTGACTGCCAGTGGACAGACCACACACTGCAACGATGCCAGTTGATAGAGTGCACAGCCATTGAATACTTCCGATGGACTCAAGGCTGGGAAATCCCCCTACCCCAAACTCTGCTGGACATTGCCTATGCCTCCACCTTCCCCCGGCACCATTGCAGTACATGATGCTAATGAAACATGCTTTGTTTGCTGTTCACAGTTCTGCAAGTGTGCTTTATGTGTATGCATGCTTCCATGGAAAGAGTGACCAAAATAAGGACCATAGTGGACCTTCCATGCCCATCGCTCTCTCTTTTGCAATGTTGCACTATCCCCTCAGAATGTACATGACCGCATTATGAAGCTGTGATTCTACCCACTGTATTAGTCTTTGTCAGCTGTGGCGAGCTTTCCATTGTGTTCTATTGTGAGTCCCAAACCCACAACGTTTTCTGGAATTTCATGTCACTGGGGGTTTTCTAGTTATATGATCTGGATTGAGCCTGTGTCTGTACGAGTGCCCTTTGGTGGAATCTGTTTTTTAGCTGTATAATTAATTTCATTTTGCGTGGAATGAATATAAGTTCAATGCACATTCGCATGGGTTCTGTTCTCTTGGTAAGAAATTAAGACCAGTTATAAATAATGCACTAGCTCCTGTGCAAAGGTTCAGCATTTCATCTTCAGTGAAATCTTCCATCTTGCCAGATTGTTTGTAGAGCTGGGCCCATATTACTGATAGGGTATACTGCCCTATTCTGCACCATGGCACACCTTAACCTTGGTGCACTGGGCACAGACGGGGGGAGTGCGTCCTATAACAATGAAAGTACTGTCCGCAGATGCACCATGAACTTGCCCCTGATTGGGGGCAGTGCGTTAGTGTTGAGAAACAAGGCATTATCTGTGAGGCCTGCACAAATAACCTGACTACATTTGTCCTTCACTGGGGACCAAACACCCAATTGTAGCGCTTGACAGTCAGAGGGTAGCGTTGCAGAGCAGTCTAAGGCTTACTAAAGGGAGGTGGTGTGGGCTAGTAATTGCCATTTGCAGGTGCGCAAAAATACCACTCAATAATTGGTTGTCCAGCTAGAGTTAATTTATTGAACACACATACTACTAAATACTATGCACCACCTTACAAATACACATAAGCTGTTGGAAAAACGTTGTGACATTGCATAACATCTCCACCCCTCCCACAAGGGGGGTGGGTTCTAGTACCACCACTCCCATGTATGCACATCATCTTGCCCCAATGCAGTTAGTTGAACATAACCTGGAGCAAGGGTCCTGCGCACTGGCACCATCCCAGTGGCGACCCACCCCATTATCCCAACCAGCATTTAAAATCGGTAACCCTGCCTTGATGACACATAACCCTGACTGAGCATGCCCTACTGACCATGAAGTATACACTGAAACATCTTAAGAGCTAGCAGTCTGAGTTTGTCACCTAAGCGAACACAAGTTTGCAGCTTCCCTGAGGGCAGTGCCTTCTCTGTAATAGGTCACACTTTCCCTGTTCACGCACGCCAGGTGCACAATGGCCAAACAGGAATGTTGTTTTTAGTATGCATACCAATTGGAAGGCATACTTTATTTTGTCATGAATAGCGTACTTAAGTGTACACACTTATTGAAGGATTTATATCTATTCTGTTTTGCAGCACTTGATGCCACTTCGAAGGATAAATATGGAAGGAGACACTAGGACATACATTATCCAAACTAGGGATCATTATATCCCAGTGAGACAGGTACATCATTGTTCAGATTTAAGTTGTTGACTTATGACATATGATCAATAGGAACATGTTGCTAGGGGTTATAATATCCCTTACTGTTTATATGTGTTTCAGTAAGGATATTACTAGGTGGATGTTACTTAAGAAAAAAGAAAACGTATATTATTCAAAGGGCAGTTGATGAGGTAATCACACAGTGCCAAATAACTTTGAGTGTTATTGTCTTTTTCTTGGGATTGTGTTATAGGTTTTTTATGAAATTATATTGGTCTCCCTATGCGGCTGTGTATAGTCTCAAGAGTTTTCTCTATTGAAATCCCTGACTTGGGATGTTTTTCTGCTCAGCTTGTAGATATTTATGATACTAAAAATAAATCATGGCCTTAGAAGTACAACTATGTAATCATATAAATAGAGTTCTATTGAATGGTTATATACATTGTGAAAATGATTTGGTCTACATATACAAGTTGGTTTTTATAAGATTTTAACTATTGTATGTTGTCTATGTCTTGTAGCTCTGAAAAAGTCCCCAAACAGAACTCATAGGTCCCTGTTACACTGCACTACATGTGCCCAGGGTCTGTAAATTAAATTGTACTAGTGGTCCTGCAGCACTGCTTATGCCATCCACTTAAGTAACTCTTTAAACAATCCTCAGGCCTGCCACTGCAAAGTCCGTGTGTGCAGTTTAAACTGCCATTTCAGTCTGGCAAAATAAACATTTTGCAAGGTCGAGACCTTAATTTTTTAGTGCATATAAGACTAGGGAAGGCCCTGGTCAGCCCAGAGAGCAGGAAGCAATATATTTAAAAACCGGATAGGTACTCTTCAGTTTTAAATGTCCTAATAGTGAAAACCTCTTAAATTTGAATTCGAATTTCACTACTGCAAGGTCTATATCTCCCACGGGTTAACATTGGGATTACCTTATTACATCTTATAAGTGTAAATTCGAAATGGGAAAATAAAGCTGTGTTAAATTTGGGGTCTCTGGAATCCTAATTTAAAATCCTAACTTACAGTGACGTCAGATTTTAAATTAGGGTAGTCCCTGGAAAGCCCAATGGATGCAATATATTTAAAAAGCAGTATAGGTACTATTCAGTTTTAAATGTCATAATAGGGAATACCTTTTAAATTCGATTTTCACTAGAGTGAAGTCAGATTTTAAAGTACAATTACGAAAATGCCACTTTTAGAAAGTCTGGTCACAGGGTGTAGTTGGATGTTGGGCTTTGTGTATTCCTCCTAGACAGTCACACACAATGGGAGCTTATGTGTGACTGAGTGGGCCAGCACTGGCACGATAGGAGGGAGTCGCTGTACCCAGCCTCACTGCACCTCAATAGCCTGTGTCCTGTTTCCACACAAAGGGCTGCATACCTTATGTTGTTAGTTTAGAGCAGAGAAGGTAGGGCATCTGTGCATTTCAAAGGCATGCCTCTAGAAGCATCTCCCAACTACAAAGGCCCAACTGTGTATGAAAGAAGGACTTCAGATTACACCACTTCACTACACTTCTGGACTTGTGGGCACCGCTGTGCTGCTGAAGTTCTGCCACTCTGGTGGACTGCACTTTGCTGGACTTCTGCTTTGCTGACCTGCTGTCTGCTGCCCTCTTGCCTGAGTTAGAAGGACTGGACTTGCATCTCTTAAACCCAGAGTGACTCAAGAGCTAGTTGACTGACCTCCTGATCTGAAGCCTCAGGAACATAACAGGCTTTCTACCCCATGTCCCTGGTCTCTGCCATCTGTGAGTCTACCCTGCCAAGTGGTGCTACCTCATTCATGGACCCTCGGAAGTGGGCCCAAGGTGCTTGCCAGCTGAACTGAAGCATCTTCTTTGATGAGCGGCACATCCACAAACAGAACGGGTGCATCTCCTTGGCTTAGCTGCCCATCCCCAAGCTGAATAGAAGCATCACAGCCGCTGCATGGGTTGGCCCCATTGGAAAAGACATGCATCGCCACCACAACCCATATCTTGGGACTTACGCAACGCCTTCGGATCAGTCAGGGCACAACGCTTTCCCCAGGGCAGCTCCTCAAATCGCTCATCGAAAGCAGCCTTGATGACCACGCTGAAACTCTTCATTGCAGCCCCATCGATCATCAGAATCAACATATCATCTCAGCTATGTATAACTTACTCAACACTGGACCTCGCATTGCATGCCCCATCAATTCAGATCCTCACTTTAATGCAACAGGACCTTACACCTCAGCCTTGTGGCATCTTAGCATCAACACATTGCCTCGGCTGCTCGACTCATCTTCGACTCGGATGCATGTGATGGAGCGAGCTTTAGAAAATATTTTATTCTAGCTCGTGATGTCATACTCTCATAACTTGAAATAATATATTAATGAGTTGTTGCATGATTTGTTTAATTAACACAACCTAGATTAAGTTTGCACCACACATATACACGCGGGAAACTAATTACATGTGCTTTTGTTGCATTTGCAAGTCTGTTTTTGTAACACATTATTAATATTGTCCTGTTTGTTATGTCTGTCCTATTGTCTTTGTCACTATTAATATGCAGCTGATCATTCATGGCATGTGCTTTTATATGTGCTTAAATGTATGTCCTATGTTGTGTTTGTCTGTCGGTGTATCCTTGGTACAGATTTAAAGTCTCAGAAAATGATACAGACGGGAGTGATGAAGAGTCTGAGATAAGAAAATTCAGAAAAAGGGCTTGGAAAGCTGAATGTAAAGAAAGCAAGCCTAAGAAGAAACTCTTGAGAAAAGGTGATGTCTGGCCTAAAGATTTAAAGTTCAAATTTGTAGTGTCAAGTCAGAAGAGTGATTCAGACAAAAAAGAGCAAGCTGAAGAGAAAATTGAAATGATTACCAGGAAAAGCAAAAGACCATTGAGACCAAATGTAAAATACAAGTCTCCAGAATGGGCCTACATAACTATCCCTCCAATAGTTGAGGAGCACAGTAACAGTCAAAATGGTGACAATGACTAGGTTTAGTTTTCTTTAAGTTGAGGTTTATTTTTGGCATAAGGCTGAAGAAATTATGTTAGGGTGACACAAGGTCGAAGAAATTGTGTTAGCTGGAAACACTTTTATGTAAGACGCAAGGTCGAAGAAAACATGTTTAGTATTTAAAAAAAAGAGGGGGCTATATACTATGTACTAATTTTTCAAAAATGTTACTTTTGTTTTTTGTTTTGTTTTATAATACTCAGATTGATATTTGTTTTGTTGGTGCAATTCAAAATGTAGTTATGCAATTTAAAACTTAGTTACCTAAATTCATTGGGGGTTGGGGATTCAAAGGTGGAAAGGATCCAACTTAGCTGAATAAAGAAAGGGTAAAGGATACAGAATTAGTAAAATGTAAGACTCAATACTAATTATGAGATAGATGAAATTAGAGCTTAAATACTAATCCTGAGTAAGCCTGAAACATGTTCAATAGATAAAATTTTAAGTAAAATTTTTGGGTGTTGTTTGGTTATTTTGAAATCACCAGATGAGGGAGTTGATGGAGCGAGCTTTAGAAAATATGTTATTCTAGCTCGTGATGTCATACTCTCATAACTTGAAATAATATATAAATGAGTTGTTGCATGATTTGTTTAATTAACACAACCTAGATTAAGTTTGCACCACACATATACACGCAGGAAACTAATTACATGTGCTTTTGTTGCATTTGCAAGTCTGTTTTTGTAACACATTAATATTGTCCTGTTTGTTATGTCTGTCCTATTGTCTTTGTCACTATTAATATGCAGCTGATCATTCATGGCATGTGCTTTTATATGTGCTTACATGTATGTCCTATGTTGTGTTTGTCTGTCTGTGTATTATTTAATCATCTTTTTACTCTTTCAGAAACATAAAGCTGGATTACATGAAGAATGGTAGTTATTTTATGTGTTGCTTTAAAAGTTTGCTTTTGCTAAATGTCTTTTTATTAGTGGGTTAATTAATAATTAGCAAGGGACTGGGTGGTACAGAAGGGTTTGCTTTACCTGAATTAATTACTCTTTTTGTGTTTGTTTAAATAATAGTTTTTCTGGAAAGTGACGCAAGCTGAAAGTGGCGCAGTGACGCAATCAGAAGTGGTGCAGAAAAGGCCTGCTGATGCTAAGCCACAGGAGAAAGTTTATTTTGAAAAAAGATGACAAGCCTACAAACTTTTATTGTAAAAGCTTTAAAAAAGGAACTGCTAAAGTCAACTCTGTGGAGTGGGTTTGGATGTGCCACGGAAAGCTCAGAACTGTCAAGCTCAAGGTTGAAAGGAAAAGACGTGACAAGATTTTGTATTGCTTGAACATTTTTGCTACAAAATGTAGCAGACTAAGGAACTGTCGCCAGGATTCTGTGCATGAACAATGGCTCTGTGTAAAGCCTGATCTCGTGGTGAAAGATGTGACAGTTTACTGTGGCGTGAGTTGATTCAGCCAATGGAGAGTCAGAATTCAGCTGTTGGAATGTGAAAAATAGTTAGCTCAGCTTAATTTAGGGTATAAGAATAGGCTTTAGCTGCAAACTTTTGGCTTACGCTTTTGATTCCAGAGGGACGTGTTCTGCTGTCCGATGATTACACGTAAGGAAATGTAACTTTGTTTTCAGGCGATGAGGGTAGAGACAGAGAGTTAGTTAGGTTTTGGAAATGCTCTTTTTCACTTATTTCTGCTAATGAAGAATATTTTCTTGAATTAAGCTCTCTTTATAAAATGCTGAATAAAACTTCCTTATGACTTTTTCTAATGCTTGCTTAATAAAGTTCCAAACCTAAGTTTTCTTAAATATGTTTTAATAAACTTTTAAAATGACAAGCTGGTCTTGTTTATTATGAATGTCTTAAACAAACATATAGTATCCATTCACCTCATGATTCAATTACTCTATGTTTCTTATGGGTCTGGTATTGATTGGTAAGTATAAGTGTGATAGTGGATTATGACATCATTTATAAAGAATTTTAGTAGCTGCGCTTCATCACATGCAATGCACGGCAACCAGAAATTCAAATACTCTGTTCAGGTGCCAAACTTGACGTATTGCACAAATACTTTACCATTTGCCTATAAGTTAAGCCTGATTTGTCTGTGCCAAGCTACCAAGTGGTTGAGCACAGGTTAATTTGAGGTTTGCTTATGTTTGCTTATCCTGACTAGGATTAACATTGAGGATTGACCAGGGTTTATTCCTTAGTCAACCAACACCCAATTACATGGACCATGACATTTGGGTTGTCCACTCAGAGCAACACTTTGAAGGGGAACTTGTCCAATGGCTATTTGGCTTTGAGAGAACTAAGCAGGATAAAGCCTGAAGATATGCCCCACTGGAGGATTTTGACTTACATTTCAAAGACTAAGGGGCATATTTACCAGAAACTGGCGGACCGCAGTGTTACACCAAAATTGAAATGCCGCACTCTGTCATTCTCAAAACACAGGTATGCAGCGTATTTACAAGAATGTGGTGCACCCCAGCATTTATACTTGCTCTGGCACTAAAGAAGCTGTCTAGCATCAGCACATGCAACCTTTCACAATGTTGCAAGAGTGCCTACATTGCAGAAGTGATTCTTTATATGATGGAAGGGACATCTTCCTGCACTTAAACAATCTTTATAGGCGCTTTGCTGTTTCTATGTGTGCTGCAGAATGCAACACACATGGAAAGAGCAAAATATCAGGAGAAATTAAACATTTCTCCTCATATCGCCTGCATAATACCAGGTATTCCCTGGCGATATTTTTAATGCTGCCCCATAGCTTGTAAATATGGGGCAGTGAAAAAGCAATGGGAGCTGTGGCAAAAACCCCACTGCAACACTCACTGCACGCCCCTTTCATGGTAAGTGCTGCGTGAATAGGGGCATTATTTACAAGGCAGCGTTAAGCCATGTTAAGGGGCTTAACGTCACCTTGTAAATAAGGCAAAGGACTTAAAGCCACCAAGAACGTCGGAAAAAGTGATGTTCTGGTGGCTTTAACTCTTTGTAAATATGACCAAAGTCAGAAGGTAACATATTGGACTGGGACAACCCACTTGGTGTTTCCACCTCCACTTCATCATGATCTGCCTGAAATCATGCCTAGATTATGGTAAACCATGAACAATGCCTTCTAATTGGTGTTTTACTATTTCTTGACAAGTTTTGCCCTAAAATTATAAAATTTCAAATCTCGTCATTTTCAGGTCATATTTCTGATTTAATATTTCTCTATTTTTAGAAATTGGTTATTGGATTTTTATTGTGCTGTGTTTTTACTTTTAATTAGATGAGTTAAATTTTGGAACTTCTAAGTACTCTACACACATTTCCTTAACTTAAGCCACTCTGCTCTGTGCTATAGCTGCCAGTCGTTTAGTCCAGGCTTATTTATTTAAGTTTCGTATTGGACCGTAGAAGATTTTTGGAAGAGTTACTTGGGAAAGATTCACACCCTCCCCAACTAATAACCCATTTTCTTAAACCAGGGGTAGGAGGTTAGTGCTTGCAAATGGTGTTCAGGCATAGCACTACGTAAACTTGAGTTGCTACCGCTACCATCTACAAGATGTGTAGTCCGATGAATGTACTGGCCATTCTACCCATGCCTATGGCCCAGCGACGGCTCGTGGAGGGAGTTACGGTGGGGCAGGAGGGTGGGGAGGGGGAGGGGCAGGGTGGAGGTTGCTAAAAACCGGCATATGGATAATTGCAGGTAAGTAAACAATTTAATTAATAAAACGAATTTCGTAGCTCGCACTGCATTGCATTTTGCGATGCGAGGCGCACTACGAAATTCGTTTTATTAATTAAATTGTTTACTTACCTGCAATTATCCATATGCCGGTTTTTAGCAACCTCCACCCTGCCCCTCCCCACCCTCCTGCCCCACCGTAACTCCCTCCACGAGCCGTCGCTGCTATGGCCCTATTTTACAATACATATAACACTGTCAGATGTTAGTACTGCGCAGCCAACACTGTCGCACTCAGCTGTGTTTTTTTCCCTGACTGCCATGTATCTCATGCTGGTTTCGTTCTCTATGCTGCCCAACACCTCATGTTTGGTTACCTACATTAATGTCAATCAGGTAAGACATATTGCTGATGTGTAACTACCCCTAACCCCTTCTATGTACGTGGCAACACGGGTAATTCTTCTTGCCCATGCACTGTTCTTCTCTAGTATGCCTGCCTTTTGTGATTCTCTTATCATTATCTATACTCTGATATGACATGACTTCAACCTGCTCACTAACACAGTCCACTTTAGAAAGTAGTGTTTCTGTTTCCTGTACTTTCAAGTCTTTCTGGGAACATGTATGACTTGGAAATGTCTGTCATCTCCTTCCTCCCCATTACTAAGTCATCCTCCAGCATTACATTGTGCATACCCATCCCTACACCTGAACCCGTTCCTCATTCCTTATCCAGGGTTCTCAGCAAGGCTTTTGTCTGGTCCCATGGCATTTGACGTCCTTCCCTCCTCTGGTGAAGTTTTACAGTCACAATATTTGACCTATGTGTCAAAGCCAAGCTTTACTACTATCCCATGCTAGATGGAGCCACTGCAAGAGGAGACAGAGGGGAATGTCTGAGGTGCTATGGGGTGTAATGTGGAATGAGCCAATGGCAATGCCTTGTTTCTGCTCTAGATCTGGTCTAAGATAGACGTTGATGGTAGGTCAGTAGGAACCCATGAATTCATATCCAGCTCAGTGAGAAATGCTGGAATAATTGTGGTGCAGCACCAAAATGAGGAGGTAAATGGCATGATACATGAATGCTGACAAGACTGCAAAAATGGCTGCATTGCAACCTGAACACATGTGGTGCCACTGTACTCTGTGATCCTGAAGTTGTCAGTAGTTTATTGGTATGTTTACAGTAGGATTGACCAAATCATTGCTTCTTCTGCACTTCCATGGTGTCTGAATGTGGTTGCATTGAGGTGAGTGTGTCAGTATGGCACACATTTCCCTTTTGAATCCCAGTTACACACGTCCTCCATGAAGAATGAGTACTACACATTTGACTGCCAGTGGACAGACCACACACTGCAACGATGCCAGTTGATAGAGTGCACAGCCATTGAATACTTCCGATGGACTCAAGGCTGGGAAATCCCCCTACCCCAAACTCTGCTGGACATTGCCTATGCCTCCACCTTCCCCCGGCACCATTGCAGTACATGATGCTAATGAAACATGCTTTGTTTGCTGTTCACAGTTCTGCAAGTGTGCTTTATGTGTATGCATGCTTCCATGGAAAGAGTGACCAAAATAAGGAACATAGTGGACCTTCCATGCCCATCGCTCTCTCTTTTGCAATGTTGCACTATCCCCTCAGAATGTACATGACCGCATTATGAAGCTGTGATTCTACCCACTGTATTAGTCTTTGTCAGCTGTGGCGAGCTTTCCATTGTGTTCTATTGTGAGTCCCAAACCCACAACGTTTTCTGGAATTTCATGTCACTGGGGGTTTTCTAGTTATATGATCTGGATTGAGCCTGTGTCTGTACGAGTGCCCTTTGGTGGAATCTGTTTTTTAGCTGTATAATTAATTTCATTTTGCGTGGAATGAATATAAGTTCAATGCACATTCGCATGGGTTCTGTTCTCTTGGTAAGAAATTAAGACCAGTTATAAATAATGCACTAGCTCCTGTGCAAAGGTTCAGCATTTCATCTTCAGTGAAATCTTCCATCTTGCCAGATTGTTTGTAGAGCTGGGCCCATATTACTGATAGGGTATACTGCCCTATTCTGCACCATGGCACACCTTAACCTTGGTGCACTGGGCACAGACGGGGGGAGTGCGTCCTATAACAATGAAAGTACTGTCCGCAGATGCACCATGAACTTGCCCCTGATTGGGGGCAATGCGTTAGTGTTGGGAAACAAGGCATTATCTGTGAGGCCTGCACAAATAACCTGACGACATTTGTCCTTCACTGGGGACCAAACACCCAATTGTAGCGCTTGACAGTCAGAGGGTAGCGTTGCAGAGCAGTCTAAGGCTTACTAAAGGGAGGTGGTGTGGGCTAGTAATTGCCATTTGCAGGTGCGCAAAAATACCACTCAATAATTGGTTGTCCAGCTAGAGTTAATTTATTGAACACACATACTACTAAATACTATGCACCACCTTACAAATACACATAAGCTGTTGGAAAAACGTTGTGACATTGCATAACATCTCCACCCCTCCCACAAGGGGGGTGGGTTCTAGTACCACCACTCCCATGTATGCACATCATCTTGCCCCAATGCAGTTAGTTGAACATAACCTGGAGCAAGGGTCCTGCGCACTGGCACCATCCCAGTGGCGACCCACCCCATTATCCCAACCAGCATTTAAAATCGGTAACCCTGCCTTGATGACACATAACCCTGACTGAGCATGCCCTACTGACCATGAAGTATACACTGAAACATCTTAAGAGCTAGCAGTCTGAGTTTGTCACCTAAGCGAACACAAGTTTGCAGCTTCCCTGAGGGCAGTGCCTTCTCTGTAATAGGTCACACTTTCCCTGTTCACGCACGCCAGGTGCACAATGGCCAAACAGGAAAAGTGTACCCTATGGGTAATAAGGCCTTTGGGGCCATAATATATATATGCAGAGTGTTCTTCCCCAGAACCGTCGCTAACTTGTGGTGCACCAAGGGCAGAGCATGCAAGTGAATGTGCAGTGGCTGCTTCAAAGCTGCTCCATGTTTCACAGTGCAGGAATCGTTCCTGCATTCTCAAGACAGGAGAGAGATCCTCTTGCAGGAGGGTGCATTGAGTGACTGCAACTGCCGGCAAGGGATGTCTGGGGGACCATGGGAAATATCCCTTCCCCCCTCAAATGGCTGCCTTTAGGAGGCACACTTTTTATGGTGCACTTTCAGTGCCCCTCCTTAAGGCATATTTGCCTCTGCCCCATGTCGGTAATATAACACAGGCACAGAGGCATAGTGATTCCCATATTTGCGTGGGGCCACGCTCCCATGCAACTAAGGGAACAGCCTCTCATGATAGTGCTGGCACTATTAGTGCGCCAGCACTGTCAGTAAAAAAGAAGAGGACACACAAGCATCTGTGGCCTCTTCTATAAAACCAGTATGGCCCAGGGGCGCACAAAGAGGGAGCACACACCCGTTGTGCCCCAGGGGCACAGTGTATGACACGGCCCCAGCTAGTGACCTTTGCTTTGGCTACATTTTGTGCCACAGTCCATAGGACATGATTCAAAGATATTGGTGTGACATACATAATGGTGGTGTCTGATTTTGCATCTATGTGGCACTTCATGCTTTGTCTATAGCATGTCTGTGCATTCATCTCCCTTTAGTGGTGGTTCCTCCTTGCGCCTTTTGTGCTTTGGATTTCAGATGCTGTGTGTCTTTATTCTTGTGACTGCATTTTATTTCTTGATACTGAAATGTGTGACAGTATGAATGTTCTGATTAATTGATGTGTATGTGTGACTTCAGAAAGGAATTTGTCTTGGATGAGTTTGCTCTGTGTCAGTGTAGCGATGAAGAAGGGGTTTTATTTTTATTAAATGTGTTCTCAAAGCAGTGTGGGTATGCATGAGTGTGTGTGTGTCTGTGCCTTGCATTCTGGCATGTGTTAGTGTGTTGTTTGTTACAGCTCCTTTATGCATAACCTTGGCATCATTTCCTTGTAATGTGGAGGTGAAGGTAGGTCTTTTTTCAGTAATTTGTATTATAGTAGTATTAGTAGTATAGATAGGACTAGGGGGCATATGTATCAACATCCGCGTTTGCGATTCTTAAATAGCGATTTTTCTGGAATCGCTATTTGAGAATTGCAAAACGGGATGTATTAAAAAAATCCAAAAATGTTAGCAATTACTTAGTATTCCTTAATTGTGATTACCATATTGTGTAATTTCAATTAAGGAATACCTTCCCATTCATTCCTACGGGCCAGGAGGCCCATAGGAATGAATGGGAAATCATCCTCAATTTGAGAATCGCAAATTGAGAATAATTTGTCATAAGGACACCCTGATGCACCCCTGAAATGAGCAAGTGTGCGCATGTAGCGCACATACATGCCCTAAGGGCATTTATGTGCACCACATGGCACTTTGAAACATGCCAAAAAGTGCATTATTGACAGAAATCGCAAATTACCACCAACTTGAAGTTGGTGGTAATTTGCGATTTCTCAGGAAGAAATCGCACAACTTGGGTGCTTGATACGTAGCATTTAAGGAATCGCAATTTGGGATTCCTTAAATGCTTACACAAAATTAAGGAATTGCAAATTTAGCGATTCCTTAATTTTGCGATGCGATTTTCCTTATACCTCACGTTTTGGGAATGTTTAGTCACAAATGCTGCTTTTTTGCGAATTGCAGCTTTTGCGACTAAAAATCAGTTTCATACATATGCCCCTAGGTTTGTGGGAGCGCCGTGGTACATTCCCGAGTGTACATCTCGACTTTGTCTTTCAGCACTTTCCCTAATTGCTGCACATCTCCTCCTTCTCATGTCTCTATTTGGCGAAGTTCACCTTTGCAATGATAGGATGCTGTAGATTGCAATTTCAGGCTTTCTCGTGTGCCATCATGGAACCATGTGCACTGCCATGTACCACATGGCGACAGCAAATGCAAAAGCATACCACACATTCATAATTCCCACATAGATTCATAAATTAATCCTAAGGGTCAAGGATCACCTGCCCACCGCAGAGACATCCATGAAAAAAGACCAGCAACTAAAATAAATCTTTCGGGGGATCCTGGAGCACATGGTGAATGAGATCACGTGACCAACATCAATGCCTCAAGCAATTGGAGCATGCAACTCACTTTAGAATAATAGGAATACATGTTCCCAAGATCAGAAGGCAGATCAACAACAGAGGCATCACACAGGTTCAAGTGGAGGGTGGCATGACCAACTCCCAGAATAAAACCCTTTATTTTAATCCACACTTTTGCCCACACTTTAAACACCAAACAACACCAAAGTGCCATTTGAACTGTGGCTTTTATCATAAAGCGCAAAAAACTTAATTTTACGCCGGGTCAGCTAATGAATATGAATCCCTGTAAAATGTGTACTGCAGGTAGCAGCGACTGATGGGTTTCTTCACAGTAAGCAACACCAGTGTTCAACTCAACAGCAACTAAGTGACATAAGAGCAGGGGGTGTCAGCAGAGCCAGCCATGCACCTATACCCATTGCAGAAGGGAAGTCCCATGGATCTTCTGAAGGAACTCAATTCAAGCGAACAGCCAGACAGGAAAACCTGTACTGCAATGTCCCCATGCATGGACCATCCATGATCTATCCATCCATCCACAGGCATGGTTTTACAACGCAGCCTTACAGCAGATGGCTACCACAGCATTCATTCCGCCACATGCCGCAGCGGGGATTCGCAGTGGCGGCCACATCATTCTGTTTCACATCAAATACTGGCTCAGAGCAGGACTGGGCTGGTGGAGGAACCCAGCAGCATAATCCAAGGGGATTTCAGAGTGACCTCCAAGCATGAAAACAATCCCCACTGCAAGTCATTATGTATAAATTGGTCTCATACATAATCAATGAGGATTTCTTGTAAACCCGTTCGGATTTTACATTTCAATGGAGGACAGATGCGCACAAGCCTAGTGGCCCTGGACCCAGCGTCATTAAAACGCGTTTTCCCCAATCCTTTTCTTTAGGTGTTGTATGTGGCTTTTGTTCCTCATACATCTGAGGTTTTACCAGTGTTGGCATTCTGTGCATGTGTGCTTGCATTTCTCTAGCCCATCCGTCTATGCAGAAGGAATAAGAAAACGATAATGATCCCATGGGGTTATAATGGCAAATAGCTCAAGCGTCTTTAGATGCTCTGGTGAAGAAAAAAAAGACTTCGGAACAATTTCCTGACTTGAAATTGGTCCTTATCCACTCTGCTGCAAAACACACCATACACTCCCCTCGCATCCATTCACAAATCCGATGGGAACAGTCGGCAATGCAGCAGGTCCAGATGGTATGATCCGGGACACGGGGAGGAAAGAGGTGAATGAGTATAAAGAGGTGGAACAGCAGGCTGCAGCTGATGATGACGTCAGAGCACACTAGCACTCAAAGATACAATCAATCAGGGTCTAACATAGCGCTGCTACTCACCGGTGAGGGTCTCAAGGCGCTTGGAGAGGGGGGCTGCAGGTAGGACTGGGTGGAGGGTCATTCCAAGAGCCCGGTCTTGAGGTCCTTCCTGAATTTGGTCATCCCAGAAAACCCCAATATTTATAACATAAGGCTTTGTCCCAGTTAATTAATAGCATGCATAAGTCTATCTTCCATGTTTATTAAATGACAGTATTAATTTCAGGTCAGACCATCCAACCCCTGAGGCGCGCAGCCTAAAAGCGACGCTTTTATAGAGATGTTATTTTGAGAAAGTCGGGTAGAAAGGTTAAGGTTTTCTCTTTCTACTGATTAGAAGAAAGGTGGTAATTTGTTTACGTCCTCTCGATTACAACTGAGAGATTTTGAAATGGAATTCCGCTTCTTCTGAATGGGTTTGATAACGAAATGTAAATTCTTTCTCGCATATCTCGGGCACTGACAGAGAAACCGAGCTATTCACTTAAAGTGTAAGCAACTGCTGCATAACACATTTTCAATTATGTACTGATGCTCCGAGTCATACGTCGTGAACAATTAGAGAAAGAGAAAATAAAGCTTAATTAAAATGTCTGCAGCGATAATGAAATATATGGGACACTGTTTGCATGGTAATAATGCCACGAATGGAGTCCAAACTAACTTGGAGCTTGGACCATGCAAATATCGACCCCACAGCAACCGTACCTAGGGCTGGCACCAAATTACAACAAAATGCGCCCCACAACTTTTTCTTTTTAGCGGGGATACGGGGATCACTTCGTTTGGCAAAATGGCATTTTGTTCTGAGCTGTGAAACGTATTGCTTCGTCCTTAACACTAAAGAATAAAGGGTAAAAATCTAAACTTGGCTGGTTCTCCCACCTATTAACTTCCCAGGACATCAGCAGTGAATATGTATGAAAAGGATTTACATGAAATTAAATTAAATTGAAATGAAATTTTTATTGTTTTAAACCTCATCTGAGATCCACAATATAGCGGAAATAACAGTTTAAAAAATTTTTAAACTTGAATTTGAGCGGATTATTTGTATATTTGCTGGTCCTTCCAGAACCCTGAATGCATGTTTTTTTTGTGGTTCGATACACAAAGTCCTGGCCTACAAACCGGTGGCAAGATTACCTGACTATGGAAGAAGGGATCCCGCCCCATCGCAGATCCACAAAGGAACATCTCTCATAGGTGTGCACAATAAGGTATCAATGCTCGTTAACCCTGCTCTTGTGGGCAAACCCATAGACAAGTCATTGGAATTATACAATTCTGCGGCCGCAGTGTTTTCCGTATAATTATGGATTTGCCCCACTTGCCACATAATCCTTTTTTTTGGACATAATTTATAGATTTTAACAAGAAAGCTGCTTATTGCTTATACAGATCACAAGTTACTCAACACACTGCCACCGTGTTGTGGAGCAGTCAGTGGCAGACCTTTTACCACAGAGCGACAGATCAGCTTTCTTTTGCTGATTGCTGAATTTAGGTTTTAAAATGAAACAAATGAGGTGCAACCTCTGCCTGGACTGTGTTAACATTTTAAAAATTATTATATAATGAAGAATTGCTGCAACAAAATGTCCTGCGTAGCACCGCATAACTTCGCTTTTCTTGCCATATTATTCTAGTTACCCTGCCATATAATTTGCTCCTCCCCTGCTTCATAATTCCAGTGACCCTGCAGATAAAACACCTCAAAGCAGAAGAGCCATAATGAATAAAATACTGCATATAAACTAATCTATGCTACATCCTCCTAGACAATGACACTGTTCAACAATGTGCAAATAGCATGTGTATACATGGTAGACGTTGCAACCTCAAAATCCTACACAAATATGAGCATGCATAGAAGCACATGGCAGAGGTGATGCTTAGGCAGTTGTTATGGTGACATAACATCAAGTAGTACATTCTACACACACAACACACTTACACTAGATGATCTCCCAGGACCAATCATCTCAGTACAAAAGACTTGGCGGTTAAATTTATCATAGGGAAAACTGGGGCTAGCAGTGGATTCTAGTAACTGTTATGTTCAGATGTTTAAATGAGAAGTTACATGTTTAGCATGGCTACATGACTCACAATACCATTACAGGTACATAAAGGTTTGATGGAAGATCTGGGGAAGGATTTGGATCGGGCATTAATGCTTCTGGTTACACCCTATCATCACCTCTTTCCAGGCCCATAAGATATGAAGGTGGGTTTCCTTTGATTGCATAGGTTGCTGCCTTCCTAGCTAGTGCTTAATTTGAGCTGGTGGTTTCTGGTGCTGAGAACCAGCACTTTATTGTCAACACTGGCACTTATGACAGTCTGCCACATGGTGGTGCTGTCTGCCTAATTGAGAGATGATCACAACAATAGCTGTGTATCAATTCAATATACTTTAAATGTGACTAATGGTAATGCTTGCCTCCCAAACCATTCATGCAGGTAGATACATCAAGCATTTTTTCGAGCGCAAACAGTGAGAATCGCAAAATTCAGCGGTTTGCGCCCGCAAAAATGGCATTTGAGATGCACCAAGGGTTCATGCACTTGCAATTTAAGAATTCGCAAATAATTGCGAGTTCTCAAATTGCGATTGCATTTAAGGAATCGTAATTTGCGATTCCTTAAATGCAATGCATGAACCATTTCAAGATTGCGAATTCGCAATCTGGGGTCGCTATTTACCGCTAATCCAAACTACGTGGTAAATAGCAAAAACTTAGAAATATGCACTTTGGTGCATTTTTCTAAGATGTATATTACACACACACATGTCCTTGGGACATGTGTGTGCGCAACACCAGTGAACATTACCATTTCAGGGGTGCAACAGGGTGTCCTTTGGACACCCTGGCACCCTTGAAATTGTGGCACATTTGCGATTCGCTAATTGCTAATCGCAAATAAGGAATGGCTTTCCCATTCATTCCTATGGCCCTTTAGGCCCATAGGAATTAATGGGAAAGCCATTCCTTATTTGCGATTAGCAATTAGCGAATCGCAAATAAGGAATCAGTAGGAATCGCAAATAACATTACGTTTCATACATGCATCCCATTTTGTGAGTCTTTAATAGCGATTCCTTAAAATTTGCTATAAAGGACTCGCAAAACATAACTTTGATGCATCTCGGTGTTAGTGCTTTGCGGGCCAGGATTAATGTGAAACGCCACACTTGTAGTATGTGATGGTTAGTATTTGTGTTGGTAATGCCATTGGCAGCACTGGCAGGGGCAATGGATGGTACAGGCTGCAGTTGAATTCTGATGAGAGCCCTGACACTTATGTTTTTACAAATTAGGCACTGCTACAGTCTGAGTACTTCTTCATAATGGGAGCAGTGTGGGTTGACTTCACTGCATACGTTTTATGCAGATAATGTGTAAATTCTCAAGATCCTCAGAATTTAAAATGTGATATTACTTGCTGTTGGGCACTCATCAACACACTGACGTTGGGCAGAGAAAATTGACTGACAACTAAGCTCTACAGAGTGGGACAATATGAAAATAATCTGGAAGGTGGTGCCATCTAGATTGACATGGCATCAAGATTGATATGTATGGAGGGTCAAGAACCAACTGGCGTCTTGGGCAAAGGTATGCACAACTTGTAAGTAATATATTGACACCTTAAACTGTTTATACAATGATTGCTTAATATGTCTTTTTGATTTTCAAACAATAGTATAACATGTAAATTGTCACTTGTGTTTATAAATTATAAACATCAATCAGAGCATATTCACAACATGTTCCATAAGTCAATACGTACAAAGTAAAAGTAACAAAATTATGTCCTCCATTAATCGCGATCCACTTGAGCCCAATGCATTCGGGAGGCAAGTCCCTTTGTCAGGGGCATCTGAAAAGAATACAATAAAACATATTTTTGTACATTCGTGGATGTACAACTCATAGCTACATATAATGATATGTCTTGTTATCAACCATGAATAGATTCTAGCCCAGCAGAAATGTCAGTCAGTCACCACTGTCATGTCTTGTCAATTATCGTTAAAGCTAACACCACCACGTCCGTTGCATGCACATTCTGTGGAACCAAGATCACCCCTCTTACTTCAACACCTGAGCTGAACTGTGACGTGAAACCAATTCAAAAAGCTTGACCGAGAGCCATCGAGATTGATATGATATCTAGATTGACTGGGAGAATTCTGTGACAAAGTCCCACCTTTTAAAGTGTTTTATTTAGGTTATTTCGGAAAATCCCCATCTGTTGGGGTTAATCAGAGATCAGACACTCCCGCCATCTCACCAAGAAGTGCTTTTAGCAAAAACATCCTGGCCAATCAGGCGAGCAATTTTATGTTGGACCTGCTAGTCACAACTAGGTCAAATAGATCATGCCTCTGACACCCCAGCCATCCAGTTGCTAGTCCACAGACCTCTGAAGTCGGTGCTTATTGTCAATTTACACATTTGAGAATGTGTTCCCAACACCTAATATCAAATCTGCATATCTCAATTTAATTTGAATGATCAAAGGGTAAGCGATACAGATTGTGTGCGTAAGTGACCCAGAAATTCCCATTTGCACATGGTTTGTGTCCAGTTGGAAGAAATTAAGCAGACCATTTTTTTCCATCAAGACAAAATGCATTTTTAGAAAAGATGCAGAACTCTTAATTTCTCTAAAATGTATGCATGTACCGTTACACAATATGTAGTTTTAGATTAGATGAGAATAGTAAGTGAATACTATTTATGTATGTCTGCCCACTGTTGTATGCATATGTGTTGCATGTTGGGATAAAAAAGCGGTCTTGAAATTCACATATTCAATATTTGCCTTCTTGTAACTTTTACAGAACAGTGTGCATGTCCCCTTGAGTATGTGACCCCATCCCTCATACTATGAACCCTCAAGAATGCTGACATATGAGGGAACACTATTGCGCATGGTTATGTAATTTATTAATGTTAAATTAGCATTAGAAATGAAGTATATACATTGATTACATCAATAAACTTTTTTTCTGAACTTAGAAATGAAGTATATACATTGATTACATAACAACATATGAATTCATTGCATGTATGCATTCTTCCACTTATTAAAGGGCATTGAAAAAAATTCCATGTAAAATAAAGGAGGTTTATTCTGTAGTTCTTCAATATGTAGAAAATATTTGCCGACACGTGTTTTCCCCCGTCATGGCACGCAGGCATGGGGCTTTTTTCAACTATGCATAGTAACATAAGGGAAAAGGAAGTAAGAAATGTGCGCATACAAATTTGTGTTGGTGTAACCCATACAAAAAGACCAAGTGTAGGCACACTCTTGAGCCATAACACACATATTGAAAAGGTAGCCATGAGGCCCACCTACTTGCTTATATGTTACACCTGATGTTGATGTGAATATTTGCATATATGTTTTTTTCAGCCTTGAAAAGGTCAGAGGAGTGACCGCCACTATGGGGTGAAACGCGTGCTGGCTGATGTTACAGTATGCAGGAGAGGAATGGGAATGCAGGAAGGTATGACATTTGCTATCATATAGGAAATTCGCCTGTATTTGTGCATCTTATTATATCAATATCCTCTAAACCACCTTTTCAAAAACTTTCCTCAGAATTGCGTGGCATTATGCGTAATTTAAAAAATGGAGTGGGTCAAAATGACATCCTAATGCTAAACTGAACTATTTGGGGACATTTAAAAAATACGTTGGGGCTTATTACGAGTTCAGCAGTCTCGGGACCACCGAACCCGTGGTGGTGGTCCGACTGCCGTAACCTAGGCAGCCCGATCAAATGATTACAAATCTGGCGGTTGGACAGCCCCCAGCCCGCCACAGCACTGCCGGCACCGCCAGGATCTAAGGTCCCACGGTGCTGGCGGTGCTCAGAGAATAGTGAGTAATGAAGGCGGCGTCGACCCCGGCACCACCGTCCATATTCCAACTTACCTTTCCCCAAGACTTTTTATGGTGGTGAAACTTCCATGAAAAAGCTGGCAGAATAGCTAAGAGGGGACCCTAAACAGGGCCCCCAGGTGTTGTTGCCCATTTTGTAATGTGACTTCGGGCACATATTGTAACCCCCTATGCCTGCACTGTTGTGTGTGAACTGTGTCGCAAGCACGGCATGGTGCATGCCAGCAGTGTGCACACGACAGTGCAGGCATTGCTAAGCTGCTGCATTGATTGGCTTCAGGCTCACTCAGTGACTGGAAGCATGCAGACAGCCAGGACTGTGGCCGGCGTGCCGCCGGCCCGGAGGTTCAGTTGTAATGCGGTGGTCTCAAGACCGCTGGCATCAGGGCAGGACAGCAAAAAAAAAACTGCCCTGACTCATCCGGCATCCCCTTCCCCCCCCCCCCCTCCCTCCCGGGTGTTGTGGGTGCCGCCGAGCTCTTTGCCAGGGCCGGTTTTTGGTCGAATATGTTACAGGGCCGATTTTGCAGCTATGCAGTTTTTACTATCAAGTGATCTATGATCAGTACACTTTGAAAAAAGATTTTAAACCACAGCTCAACTGTTGGCTCGTAGGCTGTTGCACAACCTATAAACATTGTATACCTCTGCAATCGGAAGTACGCAACTGTCAAGTCAAGCTACAAAACTATATTCGATTTGTCAAGCAAATCATGAAAGTTCACGTGACAATTCATACAGTAAGACAAAACAAGAGTAAAAGTGCATAGTTGAATTAAAATATACAAAATCATTAACACATTGCTGAATTAGCTGGAAAAGATAAAAGGTGGAGGCACGTAGGGTATCAATTAAAATAGCGACCCTAATTAAATCTATCATGAAATCAGAAAAATCACATCCCCACCCTGCAGATTACACAAAGTTCGTGTGCACGCGACTGATATAATGCCATGGTATTTTTGTGCATTGGCCTTCTGTGCAAACAGATACAAGTGAAAATAGTGTTGCCTATTTTTTCCAATTGTAGTTACTACATTTTAATCTCAACTGTTAGTTTCTTTGAGAAAACCTTGAGAAATCATGCAGAGGGCCTCCCAATGAATTAGAAATATTGTCTATTTTTCAGCAGTCTGTACCTTTTGTGGATGTTCCATGGGGTTCACACCCTTTTCGTAGACAAACTGCAAGGATTTAAAAAGAAGAAATATAGGAACTGCCTGGTTTATGTAAAGGAAAAATTAAAATAGCATCTGACTCCTTGTTAGGGCACTACTTAAGTCTCCCTTTGAAAAGACTGATTTGGATTTTGGGCAGATTTTGGAGATTCAATATTCCAATTTGGAGCCTATCTGTAGGAGTTCAATAGGTAAAAATAGCTGCAACATTGCTGTATGAGCATCCAGCTACAGCGATTAAGGTTCCTTATATCTTCAGTAGAATAGAAGAAAAACTATACAAAGAAGTGGGTATCCTTACACAAAATACTATATTACAGACTGTTAAAGTATCAATGTTTCTGTTATTTCTGAGCCTGATTCCGGCTGGTGATGTTGTTGTTCTGGTTGTAGGGTGCTGGGTCATTACAGTAGATACTAGGGAATGTTTTTTGAAGGGGGAGCAGCCAAAGGGGGTGTCTGAAGTAGTTAAAACCATGTTTGACAGGCACCCAGGGTAACCTAGCAACCCCAGAAATTAGCAAACATTTGAGGCCCCAAGAAGTCAGAGCAGTGTGGATTATATGAATCCCATTACTCTGGAATATCCAGAATGCCCCTCAAATGTCAACATATATAAGTAGTATTCCGTCCATTCTCTTTGATTTTTTTTTAGGTCGAACCTAGAGTCAGCGCGCAAGTGCTGCCCTAGGGAAGATCTGTGGTAATCAGTATGTGAGGGAAGCCCCGCCCACTCCCCCATCCATATTTTTCATTGGCTTGTGTATTTGTCCTTTGTAAATGCTGCCTTCTGATTGGTTTATAGGCTTGTTAGTCCCTCCTAATGACAGCCATGTTGTTGTCATTCGTATCCTCCCATGGCTAATGGCCCCTTTACTTCAAGTGTTACACAGTATGTGTCATTTAGATTGTGAGTACTACTTTCTTTAATGAGGTGCTCTTACTGCCTGTGCCATCTCCCCCCTCCGGCACTCCCGCTTAGAAACTTTAGGGGTGTGGTATGAAGAGCTATATAAAACGCATCTGATGTTTTTTGGCATGTGCTGCTGAGGCTGCAAGGGGGCAGATCTCTCCTACAAGGGAGCCCCGGTATTTCGAACTGAAGACCTAGAGAATGACTGCACAGGGCTTAAAATGGATAGGAACTGATTGAGGCAGTCAGTAAAGCTGCCCTGCGCTTGGTGTGATGTCATCAGTTTCTATTGGTTGGGGGCAGCTGCTCAGTTCAGAGGTTGTGCAGCCACATATATGGCCTGGTACCGCCGAAGATTCCCCCTTCTCCCATTCATTAACCGAACAGATCAGTGGTTGGATGAGTAGTGTATTTATAGGGGTCAGGATGGGTTAGGGTTTTGGCGTGTAGGGGGTATTTTTAGGGTTCAGGGTGCGTTTAAGGTTTTGGGGTTCAGGGTGCGTTTAGGTTTTGGGGTGCTGGGATATTTTTAGGAGTGAGGGTGAGATAGGGTTTTCGGGTTTAGGGGGTATGTTTAGGGTTCAGGGGGCATGCCAGTGGATAGGTTACAATTACAATAAATGTTTTGTTTTAAAGTACCAATAACGCATTGTAACGCTATGCGTAATGATTAACTGCGAAGTAAAAGCATTTTAATGTATTTGTATATATTTGCGAAGTAAAAGCATGAGCATTAAAATCATGCGGAGTAACGGTATGCTAAGTACACAAGCATTTGCAATGCAATAGGTCTTGCATTTGCTAGAGTTTTAGCTATTGGCATGGTAAATGACAATGCCTTTTATTTATGTGTTGATTTATAAAACAGACAAATAAAAGGCATTGTCATTTACCATGTCAATAGCTTAAACTCTTGCAAATGTGCGACCTATTGCATTGCAAATGCTTGTTAATAGATGGTGACAATTACACAAGGGCATCAAGGCTCTGAAGCTGGCCGTCCAGACGTAGTCCCTATCTGTAAGCCCACCAAAGGAATAATCTGCATATAGACTGTAGAGCCAGGTTTGAGTGCTTTTCTGAAAGGCAACAGCTCTGGTATAGCCGTCAGGCTTTGCTGAAGAGAGTTCTACAGTCTGATTGCAGCAATTGAGAAAGCTCTGTCTCCCCATTTCTTCTTTCGGGTCCTAGGCAAAGTAAGCAGTTTATGGTGTGCCAATCACAGCTTTCTACCTGGAATATGCAAGTGAAACACATCTTTAATCCCCAACAGACTGGGGAGAAAAAGGGCCTTATGTACTGTGCAGGTTTTTTTTAACATAATGCACTTTCTCATGGAGAGCCAGTGTAAGGCCCCCAACCCCATAGCAGCCAAATGGCACCTGGGAAAAAGTCAAGAATTGTTCTAGGAAGCGTATTCTGTACTTCTTGCAGTTTGTGCTGAGTTCTAAATTGTGAGTCCAGATAGAGGGAATGATAATAGTCCAGTCAGACATAACCAGGTCTACTGCGACCTGCTTGCGTGCTGGCAAGGGGATAAAAGGAAACATTTTCCTAAACATCCTCAAAAAGCCAGTAGCAGGTGTAAAAGATGAAAAATTAGTTGGCCCTTTGTTGAATGAATACATTAAAGTGAACCGTAGTTTATATTAATTTATGTCTGTCATCTGCCTGTAAATGATATGAGCCACTCATAATGGAAGGTAGCTCCATGCTGCACAAATGGTTAAAATTAAGTTGTCTGAAATTCATCTGAAACCAGAAAGAATTGCAAGTGAACGTGTACGTGTCCATTCTGCTGTAACTCCAACTTGTTTAATGATTCACAAGCTTTCACCTGTGTACAGAGCCAGTTCAGTGAGTCAATTCCCAGAAAGGGCTCGCTGACCTAGGACGTGTCAAGTTTGCTCTGCCCTTGCCTGGGTAAGGTGAAGGGGTAAAGTGTTTGTTCAGCACAAATAGCATGTGCGTCATTTGCATGGGGAAAGCAGAAAACACGGGCCTCTGCTGATTAGATTAAACAGTGCACATTGACATTTCAAGATAACCGACCAAGGCTGTAGGTCAGGAGGTAGTGGTGTAAAAGATTAACCAGTATCTGCATGGTCAGATCTGTCAGGAATAATGTAAAGTGTGAACGTAGACATATTTCTGAAATGCACCATGATGTTGTAATGTACACGTGGCTGAGATGGTCACACCACAATGTAGTAGTTAATGAATAATGTGTCAGGGGTCTGTGAAAACATATATAAAGACTGATTTCCTCTCTGTAAAACCAGATCACTTTGCAGTCCTGCAAATTGTCTCAGCTGCAGCTTATTGGCAATAAAGCCATTTTTCTTTGAAACCTTGTATGTGCCCTTCTTGTCCCTATTCACAAATAAAATTTGTGCTTTTACAGATGGTGCCGTGACTCGCTAGGGACTGCTGGTTCCTGCAGGGGTTGATGAACTGCGGTCTCAGGACTCTACGGGGGCCTTCAACATCTCGGTGTATGCTGCGCAGCTCCAGAGAGGACTTGTTTCCTGACACGCCCAGACGACAAGGCTCCCGTTGATAAGCCTTTGACACAAGACACCTGCAGCTCCCTTCGAGCCATCAGGAGGTTTTCTACCACAAAAAGAAGGACGCATACAAAGGCATTATTGATTAAATGATCAGGTAGGCAGTGCATAATGCACTGAACTGACTTTTATAAATAGAATGTTGTTCTACTGATACCTCAAGGGGTAGACACTGGAATTCATTAGGAATTCCTAGGGGAGGTCTGAGGGTACCTTTAACATAAGTGCCTGAGGAGGACTGTCCAATCTGTGAAGGATCATAAGGATCCCAAGGACAGAGGAGGGACCGTTGGAGGTTGCCTCAGAGGGACCGTGGGTGGTTGCCTCAAGACAGAGCATGCTTCTGAAAGACGTCTAAAAAATATGCATATTGTTGAAGTAGGGTGTACAACAGTGTATTTCTAGAAAAGAAATAAAAAGTGATAAAGGAAGAAAAATAATTAAATTAGTAACTAAATAACATTAAAAATGCTTAGCAAATTATTTCTGAGCACAGCTAAAGGCCGCAGGGCAGCGTTAGATGTCACTCAACCTACAGCCCCTCGCGGTACCCCAGCGTGGTACGTATCAAAGAAAAAGGGATACTCTGCAATTCTCCATCTAGATCAATGGACTCATTACACCAGGAAAAATAATGAATTGCAATGGCCAGAATATGGCACATTTGATAAAGTTAAAATGCTTTAATTAGAAGATTGTTTAAGGGAACGTGAAAAGAAAGGGAAGAAGGTACGTTTGTTGCAGTGGGATGCTTTTCATGCGTGGCGATCATATGTAGCTTCAAGGTTCTCAAGTGAACGTAAAAGTTTGAGAGGAAAAGCTATGGTCCATGATAGAGAGAAAGGAGAAGAAAGACATGTAAGTCATTGTAGGGAAAAGGAAATGGAAGTAGACAAATGCTTCACAGTTCACAAGCCAATACCAGATATTTACCCAACTCTACCTAATGCTCCCTTAGAACAGGAAGATTCCGAAGACCCTGTAATAGAAGGTTTATTGACAACTCCACCACCATACAGCCCGCAAACAATGCAAGCTTCATCAGCACCACACACACACACGCCACACACACACACACACCACAAGTTACATCACAAACTAGTAAGACAATACCTATACAACTTCAAGATACGCCTCTTTCTGGCTCAGGTAGACAAGGGTTAGGGACAAAAATATCAGACAAAGAACAGAAAGTGGTACACGAGTGGGTAATAGAGGTTATGAAAAGTGGTACTTCTACATGGCGTAATGCAAAAAGCCGCTTCCCAACTGATTTTATGCCTGCACTTCAACGCAGCGCTTTGGAAAAGTTGGACAAAAAAGTTACAGCTGGTTTAAAGACTGGGACAAATATTGGCCTGAGGAAGACGGCTACCCACAACCTGACAGGTTGTCCCGTGTTCATAACGGCACAATATCAGCAGTAATGGACGATGTAGGGGCAACAAGCACAGAAATATTAGATGCTCTCCAGATATTAGCTGTATGGATAGATACACTTCTGATACTAGAGCAAAAATGTACAAAACTTAAAAAAAGTAAAGAGGAGGAAGCTAGTACTCTTTCCCCTACTCTCACCATGCCATTAAGAGAAGTACCAGGAAGTATGGAAGGGAAGACACTATTAAAGTTCACACACCATGGTCAAATGTTGAATTACATAGATTTGCACTTCAGTTTCCAGACATTAGACAAGAAAGAGAGGAATGGTATAGACAGACGGAAATAATATTAAGAGTGGGCACTCTAACACTAGATGTCATAGAACAGATGTTTTCCATAATTTTGCCACCAGACCTTTGGGGAAAGATAAGAAGAGAAGATGATGAATGCTTAAAAATAAAATGGTAAAAAATAACTACAGACAAGAGGGAACAAGGAGAAGATATTTTAGAGGAAATTAAAAATTTACCTGCTAAAATAATGGCTAAAATAAATATACTAGTACCAAGAAAACAAATTGACTGGTCAAAATTAAATGCATGCATTCAAGATACTGAAGAAACAGTATCTGGGTTTTTCTCTAGAATACAGAAAGTCTTCACAGCTTCAAGTGGTTTAGATACTGAAAAAGAAGCAACACAAAGCGCACTTGTCTCCTGTTTTGTAAATAATTTAAAACCTGCAATTAAAAGAGGGATTCTAGAGTACAACCCTACTTGGTCATGCAAACCTCTAACAGAGGTTTTACAATTAGCACAGTATTACGAAATAAATGCTAGGGAAAAAGGATTTGGAAAATAAAAATAACAAAATAAAAGAATTAAAAAAGGAAGTCTTGATTCAGCAGGCTCACCAGTATAGCAGCCGTGGTCCAAGAAGCAGGGGGAGAGGAAGAGGCCGTGGGGTCTCACAAAGGTCATTCTCTGCGCCCCCAACACAGCATACAACCACAAATGACTTAACACACACACAGGGATGCTTTAATTGTGGGGACCATGATCATTGGAAAGCGCAATGCCCACACCCCGTCAAGCAGTCACAGAGAGGTGGTGGGATGGGGAGATCAAGAGGTCAGGGAAGGAGCATGGGAAGAGCTGGATATCAACAGCAAGGACGTGACTCACAACCTGGCCCAACAGGGTATCCCCCCAACACAAATTTCTTTGATAATGAAGAAATACCAAAAATGCAGGTGCATCACCCTTATGATGGGATCTATCAGGACGGGCCCCAAGGGGAATGGGACTATTATGCTAGTTAGGGAGGCCCGAGAGAGTTAATACAGAGGATGGTAATCCCTGTAGATCCCACTGGACCATATGTGAGGGGTAAGATTGAAGGTACACCTGTGGAATTACTAATAGATACAGGGGCCACCAATTCCTCCTTAACAAAGAAAACGTTTCCAGATGTTCCTCTCTCGGGAAAAATAAATAAGTCCGTGGGATTCACCAACATACTTGTAACAAGCCCAATTTCAGCACCCTTGAAATACAGTATAGGCCCAATTCAGGACACGCATTCATTCCTTATATCAGACAAATGTGCATTTAATTTGTTAGGATTGGACTTGCTAAAAAAGATGAATGCCACAATTAAGTGCACTGCAGACGGAGTTTTCTTGGAAGTAGATGGACCAATGGCACAGGAAATGGGCAACTGTTTCCTATCAATAGGAATACAAAATATTGCAGCACAAATAATGGATCAGATAGATTCAAGGATATGGGCAAAACACAAAAATGACACTGGGAAAATGAACATCACACCTGTAAAAATTACAGTCAAACAGAATGTGAAATTACCAAGAATACCACAGTACAAAATAGCTCCAGAGGGTCTAAAGGGATTGCAGGATATAGTAGCTGACTTACTAAAAGAAGGGATTGTTAAAGAAATATCAGGCAGTCCTTGTAACAGCCCTATTCTTCCGGTCTTAAAAAAAGGCGATGGAAATACTGATGAAAAATTTTACAGATTCATAGTTGATCTCAGAGAAATTAATAAAATTGTGGTGCCACAGTTCCCGGTTGTCCCAAATGTAGTATCAATATTGTCAACATTGTCACCAGAAATGACATATTTTTCTGTAGTGGATTTAAAAAATGCCTTCTTCTCAATTCCAGTAGATGAGGGTAGCATGTACCTCTTTTCATTCTCTGTAAGCGGGAGAACCTTCTGTTTCTGTCATATCCGTCAAGGGTTCACAGAGAGCCCGAGCATTTACAACCAGGCCTTGAAAGGAGAACTAGACACATTCAATTTATCACCTAATTCTGTGCTAATACAATATATAGATGACCTGCTACTTGGTAGCATCTCTGAGACACAATGTACAACTGACACCATTACTTTGTTAAATTTCTTAGCTGAACGTGGTCACAAGGTTTCACCAGAGAAAATACAATTTGTTCAACAGGAAGTATCCTACCTAGGACACATCCTGTCGAAAGAGCAGAGAAGATTGGATGATAAGCGCATTAAATTGATTCTACAGACACCAGTGCCACGCACCCAAAAAAAGGTGCGAGCCTTTTTAGGTATGGCCAGTTATTGTCGACATTGGATTGCTAACTTCTCCTTGATTTCAAAACCCTTATTGGCCCTGACCCACAAGGACACGCCCGAACCCCTTCAGTGGTTACCAGAACATGAACAAAACTTCCTTGCCATTCGGCAAGCTCTCTGCTCTGCTCCTGCTTTAGGCCTACCAGACTATTCTAAGTCTTTCCAACTCTATGTTCATGAGTCTGACGGGAGTGCTCTTGGGGTTCTATGCCAGCAGTTCGGTGACCACAAAAGACCATGCGCATATTTCTCTGCCACCTTGGATACTGTAGCCAAGGCTTTACCTTCCTGTATACGTTCTGTTGCAGCAACTGCCTTATCACTACAACGTGCAGAAAGCATAATAATGGGACATGAAGTTGATGTCTATGTACCACATGCAGTGGAGCTGATATTAAATAAGACACGTACTCAACACCTCACAAAAGCCAGGCTCACGCAGTATGAGATCTGTTTATTTGCAGCACATGTAACACTTCACAAGTGTAATGTTCTTAACCCTGCCACTTTGTTACCTGTTCCCACTGATGATCTAGTGGACTCAGACCATGATTGTATTTTGTTAACTGAGGAGCAAACAAAAGGTAGAATAGATATGACTGATACACCCTATGCAGATGCTGAAGGAGAATTGTGGGTGGATGGTTCCTGCCTTAGAACAGAGGATGGAAATACATTAGCAGCCTATGCAGTTGTAACAAATAAAACTGTAGTTGAGACCTGTAAGATACCTGAGTTGTCTGCACAAGCAGCAGAACTTGTGGCACTCACACGAGCTTGTGAGTTATCTGAAGGGAGGTGTGTTAACATTTACACAGACAGCCAATATGCCTTTAATGTGGCACATTCCTTTGGAAGACTATGGAAAGAAAGAGGTTTTATTACCTCACAAGGCACAAAGATACAGCATGGAGTGCTGATCACTCAATTACTTAATTCCTTGGCACTTCCAAAGAAATTGGCCATAATTAAATGCAGTGCTCACAAGAAAGTTATTGACAAGGTAGGCCAGGAAATGCATTTGCTGACACAACAGCAAAACAGACAGCAAGAAATAATTCAGCACTAGTACTAGTGGCCCAAGACTTACCTGATGAAGTGAAGTCACTAGATCTAACAACTGAAGGTATAAGACTAATGCAACAAGGAGCAACAGCAGAAGAACAGATGGGTTGGTCAAAGGACGGGTCATTTGTTCAAGGATGTTGGATGAATGACACCAAGGAGAAATATATGTTACCAGACAGGATGGTCTACTCCATGTGTTTGGCCATGCATGGCCCGGCACACATATGCAGGGATGCCATAGTAAATTGTATGGACAAGTTCTGGGTGAACAAGAATATAAGGAAAACAGCACAGGAAATATGTCAAAGATGTATGGTATGTGCACAGTACAATGTGGGTAAGAATGCTCCAGTACCCAAAGGTCACTTTCAAAAACCAACAATGCCATTTGAAGCCCTGCAGATAGACTATGTGGAGATGCCACCTACAAATAAGTATAGGTATAGGTATATCCTGGTGGTGGTGTGCATGTATTCAAAATGGATAGAGGCATACCCAGTAAAACACAATGATGCCATCTCAACAGCCAAGTGCTTGATAAAGGACTTGATCCCACGCTTTGGGGTCCCAAAAACCATATTTTCAGACAATGGCAGCCACTTCTGTAATGAAATAATAAAATTGACATGCAAAGCCTTGGGAATACAGCAGAAGCTACACTGCGCCTATCATCCAGAGGCGGCCGGTTCAGTAGAAAGAAAAAATGGCGTTCTCAAGATAGCAAAAATATGTGCTGACACAAAATTGACCTGGATGGATGCATTACCTATTGCCCTAATGAGCATGAGGAGCACACCAGATGCCAAGACCAAACTCAGTGCTCATGAAATAGTCACTGGGTTGCCAATGGTAGCTTGGGGAGTTCCAGACAAAAATGCTCTGCCTATGATGACGAATCAATTGTTGAATGATTACTGCATGTCACTTACACGCACTCTTGCTTCTATCAACCAGCACGTGAAGGGGGCCCTTCCAGAGCCACTGCAAGTTGAAGGACACAAGTTTAAACCTGGGGACTGGGTGCTCATCAAGCCATTCCAGAGGTCCAACTGTCTCCAAGCTCGCTGGAAGGGTCCACAGCAAGTCCTGCTCACCACGAAGACTGCGGTAAAGTGCACCAACAACAAATCCTAGATCCACGCCAGCAACATCAAGAGGGCACCACCTGACACCACATCCAGCCAAGACCCAGGTCAGCAGCACATGCCAACACCGGAATTGATCAAAGAGGAGAAGAGGTACAATTTACGGTCAACAAAGAAGACAGAGATGAAATGTCAATAATACCTATAATTGATCCTCTTCAGGAAATAGATGAAGTATTACTGCTAGATATCATCCTAACAGATATTTTAATAAATATCTTTGACTTTGGGAATAACGGTGAAGAGAACAACGAAAGCGCACTACTGTACATCCAGGAATCATTTGATCAGCTAGAATATGAGCTAATGCGAGACTTAAACAGTATAGCATTACAAGAAGCTTTAGACAGAGTACTTTCTGACTGAGAAAATTCAACTAGGGTATATTGCACACTACCACCAGGAGTAATAGCTCAGTTGCAGAACAAGAAAAGTATAGCACACTTCATCAGGGAGTTCTTAGTAAAAAGTGGGCCAGTACAACGTTGAGTAGATGAACTGATCCAGGAGGTATTTGCGAGTCCTCCTGTAACTGCAAAGTGCCCGTGCCACTGCAGCAATTAGTAGATGAACTGATCCAGGAGGTATTTGCGAGTCCTCCTGTAACTGCAAAGTGCCCGTGCCACTGCAGCAATTAGTAGATGATCTGATCCGGGAGGTATTTGCGAGTCCTCCTGTCACTAAGAGCACCCGTGCTGCTGCAGCAACCAGCAAATAACTTTTCACAGGTTGGCAGGACAGCCTGCTTTAAAAAGCTACCTTTAGGGTGAGGTACAGTGGACAATATTGTAAAAATTAAGTAAGGTTGCACTAAAGATTGAAATACGTGACCAAAGGGTCGTGCATTACCAGAATTACATGCATATCTTTGGGAGGCGAGAAGTACCAAGAAATTCTCAGAGGCCATCTGAAATATTAACGAATAGCTGTTTGCAATATATTCTGTGCTACAGCCTCACCTTATATGTGTTCATGCTTTTTGTGTGTTTAGCTTATATTATAGTAAAGATTCACAGTGATAATCCACAACATAGTGCCATCAATAGCACTACATCCAATTAAAGAAAGTATAAGAATAGATAGGTATGAATAGGAAATATACAGCTCTAAAAATGAAGAAAAAATGGTACAAGTCTAAAATGTGCATACCTGGGGTGATATTCTGTCTGTTATTGCTAGCATTAATTACTGTATACTTATTGGACGTGTTCTATCCCATGGAACAATTGATACCAACACCCCCTGCTATCATACCTGCATACACTTTGTCACCTGAAGAAATAGCCCACAGAGAAGATATGCACCACAATTCCTTTGTGACTTTGTTGCATCATACCAATAAGATATTAACAAGGGGAGATTGCTGGATATGTTTGCAATTCCCAGCTTCTGTAGACGGAAGTTGGCCCCTGGTTCAAGTCCCACTGCCTTTTGCAGCATCCTGTTATGCCATTTACATAACAATAGTAAAAATAGAGCTACTAGCTGTTTTGCAGAATTTAAAGAAAAGTACTGCTGGTGGAGGGACAACTAGGGCTCCACCTGCAGGAACATTATATAACAAATATATGGCAGATATTCTGACTCTGGGGAACTGCACGGAAGTAATAGAACAGAATGCAACATTCCCCCTGTCTGACATCTTTACTCCGCTCTTTCCAACTCAGAATACAAGCACTGGGATAGCAGGCCCATCAAAAGAGGCAAATAAGAATATACCATTTTTGAAGTTAAAATTAAGAAAAGACAATGTAATATGGAGTATTTATATTAAGAGTAATGGGACCTATCAGGTGGGCAATAGTACTAATTGTAACATGACATGTGAAATGACGGCCGGAAATATTAGCATTCCACTTTACGTAGGTGACTCAATTTATTTCATTTGTAGAGAGAAGGCTTATACATGGCTTCCAACAAGTTGGAGTGGTTGTTGTCACCTAGGTTTTGTATTACCTGCTATAGCAATAAAAGACACAAAAGAAGTACGAAGGGACATGCAAAGACATGCACCACGGCGAGGCAGGAGAAGTGTGGATCAAATAGATACCGCATCACAGATAGCGGGTGATATATTTAAAGGGGTGATACCATGGATTGGTCCATCTATCAACTCAGGGGATATACGTAGATTGTCCAGACTACTAGAAGCAACAATAAATGAGACGACAAGTATACTTGAAAATATTACACTAGAGCTTCAAGCTGTGAGATTAGTTTTGTTACAAAATAGAATGATTCTTGACATGATGCTAGCAGAAAGGGGAGGAGTCTGTGCAATTATAGGGGCGTCCTGTTGCACCTATGTCCCTGACTCCTCTGTTACTGTCAGGGAGGCAATAAAAAGATTGCATCATATAGGTGTAGAAGCACATCAGGATTCTGGTACATGGGATATAGAAGGTTCACTTTGGAGTTGGTTGAGCGCATGGGGTTGGAAGATAGGAATGGTGTTCATAACAATTTTCCTACTAATAATAGGCTGTTGTCTATTAATAAATTGCCTGCCAATGTGCTGTCAACTATTGGGACAGCTGACAAAATGCCAAGGGAGGAGATCAAAGGAAAAAGAAAGAATGCTGATGCAAACAGTCACTACTGAGTTGACGAACATAGACATTTCTGACAATGATAAGAATGGGCAATATAATTATTAAATTGTGATATGCTTCGTGATGAAATTATTTTAAACTAAGGTTCAAAGGGTCATTTTGTAAAAGATGAAAACTTAGTTGGCCCTTTGTTGAATGAATACATTAAAGTGAACCGTCGTTTATATTAATTTATGTCTGTCATCTGCCTGTAAATGATATGAGCCACTCATAATGGAAGGTAGCTCCATGCTGCACAAATGGTTAAAATTAAGTTGTCTGAAATTCAGCTGAAACCAGAAAGAATTGCAAGTGAACGTGTACGTGTCCATTCTGCTGTAACTCCAACTTGTTTAATGATTCACAAGCTTTCACCTGTGTGCAGAGCCAGTTCAGCGAGTCAATTCCCAGAAAGGGCTTGCTGACCTAGGACGTGTCAAGTTTGCTCTGCCCTTGCCTGGGTAAGGTGAAGGGGTAAAGTGTTTGTTCAGCACAAATAGCATGTGCGTCATTCGCATGGGGAAAACAGAAAACACGGGCCTCTGCTGATTAGATCAAACAGTGCACATTGACATTTCAAGATAACCGACCAAGGCTGTAGGTCAGGAGGTAGTGGTGTAAAAGATTAACCAGTATCTGCATGGTCAGATCCGTCAGGAATAATGTAAAGTGTGAACGTAGACATATTTCTGAAATGCACCATGATGTTGTAATGTACACGTGGCTGAGATGGTCAGACCACAATGTAGTAGTTAATGAATAATGTGTCAGGGGTCTGTGAAAACATATATAAAGACTGATTTCCTCTCTGTAAAACCAGATCACTTTGCAGTCCTGCAAATTGTCTCAGCTGCAGCTTATTGGCAATAAAGCCATTTTTCTTTGAAACCTTGTATGTGCCCTTCTTGTCCCTATTCACAAATGTTGTGCTTTTACACAGGTTGCCACAGTGCGATTGGCTTGGGCATTGAGTGCAAATTCAATATCTAAGATTACTCCAAGATTTTTGGAGAGAAAATGACATTGAAGGTCTTTTGCTAGTAGTCATAGAATGTTGGAACAATATTTGCCTTATAACCTCTATGAAAAGGCTTGCTTTCAGGAATTATGGAACTCTTTGTAGACTGTTCTCTTTTGTAATAAGATCATCTCAATGGCAGTTAAAATGTGGATGCATGTGAAGGGTAGAATTAACCATTTTACATTTACCAATGAGCAACTTAACCCCTTGCATGCTGATGATGGCCGGGAGCCTTCATGGCACACAGTGCTCGTGTGCTGATGACGGCTCCCGGCCGCCATGACCTCACCTGCGATCGGAATGTGCCGCACAGGCGCAGAATCGCGGCAGCATGCAAGGGGTTAAACTGAGGCTTAACTGTAGTCAGCTGCAGTGGATGATGTCAACAAAATTAGGTCCTTGCAGCACTAGTGTAATGGCGATAATCAGAGTTTTGCTATGTAGTCCTGACTGGAGTTTTTGACCTACTTTATTATAAATAAGAATTTGACTATTTTTGCAATGCAAACTAACTAAGAAGACTGGATTTTTTACCAATACCTAGAGCCTTAATTAGAGTTTGGTGTATGTGATACTCTGTCAATAGGTGACGGATATCCTGTCCGCAGTATTGCAAGCACGATAGGCTACACTTTAGTGACAGACTTTCCCTTCCGCCAATCTTAAATAAGGCCCTCAGTCCGTGATTGTGACCGAAGACATTATTCATAAAAAATAATATCATCAATTGTTTCTTTAGAGCTTGATTAGAAGAGGGAAGACAGAATTTTGTTTTATATTTGAAATGAAATCCCCAGGAGTATTAAAGAATAAGATAAGGTTGGAAAAATAGTGTTATTGCTATAAGGTGTATTTTCATATATTTATTGGGCACATAAAGTCTAAATAAATGATATCTATGCGTTTGTTCAAAATATAATATGTTGGAAAGTGGATTACTAGTAGGGGTAAGTAGGTACCTACCACGAGCAATAAGGTCACAATCAAAATATGAGGCCCAGTCAAGGTCTCAATAAATGATTTCCTTGCTCAACCGTTGGTAGCTGGCTGCAAGAAGGCAGGCTTAACTTAGGAGACAGGTGTGTAAAGAATTTTAAAACACCAATACATTAAGTAAGGAAGACACAACACATAATAAAAATGCAACACCAATTTATAAAAAGAGGAAAAAAAATGTATGATTAAAATGACACCAAAATGACAAAATATTTTTACGGATATATGAGTTTTTAAAGAATAAACACTTTCTAGTGCCTAAAAGCAAAAAGTGCCACTTTGGCACATCTGGTCAGGCTTGACTGAGAAGAACTAAAAGTTTCAGGCCAACCGTGATGGAGCACAGGTTAGATATACTTCACATTTGGGCCTAGACAAGCTTTTACCTTCTGACGTAGTCAGTTTTTTGGAGCGTTTCAACAGGCCAGCTTTGAGTTTGACGATGGTGGCTTGGCTCAGCGCAAAGCCTCGGTTACCTCCTAACAGTCTCATCAATGACAAAAATCTTCAGTGAGGCAAACCTGAATCTCAGGCCGAGTCGCGGTTCAACTTATGAACCTTTTTAACTAAAATCTTACAAATATTCTCAAACCTTTGGATCATCTTCCAGAAGCTCCTTTTGTGGTTCCATAGTGTCCACAACACAAATTCAAGGTTCCAGAAGCTCTGAGTTGTTCTACATCTCCCACAGTGCACCTGGAAAAATCCTTTAAAGTCCAGCTGAAGATGTTCATCTGATTTCTTCTTGCTGTTGATGATGCAGGTGGAACTATTTTAACCTGTCACTTTTAGGGAGTTCACTCCTTCACTTTTCAAAGCAAGGAAACGTCCTCAGGGGTGTAGTTCTAAAGTGTGCAGCAGGCGCAGTCATTCAGAGTTCAATCGTCTTGGGGCAGGCCAGGGTTCCAAACAAGCCAGTCCTTCTCCTTCTTGAGGTTTCCAGCAGGGATCTGAGTTGCTGGGCTGGTCTCCCATATTTATCCAGCATTCTTGGGTGACAAGCAGGAGAAGCAACCCTTACAAATGGGGTACAGGGTGCTACACAGACGCATGACAGCTTCCTCCAAAGTGTGGCATATTCTTTCCCCAGAAAGCACTTTTCTTTTAAAATTCAAAATAGGAAAACTCTCTCCCAGAGGTTAAGATATGGCTAAGCCAACCCACTGGTGTGGCTAAGTTTTCATTACACACCCCTTCAAGCCACTCTGCTAATTCAATTACTGAGGCTCCTGTCTGGCTTCGCTGGCTGGGGGTGCAGGAAGAGGGGGTGAGCCTGTTTCCTGTCCTAACTCTAATTTCCTCTTTGAAGACCAGTTTGGCTACTCCACCCCCATGCTGCCTACTGCTCTGCAGCTGCAGATCTCTTCCCACCAGATGTCCTTTGTCTATATGCAGGCCACTTCACACCTCATCAGAGCAGCTTGACTCAGCCTGTCAAAGGTTGGCTAATCAGGAGAGGCTGCTGAAAGGCCAGATTTTGAGTAATCAGAAAAGCAAGTTCTATAACTTCTTTTCTTTAATCGTTATAATAAATCTAACATTGGCACATTGTTGGATTTATCATAACTAGTCTTTTAAGTCTTTTTAGCTCACTCCAATCAATAGTTATTTTTTATTAAAATATTCCAATGTTAGCCTATGGAGCCAATGTGCTACAACACGGAATAACAAAATTGGTAGTTTTCCTCACCAGGACATATAAACATCTTTTAAAATGTCCCAGCATATTTTTAAATGTCACTGTACCACCTGGGGCACCTGGGGGAGACCTTAGGGGGGGCCTATATGTACAAATAAGGTAGCTTAAGACATTGGAAGTACCTTTAATTTCAAAGTCGAATTTACATAAAATGTATTTTTAAAACAAGCCTGCAAAGCAGGGCTGCCTTTGAAATGACAGCAGGCAATACAACAGTGCATACTTTAGCACATTAAATCTGCTGGGCCTCTAAACCTACAGCCCCTACCATAGACTAGGGGCTTACAGGTATGTTGTCATACCAATTGTAATTACACCTAATTACCATAACCATTTCCACAGACACTGGCCCTGGGCCTGGTTAGCAGCGCATAGGGCGCTTTCAGAGTAGGTTACCACCAGAATCAGTCAAAAAATGGTGTTGATTTGAACAAAAAGGATGACTTTCTCACACAATACACTACTTATCGTAATTGCTGATTGTTGGGATGGGTCTTGACTCATGCGGGGTGAAGCCTCGCCCACTCAAAAATGGTAATTATTATCATATTATACTCTGTGCATCTGCATATATGGTTTATGTCAAAGCATGTTTCATGTATTTTTTTTAACAAAAGATATTTGTGAGACAATTGAGTTTTAGTTGGGGAGGAATGTAGCCTAAGACAAGTAATAAGGGCCCTATTCGTGTTAGCCAAAGTAAAGGTTTCAGTAATTTAAACCTGAGCTGAACACTTGGTAGCTATGGCACAAAGCAGACAAGCTTAACTTAAGTAAATGTGTACAAAATTATGAAGTACTTATCAAGTATAAAATGTCAAAAATACAACACAATAAAATCCCCACCCAAAAATATAAAATTGGAGGATATTATAATGAATAAAATTACCCCAAAATGACAAAAACCCAATAAGGGGAATTGAAGACATGAGTTTTTAAGTTTTAAATAAAAAAGAATGCCAAAAAGCGAAAAGCACAAATGCCAGGCGACGGGGAATGTTTAACACTGACCGCGATGGTGCGTGGATTGGATGCAACAACCAGGTTGGTCCCGGTCAAGGAGTTACTTTCGGGCTTAGATTTAGGAACAAAAGCTGCAGCTGATGAGCTTTTGACAGGGCAAGATGCAAGCTGAATCCAAAGCAGAACTAGATGACAGTGGGTGGCTGAAGCACAGGGTCCTGGTGCAGTCCTGGACAAAGGTGGGAAAGCTCAGAGTGGGCGAAGTCCGAAGTCCAAGCCCAAACAGGCCTCAAGTTGATTGGACAAGGCCTGGTTTCCGTGTAGGTGAAGCCCTCTATGTTCAGGTTAGAAACTTTTCTGGAAATCGTATGTCCTTCAGCGGGGCAAACCAGCAAGTTGAGGCTGACCTGCGATTCAACCTTGATGGCTGCAACTTCAATGGCATCCCTGGTCTCAGTCGGTTCTCCAAGCAGAATTGTGAAATAAAGTCCCAGTTTATGCAATGTGGGTAGTGGGAGAGCACTCCAACAAGATGCAATGGTTCCAGGACCTCAGGGACAGCACTTGAGGATCAGGACTCAGTCCAATAGAAGCCACCAGCAGGTTCTAGAACAGGTCCATGTGACACTAGTCAGGTGGTCCCTTGCAGGAAAGTGGTCACCTGGCTGCTCTTGTGTCCCTGTAGCTTAAAAGAAGGTCAGTCAACTGAATATTGGAGTCCACTTCTTTGTCCTGGGTCAAATGGCAATAGGTCCAGCCCTTTCAGTCTCCACAGAAGTCACAATACCATAATGCAGTCCCTCTTTCTAAGGTCCAGTAGTCTTCTGAAGAGGGTGCCTTGAAGATGCCTATCATTAACCTGCAAGTGGGGGTGACTCCTGAGCCCCTTCCTGACCAATAGGGAAAAAGTTCCTGGGGGTAAACCTACCCACTTTTACAGCAGTTACTGTGTGCCTTATTGCAAATAATCCCACACTGTCCCTCTCTACCTAAAACCAAGATGGCATAACCTGCCTTCCTATGGTCAATGCCCCTATACTCCCCTTAATATTGTGTGGCCAGGGAAATAAACAAACCCTCCCCTGTGGTAACTCAAAACCATTTCTGGGGCAGCTTTTCTGCCACTGGGAATGGTGTCTAGCTATTCAACTCCTGAAGAATAGTTGAACGCTGAGGCAGATGAGCTTCTAGAGGCTTTAGATTGGCTAAAGGTATCTTTTTTAAAAATACCTTTTGTGAAATATTCAGTACAAATCTAACTTTACAAATGAATTGGATTCATAATTAATATCTCAAAAAAGTAAATGAAATAACTTGTCATCTTCTTCTTAGGCGGAGATAACTTTATTTACGTTTAACGTTAACTCTCACAGTTTTTCTAGGGAACAGTTAATCCATTTACTGTGAAAATAGTGTTTTAGGCCTTTTTCACTGTAATTACATGTTTTACTTTTAACTTTTACATGTCCTAGTCTAGTCATTGAGCAACAACTTACAAATATTAAGTCCAAATATAAGCACATCGGTCATAAGGAAATGTGAACATTTTAAATTTTGAGTCTTTTAAAACTGTAGTTTTATCTTTTCTGTTCTTAATTCATTTTTATACTACAATGGTTTTAAGTAACTATGCTAAATAAAGATTACTTACTTACTTACAAAATAATGTCCTAGTCTTAGATACCATGCACCCTGCTTTACGGGCCCTGAACCTAACTTATTAGTTTTTATAAGGAGGGTTTAGGTCTGTCAAAAGAGGATAGTTTGACAGGTCGATTTTTCACTTTAAGCTTTCACAGTCAGCCTTCTGGTGGCTAGGCCTGTAGCCATGTTTTGTACTACCATGTTTTAGTGATGGCACAATATAACTTACAGTCCCTGAGTATACTTGGTATCATATGGTTGGGGCATATAGGTAAGATAAATAGGCCAGTTAGAAGTGTAGCCATATTCAAAAAGTTGCAGGCACCAGAAGACATGTACTAGGGCCTGGTTGGCATAGCCTCTGTGCAAAGTATTAACAAAAAACAGCTGCATTGGTAAAAAATATTAGGGGTGATAATGCCCAAAAGAGTAATATTCTTACTGTATTTAATCAAACCAGAATGCAAGGGTCCCCACTATTCCCCGCACCCTCTCAGGCCCTCCACAAAGTGACAGAGGTTATTCTTCCTCTTCTAACGGTCATACTCAATAAATCACTAGACTCTGGCCTGGCACCTACATATTGGAAGCAAGCCGTAATCAGATCTACTTTGAAAAAAAAAAACTCTTAACCCAGATCTACTTGTAAATCTGCAACCCATATCACTACTTTCTCTTCTTGGCAAACTCATGGAGAAACCGGACATTAGTCAACTATCTGGTGGAGAACAAATTTCTCCACCGCACACAGATGGGCTTTAGCGCTCACCACAGCACAGAAACTGCCCTTATTGTAGTGACAGAAGAACTCAAAGCCCTATTAGACAATGGAGGGTCCGCCGCCATTATTTTGCTCGATCTCAGTGTGGCATTTGACACAGTGAATCATGCCATCTAAAAGATAGACTAAGGGAAGTAGGAATCTGGGATAAAGCGATGAATTGGCTTATCTTTTTCTTGGAAGACAGATCCTACCAAGTGATGGAAAAAGACTGCTTCTCTGACCGTTTGCCAATTACATGTGGTGTGCCATAGGGTTCGTCTCTCAGCCCTACGCTATTTAACGTATATGTGCTACAGCTTGTCACTATTGTGCAGGAGTTTGGCTTTTCTGTTGTATCTTACACAGATAACACCCAGCTGAATGTCTCCCTGTCCAATGGCCCCAACCAAGGAAACCAACAGCTGATGTTGAACTGTTGCCGAAAGCTAAATGGAAAGAAGACAGAATTAATGATATTAGGTAACATGGCCATACCCAAACAACTGGATTGTTGGCCTACCGGTATGGGTAATCCTCCTGACCCCAAACCCGCTATAAAAAATCTGGATTTCTGGATGGACAGTAACCTTACAATGGACTACCAAGCAAACAAACTGTCTGGTAACTGCTACGGGCTTCTAAGAATGCTCAGAAAGATACTAGCTCTCATCCCAGAGCAGTTAAGAAAAAACGTCAATTACTCCCTAATAGTCTCGCGCCTAGACTATGGCAACTCCCTTTACCTAGGCTTACCGAAAAATGTTACAAAGAGACTTCAGGTTGTGCAGAATGCAGCAGCAAGGCTACTGCTAAAAGTCCCGAGCTACGTCTCCGTAGGAGATTCTCTCAAACATCTTCACTGGCTGCCGATTGCGTCAAGGATCAAATGCAAATCCCTATGCATTACACACAGAGCAATAAATAATAAGGGCCCAGAAAGACTTAGAAATCTGATATTCGCCTACACCCCTACCAGACTTTTAAGGTCCTCCCATCTACACCTTCTCCGCACAACCACAATTAAAAGATCAAGATGGGAAGGAAGATCTTTTGCACACCTGGTACCAAAACTGTGGAATGAGCTCCCACATCAACTGAGATCATTGCAAACGAACTTGCCTTTGGGAAAAAACGCAAAACCTGGCAATTTCCCCGGAACCACTCCATCACGAGCCATGAGCGTTGTGCTTATGAAGGAGTGGTTCCGTCACGGCTCTGCCCACTCACTAATTCGCCCGCACAGGCAGGGAATCAGTGCTTCGTGGGCGGAGCGGCTGCGGCGTGACGGAACCACTCCGTCATGAGCACAGCGCGCCTGTGGAGTCAGTGCAAGGAGACAGCATCTATATCTTGGTAAATATATAGGGCCTCATTTATGAAAAGTGATGCATCGCTGTTTTCACGCAGCGATGCATCACTTTTCATTGCGCCCTCCTTGCGACATGCTTGTTGCGTCATATTTACAGTATGACGCATCATGTCGCAGTGAGATACAGATATGTTAGTATTTCTGACATATATGTAGCCGCAAAAAGTACGCATTGCTGGAGCATGTCACAAAAGAGACGCAACTCCATCAATAGGTCAATTCACATGGGCAAGTCCCATTTCAAATGTGCCTATGTTAGTGAGGCAGGCGTGCGATATTGATGCATTTGTATCCTAGAAGTGACGCCGTGAAATCTCATAGATTTCAGGTCATCACTTCTACGAGGCTTACTTGCGTCGGAACTCCCACCCGGCATACATTATACCTGGGGAAGGTATAATGTGATGAAGGGGTTTACAAAGTGACACATCTTCCTCGATGCCTCACTTTATAAATATGACGCAACATGGCACATTATTTACCCTGCTGGTGCATCACAAAAAGTGACGCATCAGTGGCGCAAATGTGACGCAAGGACTCATAAATAAGCCCCAAATCATTTCTTCACTCTCCCTTTCACACAATGCTGCACCTGCATTGCCTGAAATTATAGTGAATGACCCCCTAAATATAAATGGTTGAGAAATCTTTAGGCCAGGGGCATAGCTATTGATTTTTTTTTTTTAAGCGCTGCATTTGCCCTACGGCTTCTTGGCGCTGTCTATAGTGTGAAGGAGGAAGCCAGCATATAAAAGTCTACAGGGGGGGAGTAAACAACCATGGGGCAGATTTATGTTAACTGGCGCATCCCCAGTAATGCGCCAGTTAACGTGTGCCACAGTGCGCCACAGGTCCGCCACCCATGGTGTGCCGCATTTATAATGTGGTGCATCATGGTGCAAAAACGGCACAGATGCGTGACGCATCCGTGCCGGAAATGTGGCGCATTGCTGGAGTTGCGTCGCAAGCCCGACGCAGCTCCAGCAAGGCTCGGGGGTGCCCCATCTACACAATGCTGCATCAAGACCTACGCCTGCTTCAAGCAGGCGCAGGGTTTTGACGCAGCATTGGCCTGAAAGTGACTGAGTGAAATCTCATAGATTTCACTCAGCCACTTTCAGGAGGCGTTCCTGCGCCGGAACGCCCCCCCTGCGCAGGAACGCCTACTTATGGCGCAGGGCTTTAGAACGTGACGCATCTCCTAGATGCGTCACGTTTTAAATAGGGCGCATTGTTTGCGCCGCAGTTGTGTCAAATAAAGTGACGCAATTGCAGCGCAAGGGCATCATAAATCTGCCCCCTAGTTTTTAGTGACTTTCTAAAAGCCAGGAAGTTAGATAAGTTCCTAGGTATCATTGGTGCAGTAGGTGCAGTTCCACTGGGGTCCATTGAACCCTAACAATTGCTGTATTTTACTACAATAATAGCCGTCCAATGGGCCATTTCATTTTCCGTGCTTGCACGATGGCCTATGTCATTCTTGCTACGCTACGTTTGTAGGATGGCACATAGGGATACTACATAGGGACATAACGCGTAGATTGGACTCGGCTCCCCCGTCCCTTTCTGCTCTGCTTGGACTCCCAGATGTCTGCAGCCCTCGCAGCCGCTGCAGGCTTACGTCAACGCTTTATTAAACTTCCACGATAATTAAGACAACCACGAGCTGCCTCCAACGTCACTGGACCACAATGTGTTATCTGCCGTAGCACCAAGAACCAATTAAGTTTTGTCCTTGACGCATTACAAATAAATACACATAAATGCAATATGAATCATTAACTGACACTCTTCAAGGCTCGGCCTTCCACGAACTGTACAACTGCACTCCGCCCTGGCCGTGAGTATCTCTCTAACAATCTGATTATGTTTTACACATTTTGGAAATTACCTTTCAGCTTTGCTAATGAGATTTTCCATTATGAATGTTTATTTCCCACCTGCACTTCTCCCGGCTGTTTCTATTTATATTACTTGTGTTCGACTCTTTTCATCTCCATTCTATTTTTGGTGCACACGCCTCTCTCTCTCGTATGATCTTTTATCCTTCATCAAATTTTCAATTTGCTGCCTTCGTGCTAAAGTGTAATTCTGTCAAATGCTATGCAGGAACAATAACTCCCAGCAGATGCGGGCGCGAGGACGCTGCTGAGGTGCGGTGCACGCGGGATTCCAGCTTCCTGGTATTCATTCCCTACTGCGGTACTCGAGGATGTATTAAAGGCGCATGTTTTTGAGGTTACGCAGGACCCCAACTCCTGACCTGTGCACGCCTACCAGGGCGTTCACGTTGATGCATGTATTTTCAATCACGACAGAACCTTACGGTGTTAGTAATCGCATCTCAGAATAGATTTCCTATCCTACCACTCTCCCCATATTTCACTCATCCATTTTGATGAGGGTCATCAGTCATGGTATGTTAATGCTGATAGGCTGATCTGTTTTCAGTGAGAGATATTGCTGTTTTTTTACACCGGGGAGGAAACAGAAAACATGTTTTAGATATTACATTACATGTGTCCCTTCTGGGAGAAACGGGCTGACCTGCGGACGCTCCCACTCCGCCTACCTGTTGATTGCTGCACTTTGCAACCGGACCCACGCAACCGGACCCACGCCTCGCGGCCCCCGCTCCGCGGGAGCCGCTCGCACACTTGGGCTGCACCTACTCCGGAAACCCAGCTGACCAGGGAGTGAAGCCACGACCAACGAAGGCTAGCAGCGGGACTGCGAGGACCGGCGGGCAGTGCGCTAATCTGCCACAGCTGGTCCTCTTCCCGCCGCCTCCTCCCTGGCCTTTGAAAGTAGGGGCTGGACTTTGGCTCTGCGTGTCCCTTCTGGGAGAAACGGGCTGACCTGCGGACGCTCCCACTCCGCCTACCTGTTGATTGCTGCACTTTGCAACCGGACCCACGCCTCGTGCCCCCGCTCCGCGGGAGCCGCTCGCACACTTGGGCTGCACCTACTCCGGAAACCCAGCTGACCAGGGAGTGAAGCCACGACCAATGAAGGCTAGCAGCGGGACTGCGAGGACCAGCGGGCAATGCGCTAATCTGCCACAGCTGGTCCTCTTCCCGCCGCCTCCTCCCTGGCCTTTGGAAGTAGGGGCTGGACTTTGGCTCTGCGTGTCCCTTCTGGGAGAAACGGGCTGACCTGCGGACGCTCCCACTCCGCCTACCTGTTAATTGCTGTACTTTGCAACCGGACCCACGCCTCGCGGCCCCCGCTCCGCGGGAGCCGCTCGCACACTTGGGCTGCACCTACTCCGGAAACCCAGCTGACCAGGGAGTGAAGCCACGACCAACGAAGGCTAGCAGCGGGACTGCGAGGACTAGCGGGCAGTGCGCTAATCTGCCACAGCTGGTCCTCTTCCCACCGCCTCCTCCCTGGCCTTTGAAAGTAGGGGCTGGACTTTGGCTCTGCGTGTCCCTTCTGGGAGAAACGGGCTGACCTGCGGACGCTCCCACTCCGCCTACCTGTTGATTGCTGCACTTTACAACCGGACCCACGCTTTGCGGCCCCCGCCCCGCGGGTGCCGCTCGCACACTTGGGCTGCACCTACTCCGGAAACCCAGCTGACCAGGGAGTGAAGCCACGACCAACGAAGGCTAGCAGCGGGACTGCGAGGACCAGCTGGCAGTGCGCTAATCTGCCACAGCTGGTCCTCTTCCCGCCGCCTCCTCCCTGGCTTTTGAAAGTAGGGGCTGGACTTTGGCTCTGCGTGTCCCTTCTGGGAGAAACGGGCTGACCTGCGGACGCTCCCACTCCGACTACCTGTTGATTGTTGCACTTTGCAGGGCCGCTCTCCCTCATCGCCCCGCCCCCTTCCTTTACCCACTTCAAGGCTACAAGTGAGAGCGAGAACCCCGCTGCGCGGGAGTGCGCCGGGAGAAGCCCGGGACAAGGGCGGGACCGTCTGTGGCCGTCAGAGGCCGTAGGAGGCCGGGCCGGGCCCACTTTCTTTCGACTGCACCTTCTTGACACTAGCCGAACCAAGGATTAGGTCACGGACATGCCCTCACCGGCACCATGTGAAACCCCATCAATGGTGGGGGGAAGCAATACTGGGACTCTGGACAACTATTTTAAATCCGCTAAGGGAGAAGGGGGAAAAGAAAGCTCCTTAGAGAAGCGCAGGGCAGAGCGCCGCCGCTCCATTGAAATCATGAAAAGCAGACCCCTTAGCGAGATAATTCCATATCCCATTACCCAAGAGGAGGGCACCCTCAATGATAGCCAGGATCCATCAACCCAAGATGGCGTCCCCCTGCTATTACGGGATAGCATTACCATCTCCGGTACATTGTCCGAACAGATTACGGAGGCCATCCCACCCTCAATCTCTACCAATATGGCTGTTGACTTGGTCACCCAAACCCCCCCGCCAGACAAAATCAAGAAAAACAAGCCTAAGCAAATTGTTGTGGCGGAACTGCATGGCCCCCCACAAAACAAGCGCAGAAGGAAGACGAGGGGGGGACAGGGGAAAACCAAAATATCCCATTTAGACTTTGGCAAAAAACACAAGCCTGCACTCATTCCCGTCAGGATCAGAGATAATGTGCATACCGTTACTTCTCCTAAGGACACAAGTGCTATCACTGCTGCTACTAACAGTGACCCAGGGGTTAACCCGTCCAACACAGCTCCCCCCCTTACATCTGTAGGGAGTATAGAATCCCTACTCCGCTCTCTCTTGCTGCCCATTAGCGAAAGCCTGAAAAAAGTTGAGATCAGGCTTACCATCCTAGAGGCAACTCTAACTACCCTGAACACCTCGGTTAGTAAGCAGACTAGAACTACGGGGCCCAATCCACCTATAGGAACCCTCCCTAACAAACAAAACCCTCCCCCTAACACAGGAGACCTACAGGGTGCTAATGTAGGAGCTTCACAGGGCGCCGCCACTGCTTCCCCTTGCAGCCACTTATGGCTATCCCTGTTCCGACCCCACAAAGCATTTTAAATATCATGCCTCCTCAGATAATAGACCCTGCCCCCCACAGTTTAGAGCCAGGCATAAATCCTGGGTTCCCCCCCAATGCTAGTATTTCCTCTCCCCCTCCTGGCCAGCCCGCTCAAAGACTACGGAGACCAGATCTGCCACCGGAAGCCAATAGCCTTATGCTGGTTTTAGCGGGCGCCCCCTCTCTACAAAGGGGTGAAAACGAAGATTTCCAATCTCTTAAGAAGAAAGTCATTAAATGGCTGAATTGGAACAGACCCCTACCACCACACTTTAACAACAAGATCATTATGGTCAGAAGGGTGCCATGGTTGGGGAAGACGAGGAAAACAATAATAGGGGACTGCATAATGGTGACCTTCAGGGACCCTGGTACTGTTTTACATATTTGCGCAGGGTCAAACAGATCATTGGATTCCACCATACAGACCTTGCCAGTCTCCTTCTTTTTCCCATCCGTCCGCATGCACTATGACCCGCCGCAAGGCAATTGGACAAGGGTAGAACGGAGACCCAGACACAAAGAATATGTCCGACGTCCAAATTACCAGCCACCTGATACACCCTATTTCCACTTCAACCGCTTTAACTGCTTGAGCGGGCTTGACGGGGTTGATTGACTGTCCACTAACAATCTTGCGACCTTGGCCAATGGTTCCTGTGATCTCCCTGAGCCGTCTGGATTCACCGCTGACAATTTTCCTGATGCAACAACTGGTGTAACACCCGGAATTGTCTCCCCCCACTCTTCTATCCCGGCAACTCCCATCATTGAACATTTGAGACTAATCTGGTGGAATGTGGCCGGACTAGCTAACAAGCTGGCCGCGCAAGACTGGGAAACTTACATTGAGACTGGGGATGTTTCAGGAGACCTGGGCAAGGGAAGACTATGGGCACCAAGGTTTTCAGTCATTTTCCATCCCGGCCAGGTGGGAGGGCAAAGGACGCCCTTCAGGCGGGCTCACAACCTGGGTGGCATCCCACCTAGGCTGCGAGGCTACACGGTTACCGGCCCCCTCCGACGATATCCTTGTGGTTCTATTGTCCTGGCCTAATCAAGCGAAACTCGCCTTAATAAACATCTACTCCAGGCCAGTTGGAATTGCCAGGGAATCGCCCACCATAGACGAACTTTCGGACTATCTATCCGAAATACCAAGAGATCTACCCTATGTAGTGGGAGGGGATCTAAACTCCCATTTTGAGCCATTGCCAGGCTTTTTAGAGGGTTTTCCAATGGAAGAAGAGGTCAGGTGGTCAGTGCCTTCGGTAGACGCTCCCCCCCGAAGGCATGGACTCCTGTAGCATTGCAGATCACAGCTCTTACCCTAAAGTTTGGAATTAGAGCCTGTAACGGGCGTATTAGATCTGACATACCTAGCAGAACCACCTATAACAGAGTGGGAAGAGAATCTCGCTTGGATTATGTCCTGGTACAGATAGCGAACTGGCCAGCTATTCAGGATTTTAGGGTTATGGAAAGGCTAGACAGCGATCACAATGCCCTTGAACTTGACCTCACTCTCCCTGGCCTTCAAACCTGCATAACGTCTGGGGAGGGGAGCAAACCTGAACTTCTACTGGAAAACAACAGGAGAAGAATCAGGTGGGAACAACTGGCCTCAAGCGAAGAGAAACTCCCGAGGCTTTACGCAGGGTTAATTCCTATTCTGGAAACTGTGGGAGATTTAGCCACCGGGGTTGGCAATAAAGACTCACAGGCCAAATTATATCAGGCCCATGAGGACCTCATAAAGGCTGCGGCCCCCAACCTCTTTAGTAATGTACAGAATTCAAGGAGGGGGCAGCCATACAAATCCTCATGGTACAACACAGCCTGCAGAAGGGCAAAGGGGGAACCCCTTAGAACCATCAAGGAGGGTCTAGGTGGGGAGCAGTTAAGAGAAAGCAGACGGGCATACAAAAAACTTATTGCCCACGCTAAAACTGAATGGGAGGAGAACCAATGGGAGGAGCTCACTAAGTCCTTAGCGATAAAAGACCACCGAATGTTTTGGAGAATAGTAAGCGGGGGGTCAGGGAATCTCCATTCGGCAATTGAGCCAAACATTGCACCAGGGGTGTGGCAGGCACACTTTCAATCCCTTTATAGCTCTGAGCCGGTAGAACCCACTAACGACACCGGTGTTGGTTGGCCTGATTACGAGGGGGATCCAATAACATTGGGTGAGGTCAAGGTTGCAATAGCAGGACTCACCTCGGGAAAGGCGCCAGGATTGGACGGCCTACCCGGGGACCTGTTTAAGCAGGAGCCCAATGTCTGGGCCCCCTACCTTGCCGTTCTGTTTAATGGAGTTCTTAGCGGCATGGAAATCCCCAGTACTTGGCTGGGGGCAGAGGTGGTTCCCACATTCAAAAAGGGCTCGCCTCTCCTCCCAGTCAACTACAGACCAATCAGTTTAATCGATGTGTCACAGAAGCTGTTTGGTAGGGTACTGTTGAACCGGCTCCAGGATTGGGCAGAAGAGTTGGGTGTTCTTAGCCCGTACCAGGCGGGATTTAGAAAGGGAGTCTCCACAGTGGACCAGGTCTTCCGACTGAACATCATCTATTGGAGGGCAGCGATATTCGAGGGCGGCAGCCTATACACAATTTTTGTGGATCTGCGGGCCGCCTTCGACCTGGTGCCCAGAGGGAAACTATGTAGCGTTTTGGCTGAGATGGGCGTTCCCCCGGATATCCTGATAATCTTGCAGAGATTACATCACAACAACTATGCTCGAGTGAGGTGCGGGAGGTCCGGGGCACTGACGGATAGATTCCCCGTTGACCGAGAGGTTAGACAGGGTTGTGTGCTGGCACCGACCCTATTCTGCCTCTTTGTCAACGGGGTAATCGCCCACCTAAATGCCACTGAATACACTGACGCCCCCAAATTGAACGGCAGCAGGGTGCCTGCAATCATGTTTGCAGACGACACCCTGCTGCTGTCCAAAACCCCAATGGGGATACAGAGGATCGTCGATTCATTCGTGTCCTTTTGCACTGATAGGGGCTTAGAAATTAATGCGGCTAAAACCAAGTTTATGGTCCTGAACCCAAGTCAAAAATTGTGGCCGAATCCGCTATTGGGAGCCTCACGGCTCGAGAGAGTCTCCACCTTTGAATATCTTGGTGTAACTCTCAATGAAACTATGTCTTGGGGATCACACCAGAGCAGGGCCAACCTCAAATTGGTACAGACTACAGGGGGTATCGCGCGGATGATGAATGGCTCCACATACCGTCCGCTGGGGCCGCTCATCCAGATCTATAAGGCACAGGCCAGGGGTGCCACTATGTATGGGGCGGAATTGTGGGGACATACATCTTGCCGCAGTCTGTCTTTAACTGAGAACAACTTCATCAGACAGATAGTTGCACTTCCGCCCAGCACCCCGCTCCTCCCCCTGAGGCTAGATCTGGGTTTGTGACCAATAGCTGACGAAATAGGTTTGAGACCCATAGCCTTCTGGCGAAGGCTATGGAGTAGCGATGAACTCTTTGCCTATAGGGCGGAACTGATGGAGCTAATGACCCACCCGAAAGCGCTACTGATCCCCTGGATAAAATGTATCCAAAAATCCTGTACGATACTGGGGCTTCCTGACCTTTGGTCCGACCCTGATAATGCCTCATTAAACATCTCACGGAGAGCTCTGGCCATTGCTTACCATGAACAGAAACTAGCCATGGCCCTAGACAGCCAGGGTGAAGGGTCACTAACTTCTGTATTTGTGCAAGGTAAGGACTCGTACAGGTTGGAGAGGGTTTTAGACGCCATCTCCCCCGTGCTGGCCAGGAAGCTGTTTCTCCAATGGAGATATGGCACATTGCCCCTACGATCTTTTACCAGCTCCTGGTCATCACCGCCCTCCACCAAGCAGTGCCCGGCTTGCGCTGGCGCGGAGGAAAGCGATTTACACGTGGTCCTGTTTTGCCCAGCTTACAAGGCAGCGATGAAATATTGGCTCCTACCGCTGATCAGAAACCTGGGTTGTAGGGAGTACCTCCCAATGTACAGAATTTTAAAAACCGATGCTTCAAGCCTAACTGTGTTTGCATTAGCAAAATTTCTCACCAATGTCTGGCACACTCGCATCCGCATTCTGAAGATGCAGGCTCCCTCTTAATTTCAAGGTCTACAGTTTTAAATGTAATTTTACCAGTATGCAATTCCAAGGTTTTACACTGTATAAGTATGCATTGATTGATTATGTATGTTGATTTTATAGTGGTTATATATGCTTTTATTGTATATCTTTGATGGCCAATGGCCGAAATAAAGATCGAATGAGATAATACATATATCCTGCCCCTTCGTAAAGCTTGTGTGTTTTCAACTGTTTCTTATGGTTTAAAAAGTATTTTGTTCTCCAACTCATATATTTGTGCAGCTGGTGCAGTGACACAGACACCAAGGGGTTTAAGGGATCCATTGAACTCCATTTATGGCTGTCTTTTAGATCCCAGAACAAGGGGTTGCACATTCATCCATTGCATTCGAACCCACATCAGCTGTGCTGCTCCACTGCTAAGATGCAGATGTTATGGTTACAGATCCACAGACCATGTGATAACAGAAGCAATACCCAATGAGTGTGTCCTGGAATTATTCCACATGACCCCATCTTCCCTCTGGGCAGAGCCAGAAGGTGCTCCAGCTTTGATAGTCAGCTTTATAGGTCTGCGCCAAACTGATTTGGCCGCTCTCCGAACTGCCCAAATGTTCATTCTTACCTGAATTTGCAGTAAGAGATGCAATTCGGGCTTGAAGCCCTTGTTCTTAGCAGAAGAGCAGCTGTATGAGGAACAGTCAGTCATAGAAGAGCAGAGGATCTTACCATAATACCAAAAAACCCCACACACGTGCATGTTCAAGCTGATCCAGCTGGCAGTGCCAGATGCTCCACATTCCAGTCCAACACTTGGTAACATTCTGCACATTCCATGCGCTTTCCAGATCCATCCGTGGCGCCCCGCCGGATATTCTGGCAGTGATGATCATAATGACAAAGGCATAGAGTACGTTCCTCCTCATTGTCCTAAAAAGAATCACTGGGTAATGTCTGCTGCACCAGCAACGCCGAACCCTGATGGCACATGAGGGGTCAGGGTGGATCAATGTGCAGAACCCTGAAAAAACACACATTACAGAAGCTGCACACACGGAGATATCTCTGAGATGCCAGAGTGGCAGAGACCCACATCCTCGTCGGGAGCAAAAATGGGACGTACCACAACCCATGCATATCAACCTGGATCCCTCACTTTGATCAGATCCTATGAAGCAGCTCCAGTGACATGATGAGACACAACCCACATGAATTCACCTAACGCACCGCTAAAGAGGGCAGTATTCAGGCACTCGCCCTTACCAGCGGCGCATACAGGGGCTCATTCAGGCAGGTGTACCTGTGTATCGTGCTCACGACAGAGTAGATGCAGGGGAGTGACTGTCCACCTGTCACTCCTGCATCAGCAATCAGTAATAACACCTTGATCATACAGAAAGAACACCAGCGCTGTGAGTATGTCTTCTCAATGCCAGACTGATGAAAATATTGCTGAAAATCTTCCAATACCCTATTCTAAGTAATAAAAAGGAATTACGCCAAGATTTAAGTAGGGCAGGGCCATTGAAAAAAACAATAAGTAAATCAAATAACATTCTTTAATGACAACAAGGATAAACAATTGAATGCACAAGGGTGATTGTTTTAAAGCACTGTGTATTTATGGCAGGCTAACGAATCCAAACAACAATATGTCGTAAACAAAGAAGCCATGAATCAGCAATGTAAACCTCATTGTATCAGCAAAGTAAGGTTTCAAAGAACATACAGGGCTCTATATTACACATGATGTTGCATCTGCAGTATAACAAAATAACTACTTGTAACCATCCTTCAAATTCTGTGGTTTTGATATGCATCCCATTCAAACAATGCCAAACCACAAAAAACATTTGAAAGCTAATGGTTGAAGGGAGGGGTTTACAGTCCAGTCTCTCTCTGCTTTCTCTCTATTGTTCTTCATGAACCCTTGATGACACAAAGTCGTGCAGAGAGCTAATGCTATCTGATGCAAGACCTACAAATTAACCACAGAAGCAGAACCAGAGCCTTAAGGGCCCCTTGATTTCTTTTCTTCAGTAAGTGAAGAAAACAAAGCTGTAAATGGCTGACTGTCACATGCTGGAGTTGAAGTATAGTGGCCATCACCCGAAGGCCCCTTAACGACAAGAAAGAAGGAGCACAATGGATATTGTGGTTTACCCACTGGTGTCCCAGGGCCTAAAATAATGATTCGTTCCAATTGAATCCAAAGCATACTGATAGCAAGCAGCCAAGGCACCGTTTACTTTTCAGCTTACCTTTTCAAGCGTTTTATTGCATATCGCCTAAGATAATGGTGCAATCAACATTGTTTCTTAATTATCTTATTGGTAGTTGTTTTCAGGTAGTCTTTGGCCAGTGTGACGGTATTGTTGAATTTGTTACATTCTTGATTCCAATTCCCATGTATTATACTGCACCATACATAGGCCATACCTCTTGGGGAGGTTTAGTAAATACACTTCTTAGGTCACACCCTTTTACAAACCTTTCAGTTCCTATTTAAGGCACTGTTACAGGGATCTGATTGCAACTGTTGTTGATCTGATTGGCATGTGTGTCAGTACTTTAGGGTTGTGCCATGGAAATGGAAAGTAATACATGAAACAGTCTTTGCTGCTCTTTCACCATACAGTGCTCACCTCTAAAGTACTAATTTGCCTGGCCAAATGTCTCCCTGTACTAACTTGAGGGAACTATGCATACAAAACCTTGGGACTGGGACCGACTAGCACCAAACACATAATGGGCCTCATTAGGATGTTGGTTGGAAAGCCTTCGACCGCTGGTTGGTGGCTTTCTGACCAACATTCTTAGGATTAAACTCCAACCACCTTATTACAATGACAGCGTTCAGAGTTTAAATCAGTCGTCAGCCAGTTGGAAGGGCCTCATAAACCCTAACGGACGGTGTTTCCACCGTCGGGATTATGATGCCACTTTCCAAAATGGAACTGCTTTAGGAGAGTGTCTTTGGGGGCCTCTAGCAGGGCCTACTTTCCCTGGCCCTCCGCTAGTGGCCTCTGGGGGGGGCACGTAAGATGCCCACTTTCACATCCCTGCACCATCTGGCAGGCACCGTGAGGTGTTTGCCACACGGACACTGTACAGAGATGTGCAAAAACTTCAATTTCTCAATGAGGGCTTGTGCTGCAGGCAGTTTTGGCCCACCAGTAAGCTTCCATTGAGAAATGGAAGTTTGTGACTGCATCATATGTGGTCGCATCCTAAATGCGGTGTCAGAACCGACCCAGCCAACCTGAAGTCGAATGGTTCCACATCCACTGCAATGTCGGTCGTAGGCAACTCCAACCAGCATCGTATTTAGCCCCAAAGTGTAAAGCTGGGTGCAACATTTGCGTTCAGTTTCTTACCATGTGACCCAGACTGAGGCTGTTAGTGTCAAACAGTTTTTAGATCTGCCGTTAGCCAATACCTTTTGATTTTGCTAAAATGATATCTATATTTAACTTATTGGGGCTTTCAGCCAACCCTCTTCGGTACAGTTGTTGGTCTGTTGTGTCATTCACATTTTCCTTCCTGTTAGATTTGAGGGTCTCTAGTTGGCACAGGTAGTTACTTGTGATAAATAGGGACCCTTGCCTCTAGTCAGGGTAAGGGGGTACACTCCTAAAATAACCCCTGCACACCCCCTTGGTAGCTTGGTACGAGCAGACAGGCTTATCTCAGAGGCAGTGTGTAAAACATTTGTGAACACATAGAGTAATCCAGTGAAAACACTAGAAATGGACACCACACAGTTGTATATTAAAAATAAGTATTTTTATATAGATTTAACACAAGACCGCAAACGACAAAAATACACAATACTGTACTTAAAATAGTAGAATTAGCTTAGTTCGCTTCAGATCTTACAAATGCAACACTTTGAGTCAATGTACTTTAAGATGCGACATGCAGGGCAACGAAATTGTTGCAAAGATGGTGATGCTCTGATTCCTTACTGCGTTTCCGGGGGGATGCGTTGAGCAACGCCGCAATGCAAGGAAATGTTGGTGCAAAGAAATAAAGACGTTGTTTTCTCCTTGATGCGGTATGCTTGTCCGATGTTGCTAGAAGTTTCGACTCGACGCGTCAGCTGCAGCGGTGACACCCATGTTCCGTGATGCGACAACAGCGGCCTTAGCAGTGACACTCTTCTCCGACGATGCGAGACGCTACCGCTCGATGCAAAAGCTGCAGCGGCGACACCCTTGTTCCATGATGCGACAACAGCGGCTCCGATGGCAGCACGCTTCTCCATGGATGTGAGGCTCTTCTACGGTGAAATGCGACAGCGGGGACACCCTTGTTTAGTGATGCAACGGCAGTGGCTGCGATGGCGACACGCTTCTTCGATGTTGCGAGATGCTTCTCTTGATGCGGTGCAATGAGACAGCTACAGCGGTGACATCCTCGATGCGACAGCAGCGGCTGCGACAGCGACACGCTTCTTCGATGTTGTGAGATGCTCCCTCAAAAGGCCGAAAACAGCAGCAGGCACTTCCAAAGAACTCTTGGGGAGCTGGGTTGTCCCTGAGACTTCAGAAGGAGGCAAGCTCTTCTCTTAAGCCCTTGGAGATCAGCACTTTAGCTTAGGGATAACCTCTCCTCAGTTTCTTCTGGTTCCACTCCTCAGCAAAGGTTTCTTCTTGTTGTCCAAAAGTGATCTAAATTCTAGGGACCAGGGTCCCAATACTTATACCCCAAAATCCATTGTCCTCTGTGGGCAGAGGGGCCTTTGCCTAGTCCAAACCAGTTCTGGTTAGTCCTGGAGCACTCTGTTTACATGACTCCTTCCTTCCTTTCACAGAGCAGGGCAGAAACATCAGACGCCCCACAGGAGGTGCAGCCAGCATTGTAGAGGGAAGGCACAGCCCTATTCACGTCCCAGGTGCAACTCCTCCCTCCCATCTAGATGCAGATCTCTCTATTCACCACTGGGCTGACTCACCCTGTCTCCTGGAATTCCCCAGCCCCTGTCACTCAAACTCCAGACAAGGAATACACAACCTAGCAGAGGCAGGCTTGGATAGTTAGACAAGAAAATACCTACTTTCTAAAAGTGGTATTTTCGGGGGGCGTGGCCAGGTGAGATGGGCGAGCAGACGTGACCTGCTTCGGCTCCCGGTCCGCGCTGCGCTGCTGAAGCTCCTCTGACGGCGATCCTGGGCGGAGCGGAACTCCGGGATCCTCCGTGAGCCGGCGAAACATAGGGGCACAGTTTGGTGGGCTCCTACAGTGTCCTCGAATCCCCGTCTCCCTGCTTTTGCCCCTTCCAGTCGGCGCCGGGTCTCCGGTGGCAAGATGGCGGCCGGCGCGACTTGTGAGTGATGACTGCGGCGGCGGCGGCTGATTGTCAGCTCGACGGCGGTATGCACTCTCCCTTGTGAGCGGAGGGGGCCTGAGGTATGCTGGGGGGTCCTGTGCCGCTTTGAGCCCACTCGTGGACGTGGTGCACAATCCACCACTTGCCTGACCCTAAGATGGCAGCCGGCGGGACATCCAGCATCTACATGCTACTTCAAGAGTGACCTGAATCCCTCCAGCTCCCTTGACTGGGTTTTATGTGGCAGACGTTGGCGATATGGAGGAAGTGTGACCCCTGCTGCCCTATGCTCGGTGGAGGCCCTCACGTATCGCATTCTGGTTACACCACACCAGTCCTGACCTTAAGATGGCGACCGGCGGGACACCCTATCATGGAGTCACGTCATGAGGTGAGCTGATTCCCTCTGACGGTCTGGGCAAGGCTGGTCACTGCACCGCAGGTACCACAAGCTACGGGGTGAGTTCCTACTGGCCGAGGGCCTAAGGGACGACTAATGGGGACTTCGCGACCTTGGCTGGTGCGTGGCAACAGGAACTGTTGCGCTACTCTGCTGCTGCTTCTACGGCCACGAGCTTGGTGAGGCCCCTTTCCCACAGCTCTACGGCTCGGGCCACTCCCGATTTTACGTTTGCGGGGTTGGCCCCCCTGGCGCGTCCTGGATTACCTGATGGTGTGACACTACTCCCCTATGCCGCCGAAGAAAGGGACAAAAAAAGGGTACAGGCAAGCTCTCGGACTTATTCGCGACTGCGGATTCTAGGCCGGCTCTACGGGGAACCACGGAAAAACCAACCATGGCCCTCTCTAAGGCTGATCTTCAGTCTATGCTTAAAGACTTCAAAACAGAACTGCGTAGCGAACTTGGTCAAGATGTCAAATCCTCTATTGAACAGCTACGCTCGGACCTGACGGAGTGCTTGACCTCCCTTCAGCGAGATGTGGACTCCGTGGGCACCAGGGTCCTCGACCTTGAGTCACAGCACCAGGAGCATAGGCAAATTGCGACGGAATGCCAGGAACACGTCCGCTCTCTTAAAGAACAACTCCTGTAGACGCAGCTGAAAACGGAGGACCTGCAAAACCCATCCACGTTAAGGACTTGGAGGAAGAAGCGGAAGGGCCTTTTTGCAGAGATCCTACACCCCAAAATACTCAAAATCAAGCTCAACAGGGTTCATAGGGTGGGACCCCCCAGAGGGGTGAACGGAAGAAACCATGTGACATCTTGGCGAAGTTCCACTCTTATAAAACTAAGGAAGGGGTTTTGCAAGCGTCCAGGGCGAAGGATACCATTTCCTTTCAGAACTTTACTTGTGCCGTATTTCAAGATGTCGCTCCCTCCACTTTGGCACGAAGGCGGTCCTTGCGGCCGGTTACCACCAAGCTCCAGGAGGAGGGGGTCAAGTACCGCTGGACATACCCTTTCGGCCTCAGCTTTGAGCTTCATAACAAAAGGCATCATGTTATCGACCTGAAGGACGGCCTGCACGTCCTTGGGCTACCTGAGGAGGAGGGGAACTCCGTTGCTGGGGGAGCAGGAGCTACAGCTAGAGTGACAACCCCCTCTATGGCCTGCTCGCTGAATTCCAGGAAAGGGAAGCACTGACATCCAATGGGATTATGGAGGTGGACTGCTTCGTTTCTGACGGCGACAAACTGAAAGGTGTTCCTTGCCCAGGCAGAGGATCTCGGACTTCTTCCTTCTCCTTGCCGGATCCCGATGGGTCTACCTAGAGTTCATGCTAGGAGTGGACGCTGCACCGCAACGATATTTGGGACGAACTGTGAGTGATGATGCCCAGGATCTTCCTGCTGTAATCTTGTTACGGCGCTACGTGGACTGGGTCCCAGGGCCCGTTGTCCCCCTTTGATCTATGCAGGGGCTGTTTTGCCCCTTGCTACGGTCTCATGATGGTTATTGCTTTATGTTTAGTGTTTTAGTTTTGATGGGGTTGTTTGGGGAAGGGCTGGGGGTTGGGGGGTGCTGGTGGTGGCTATTTTCTATTGTTCCTACACGGCGAGGTACTGACGGGGTTCACCGGTGATCTAGGATGGACGACGAGAAGGGCGGGTCTTTGACACCTTACATTGCTTGAGTCCTTGCCAGCTTATAGGGAGTGGAAGGGGGTTCACCAGCATAGTCAGTGTGTTGGGAGTGCAGATGAGATATTTAATGTGAGAGTGTATAGGTCCTGCCCTGCAATGCCTATTACTGTAGCCACATGGAATGCTAAAGGGCTCAATTCCCCCCAAAAGCGACAGAAAGGCTGGAAGTATATCCTTGACCATCACCTTGACGTAGTAGCCCTACAGGAGACTAACTTACTTAGGTCTGAGGATTCCCGTTTGAAACACAAGCAGTACCCTCTCATATATAAGTCCTCTGCAACTACCAAGCAAAAAGGGGTGGCCCTCTTGTTTCGCTCTAATGCCCAATTTCAGCCCCTGGACGTTCAGAGTGACAGGGAAGGTAGATGGCTCATGGTTAAGGGGCGACTGAAGGGGAAATTGTGTACTTTCGTGACGCTCTATGCCCCCAACACCAGACAGAAGGGCTTTCTGTACACCCTCCTGGGTAAGGCGACTGACTTTGCTGAGGGACCACTATTTCTTCTGGGGGACTTCAACTTAGTATGGCATCCGGACCTTGATATCACGCACACACAGCGCTCTGACATGGGTTTATTCTCCACTGATACCCAGGGACGGGTTTTAGACCTAGGCCTCTTGGACACTTGGCGCGTCCTCTATCCCCAGACCCGAGACTACACCTTCTTCTCCCATGTTCACCACTCATATTTTAGACTGGACCACATCTTTGCAAGCCAGTCCCAATTAAAACAATATGCATTGAGACATTAAAACAATATGCACTGAGACAGGCAAGAAACCATCAACAATATCATACACTAATTTCAAGTATACTATAAAGACTATTTTATAATATAGGTAAATAAAACAAGAATAAAGTATACAAGGATGCACATCTATAAAAAAAAATATTATGAAATGGAGCAAACAGAGCTCAGGTACAGGTTCCCTTTCTCACTGGAATCTTACCGGAATTGCAAATCACAGGCAACGTGGTGGAGGAGCATTGCCCCACTGCTGAAATGCAGCAGACAGAAGAAAAATAAAATAACAATACAACTATTTTATTGTATTTAATTTTTACTTCCAGTACAGTGAGTCCAGGGCAGGGCCATGCCGCGGTGGCACACAGCATTGGTAGGAGGAGTGGTAGTCATTGAAAGTGCGCATGTCAATTTGGCTGGCTCTCTTAGGACTGCCAAACTGACAAGCAAACTTGGATATCTCCAGGCTGTCCCTTGGAGATATCCTAGTACTCAGGGGCACAGGCTCCCAGTCCCTGCTGGAGCACAAAACCGGCCTATTTTGCCTAATCCCAGTGCTTCTCTTATGCTGGGAGTAATAGCATGAGAGAAGCGCTGCGATTGAGTGGGTTCTGAGAGCCTGTGCGCATGGGAATTGCAGCGCCCGGACGGTAGCAGAGGAGCAGCGAGGCATGGCGAGGGAGCAGAAGATCGCGGCGGCTGACAGGAAAGGGACGAGGAGGAACTTTACTGGAGTCTCATTTGGTAGCATATAAGAGGCGTTCATTTTGGTGCTGGAAGTGAGACACACTCCCCCCTTCCACTTTATCAGTCCAAGCTCATGTCAGCAGCTTGCACCTCCACTGGTGATTGACTCTCCTGCTGATAGCTCCTGCCAGGCAAACCTTCCAAGCTGGAGAGGGTTGTGCTCTTTTCCTAATCCTCAGGCGCATCAGCACACGGAGGCTGGAATAACTGCACCAGGGTTGCACTATAAAGTGCTGAAGAAAGAAGCACATGCAGGACACAAAGGAGAACAATGCAGTATTATTGTAAACCACCCCCATGCTGCATAAAGCACAGAGAATGCGGCAGAGCCATAGAAGCTGTTTGAGTGTTTAGTTTCTGATGGTAGCACTTGGCAAGGTGTAGTGGATGAGACTCTGAAAGCTTGGAAGGGAAAGGTGAGCGGAAAGACCCCTAAAATGTCATGATCTTCATCATAGGCAAGGATGATGATGCATCTGCTGAAGACGAAGTTGAACCAGCATGGTTTTCCTTTCTTTGTAGAATGCTTGGTTTCAATCTCAGGAGGTGTCTGGCTACTTCATGAGAGCCATGTTGCAAGGGTGACAGCCTGTTATTTTAAATGTATGATTTTGCTTTCTCACTTTTGATTTAATTATACTTTTATTCCCAGTATACTTCTGGCACTGGGGAGCTTGTGTGAGGAGCAGGATGCGCTGCACTCCAGTTTGTGTTTATAATTTGCCCACTCGTTTTTGTACTATGTGCTAAGTGGCATTTGGATCTTAACCACACCCCGGCCATGCCCCTTGGATGTTGGCCTACTTAAAGAACAGCAGAGTGCATCCCCACCACTGGCGTGCCAAATGTGCACCAAAGGCAAGCCCGTCTGCGCCCGTTCGTGGCCAGGCTGCGCCCTGCGCTGGAAGCCCTGGCCTATTTGCTTCCCAGTCTTGTCCTAGAATCAAGTACTCAAAGGAGGACTTCCTTTCAGCTAATGAGCTAGGTAAGAACACATTCTGCTCGAAGTTTGACTTTGATTTTGCCACCTGTCTTGAGTCTCTATTCTGTAAATGTTGCAGTTTTTCCTCTAGAGAAGAATGCACATTTAGAGCGATCTCAATAGATATTTCAAATAAAAATACCATTAGTTCCATATGTATAGGTACATATACCCAGTGCCTGTAATCTAAATGCTACTAGTGGGCCTGCACCACTGATTGAGCCACCCACAGAAGTAGCCTTTTAAACCAGCCTCAGGCCTGCCATTGCAAGGCCTGTGAGTGTAGCTTATAGGTCACCCCTAAGATAGGCCCTAGGTATCCCTATAGGCAGGGTGCTGTGTGACTGAAAGGTCGAGCATGTACTTCTAAGATTTGCATATCATAGGAGTAACAAACAGCTACATTCGTTTTTCCCTACTGTGAGACCTACTCCTCTCATAGGCTAGTGAAGGAGATGGGTTATACGTGTTCTAGAATTACTCTGGAACCTTGGGCCTATGGCCTTTTTGCCTGCTTTGCAAGTGTGGAGGGGAGAAAAAATCATTATCCCATTACTTTATTATTTTCCATGAACCCAAAGGACCACAGACTCCTAATCCAATTTATATAATTTTATTATAATGCCAAAAATAATTGGACATATAAACCCCTCAATATGAAAGTGTAAAAATATATGGACACTAATACAAATCTGAATCTATGAATAATATTTAAATGGTGCAACATGCACAGAATAGCTAATTCCAAAATTAGGATGCAAATAATAATAGAAACCACATCCAGGGTCTTCTTCATTATTGGATAATAGACACAACACTGCCTGTCCCTACGCTACCGCTATCGTTGAATCCCTACTTAACATTTCCCAGGCAAGCCCCAGAAAGGTGTCAGCACGTGAAGACTTCCTGAGACGCACACGCACGTTAAATGGGTCGAGTAGCTCAAAGCTAGAGAGCTTGTTCTAAGATGCTCTCTCCTTTCCAGGTAAGGCAGAAGTCCCTCCTCCAGGCTCTGTCTCTAACCTTAATACAAAAGGTGAAAATCACACCCCAAATACATCACATGATTATTTTGTCCAGTTGAACACCACCTTGTTGGTAACTTTCCATGAAGCAATAGTACATCCAGGTTCTCTCTGGACCACCTTGGTTCCCAGGCCTTCCCAAACACAAAAGAAATTCTCCTTCATTATCAGCTCAGTTCGTTCAAAGACATCCTCTCCTCTCTAGTCTGCCTTACTCCTATAACAAACACGTTATTCTAACTAACGAGGATGAATTCCTTCATCCGCAACCGAGACATGAAAGAAACTTTTCCATGGACTCATAACTCCAATTAACACTTTTGTATAGGGCAAAAAGGGAGAAACGAAAATTAGGCCTATCAAATTCAGCTAACATAAGAACAGTGCCCACTTTTTAAAATACAAACATATATCAGTCATTAATATGTGGACATTATATGACACTTTATATAAAATGTGTTAGTCATGAATGCACTTCATACACATAATTCCCCTAAACACGTACATCAACTCCTTTAATACTTTGATTACACGAAGAAAATATCTAACACTTCACTTACATGTTATTACAATTCACATTCTAATACATTAATATTAATACAACTAGAAATTATCTGTGAGTGCGGATTAACCATGATTATAATGCACCCCTATAAAATAAAGAGCAATGTTGCGCTCTATCACTAGCATTGGGAATTCCTTAAAATACTTTAAATCTGTAATTCCTGATTTGAAAGGAGTAGCTAAATCCTGGTTCATATGTTTGGAATTGTAATGATAAAACCTCTTTAGTGGTCAAGTTGGATTTGACATTACTATTTTAGAAATGCCACTTTTAGAAAGTGGACATTACTCTGCTCTTACTTTTGCTCTGTGTGCCTGCAGCCTGGCTTCAAAACATGTCTGGGTGGGGTGATAGCTATACTTTGTGCATTCCCTCTAGATAGCCACAAACAAAGGAAGGAGAGACTTATCTGCTTTCTGAGCACTCATCTACAATCATCTGCATTATGATGTGTCTCCCTGGACAGGGCAGATGGGAGGGGCTAACACACGTCAATAGGTAGTGTCCTGTCTACTCACAAAGCACTGATTTACCCCCACAGATAGCCCAGCAGATAGGACTGGATTGAAAGGGATCTTTGTGCACTTCAGAGAGCTCATTTGAAGTTACCCCCTACATTAAGTGCACTGCCCCTACCAAATTAGTACACTGCTGGACCTGGTAAGAACTCTGCTGGATTAAAGACTGCTGTGCTGTAAAGATCGCCACTTTGACTTGATTGACTTGTCTGAGGAACTGCTTCTCTGCTTTACTGAGCTGCCCTGCTGCCTGCTGTTCTCTGCCATGCTGAGTACAAGGACTGGACCTATCTCACTTGTACCCCGATTGGCTCCAAAGGCTTGCCGGCTTGGCTTCTGTTTTCTGAAATCTCAGGAATACAAAATACTTCTTACAACTCTCCTGGTGCTGCTGAACTCTGCCATCTGTGAAGCCTCCCCTTGCCTGAGGTGACACCTCCAGTTCTAAGCCTCAGAACTGGGTCTGCAGCTGATTTCTGCAAAAACAGAAGCATCGCCCTGACTGTGTGTGAAATTCCGCTGACGCAGAAGTTGTTTGAAGACAGCAGATCAAAAGCCTACGCAGCTCGATGACGACGCTCTGCAAGGCTCTGTGACTATGCATTCACTTCAACATAGTTTGACGACAATGTGAAACCCTCTTTGAAACAGCTCTGCTATGACGCAGTAGGCTCTTCATGTCGAACCTTGCTTCAGCCAAGGAATTTCTTCAGCAGGACCTGTCTGGGTCCTGTAGCCGGCCTGCCCTCCTTCGTGGTCGGCCTGAACTTTGGATTTATACCGGTCCGGCATGACCTCAAGTAACCTTTTGCCTTCTAAGCACTATTTTTGCATTTATTCTTTAACAATTCATATCTCGACTTCCACAGATTGGATATTTGTGGTGTTGGTCTTATTTTACTCAGATAAATATTCTCTATTTTTCTAAACCTGTGTGCAATATTTATGTGGGGTTTTTATTGTGTTAGTGTGTGTGTGTGTGCATGTGTGTAGTACAAAAACATTAAACATTGCCTCCTAAATTAAGCCTGCCTGCTCTGCTCCAGGCTACCAGAAATTGAACTAAGGTTAATTTAAAGTGTGTATCTGGCACAACCTGACTAGAATTGGGGTCCCTACTTGAACAGAGTGCAAACCTCTGCCAACTAGAGACCCAATATCCAGCAGATGCTATCTTATGTGCTTATTAATGTTCACTCCTTAAATGAAAGCAAATATAAATTTGCAGATTTTATGGAGAATCACTCTCCCGAGGTAGCATTTGTCATCAAAACTTGGGCTGCCAGATATCAGGCCCTGATTTAGTAGCTGCCAGTCCAGGAGGTTACTCTGTTTTCAGACTGGATTGCTTATCTAAACATGGAGGCAGCCTAGCAGTTGTATATTGCAATCATTTGGAGGCTACATTTCATCCTGTCACTCAGTTAGATTGCTAGGAGAGGTGTGGCGCCAGGGTGACTGATGCTGGAATCTGGGGATCACGGTTTGATCCCCAGCTCCGGTGGCAGGTTAGCCCAGCACCATGTTACTCTGGGTAATAGCTTGCTTAATCTTCCCTATGACCCCTAGCGCCTAGAGACCCTTACGGGTGATTGTCACGCTTTACAAATGTGGATTATTATTATTATTGCTATGCGCTCACTTTTCAATTTGAGTTATATAATAACCCATTATTTAGGAGTTTGTTAATTTATCGGACTCCTGGTCCTAGAGCCAATTTTCTGCAATCATTAAATGTAGTTATGGAAGCATGCATGCATGCACTTGTCCAATTATACTGTAATAGGGGACTTAGAGGCTTTGGCTGTTAAAGATACTAAACAGCTTTTTGATAATATGTTAAGCATTGATCTTGCACAAAGCGTCCATGCTGCCACCCAATCGGCGGGTCACACTCTTGATGGTATTTTTAACAACAATCCTGCTCTCGCATCTGTGTCCACTTTGTGGCTGAAATGGTCAGACTATAAAGCAATTGCATTTTCCATGGAGATTCCTAGCAAAAAAACACTAGGCACTAATCCGGCCTAAAAGGTCAAATTGCATGCTTGCCATTAAATTGATGGAAATAAGCTAAAACAACCTTGCTAGCCAATTTTGGATAATGATTTGGGCCTAGCAATGACAAATTACTCTAATTGATAGAAACAGTGGTGGATCGGTTGGTCCCCTTAAAAATCCCCCAAAATCGTAGAAGTAAACAATCATCCCCTTGTACTCATGTAATCTAAGATTACAAAAACACATCTGTAGAGGACAGGAACAAAAATTGAGGAATAATTATAGCTCACGTGAAATAGATAAATATAAACGGTGTATTAAAGAATATAAAGCCATGCTTACAAAGTGTCTCAAACTCACTCCAAGGGTCTGGAAGCTCCAAGATGGTGCTTGAAAGTTGAGGGCTTCACTTTCCACAATCCACTGGGACAAAACCCTTACAAATCCACTGGTGTTCTCCAGGTTAGGGATCCTTAGTGGTGATGTTCCTGGTGAGCTCTTTTAATCTGCAGCTTTCAGGGAGTCCACTCATTCGTTCTTTTTCAGCAAGATAATCCATAGGGCTGTAGTTTCAAATGGTGCAGTCTTCAGAGGTCAGGCCTTAAAAATCTTTGCACAGCAAAACCTCTCAACAGGGCACTTCTTGCTTCAGTAAGCTTCAAACAGCAGATCTGAGAGGCTCTGCCCCTATCAGATACTTATTCCTAGTTCTCTGGGTCAAGCAGGAGGTCACTGCTGACCAATGGGAGCAGGCCAATTCCCCAAAAATATGACCACATCCTGCAGAGTATGGCAATATTTTGTCCCAGATTACACCAAATCTTCCAAATTCATAATAGCTGATTCTTCAGCAGAGAGTCAAGAGCTGGCTAAACAACCCCCCTAGGATGGCTTATTTCCATAGACTCTCCCCCTGCCTTCTGCACATACCTTCCCTAATCCTAGGTCTGATTGGGGTTAAAAGTCTGGAGTGGAAACTGACACTGTGGCCATCCCTCTGCCTTTGAAGACCATGGTTTACAACTCCTCCCCCTGCTCTGGCATTCCTGTGTAGCAGCACACTGCCCTCCCAGCACAGCTGGTTAACCCGAGGGGCTCTTTATCTCCTCTTCAAGGCAGCCTGGCTAATCCAGGGCAGACCACCGGAAGGCTGAATTTGGACTTACAAACAAGAAAGTCTGATAATTTCCTGTATGTACGCTTTAGGAGAAATTCAACTATATGATACTGTTGGATTTATTAATACCATTCTGGGAAGTCTTGGAATGGCATTTCTAGCCTGTTCCTATCAAGAGTTATTAGTTACTAACCTCATGTCATGTTAACCTATGTGGCCTGGGATATGCAATGGGGAAAATGACTTATTTTATAAGTACTTCACTGATTTCTACAGGACCCTCACTCCATGCGCAACTAGGGGGGACTTTAGGGTTTCTGTATCTGAAGAAATATTGCAGATCCTCCCTCCACACTGCTCCTAGCTTCAAAGTCGAATTTGAGCAGCACTTTACCACAATGTGAGGAGTGAAATGTGAAATTTCACTTAACCCAGGGCATATAAAACAATTTTTATAAGGGTGTATCTTATAAATATCTGACCCCACACCCCTGGGACACCCGAGGAGACTCTGAGGGTTCCTAATATGCCAAACATTGTAGGTTATCCATGTTTAAGTGCCCCAAACCCCAAAGTCGAGTTTGGGCACAATTTACTTTTTAAAAGCAGTCTTGGCACCCAGGGCTGCTTTTAAACTGACCTCAGGCTTCAGCAGTACACACATGCAAGTGCAAAAGACCTGCTGGCATCTAACCTGCCATGCCCTAGGGTACTAGGGACTTGTAGGTAGTTTCAATCCCCCTGTCCTATTATATATTAAGGGCTTATAGTGTAGGTAATGCCAATCACATGGGTACTCCACCATACCATTGTTTACCCTAGTGTATAGGTGTTTTAACTATATTCTAATGTGTCTCTTTCAGCATAGCACTGGCCCTGGCCCTGGTTAGGCAAAGCCCAGGGTCAGTCAGAGTCAGTTACCACCAGAACCATTCAGTAAAAAGTTGGGGGGGGGTGCCCAGGGCACAGGATGACTTTGCAACACTAGGGTTTGAGTGTCTGTTTTACTGGTGCGGAGAGGGACCCATCTGAAGATCTTTGAGATCATGCAAAGGGTGTGGAAGCAAGTGAAGGTTACTGAGTCACAGTACTGAATCCACTCTGATTATAGCAACTGGAGCGGTCAGCACGATAGTAGATAAAACTGGTAAGACTGCTCTTATCCTTCTGGATTTGTCGCAGCATTCCTCATTGTCAATCACAAGGTGCTCATAGCTCGTCTGGAGTGCATAGGGATTAGGGACTTTACCTCGGCCCTTTTAAGCTCCCTCCTCTCAGACAGAGAAAAATCGATTTCTCTTGGAGACTTTTTACCTCCCCTGGGAGTTCCTCAGGGGTCATCACTAAGCCCTACACTATTCAACTTGTATGTTATACCTTTGGCTGAATTAATTAGCTCCTTTGGGTTCTTCATAGTTTCCTATGCCAACGGTACCCAGTGGTCTCCGTTTCAAGTGACATTCTTGAAGTAGAAAAGCGCTTTCACAATTTCATGTTGGCGGTGGGTAGATGAATGAAAAACATTACCTCAAACTTAACTCGGATAAATCAGAAGTTCTTTTGCTTGAGAATGACACATCCTTTTTGTCCCCCATCTGGTGACTGCAGGGTATTGGTTCTTTTCATTCTCCTGCCAGAAGAGTCAAGAATGTGGGAGTACTTTATGATCATAAATTGACCTTCGTTGATCAAATCAATCAAGTCACTACGCCTTGTTTCCTTCTTTAAAGAACTCTAAGAAAAAGTTTCCCCTTCATCCCATTTGAGCTTCGGAAAACTGTAATTGTTGCTCGAGTGTTATCCGGAATTGCTTATTGCAAAGTTTAATATGTTGACATCTAACAACATTTGTTAGATCAACTCCAGGTCCTACAAAATGCAGCTGCCTGTCTCCCCCTAAAGATTCCAAAGTTCAGTCAGCATCTCAGGCTATACTCGATCTCCAATGGCTGCCAGTAAAAGAACAACAAGTTGCTTTGAAGACCCTCTACATTGTTCATAGAGCACTTTACGATTCTGGCCCAAAATAACTAAAGACTAGAGTACAATGTTACGTTATTAACAGAACGATACAGTCCACATTCTCTAAGAATATAGTGATACCCAAATCCAAATGTTTTGGATTTGGGTATCACTATTTTGTCCACGCGAAAACTGTAGCTCTCCTTTGCAGCTTAAACTTCAGTCCAATTGGTTTATTTTAGGAAATCTTTCAAAACCTGACTGTTTTCACACTAACCTGTGTAGGTTTACATTGCTGTTCAGAGTATTTGCTCGTACCAAGGCGCTTTAAGGCATTTGATCGCTTTATATTATATTCATTCATTCAAGATCGAAGAGTCATAGGAGTGACTTCTTTAATCCTTAGTCAAAGGCTAGGAGTACTGCTCACAATAGGGATGCACTTGCTATCAACATATTTATCTAATTCAATATCAGTTATTTATCTAATCCATCCAACTTTTTTGTGTTTTCAACCTTATGTTGCACCTTTGGGAAAATATATCCACGCCCACCATGAGTGAACAGATTAATGAGAATTTTATTTCAAATAACCATGAGTTTGAAGATATATTCTGCAACTTTACTATTTCAACAAGTTGACAATGTACTAATCTAATTTTGATTTGAATATTCTCTGTAGAATTCATAATTTATTGCATAACATCAGTGGATGAATCTGTCTTCACTAAACATTATAATCCTTATATTAACACCAATCCACAAAATTGCCCAATTAACAGTCTGTAACTGTGTAAAGATAAATGAATGGCATTATTTAGAATTAATAGATAGTTGAACTCCTGATGCCAAGGGGAGTACAACGTGAAAAAGGGTCACTTCAAACCTCAATGTATAATTGTGAGAAACTCAAGGGGATTACAATTGTGGACAGTGGTTTTCAGGAATCATAGTGAATGTACACTGAAACAAATGTGTAAGTGGTATTTACATGACTTTAGAAAGGAACCAGGCCCTTGGCCTGGTTCTTCTATACGGGCATACAATCCCGACTTGCAATATCCCTATTATATACAGTAGGGAGTATTTTATCTCATGTATATTCCTATTTCAATTTCGGTATTCATGTGATCGATTAATACAGTTAGCGAGTACACAAAGCCCTTAATAGAGGCTTCTGTTTTCAAAAGGTTAGTTATGTTTATGCATTTTACCCGCATGAACATTCGGACACCCCTAAGTAAAATGTAAACTCTGCAGCTATTAGCTGTCCATGCGCGGTTCCTCTCATGGTGTTCAGGTGCCTTGTGGGCAAGATCTCTGAGCAATACGATCACAGTCACATGCAAATCCCCTCAACTTGCTGTCATGCCGAAAGCTCCTTTTCTTGCATAGAAATAGTACGTTGAAAAAGTCACAGAAAAAATATATTTTAATTTAAATAAACAGAATGTATGGTTATCAGCTAAAACAAAGGACAAACAAAAGAAAGTCAAGTGCGCTTTCTTTCTAAAGGATTGTATTTAGGCTTACTGCCAACGTACCTCCTCTAATCCTCAAGCAAAGGTTCCATATAAATATGGATTAAATATTTTTGAAAGTATCTAGCCAGAGAAAATCATATTTGCTGAAAATATCCGCTTCGCCAATGCAGTGCCATGACTGAGAGAAGATACTCACATAACCTAATTTAGTGTTTAAGGCTTCTGTAACACAGAATTTGACAAAGGAGTGATAAACAGCTCTGCTGGCATCGGAGGTTCAATAGAGCAGCTGCTTTCCACTGCAGAGAGATTTTGTTGCCTTTTGCTTAACAATTTTCTATAGACATGAGATCTGAGGCAGAGTGAGTATCTTTTATTACACCCTTTAATATGTGCTAACATCAGATTTTATATTAAGTTGACGTGAAGGAGATGCAGAAACGTATCTTGTCAGCATCCATATATTACAAAAATATGTAGGTATGCTGTTGTGGTGGGTCATGGAAGTTTATAAAGCACTTTGTCACTGCTCATTCGGCCTCGTGGCATTCTATTTGAATATGTGGTGTTCTTTATAATTATTCAAAACAAGCATGTGCAATGCAATCAGTCTCGCTTTTGGGACTTCATAAGTATTAACGAAGCTGACATTTTTTGTGCAACGTGATATGCAGCTTCCAGGGACAGAGCGCGAGAAAAGCTGTGTACCCCCTTTCTTTCAGAATAAAATTCTTACGCTGCATAGAATGTTAGTCTCCTCATAAACTAACTTTTTCCACGACACCTGATCGTCCTGATGCTCCACCGAACCTGTATGTGAGTGAAACCAGTCAAAACCTGTTTTGGGGCTCCCAAACACCATCCCTTTTTTTCTGACGTTCAATTAAATTTCTGTCCTGTTTGCTCTTCCTAAGTAGGTGCATGCCAGAAGGGACTGGTTGCATCACTACCAGTTACAGCCGGACAAAAGGTATATAGAATCTTAGGATGCAAGGAGGACTAGTTTGTTCTGCTGGTTGGTAAACAAATACAAGTCTCCCTTTGGCAGGAGAATGGGTTAATTTGTTGGGAAGGGGGCAGCAAGCGAGCGAATAAGAAAGTGGGTGCGACTGGGTTGTGCCCATGGGTGGCAGTGCAGTTGCCAACTAGATGTTAAGTGGAGGACGCTTCTTTGTTAGAAAAGGATGGTTATGGTGTAAGTTCCTAGAGGCTTTGGGATTGAATGGGTTATGGCTGCAGACTGTACTGGGGTTTAGAATTTAGAGACTGGGCAAACTTGCATGGATTCTCGAGACACATCTCGAGGATGAAGAAGGAAGGTGCTTTCAAGATCTGATGTCAATGGTTTTCTGCCAGTATGCCACTATCCAGTCTTTCTTCCATCACACTATCATTGACGCTGCAAAAGCCTGCTGTGCATTTAAGATGATTAGTGAAGAACTGTAGGAATCCACTTTAAGAATGCTCTTTATTGAGAGATTACATTATCATTTTCCCCCCTCATTGGGTTGTGTCCAAGGTTCTAGTTTATGATGTGGCGACCCAAGGCATCACCTTAACAGGCGTTTGGTAATTGTAAATAAATTGTAAATTGAATACTTGTATAGCGCACTACCCACCCGCAAGGGTCACAAGGCGCTTGTACGAATACCGCTGTGGAACCCGTCCTGGCTTTCCCTGTGAGGTGTCCACTCCTGGGCACCCCCAGGGTGAAGGCCAGGCATCCTTAGCGTTGTGGGGGCCGTTGTGGAGATTAAGCAAGCTATTGCCCAGAGTTGCAGAGTGGGACTCTATGATTAGAATAGGCACCGAGGCAAGAATTATCAGGTCCGTGGAGTTTTTGAGCCCAAGACCCGCCGAGGCAGGGAATTGAACCCTGGTCCCGGACTAGAACTCTGCATCAGGGTCTGCCGCTCTAACCATTGAGCCACATTTCTCCTCCTGCTACCCAGGTGGTGGATAATGAACCAGTTTTGTATGCCTGACCAGTGAGGGTGACGTTTCAGACTTGTTCTGTCTTTTTTTTTTTTTACTTGTGATGTTCTATTACTTGGCCAGGATGCGCGTTTATCATTGGGGTGATATCTGAAACCAGTCACAAGACACCCCATACTTAAAAAGATTAAAGTGCATCTAGTGATTGTGTGTGTCATGTGTATGTCTTCAGGCAAAACAATTTGTATGGTCACTCTAGATTTCCACCCTTTGTCCCAGCTATATAGATCACCCAGTTGATAGTGGGTATTATGTGCTCTTTTTCAATCGTTAGCTGCGGGTACCTGGGTGCGAGGCATTGGTGTTGTATCCTGAGAAATTTCAGGTATTACGACAGATCAGTTGGCCAATTGTCCGTTCAGTGCTTGAAACAGTTCGTAGGTGTCCATAATTATTTTCTGGCTTGGGTATCTTTTCATTGGCTGAGACTGGTAGACGTTTAATTAGTCTAGTTATCAATTAGTTCAAAGAGGCTGAAGGAATTGGCACTGGTCCTTGCCCACCCGATGCTCAGGATGTGCTCTGGTGGCACCTGCCATCCCTGGCAGCACTTCCTGGATCTAGTTCTAGAACAGTTCAGCAACACTGGGGATGCAGAAACGTTGGCATTTGTGTCACCTAATGGCAACTTGAGTTGAGAATATTGTCATGTACCAAGAATCTAGATCTAGCAAAAGCTAGTGAGATACAGAATTGAAGTAAATCTTTGAGAATGATCTCAACCTGTTGACTTTAGCTACAAGATCTTCTACTGTGGTATATGATGAGACTGCTCTTCCTGCGCAGAAGTGATGTCACTGCCCACTATCTGTACTGCACCTTTATTTGTTCAGAGCTAATTCTCCAACAATGGAGTAAGTAGGGCTGGTTAAAATCATGTAGTGGGCAGAGTTTGGTCCGTCCGAGCGACCATTATTTAGTTAAGTATCCTGGCTCCTAATATTGCCCCTCTTAATCGCTGCAACTCAAAGTGATGCCGACAGAGCCTGCTGCAAAAGGCCTTCCACGGCTGTGCCAGCACACCGCTCACAGTTGCCAGGTTACGTCACGATAAAAAGCATGGAATGCTCGAGACAGTGCGTAACCCCACCCTCTGCTCTACACGTTGTTTCCAACTTCGGATCATGACAGGAAACAGGGAAGTGAAAGTGCAATTAAACGTACAGTTTCTATCTGTGTCAGCAAAGACTTCTCTTTGCTGACACAGTTAGAAACTGTACGGCTCTAAATGCGTAAAGTTCCCCTGTTTCGCTCCCGACCGTAGCACGATTCCCAAAGCTCATGGTTCCTCACCACGCTGATGATTTGGGTCAAGGTCTGTGGCTGACACAGGAACCTCTTGAGGTCGAAGCTGCTGCCAGCACTAGGTGCTTCATAAGCACATCGGGCCGCCTCGCTTCTGTTGTCTTCCATCTGCACGAGAACGTGTATACGACCTGGCTACTGCCTCAACTGTCAACTGCTTCACCTGGAGCAACCAGAATGCAGCTAATCGACTCCTGCCACGTCATGTGACACGTGCGTCACGGGATTTAGGGCAAACCAGAGTGACAGGATTTTGGCCTAACCACTACACCGGCAACTTGGGACGCGCGGAAAAAAACATAGCGTCATCTCTACGAGCCCCCAATCAATTTAAAATCGATTCTTTGAACATAACAATTAACTTCGGTTCAGTTTTATCAAACTACGAATTAAATTAGCATGCATCTTCCAAACTCCTCCAGGCTCTAAGGATACTAGCCTTGTTTACACTTTGATAGTCGCAAAGTATAAAAGAAGCTGCCATGTTTATGACAGGCACAAACTTCCCATATCGTTAGCTCACAGGTGACCATGAACAACCATTTGCAATGCAATATGACTTGCATTTATGCAAGACCTATTGCATTGCATCACGGACGGGAGGAGGGGGAAGCACGGACAACGGCGAGAGGGGAGAAGGGGGCGAGAAGACATGACAAAGTAGTACTCACAGTCTAAATAACATGTACCGTACTGTGTAACACTCGCAGTAAAGAGGCCAGTAGCCATGTGAGGGTACAAATTACGACATGGCCACAAAAAGGAGGGACTAACAAGCCTCATAATCAATCAGGTGGCAGCATTTACGAAATACAATGACACAAGCCAATTCAAAACATGGGCGGAGAGTGGGCAGAGCTTCCAAAGAGCTTTTACTCCATACTCCATTAATGCATGCCTCACAAAGCGAGCAGCAAATGCGCGCTGCCTCTATACGCTCGACCTAAAAAGCTAGAGCGAGAAGGCATAATGTAACCATCCCTTAAATTGGAAATGAGAAAAATATGATGCTGATTGGGCTATAAAACAAAATTGCTCCCCATATCCGGTCTATCCGAGACAAGAAGCATAGAATACAGCCTATCCTGGAGCAAAGTTTGCTGGCTTTGGCACCGGGGACCAGCAGAAGGAGGATTATAGCTGGCCTAACAATACTCAGTCAGGGATTTTATTAGGACATGGGCTTAACTATTTTATATTTTCTGTGGACATTTACTGATTTTTTTAACATATATTTATTGGGAGGGAGGGGTAGGGGATTAAGCAGACCACTAGACGTGACTGTGTGAAAAAGGCCGCTTTATTGAAACAGGTGCACATTAACAATCATAAACCTCGGCAAACGCCTTACAAAAATATACTCACTAAATAAACTTTTCCTCAACCCCCAGTCCCCGCCCCCACCCCTAACACGTCATTGGCCCCTCCCCCACCCATACATTACAACATTATACAACACCAACAATGCAAATTCCATGATAATCAATTAAACCTAACACATCCCCTATACTAATAACCAAAATCCCCGGCTTGCCCCTCAACCAACGTTGTTCCCCAACTACAGGAACCACCCCAACAAATTAGCCTGCCCAACTCACCCCGACAACGACCCAACCAAACAAACTAAACCACCACAATCCTGCCAATCCTGGCATAAACACCATTGACCCCCTCACCAGCACCTGTTCCAAGCGACAATACAAAAACAAAACCCCATGCATACCTGTTCCAACAAAAAAACACCTCAGAAAAAGGGAGGAAAACGAAACGTCAAGTAACCCAAAATAAATAGGGACGGAGGGAGGGATTCAAATACACTATAAAACCCGTCCACTAGGTCACCGAAATCTAAAATGGTGGCCTAGGGAGGAGTCAGGGTAAACTTATACTGGAAATTGGGCGCTACTAAAAAGCAGCCCAATATACAAAAAATACGCCCTATGTCCTGCAAGACCCCACCCCCGACCCTCCCAAACTACCCAGCGGGGGGACCTTCCTGCGGTTGGCGACCCCGCCCAAGCCCCCCTTTGGTAAGCAGACCACCAGACGTGACTGTGTGAAAAAGGCCGCTTTATTGAAACAGGTGCACATTATCAATCATAAACCTCGGCAAACGCCTTACAAAACTATACCTCACTAAATAAACTTTTCCTCAACCCCCAGTCCCTGCCCCCACCCCTAACACATCACCGGCTCCTCCCCCACCCATACATTACAACATTATACAACACCAACAATGCAAATTCCATCATAATCAATTTAACTTAACACATCCCCCATACTAATAACCAAAATCCCCGGCTTGCCCCTCAACCAACGTTGTTCCCCCAACCACAGGAACCACCCCAACAAATTAGCCTGCCCAACTCACCCCAACAACGACCCAACCAAACAAACTAAACCACCACAATCCTGCCAATCCTGGCCTAAACACCATTGACCCCCACCACCCAGGAAGCGGGAGGGGAGGAATACTGCCCTCCCTCTTTCTGCCCCCCAAAAACAGCAAACAAAAAGGAAAGATTTGTGTTGTACCTTTTAAACAGCAAACTCCTGAACTTTTAGACAACGAGACTGAACTTCCCTTAGCTCCAACAGATACAAATCCATCCCCATCCTAGATAGATGAACACCAACGCTCCTGACAAATTCAACTGTATCAAAACGAATGTCTCTATGAAGAACCCTACCAAAAAACCTCCAGATTAATCTTCTTGCGTGCTCTATCTACTGCTTTAGGCTTGAGAGCACCCCTCCAAACTCTACAGGGAACGAATTCTGGCATGGCTTGGCAGTTCGGGCTGGACTGTTCCCATGAGGCACAGGGTCAGACTGACTTGCATATAGCCATGTCTGAACTGGGGTGGCAGAGTGGGCTAAAGAACGGTGATGGATTAAACCCAGATCTTTTGACTGGGTGTGAGTGTTTGATTGGTTCAGATGCTCCGTCCATTACCACCCCCTTTTGTACCGCTTTTGGCCACCATAAGTGTGGCAGGGTATGCTCAGACGTGAGTCCCTTGCTCACTTTGCCACTGGATTCAAGCAAGCCGGGCTGAAGACCGCTGGAATGCCAGAAACCGGTCCTCGGAAGCTTGTTTCCGGTCCAGGGAAGGCATGGCTTGGCAGTTCGGCTGGACTGTTCCCAAGAGGCACAGGGTCAGACTGATTTGCATATAGCCATGTCTGAACTGGATTGGGAGAGTGGGCTAAAGAATGGAGATGGATTAAACCCAGATCTTTTGACTGGGTGTGAGTGTTTGATTGGTTCAGATGCTCTGTCCATTACCACCCCTTTTGTACCGCTATCTACTGCTTTAGGCTTGAGAGCATCCCTCCAAACTCTACAAGGAATGAATTCTGTCCATAATACATGGCACCCTGACCATTGCTCCTCCCCAACCAACCAGGAATTTAGAGCAGGAATCAACTCCCTCCACAACATCCCCCCTTTACCCTTCCAAACCACGTTGAACAAACGCTTGTTAAAACCTAACAATGAACCAAAGTAACTCTGGCAAGCTTGAACCTGAGCCTATTTTACAAAAAAAGTGCCCCACAGTCCATATGGTCATTTCTGCTGCGCTGGGGCCAGCCACAGAACCTGAAAAGAGAAAAACAGCATCAGACTTATGACATAGTAGATGACGCAAGCGCCTCCCCCCACAGTCCTCATATATCGCTGAAAGCAATTAGATGACCAACGCCCTAAGCGCATGATATCCCGCCTGGACCATCCCCGTTGATAGGCCTCGGTCGCAGCCCCAATCCAAAATTAATGAGTACCATACTGAGACTCATCCAAACCTATACTCCTCAAAGCTTTCCGAAGCACCATCCGAAGTTGATATTCAGAGGCCCGAGTCCCATCCAGGTGTTGAAAGACACTGGCTTTAACATCCCCACCAGACAAGACTCACCAACGCCGCGCCCACTGTAAAGGGCAAGTCCCCAGGGGGGAGGATGCCAATAACCATACACCCTTGCCTTTGCTCCTCTGATCTGTTTTAGACTTACGCAGCCAAATATGTACACCTCTATCAGACAAATGAACCTCTTGCCATTTCAGGCCTTCGAATAACTTGGAACCCAACAACTCCGAAACCAGAAAAGCCCCAAAAAACATCCACACCATGAGTGTAGAAAAAAGGCACGCTTCAAAAGAGTCCTTGCACACCAAAGGCAATGCCTCAACCACCCTAGCTAAAGTCTGCCATGACAAAGGAGATCGAACAGGACGTTCTGACCCCTGCTCCCGAGCCCAACCTTCCAACATTCTCTTCCCCTCTTCCCCACTTCCCCTGCAGAAGGTATGTATCCCCAGAGGAGCTTGCACATAAAGGCAAAGCCCGCTAACTTTCCAGCTAACGTCACTCTTGACAGACCTTTATCCATTAAATCAAGAATAAACTGTACCACATCTTCCGATCTCCACCAACCAGACTCCCTTCTACATGCACCTGACGCTAAAAATTCAGACCAAGGCAGTGTATAAGCAGCTCGAGTAGAAACCGCTAAAGAACCTACCACCAGCTGTATGACCCTACATTGCCTGCATACCACAGATGTTCCGGCATGGGGGTCGGGGTCCTGTCCGCGTCCTTGGCAAGCCCACGGAATCTCTCCCACTGTTAACGAGACAAAGCATCCGCAATGTCATTGTTCACTCCCGGGATGTGTAAAGACCTAAAGCTGATGCCAAATCTCAGGCAACCCAACAAAAAGACACAAAGCAATTTCAGAATCTGTTCATCTCTGGCTGACTGTTTGTTAATAATATCCACCACAGCCATGTTGTCAATTCGAAAACGGACCTTCTTATGGGCCAAATCGGGTCCCCACAGAGTCAAAGCCACCAACACCGGGAATAGTTCCAAAAAAGCAATGGACCTCCCACCGCTCTTCCAGTCCTCAGGCCACTGTTCTGCACACCATTTGCCTTGCCAATACAAGCCAAAACCTTTACTGCTTGCCCCATCTGAAAAAATGTGGACATCCCACACCCAGTCTTCCTCCCGGGCCAAAGGAACTCCATTAAAAGATTGCAAAAAGACAGACCACATCCGAAGATCTTCTTTAACTCCTGCTGACAGCCGAACGTGGTGATGGGGTAAGTGTTGGCCAGACAGAGCCCGACCCAAGCGTCTACAAAAAGTTCTCCCCGCCCTGACCACCCGGCATGCAAAATTCAGATGACCCAGCAAAACCTGCACTTCTTTCACTGTCACCTTTTGCAGCATGGTTGCCAAAAGCTCCAACATTTTCACCTTCTTTTCAACGGGCAAGCGAGGCTGCATCGTCATTGAATCAATTTCAATACCCAAAAAAGACATGGTCGCGCAAGGACCCATTGTCTTTTCCGAAGCCAATGGCACACCAATTAACTCCATGAGTTCCTAAAATGCATCCAGAGCTGTTTGACACTCTGTAGAACCGGGTGACCCTACAAAAAAGAAGTCATCCAAGTAGTGCGTCACTAGCTCATGGCCACTGCGCTTTCCCTCTGCTCCCTATGCTCAGTGGCGGGAGCGCTGCGACCCCCTTGCCTCTCTGCTGTGGCTTGCCTCCGGGGTGCAGCTCTTTCCTCTAGGCCTGCGGCTGCAGGCTTGTGCTATGCTGGAGAGCGGCATCAGAAGCATTGGGGCGGCACCAATTACGACCAGACCCAGGCAGAACTACATCTTATGTAGCACACTTAACACTAGTGGTTGGCATTTGCCCCTACTCCTCATTACACCTGTTGCCGGTGTGACTCTCTTGCAGGTTGGCTAGCAGATTACTTGCTATCGTGGTGGGCTGAACCACACTGCAGATGGGGTGCACATCTCCTTGCTGTGTTCAGGACCTGCCTCGGAGACACATCACCGACCACTTTTCCTCGCTGGCGGCGTCAGCACTCACTGCACCCCTTCTGGTGACTCCCTGGTGTAGTGGCAGCCCATGGATTGAAGAGATACTTACGAGGTGGGCCGACAGCCCTACTTGTTTCCTGGTGCTTAAAGTCCGCACCGCTGGCATTCCTGCTGTGAAATTGTGGTCTCCTCATTTCTTATCTAGGGCTTTCACTTCGAATCTGCGCCCTTGGCACTGCAGGTTTAGTTCTGAGAAACACTGCTTTGTTCTCGGCAGACATTTTTGCAGGCTCTGCAGGCAATATGGGCAAGGTAAATGCCAAACAGTCCAAGCTCGCCTTCGAACAGCGCAGGCAGACCAGGCAAGATGACCTGGCTCCAGAAACTGGCAAGCTCGCAACCCAGACAGACTCGGTTGCAGCGCGAGAGGACGACTTGAAGGCTATCCTTTTGGACGTTAAGACTAGTATCTGAGGCATTGGAACTAAATTGGCCCGGCATTCCTCCAGCTTAGACACCGTCAAGACCAGGGTGGATAAACATGACTTACAAATCTCTCAACTGGAAGCCAGGGTGTCCAATGTTGAAGACACTATGGCTGGTGATCAGCATAGACTTCTTCAAATGGACAGGGTACTGGAGCTTCTAAAAGCTAAGAATGAGGATTTGGAGGCTCGCGTCCACAGAAGCAACCTCAGCATCGCGGGCGTGCCCGAATTCTCCAACATCTTGAAGATGGAGGACTTCATTGAAGAGCTTCTGCGCAACCTTTTTGGCGAAATCCTCGTGCTGGTTTTTATTGTGGAACGAGCACACCGATCGTTGGGGCCAAAGCCTCCCCCCGCCTCACCGGTCTATCTGAGTATCGCCAAACTATTTAACTATGGTGATCATGACTCTGTCCTACATGCTTCTCAAGAAAAGTGAGAGATGCGACATCAGGGAAACACACTGGCATTCTACCCGGACTACACACTGGTGGTGAAGGCTGACAGAAGGGAGCTCCTCCCTGCCAAGAAATTGCTCCAGAAACAGGACGTTGCCTACTCCCTGGTCTACTCTGCCAAACTGAGAGTGAAAGCCGGTACATAGTCTCAAATCCTCAATGATCCAAAGGCAGCCCTGACCTTTGCCAGTTAACTTGAGAAGGAGCAGCGTCATGCTCCGAATGGCTCGCAGCGGGCTGAGGATAGATTCCTGAGTGACAATGACTGATGAACGCTTCCTGCTTTCTATTATTCTGCTCCCCTGCAGAATGAAGCCTTTATATTGTTCTTTGCTCCACCGCATCTCCCTTGAGCATGCTTTTTGCACCCTCCTATAGAACTTGTCTTATCACCGTCTAGCCATGGTTGCGGCCCGGTTTTCTGTCTTCACACTTAAACTCTGTATGGACTCTGCTGGACTGAACTGTGGGTCCCTTTTTATTGCCTGTTCCACGCTTTGTGTTTTCGGCAACAAGCCCACCAGAGATATTATAGTTAACGGCTCACAGCTGTTTCTATTCAGGGCGGAGAGTCTTCAAGTTTGTTCATGCCTTGGTTTACTAATGTCCGAATATTACTGTGGCTTGCCAACCCTGTCTATACAGCAGGGGTGTATGCCAGGCGGATCCATGCCCTGTGGGATAAATCCCTCCCCCGCTGTATAACTCTTTCTCCAGGTTGGGGTTCCCTGAGCAGGTGGGTTTAGATGCTCTACCTGATTGGGGGGTTGGAGTGGGTGGTGGCTGGCGGGGTAACTGTTCGGGGTTGATGTCTCATGTCGGAGGCCTGTATTTGTTTTTGCTGGTTCTTATGTTAGACACTCACTTGTCATCTCTATTTCATATTTTCTTCACAATGTACCTTACTGCAGTCAAGCTTGCACCATTTCCTGTGTCATTCACCATTTCACCTCCCCTTGGCTCCACATAACAGATGCCACGTTCTGGACTTGGAATGTCTGAGGCCTAAATGACAACCGTAAAGATCGCCTTATGAATGCACCAGGTAGATATTTGCTTGCTCCAGGAGACCCACCTTCTCCCAGCGACTGCTTCCAGACTGCACTCACGCCATTGTGGTCAATCTTTTTCCTCCTTCTATTCTACTTATTTCCATGGCATCTCCATTCTCTTCCAGAACAGTCTCCCCTGGCACAGTTTCTATTCCATCATTGACACTGAGCGTCGCTAGGTTAGCCTCGTAGGTACACTCTTCAATCAGCCTCTAATTCTTGCAGCACTACATGGCCCCAAATCAGATGCCCCTGATTTTGTCACACATGTTTGGCAGCTTATTTTATCTCTGGGCCAACATTACCTGATTTGGGGCGGCAAACTAACATAGCTCCAGCGCATGCACTAGATCGCTCTGGGGACCGCACTCAGCACCCTCAGGCCACCTCTCTCCTCCACTCTATTATGTCCAACAACTCCCTACTGGATGCAAGGAGGCATGCACATCCCGATGGGTGTGAGGGGACTTGTGTTTCAGGCTCTAGGGGTTCGTGGTCTCATATCGACCTCTGGCTTACTACTCTATATGTTTCTTGCTGGACCACATTTGTGGATCACATGGCATATTCCCTCTCTGACCATTCCCTTCGCCTCAGTCTTGCGCTTAAGTTGCGCCAGAGTTTTGCCTACCGCTTGCCCCAAAATGCCCTGTGCAATGCAGTTTTCCATGAGGAAATTTGCTCCGCCATCTTCGCCTATTTCGACACAAACGTTGGCTCGGTCGAGTCCCCATCTACCCTCTGGGAGGCCTTCAAGGTGGTCATCCGTGGGAATGTATTGCTAAGCAGTTTGGGGTGTTGAGATCCATCCGTGTCACCCTCGAGTGACTCGAGAACTAAATTAGGACAATGGACATTGGACCACTTACAGACCCTGGACCCCAGCCCCACCACCATAGCATTGATTAGAACCAAGATCACAGACTTCCACGTTGAGGCCAATATGGAAATCACCTTTTTGGGCAGTGAGGCACGTGCCCATCGGTAGGGTGAGGGTGACCGCCCTGGCTAAACACTCGCTAATCTTCTCAGGCAACCTCATGCCTCTTCTTATATTACTGCTCTGCAGGAACAGGAATCTGGTAGAATGGTATCCCCTACGGAGGTCATAGCCAGAGTTTCCTCCTTCTACTCTCAGCTATACACAGCTGGGGAGGCTCCCCGTGCGAGGGTCTTGATCAATATTTTGACACCATATTGTTTTATAATTTATTTGGAGTACGAATCATCCCCAAAGGGATCTCTCGGCACCCGGGAACGCAGACAACGACATACTGAGTGAGTACCCTAACATAGACATGTTTTAAATTTTTTCTTGAAGGTTGTAGGCCAAAGAGCTTTTATGGCTGAGCAACAACCATCAGGCTTATCTTGATGAGCCATTCACTCAGGAGGAGATCACTCACAATATGCTTCTCTCCTTGTCCAGCATCTGGCAGCCATGTAAGTCAAGTCAAGTCAAGTCAAATAATTTATATAGCGCGCTACATACCCAGAGGGTCTCAAGGCGCTTGAAGAAGGGTGGGGAATTGAATATCCAGGTTTTAAGTTGCTTTCTGAATGCTAGGTGGTTCTGAGTGAGGCGAAGGTGAATGGGAAGTGAGTTCCAGGTTTTAGCCGCCAGGTAGGAGAAGGATCTTCCTCCCATGGTGGTTTTGTTGATGCAAGGTACAGCAGCAAGGGCTTGTTTGGAAGAGCGTAGCTGGCGGGAGGGGGTGTAGAAGGAAAGTCGTGTGTTGAGGCATTCGGTCCAAGTTCGTAAAGTGCTTTGTGTGCGTGGGTTAGGAGGCGGAATGTTATCCTCTTATTGATGGGGAGCCAGTGGAGGTTTTTCAGGTGACCAGAAATGTGGTCTTTACGCGGGATGTCTAGTATGAGTCTGGCTGATGCGTTCTGGATGCGTTGGAGTTTTTTCTGAAGTTTTGCGGTGGTACCGGCATATAGGGTGTTTCCGTAGTCCAGGCGGCTTGTGACCAGTGCGTGGGTGACCTTTTTTCTAGTTTCGGTGGGGATCCAGCGAAATGTTTTTTTGAGCATGCGAAGAATGTTGAAGTAAGATGATGAAATGGCGTTGACTTGTCTGGTCATCGAGAGTGAGGAGTCCAGGATGACGCCCAGGTTCCGTGGGTGGTCCGTCGGGATGGGTGCTTTTCCAAGGGCCTCTGGCCACCAAGAGTCGTCCCAGGCGGAGGGGGAGGTACCTAAGATAAGGACTTCTGTTTTGTCTGAATTCAGTTTCAGACGGCAGTGCTTCATCCACTCGGCAACTTCTTTCATTCCTTCATGTAGGTTGGTTTTGGCGGTGTTAGGATCTTTGGTGAGTGAGAGGATCAGTTGAGTGTCATCAGCGTAGGAGATGATGTTGAGGTTGTGTTGGCGTGCGATGGCCGTGAGGGGGCTCATGTATACGTTGAAGAGGGTGGGGCTGAGTGAAGATCCTTGTGGCACGCCGCAAATGACTTCAGTGGCCTCTGACTTGAATGGTGGGAGGCGGACTCTCTGAGTTCTTCCGGCAAGGAACGAGGTGATCCATTCCAGTGCTTTTCCTTGGATTCCGATGTTTCTGAGGCGTTGTAACAGGGTGCTGTGACAGACTGTGTCGAAGGCTGCGGAGAGGTTGAGGAGGATGAGGGCGACTGTGTCTCCATTGTCCAGTAGAGTTCGAATGTCGTCTGTTGCTGCGATGAGTGCGGTCTCAGTGCTGTGTTTGGCTCGGAAGCCGGATTGTGAGGAGTTGAGGGATTTGTTGGTTTCGAGGAAGGCGGCGAGCTGGTTGTTGACAGCTTTCTCGATGACTTTGGCCGGGAATGGAAGGAGCTAGATGGGGCGGTCGTTTTTGAGTTCGGTGGGGTCAGCTGTGGGTTTTTTCAGAAGGGCGCTGAGTTCGGCGTGTTTCCAGCTTTCCGGGAAGGTGGCGGAGTTGAGGGAGCAGTTGATGACGTCTCGGAGGTGTGGTGCTATGATGGAATCTGCTTTGTTGAAGATGTGGTGAGGGCATGGGTCTGTGGGGGATCCTGAGTGGATGGAGTTCATCAGGCGGATGGTGTCCTCAGTGGAGATTGGGTTCCAGTCATTAAGGATGTTCAAGGGGGGTGAAGGTACGGCAGAAGGTTGGGTGGGTTGGTCTCCGGGTTGGTTGTCGAAGCTGTTGTGGATGTCTGCGATTTTGTCGTGGAAGAACGAAGCTAGGGAGTCGCAAAGGGTTTGAGAGGGAGTGATGTCATTGGAGTTGGCAGTGGGGTTGGTAAACTCTTTGACGATGTTGAATAATTCTTTGCTGTTGTGGGCGTTGTTGTCTAGTCGGTCTTTGAATGCGGCTTTCTTGGCAGTCCGAATCAGTTGGTGGTGTATGCGGGTGGCGTTTTTGAAGGCGTCCCTGGTGCTGGTGTTTGGGTCTTTTTTCCAGGCCTTCTCAAGGGAGCAACAGAGTTTCTTGGATTTCTTAAGATCATCTTTGAACCAGGGGGCGTTTTTGCTGCCGTTTTTGATTTGACGTTTTTTCAAAGGTGCTAGGTTGTCGGCGCTGTTGGTTAGCCATTGAGTGAGGTTAATGGCTGCTTGGTTGGGGTTCGAAGAGTGGGCAGGGGGGTTTTGAAGAAGCGATGAGGAGATCTGGTCGATGGTGATTTTGTTCCAGTTTCTTCGCAGAGTAGGTTGAGGATGGTTGTGGGTTGTGGTCTTTTTGTAGATAAACTGAACGCAGCTGTGGTCCGTCCAATAGAGAACTGTGGTGTGACTGAAGGAGATATGTTTGCTGGAGGTGAAGATAGGGTCGAGTGTGTGACCTGCGTAGTGAGTGGGGGTATTGACAAGTTGTTTGAGTCCGAGGTTGGCGAGATTGTCCAGAAGGGTGGTGGCGTTGCTGTTGTTGCTCTTTTCCAGGTGAAAATTGAGGTCTCCCAATAGAATGTAGTCCTTGGAGGGGAGGGCGTGTGGGGTGATAAAGTCAGTGATGTCTTCACTGAATTGTGCACGGGGTCCTGGTGGCCTGTAGAGAAGGGTGCCTCTGAGTGTGGTCTTGGGGTCGGTGTGGATCTGGAAGTGAAGGTGTTCGGCGCTAGCGAGGTTGACGTCTGAGCTGGTTGAGATGCGGATAGAATTCTTATGGACGATAGCGATGCCTCCTCCTGTTTGGAAGGTGCGGTCTTTTCGGATGATCTTGTAGTCTTCCGGGATGGCAATGGTGATGTCTGGGGCTGAGGAGGCGTTCATCCATGTTTCTGTTAGGAAGGCGACGTCCGGAGAGATGGTGTCTAGTAGATTCCAAAGGTCGATGGTGTGTTTGTGGACCGAGCGGGTGTTGAGAAGGATGCATTTTAGGTGGTTGGTGTCAGATCTCTGTTTGGTGTTAGTGGATGAGGAGTTGGTCTTGGTGCCGTCATACTTGCAGGAGTTGCATGTGAAGGGTCTATGGGTGTGTCCAGGAGTGGCTTGGGCGCAGTTGGGGAGTCGACCGAGGTTTAGGGCTAATAGGGTGGAGGCGTCGTATGTGATGCGGGTGGGGTGGGTGGTACGGGGGCCAGGGGGTCTGGCGCTGGGCGCGGGCTTGGCGCAGACGGGCGTAGAAGGGCTTACCTTTGGCGCACCTTCGGCGCGAATGGGGCGCGACCGCTGCATGTGAACGCTGCGCGCAAAAGCATCTGTCATAAGTGGGTGGGGAGGGGGGAGGGGCGAGGGAGGAGTAGCTGGGAGGCGGGTGCATGGTGGAGGGGGCGGGCTCCGGGCACAACAACAACAATAATGGCGGCTGGAACTGAAGCGCCAACCGGGTTGGGGAAATTGATTAAATGTAATGCGTTGGTCAGCGAGGCGCCTGAGGAGCGGAGCACACAAGCAATGGGTCACAGCAGCAAGTAACAAGTAAACAAAACGATCGCAAATGCGAGCGAGCACAGGCACTCAAAGTTGATGAAACAGTGCAGGCAAACAATACAGGCGCTTTGAACTAATGAAATTAAATAAGTTAATGCAGGCACGGTAAAGCGCTATTAATGTCAGCAGAGCAGCGCTAACGATACCCAAGGTAGAGTAGGTAGAGTGATCAGGGGCAGTAGGGAGCGACCGCTTCTGACGAAGGCAGGACGAAGTCAGGACAATGATTCCCTTGAGCATGAAAGTTTCCCTCTATCTTTGCGCAAGGCCTTACTCACCGTCCTGCTGAAACCGGGCAAATTCCTCGAGAGCTGTGATTAATTTTGCTCTCTGTCCCTCATTAACACGGATAATAACATTTATGCCAAATTACTGGCCTCCCGCCTTCTCCCGCTCATGACTCTCATTGTTCATCCAGACCAATCAGGCTTCATTCCGGGGCATGCCACTTCTCACAATCTACGCACCTTCTTCTCCATACTTCGCCAGATGAATCCCTCTCTTTCAGCTGTGGCTGCATTATTAGATGCAACCAAGACCTTCAACACTCTCGAGTGGGCTTTCCTCTTCTATCTCTTCCCTCATTTGGGCTTCAGCCCAAATTTTGTATGTAAGGTTCATCTATGATACACGCTCCCCACAGCCCGCATTCGAATAAATGGGCGAATTAAAACCCCCATCTCGAGAGTCACAAGGCAGGGCTGTCCCCTTTCCCCTATGCTTTTTGCCATCGAAAAGGAGCCCCTGGCGGCTCGTTTCCATCAGCATCATATCCAATTTGGCAAAGTGTGACTGTTTTTTGACCAAAATGCGGTCACAAAATATTCCCAGTATACTGCCAATTTCCAATTGATTGTAACCTATTCGCTAATGGAAAGAGGTCCTGATCAGACCCCTTGACATTTGTGAATGTTTGCAAAATATTTTTTAAGGAGAAGGCAGTGGACCCATGTGTTACAAGAGGGTGGAGCTGCGCCCCTCGGCAGTGCTCGGAAGCACGCTGCAATAACTCACACTCACACGCTGTTAAAGCTTAGTGCGGACTGCTGCTGTCTTTATTTTATTACTTATCCGTTCACGCCCACTGGTGCGTCAACTGGTACATCCTATCTCAACTCAGTCTTCGACCATGGTGTGAAAAGCCTGATTGTTCACTTACTTAACAGGCACAGTCTCTTAGGAGGGTGCTCAGCGGCTGGTTTACTCTCAGCGCATACCTGGTGGCTCGTCTGCCAGTCAGGGGTGTGGGGGCCGGTGTTCCGGGGGTAGAGGCTATGTCTCGGTTGGCATTGATGACTCTTAGGTTCTCCAGCACGGGAGGTTTGTCAGACTGTCGATCCTCAGCCCTTGGGAGAGTGTCTGGACGCTCTTCCGTCTCCTCCGTATTGTTCTCACTGGTGGGGAGGGGGTCAGATGGGTCTATTTGCTTAAACCAAAAGATGATTGCGGGTCACCCGTTCTCCGGCTTTCTCGACAGTCACCATTGTTCCTTGCCGGCCTATCACTGTCCAGTGTCCTTGTTCATAGCGTGTGCGGAATTTGCTTCCTGGTCTTCTGTCCCTCAGGATGACTGTGTCTCCGGGCCGGAGTGGGTGGAAGGCCGCTCTCCGGGCTCGACTAGCCTGGCTGTTGCGATTCTCTCTTCTTCCAAATGCTCCTTCTTCATCATATGGAAGGGGGACCTCCCGGGGCAACAGGAAAACCATGGGGCCTGGCCCGTTGAACAGTGTGGCGTGCTCCGGTATTCATGTAGGAACCTCTGAAGTAGTTGCTCGGGGTCATACTGTTCTGCCACTGCGATGCGAATCGATTTGTTTATTGTCCGCATGAACCGTTCAATCTCCCCGTTTGCTTGTGGCCATTGGGGGGTGATGTGCCGGTGTTGGATTGTGTGGTGGTGCATGAATTCACGAAATTCCTGTACTTGGAATGGGGAGCTGTTGTCACTGCGGAGTTTCTTTGGACATCCGAACATTCTGAATATCTTCTCCAGAGCGGGGCGAACATGCAGTTGAGGTCACTACCACTACTATTGGGTATTTGGAGTAACTGTCAATGAGGGCTAACGTGACTCGCCCATCAAGAAAACTCCCAAAGTCCACACTCACTTTTTCCCAGGGGCTCTGCCCATGCTCTTCTGTGTGGATGGGTGCTGGCTTCTCGGGTCCGCTTGTGATTTGGCATGACGGACACTTGCGGACTAGTTCTTCGATCTGGGCATCCATTTCAGGAAACCAGACCTTCTCTCTCATGCAGGCTTTCATCCGTTCTGTCCCTTGGTGACCTCCGTGAGCCAGCTGTTTAGCACGCAGTTGCAGGGACGCTGGGATGACGATCTGCGTCCCTAGGAGGAGGAGTCCCCCTTGGGTGAGGCTCAGTTTGTTCCTTACTCACCGCATGTGCACCAGGCTTTCCTTTTCCAGGTTAGATTACGTGTTCGCTGACTGAAGGAATTGTCTCCATAGCCCTCCTTGGATGGTGTTCTAGACGTAGGACATCACCCGGTCATCCTTGGCCACAGTGGTTATTTCTTCCAGTGTCAACACCCGGGGGCATGTTAGGGCTGTTAGCATGTCCAGGCCTGCTTCTGTGTCATTTCTGTTCTGTTCTTCCTTCTCTTCTTTGGTTATATCTGGGTGCTTGAATAGGAAGTCAGCCGTGTTCTTGGCCCCAGGTCAGTAGACCACCTCCATGTCGTAGTGTTGGAGCCCGATATCCTACCTCTCGATGCGTGGGGGGAGGGTGGGGCACCGATCCTTTGAAAAGCAGCACCAGGAGTTGATGGTCTATGACAACGGTAAAGGGGTGTCTGCAGATGTATAAGTGGAAGTGTCTGCATCCCCACCGGATCGCCAGGGCTTCTCGTTCAATCTGCGAGTATCGCTTCTCCGTTGGCATGAGCGCTTTGCTAGAGTAGGCTAGGGCAGCCCATCTCCCTCTTTATTGTTCTTGTGTGAGGACTGCCCCTAGGCCCACAGGGCAGGCGTCCACAAGTATCGTGGTCCTCTTGGTGGGGTCAAAGTACACCAGCGTGGTGTGGTCGAGGAGCGCTTTCTAGACTGCTTGAAATGCTGTCTCTTCAGCCTGACCCAATCTCCACATGGCGTTGGCTCGGGTGAGGCTCCTGAGAGGCTCTGCGAGGGTGGCCAGGTCAGGGAGGAAGCGGCCGCAGTACATGGCCATTCCCAAGAGGCTACAGACCTCGGCGACTGTGAGAGGTGCAGCTGCGATCTTGATTGCTTGGGATTTCCGTGGGTCAACTAGAATGCCTTCTTGACTGAAGGTGTATCCAAAGAATTCAATTGTCTGTTAGAATAGCAGGCACTTCTCCCTGTGCAATGGGACTCTGTGTTCTGATAGTGGCTTCAGTGTCGCTCTCACGTGTTGGTAGTGCTCTTCATTCACCTTTGAGTGGAACAGGATGTCGTCACTCAAGTTCAGAACACCAGGGAGTCCAACCAGGATTTCTTTCTCTGCATTTTGGAAGATCTCGGCGGCGGATGATATGTCGAAATTCAGTCTTTTATACCTCCTGAGGCCTAGGTAGGTGCTGATCGTGGTGATATACCGGCTGTCTTTTGGAAGTTTCTGTTGGTGGTATCCAGCATTTAGATCTAGTTTTGAGAACCACCGGGAGCCATTTAGATCAGCTACAATGTCATCCATGGTTGGTATTAGGGACGTTCGCGCCAAATTGCCTTGTTCGGGAGGCGCATATCTATGCACAGCCTGATCTTTTCTAGTTGACAGGGATTTTCTGCTATTACCATGGGCGACACCCATGGTGTGGGTCCTGATACCTTTTTGATGACTCCCTGCTCTTCGAGCTTTTGTAGCTCTTCCTCTACCAGCGGCAGAGGTGAAATTCGATCCTCCTGTGTCTCAGCGCTGTCAGCGGGAGAGAGGTATCTATACGTAGCTTGATTGGGGCCCTCTTGATCTTACCTAGCCCTTTCAATAGGTCTTTGAACTGGTCGAGCAGTTCTGCTATCTGGTCTAGTTGTACTTTCCTGGCGAACATTAGCAGTACCAGGTCTTCGGCTGCGTGGCTGCTGAGTAGTGTGTCTACCTCTTGGTCGATCACGTGGATATCAATGGTGATTTCGACACTTCCTGACTGTACTGGCACAGTCATCTTGCCTTGCAGCGATAGTGGCGTGTCAATGCTGTATACAAATATTTTGACTTTTTACGGTCTGAATGGTGGTCTGGGTCTCAGCGTGTTGTGCTGCTGGATTTCCATCACTGTTACCGAGGTGCAGGTGTCAATCACTACATTGACATCAGACCTAGCAACTTTGCCTGTGCAGTGGGGTTGGGGTCGTTGTCTGCTCTTCAGGGCTCTGGTGAATGAGACTATATTTGTTTCTCCTTCTTCCTCTGACGTGGATGCATCCTCTTAGTAGGCGGGTTGTTCTCTCTTCTTGTTCCCAGGTTGAGATGTCAATGAGACTTGCAACAGCTGGCGGACCCTTTGTCTCATTGGTTTTGGCCTGATCCCTTCCTTCCGCTGAATTTCCTCCTGCACACGGATGCGAAGTGATTTGCATTTCTGCAGTCGGTGCATGTCTTCCCTTGTGCCGGGCATGACTGCGAGGGGTTTTCCTCGTACCCACAGTAACCGCAGTGGGTCTTCGGGGTCTGAGGCTGACGCTCTTGTTGCCTGTAGGACCTGTCTTTTGTCCTGACTCATCTGCCTTTTCCATCTTTACCTTGGTGCCCTTCTCTGGCCTTCTCATCAAGGCTACGTCCATCTCTTCTGCCCGTGCTGCGGACAAGTCATGGGACCGTGCTAGCACCAGGATATTGTTCATTAGTATGTTGGGCTGCCTTAAAATGAGGCTGTGGAAGGTCTTACTGCGTATCCCTACGATCAGCTGGGCTCTGATTTCTTCGGCTGCTCGATCCCCACACGAGGTGCATAGCGGCCAGCTCCCTTAGTCGTGCATAAAAAGCATCTACGGATTCGCCTTCCCTTTGCTTTGCTTATCTAAGCTTAAATTGTTCGAAATCTGGGTACATTTGGGGGTCAAAGTGGGCGTTCAAAGTGGTGACCACTGCAGCATAGGTGCTGGGGCTTGGGCAGCCCCCTCCTGATCTCCCATCTTGCTTGGCGTGGGTGCGGTTTGATGGCTTGTTGAAGGGGCTTGCTGCTGACGAGTGTCTTGCTGGGGTCGGTGCCACTGCACTTATCGTCGTGCATGCTTACATGCGAGCCAATGTGTGGTACTCACTCAGACAGGGGTACCAGGGTGTCTCTGTGGCTTCCTTCAGGTGTGTCTATACGTGGTGTTAGTGGTGTGCCAGGCGACTGCGACAGGGAGCTGCTATGTGTGCTGCTTTGGTTGGTGGAACACTGTCCACGGTCGTGATTGCACTGGGCGGGGCCCATGTGGTAGGCCTGCTGATGTCTGGGAGAGCCTTGTGGCTCTAACCTTCCCAGTGCTGCTTGGTGCTGCCATTTTCCTTCTCTGGGTTTTCCCTTTTTATTTTTCTTTCCTCTGCCACTACGTTGGGGCCTTCCGCCCTCGTCGGGGGCGTTACAAGGGGCGGCCTGCCCTCCCACTGCGCGCCATGGCAGTGCTCGGAAAGCGCTGGAAATAACTCACATCCACACGCTGTTAAAGCTTAGCGCGGACTGCCTTTGCAGTTCCGCTTTTTTTATTTTATTACTTACGCATTCACGCCCGCCGGCGTGAAAGTCAGAAATCTTTCTTCGAATTATGTGTACACTTAAGCCTACACACGCTTTTTTTTACTTCTGAGTGTTATTACACGTCATAGTTTATAGGGCTATATCGTTCAGGTTTCGCAATACACAATATATGTAGACACTTAATCATTCATCTGATGCTTTTAGTTTAAACTAAACCAAACATCCTCCCAAAAATTAACAAATCATTAAGGGTCCTAACACACACATATAATGTGACTTTCTTCGTTCATAAATGCGACAGAATTCACTTCTGTCTTGTCAGCCTAAACTGTAACTCTGCACTCACTGTCTCAAGTTCAAGGTTTTATTGATTGACTTTCATTATACGAAAGTGAGGATGTAATATGCATAAACATTTTCTATGAAATGTCAAAGAGAAAGAGCAGGAAGGTCAAGCAGTCATAAATACATTTATCTTCTCTGCACTATTAAAACTTCAACCATTAGCATATATCAAGGTCACTGGATATACATTGTCATAACCAGTCTTGTGCTGAAGAGCTTCGTTCCCAGTGGAACATAGTTGCCTTTGTTCGGCATGATGAGCTACTTTGTATGCTTGTCAAAAGTTATTTTTTATCATGCTCTCCCGCCCCTTTTAACTCTTGCCCCAACCACCTCATTAATGCTTTAAATTAGAATAAGTATCCATGACCGCGCGCGGTGCTTGGGGTAGGTTGTCATTTCAGCGTTAGCGACTTAAAGCTATAGATGCTGCATCCATCTCAGCGGTCTCTCAGCGCATCAAACAATATACTACAATGTTTTGGAAGATTATAACAGCACCTATGGCAGCAGGATTTAATTCACTTAAATTACATTATTTTCTCTGCTCCCTTTTCCCCTATTTTTTCCTGACTTAAGTCTTAAGAATGTAATAAATAAAGACAACATAATCTAATTAAAAGAGATTTGATTTTTGACCTGGCTTAATACAATCTTAAAAGTCTTTTTAATGCCTTTCAATGCTGAGGCTTAACACTGCTCAATCAATTCACAAAGGAGAAATCCAGACCTAAAATAGTCTGAAGACGATCTTAATTCAGGTAAGCGTGCTTGGTTCACGAAAAGTTTAGCCCTTCCTTAATATAGTTTCAGAGAGTCTCCTTACTTTCAAGATGAGATTTAAAACTGTATTTCTGGTTTGAAACAATTTAAAAATTGCCTTAAACTAGAGAGAGGAAAACTTAGGAAATGAGACCCATGTTTCCTGACTTTAGTCAGACTGATTTAGGACCTATTAACCGCTTAGGAAATTAGACCCATGTTTCTTGATTTTAGACATCCTTAAATCTGCTTTAGACTTGATTAAATCTTAAAAAACGGTCTTTTGTTTCCTGACTTAAGGCAGCTTTAAGACAGAATAAAACTTTTGGAAAACAGGCCTATGTTTCGTAGTTATGCTTCTGCAAACAAAAATCAAATTTTCTGACATATCATGCTGCTTTATAAATTTAGTTTAGTTACGTTGCAAAATGTGTGAGCTGCTTTTCATCCCTTAACACAGTTCTTAATGTGTGTAAGTGCACATGCCAAAATGTTTTTTAGGGGGCTGTTACTCACTTCCCCACTGGTATCCTCCCATTCACACTCTTGTACCACCCACTCACACTCTCTGCCCACTTCTAACACTGGCCCAAATTTGAAGTGCCATAAGTAAGTGAAGTGAATGAGCCAGCCTTTATTAAAAGAGACCTCAGAGGTTCTCCCTATTACATTCTACAAAAATAAACACATTTGCATGACCATGCTAACAGGGGGAGGTAGAGACTGCAATCAGATAAAAACACTGTACTGTCTAACACATGCCACTGAATGCAGTACATGGTTTATGTGGTATAAAAAAGGTGCCAGATCTTAAAAAGGAGCATGCCAAAAAAAGCATAACTATGAATCTTTTCCAAGAGGTGTGGCATATCTAATTAAGGGTGTGGCTTAAGAGACGCAAAGTACAACCCTGCGCTTCAGAGAGTGTGCTTTCTCTACTATTGAATCCAGATACATAGCACAACAAAAGACACTCAAATTAAACAAGACAGAACTAATGGTTTTGCCAATGCTTATCAGCAGTATAAATTAGTACCAATAATGATTTTGCTATTAATAATTGTATTTGAATATGCTTCAATTCTGAAAATATGAAACTGTGAATGAAACAAACACAACTAAGGGCCATATACACAAAATATAGCGTTTGCAACTTCCTAATTGCTATTCTTACCAAATCGCAATTCGGAAATTGCAAATCCTAATGCCCGAAAATTTAAAAGTTTGAAATAACGATTCCTGGTCAAATCGACCTACCTCATAATTATTAATTTGGGAGGTTGCAGTTTGCAACCCATGAGGAACTGCAGTCATCACAATGATGGTGGTCTGCTGAGGTTAGCGGACCACCATGTTTGTGATTGCTTTTAAATAAAGCAATTTTGTCTTTTGAAAAGCATCCCGTGAATATATCCCTTAAGATCTGTACTATTAATGGAAACGTGTTGCTTTTCAAAAAATATATTGAAATATTTAAGCAATTTTTTTTAGAGCAGGCAGTGGTCCTAGGGCTGCATACTCTTAAAATATATTGTTCACATTCACAAAGGGGAAAGGGCTAGTGAGGACCTCTTCCCATTTGTGAAGGGTTACCACCATCTGTGAGTTGTCAGTAAAACAATGAATGGTTTGAAACCGTAATTCGGTTGTACAACATTAATACACCGCATTGCAATATGGTATTTGGAAAGGATGCCCTAAACATGTCTATTTCTAATAATGAATCCCTAAACACAAATTTCGATTTAGTAACGTGTTATCCAGTGCCGGGCAAACGTTGCCCATACCATTATGGCAGAGATACCCGCCACCCCCTCTCGACGCAATCCCCAAGGATGGGAAACTGGAAACTGTTCTGAACTTTTGGAAGGCGGGAGGGAGTGACCCTCCCGGCCGTATTTATTAAAATATGAAACAAAATTAAACATTAAAATAACAGTTTCATATTATGTACAATTTCATTTCCACATTACGATGTTTGGCTAACCTTAACAGATCTCTAATACAAAGGTTCTCCTAGCCGAACTAACATCCTACAAAACATTTGACTTGAAATTGTACATCCTAACGTTAAGGGCCAACGGCAAGGTCGTAACCGGTGTCAGATCCCTAAACCAGAAAATACCCCCCTCACTTGTGAGGGGGGGCGACCGCACAGAGGCGTACCTCAAGTGCATCTACCAATTTCCCTTTGACTTGACAGGGGCCCCAATGGACTCGACGCCATTTAACGGTCGTCCGAGGACTCGTGTGAGGTGTCTAAAAGGTAGCGTAAACCCCCTCCCGAACCCCACACAACTTACCCATCTGCCGTCGCAGATGTCCTGGCCCCGGGAAATTCCCCAGGAGGGCCCATAGCCCCTCCTATCCAGGAAGGGGCCTTGACCGCCTTTCCTTTCCTTCCGGCGGCCCATCCTTAGAAGGGACCGCCTCCCCGTTGAGGGGCCAATGGCCACCTCCCCCGAGCGCTCCCATCCGTAATGGGTGACGCCCCCCCATAGGGATCTTCCAATTACTGCTCACCGATCATGACCTTACCGCCACAGGCCGGATAGTTGACCGGCTATCCGGACCCCCCCACACAACTCCTACCTAAAGGTCATGTTTTAAACTCTTCAGCCAAGCAATGAGGTCTCCTATGAGTAACTCATTCCCCACCCGGGACAAGTGGACCCCATCTCCCAAATACATACTGTCCCCCTTGATACAACCATGCGGGATAGAATGCAGTGCACTTGAACGAAACAATCTACCCAACTTGTTATTTACCTTCTTCACTGAGTGGTTCAGAGCAGAAACCGAAATCGCCCCCCGCCACATTTTACGTGGAATCATATGGGACCATGCAATGGTGCACCCTGGAACTCTTCTCGCCAACCAACTTACAGTGGAAAGCATTGCCTCGAGAAGCAGTCGTCTACCAGTGGTCACCAAATCATTACCCCCAAGATGGACTATGATTATAGACGGCGGTGACCTTGTCCGCCCTAACAAACCCTCGAAAAAGGATTGAAACTGGTCAATACAGAGCCCGCCCCTTCCGTAGAAGGTTACCCTGTACCTGTATTCCCCAGCCATGTGAATCATGTCACCTGCCTTGAATACGTCTGCGGCACATCTCACGTATGAGTGGCCCACGACCCACACCTCTCTTTCCGCAGCCGGTGATGTCTGACCGCTGGTTCCCAGGTGTCGGGTCGACTGCACAGTCCGCCCGCCTCGTAAGGTTGCGCAACTGAAAACCAAACAAAAACAAGAAGCATGAGTACATCATTACAGCTTCACAACATGTGCAACCGCACATACCTTTTGTAACAGTTCGAGGACCAACGCCCCAAACGCTTTACTTTTTCAACACTCAGACCCCTGGCTGTAGCCTCAGTAGCAGCCCCTATCCGAAAGGAGTGGGTCCCAAACTCGCCGGGGTTCAAGCCCGCGGCCGAAATTGACATCGCCAGCACCCGCCGGAACTGAAACCTCGTCAGTGGGGTGGCGTCAGCGTGTCTCAACAAGGTCCCCCCCCATGATGCCACCCTCTGCGCTAAATATTCCTCTACGCAAACAACAGGGCACATGGAAGACCCGGGAATCCTCTGAATGATTATGCAGTCCCCAAACGCACCCTGATCGGTTTTTGACCTGAAAAACGAGACAGTCATCGTCTCGACCTTGACCCGGATGTGCTCCCAGCACAGTCCCCCCATCGTATCCCGCTTGTTCTTTGCCACTAGTTCGCTTACCCGCATAGCCCCATGGAATGCTAGCGCAAATGCGGCTCGGAATAACACAGTTTCATACTGGGATGAACATGTTGTAGGGAGTACGGAGAATAACAGGGCCAACCTATCCAGACCTATCGGGTGCCTCTCATCCACTCTGCGACCCTCAAGGCGTTGCCACCCACGTAGCGCTTTCTGCACCACGAAAGACGCTGTCGGGTCCTGAATCCCATGAGCCTTTGCCATAAAGGAAATGGCGGCCCGATGCCTCTGGGCCGTAGCTACTGATTTGCCTGCCTGATGTAAAGACAGCAAGAATTTTACGACAAGCTCTTCCTGTCCCCAAAGCTCCCCCCTAGCAGAACCCAAAAAGGACCAATAGGAACGGAACGCCCCTTCATATGCCTTCCTTGTCCTGGGTGCTAAACTCTCTCCCACGAGGTTTTGTAGTTCGGGGCACCGAGAGACCAGAGAGCTTCGGGAAAGGGTGCCGCCACCGGGTCCGCTGTGGGCAGAAAACCCCAGAAGGCCTGCATACGGAAACGAGAAAGTGCATCAGCCGCTTGGTTCAGTACCCCCGGGACATGTCTTGCCCTAAAGAGCACATTCAACTGCATACATAATAACACAATTTCTTTGAGCAGTCTCAGAATCCATTTGCAACGTGCTGCCTGACTATTGATACACTCAACCACAGTCATGTTATCAGACCAGAACACCACAGAGTGATCCCGGAACCCCTCCGGCCACGTTTTCAAGGCCACCAGAATAGGGAAGAGTTCAAGAAAAGCAATGTTACTCGTCAGCCCGCACTCGTGCCACCATGACGGCCATTTTTGAGCTGACCATTGTGTCCCAAATATGGCCCCAAAACCTATACTCCCCGCCGAATCTGTCCAAAGCCCCAGCTCCTCGGAGGACACCGCTGGTTTGTTCCAGACAATTCGACCATTGAAATCCGCCAGAAATGCCAACCAAATGCGCATGTCCTGGCGAACCTCTGCCGAGAGCCTCGTGCGGTGATGTCCTTCCTTCAGGCCGACCATGGCTTGTGCAATCGAGCGGGAAAAGGGGCGGGCCATTGGCATCACTCTCAGGGCAAAATTCAACTGACCCACCACTTGTTGCAATTGATGTAGGTTTACTTTCGTCGCACGAATACATGTTTCAAGGGATCTCCCAAATTTTAACACTTTTTCCCTGGGCAATCTAAAACAACCTTCTACTGAGTCGAGCTCGATCCCCAGGAACTCGAGTAAAGTTGAGGGACCCACAGTCTTACCTGGCGCCAATGGCACACCAAATTGATTCATTAAGACACGAAATTCATGTAAGGCCTTACCACATTCAGGATCCCCGGCTGCCCCCAAAAAGAGAAAGTAATCGAGATAATGCATAACATGCCGAAAACCCGTTTTCCTTGTAAATACCCATTGCAGAAAACAACTGAATTTCTCAAAATAGGCACAAGATATAGAGCACCCCATTGGCATACATCTATCCATGTAATAGCGACCCTGAAACATAAAACCAAGGAGACGCTGATCGTCCGGGTGTACCGGGAGCAACCGGAACGCTGACTCGATGTCCGATTTTGCCATCAGCGCCCCGGGCCCCAGGCGATTCAACATGGCGACGGCCTCATCAAAAGATGCGTACCGCACCAAACACACTTCCGGGTCTATCGCATCGTTCACGGAAAGACCACGTGGGGCTGACAAGTTATGAATTAGCCGAAACTCACCCGGGTCCTTCTTGGGGACCACCCCTAGAGGGGAACAAACAAAGTTAGCAACTGGTGGCAAATCAAATGGACCGGCAACACGACCTCGAGTTACCTCCTTCCCAATCTTTACCTGAACCACCGCCGAATACTGCAAGGCCGACAGTTGGTTCTTACAGTTTGCTACACCCTGAAAATCCCCCACTGGGATGCGGAAACCATATGAAAACCCGTCCCGCAACACCCCAGCGGAAGCATGATCCGGGTATTCGTTGAGCCAAGGAATCATTGCCATGGTATCAATCGGAGTAGGTAAAGGCGCCCCTCGGACTATTTCAGACCTGTTTGGCGCTTCCCTTACCACCGTTATCACCCGTCTTGGCTCTGCACATGGACTCAGGATGGGATGACTGCCCACACCCCCCGCATTCATGTCTGAACTTGCATGACCCCTGGGGCCTCGTACATTTCCCCCTGTTGAAATTCCAACAAATACCCTTTTTACCTGTGTTGCCACTCGACTTCGAGTGGTGTTCGTTACCTGCACCTGTCCGAAAGGGTGTCCCAGAGGATTGGCGGGAAGATTCACCCCCATTACTCCCTGACAATGGCACTTTTAACATTCCTGAACTCTCCATTTCCTGCCACGAGACAGAGTCGAAACAATCCCATGTTAGAACTGGGTTGTGCTCTTTAGCCTTTCTAAAAAGATTGTCATAACAGAACCACTGATTGCCCCCGTACGTCAGGGAATACTCCATGATGCGTGACTGATAAATAGGCAACTCGGTCAACAACTCGGGCCTGCGCTCACCCATGATGGAGGTAAAAATGCCCCACGCTCTGCCCCAAGTACCTATGTTTTCGTCAACCTTAAAGGCGGCCATTTTCGCGCGCCAAACACTCGGATGCATGAGCTCCTTTTGGCTCTTCACATGCTCCATCTCGTAATGGTCGGTAAGCAATGAAAACATGTTTACATAGTTATCCGCCCAAATCATTTCCTTAATTTCCAGTGGAACATGCTGGGCAATCTTCTCCCTTCGAGAAGGTACAGACCCCTCCCCCGCAATCGGCAATGGCCGCTTACCTGAAGTAGATCCCGCACTTGCCGCCGAACTTGGGCCTGCTGCACTTTCAGCCGCCGGAACCTGTGGGGGAACAGAAGATGGTGCCTTCGCAGCCTCTCTGGATTCCCGCAGCTGTCTCATTACTGCCCGGGCGTCGTCAGCCGTGGCGCCCTTACTATTTTTCCCCAACCACGCTGCCAATTGCGCCGCCAACTCGGGAGGCATATCTTCCCCGTTCACGGGGGTGGCCACCACGGGGATCGGATGCCCCTCCTTCGGAACCGAGGTTGGCTCCTCACGTGGGGTATCGGGAACCGGGGTTTCCCCCCCAAGTGCCCCCCTTTTTGACCTCTTGCCTCTCCCGCTAGGGACTACTCCCGGCAAAGCTGGTCCGATGACTCGCTTCGGTCCTCCCTCCCCGTCTTTAGCCGCCATCTGCTTCTTCAAATCGGCTACCTCCTTTATGAGCATGCGTAGCATCTGATCGGTACCGACCCGCTTTCCGACCTTCTTGCCCGGCATTCTCAAGCGAAGATATCTGTAAGACAAAGAGAAGGATTACAACGCTCAAAATTGGCTCTTCGTTCCGTCTCGAGCTCACGTGCAGCGGGGAGGTGCAGCTTCAGAGCATAGGAACAAGAGGATGCTTTCTTGGCTTGTTGCTCCTTTTATCCGTCTTCGGGCGGGCGTAAACCCGCCTCCGCCTGCCCCCCGGGGGCGTGGCCGGCGGCGTCAGCGTCTAGGACAACCCCCTACAGGGCGGGAAAAGGCGCGCCCCGGCTACGCCGCTTCGGGCATACCAGCCGGGACTCGCCCCCCGCCCAAGATGGCCTCCCGGGGGGATCGGGGTACTCCACCATACGTTCGGGGGGACCGAGTGGTTGCCCTTTTCCAGTATTTTCCGATGAGTCTTTTCTTTGTCGACTGAGAGGTGGAAGGGAGTAATCATTTGTCAAACAAATCTGAGTAACAGTGCAACCCATTTGCCTGCACAGTAAGGACAAAGAATCAGTAAGTAAAGTTAAGAAGTTTTATTACAAATTAGCAATTAAGTTAATGTAAATTAATTTTAATACCATGCTGTAATGGTACAGAATAGCATCTGGATAACCAAACCTCCCAAAGAAGTTCAGGCGCATCAGCATGAGGCAAACAAGAATTTCAGTCACAGCAATTTAAAGAGTAAATAGTAAAATCTGGTGCTCAGAGAAGGGTCTCTGATCCTCACTTCTAAACATGAGCAAAATCTAAAGTCATCTAATTTAGAACCTAAACCATCATGGGTAATTTTCTAAATGAGACTCAAAAAGTTAGGAAAATGTAGAAAAAGAGAACATTTTAGGAATGTGTCAGCATTTCAGAAGCTCGGTCAAGAGTCTTCTAGAGTTAGGGAAATATGTATTAGGCTACGCCACACTCAGCAAAGAATCGTAGAAGTAAGCATAGAGGTCTATACCTCTCAAAGTCCAAAGTTAAAATGGCTAACCTCAACCTCTGAGAACACCAGTTAATACTACACACATTTTTGGGGTAACACCATCAGGGGCTCCATTGTCTTTTCCATTCTCATATTGTGAGCTGCAAATTAGCGGATTCTCCCAGACAAGTCCTGTGAACAACAACTACCTTGGAAACCCGTAACTCCTTAATGCATTACTGAATAGGAACTGTCAATTTACATTCTGGCTCTCCATGTTCTAAGACAAGGTCCTGTTTTCAGACTCTCTATCACTAGTACAGTGTTACATCTATTCTCAAACTAACAAACCATGTGAACGTAACTGCAAAGAAAAAGACACGCAAGCAGAAATGGAAAACGTTATTTTGTGCAGAAAGAAATGCAGGCCTAATTAGGTCAACCTTTAATGTATTTTTCAATGGTGCACAATTAATGGGTGCTGATATGTGCAAATACAGCTACAAATAAATGACACACATCAATACATAAATTCAGCTTTAGATTCAGGTTGCACTTTAGGTAAATGCAATATAACTGGAAATACATGTGTATAGGCGTGAGAATTATATTAGGAAATCAAATATGAAAACATTAATGCACACATTTACATAAATAGTTCTAATTTCTTAAGTGAATACAGTGTAATCATGTAAGGATGGATTTATCTAGTCTCTAAAGACTACATTTCATTTGATTAAGGTTAAGGCACACAGGGGTATATTCACAAGAATGTTTGCTAACTACCGCAAGAGTAAGGTAACGCAACTTTCAACATTGCGCCTATCACTGGAAAATAACCCTATGTCAACGTGGTATTCACAATGCGACAGACACCAGATAACGCATCAAATGCCTGCATGAAAATCAATGCCATGCCGCAAAAATGCGATATACGAACGCTAAAAAACATATGATGAGGCCAACCGCGGTACAAAAAGTAGCGAAAACCAGCCACAGGCATACAATCCCACACTTCTGGCGGGACAATGCACCATAAAAACCCCAGAAGAACACACCATAAACAAGCCAAAGCACGTAGCAACATGGATGCACCATGACCCAGCGCAGAGGCCAACTCGAACCCCACAACCCAGACAGACTACTTGCAAGGAACAACAGGGTCGGGGAAGGCCAAGGAGAAGAGGGAGAGGAAGACGGGGTGAAGACCCCAGGAAAACAAGAACAGCGTTACGGAGGTGACAGAAGACTACCAGCATCTGACCCACTTGCAGACCACCTGGAATGCAGTCAATCGAGGAGGCCAATAGACGCCGGCATGACGTGACAACCTAAACCAGGCACAAACACCTCCTGTCACCATTGATGCCTTGGCAGGAAGGCATCAACGGCGACAGGAGGTGGTAGTCCAGCGCCACAGGAGGAGCTGGAGGAAACCCATATCTCAGTCATCAGTGTGGAGACGGTGCAAGGAGTAGGGAGTAGGGACACAGCTTGAGAGGACCTGACACAACAGCAACAGGTAGTGCAATGAACAGGGACTGGGGGGACGGGGGAATATGGGCACAATGGCATACATGCACAACGGGGTGTAGCACACTGCACACTCACAATTACCCAGGATCATGTCCCAGATCCCATTGGCACACTGCAGCACACACACATAGCAAGAGCAGCACACCAACATTGACGACAACGTGTTACAATGCGCATAGCCGACACTGCAGAACAGAGGACACAACTGGCTCCGCACATGCACAGAAACATGCCTACTACATCTGACAGAACCGGAAACAGTGAAATAGAAATGTACGCATAAGACCTCACATCCGTCACGTAGTCCAAATGTACACTGTCCCGCAGAAGAATCCAGCACCCCCCAAACAGTCACAATGTATATTGCCATACAGTCTGCGTGCAAATCAGCACAATGTGCCAACATACATGTCAACACAATGTCAACATGCATCTCCCCTTCACATTGCAGAGGGGCGCACAACACCCTCAGCAGAGCACAGAATACAACACATCTGTGATGCCGGAGAGGACCACCACACCGTCAACACCGACACCCTACAACAGCCCATGGATATCCCACGCAACCCCCCACCAGGAACCGGCCAGCCAAGCTACTCAGAGGAGAACACCAAGCCTGCAACAGACCACACAGCAGGAAGCACCCGCAAGCACAGCTGGCTCACGACAGTTCACCCACCCACACATGGCACCCCAATGCCATGTGTCAGCACGCCAAAAGGAGGCGGCGCAACAGGTGTTGGTGGAGGCCGAACCCATGGAATGTGAATTAGGACAAATACGTAGGTGTCTATCACCCTTCAGGGCCCACCCACACCCCACTAAGGAGACCCACACTGCCATAGAGACACATGCAGATGCACATTCACAGTACAGAACCACGCACAGGGGTGCTGAAATAGCAGTCCCACACCCATGTTGGCTCTGCGTACGATGGCCCTGACCACTCCCCATACGAATTGAGTGGGTGATGACAAAGCTACAACCCGCTGCCTGCGGTGACATGCCTGCATCCGATGTACACAGCACAATGTAATGTTGTAGGGCCCAGGGCCTTCATCCATACAACAAGACCACAGGGACACACGCATATATTATGTTGAACTGGCTATGGGCATATGCGCCTGGCCCCTTTATTGGCAGGGCCACATGAAATGAAATGAAATGAAATGAAAATTATATTTGTAGAGCGCTGCAGTTGCCCTGAGGCGTCCAGGCGCTGGAGCTAAAACAGACCTGCCCTCTGAGGTTACTAATTGTTGAACAGGAGGGTTTTAAGCTGTTTCCTGAAGCTGGTGAGGTTTACATTGTTTCGCATCTGCAGAGGGAGGGTGTTCCAGAGTTTGGCAACATTGTATGAGAATGAACGTCCTCCTGCTCTAGTTCTGAATGTTCTAGGGATTTTGGCAAGTGTAGCAGTTGAGGAGCGTAAAGTTTTATTGGGCAGGTATGGAGAGATCAGGGAGGCGTTGATTTCTGGGCCTGTTTTCCAGAAAGTCTGGTGGGCGATGCAGAGAGCCTTGAACTTTACTCTATCCCTGACAGGCAGCCAGTGTAGAGTTTTTAGGCCAGATTTTATTGAAGTCCTCCGAGGGACTCCCAGGAGCGCCCGGGCAGCACAGTTTTGAGTGCGTAGTCCGGGGCTCCAAGATAGAGGGCATTGTTGAAATCCAGCCGTGATTGGATCAGGCCCTGTATAACAATTTGTCTGGCCTCGAACGGGAGGAGGGGAAGGATTTTTTTGATCACCCTGAGAAGGCCGATACAGGTGGCTGACACCTTAGTGGCCTGTGTATTAAGGCTCAGCGATTTATCGAGCCATACTCCCAGGCTTTTGATGTTATCTTTGGGGAGTGGGGGGGTGCCCATGCTTGGGGGCCATATTAGCTCCAGTGTGGAGGGGGTCGCTGGGCCAAGGAGCATAAGCTCAGTTTTATCATCGTTGAGCTTCAGGCATGAGCTCAACATCCAGCTTTTTACGTCCTCCAGACAGGCCGCTAGGTCAGGTGGAGACTGGAGACCGCTCTTCTGTGCAAGGGAGACCACCAGCTGGGTGTCGTCCGCATAGGAGATGATATTGACACCATGCGGACGAACAATCCCAGCCAGCTGCCTCATGTATGCATTGAAGAGCGTAAGGCTTAGGGAAGAGCCCTGCGGCACTCCGCACCCTAGTGGCCTACTAGAAGACACAGATGTGCCGTCGAAGACCTGGAAGGTTCTATCTGACAAGAAGGATTCCAGCCACGGCAGGGCATCTCCGGACACTCCTAGGTCAGCAAGAAGGTTCAGCAGGATTTTATGGTGTACCATGTCAAACGCGGCACTCAGATCGAGGAGGATCACTGCCACTGATCCCCCTCGATCCAAGATCCGTCTTGCCTCCTCGGTTACAGCTAGTAGGGCGGTCTCTGTCCCATGTTTGGGGCGAAAGCCCGTCTGGGAAGCATCGAGGAGATGGTTATCCTCGAAGAATGTCGTCAGAGTGGTATTGACGTGCTTCTCCAGAATTTTAGACGCCCATGGGAACAGGGAGATTGGGCGGTAGTTACTGGCGTTAGCTGGGTCGAGGGAGGGTTTCTTTAGAAGGGCCCGCACCATTGCGTGCTTCCAGGTTGCGGGTACTGTCTTGCTCAGTATAGAAGAGTTCAGCAGTTCTAAGAGGGTGGGGAAGATGGTGTTACTGGCTAGGCCCAGTGGACCTGGAGGGGCAGGATCGCATGGGGAGCCGGTTTTTATTTGTAGAGCTAGTTTCTCTAGGGTTTCCATTGTTATCAAGGGAAACGATTTCAGCTCAATGTCCCTGTCCAAAGCAGAGTCCAGGCATTGAGAGGGCGGGTCGATGGGTGGGTTTGAGAAGGAAGAGTATATTTTATTCACTTCACATGTACAGTGATGGATGTGTGTGGGGTGAGTGTAAGCCATTCCGCATGGATTGTCTGGTGCCGGCAACCACGTGAACATTGGACACCAGTGCAACGGAAACAGAAAACACATGCATAACAGAGTCAACTGCTGAGCAACATGGAGTGAGCCGGAGAAAGTCCAAAAGACAACCAACATGCAAACAGAAGTGTACGTGAGTTGCAGTGCGCTGGGGTTGGGACACTAGAGATGAGCACACTTGTCGTGTTCTATCTAGGACCCCGATCAATATTGTGATCCTATGCCCCTAATACGGCTATAATCCATCCATACCCCTATAATGGCATGAACGATCAGAGCCATATTTCAGAAACTCGCCTCTGCAGCTCATTACAGTATATGACACAGCAGAAGCCACTATCTAAGATTCCTAGATTACACACTGAGTTCTTTCAACAGATAAAACCCCCAGCAACCTGGGAAAGCCCTGCTTGCTATGTTTTGATAAGTAATAGAACTCTAATGAGCACTGTAAGAATGACGGGTTCTGAGTGACATCTTTATCGAGGTCTTATGTCCAAAAACTTACTTCAAACAAGGCACCTTCCAGGTATAAATAATACCAATGTTGCCTTAAGCAAACACAGCGGTGGTGGTAGAGAATACAGGAGCAGAACAGCTGTCCCTTGCAGAGCCCAGCAGATGTGAGAAGCCCACGGACGCTGCCCCTCCTCCTCGTTGACGCGCTGAGAAAGACGCTGTCTTTTCTCCTGCCGAGAAAATCCGGCCCCGGCGTTTCCAGCCTACCCTTGCGGGTGACTGGGATATCGAGTCCTGAGAGGAGATACAAGACCTCCAACAATCTATTCCAGAGGTACAGTGTTGACTAAACCCTTAGAGAGAATTTTTGAAGCAAACTCTTGGCAAAACCAATTTAACTAAAACTGCTACTTACTTACTCCCTTCCAAATATTAGGCTTAGGTCAGGTACACTGGGGTTGGCGTAGTTAGAAGCACCAGTTGAGTACGTTAGCTATATGTATATATGAATGTATATATTTTACTCGTTTTAACCATTGAATGGCTAAGAAACCATATCAATGCTTTTACAGTATTATTTCGCAATCCTCCTTTTACTGTACGCACTTTTTATAATAACAAATCTTGCAATTGTGGCTATTCATTTCTCTTGCATGAGAAGAAAGACTGTTCAATAAATAATACCTTTTATTGAAAACGCCCGTCTCTCTATTCTCTGTATCTTGGTGAAAGTAATCTGCACAACTGACTGAGTGAAATAGCTGTCTATTGTTTCACACGACTCTAGAGATTGACTCTTATTCTAAGGAGCAAAGTTGTCATGTTTAAGCGGTTGTTGGAAAACTGAATCCCTTCTTGTCTGAGCCAGGGGAGTTGATCACTTCCTATTCAGTCAAGAAAGTTTCCAGTGACCTCTGAGCTAGTTGGTACAAACCCAATTAAGTTTAGCATAGTCAGTAGAGACCTGGAAGACCGCACTTCTACGTCTACACTGCTGTTTATGTTATTCCAATGCGCAGGGCCTATAGGGAAAATAGGAACTACACTACATGGCGCCCAACGTTTGGTAAGGTGATAAAACTAACACAAGACGTTAGAGTAACTCAGTCGTGCTTTTTCACACAGACCCTTTCTACCGTAAATACTCCAATAGACGTCTGGAGTGGGTGAAAGGTTAAAATCCACCCGAACTTAGTAGGAAGAGATTCCTATGTAAAGCTCTGGTTTATTCAACGTTGAAGGAAACAGTGTTCCAAAATATTGTGCACCTAATCTTTGTCTCCTTGGAGACCTGCTCTGCAAAAAACTTTCATTTATACAATGTCATTACTAGTCAAGGGGACAACTGAAGCTGCAGTAGATGCGAATCAACGGGACACAGGAATTAATGAACCGGGTGTGATAATCATCCCGGTCAACATAAGGAAAACTATAACGTTAAAACTTATAGAAAATGGACTGACCACACAAGGTGGCACAGTCGTCTTCGTGATAGAGGCACACGAATATCGGCAGACAGAGTTATTCTATTCTTGGATAAAATTTCCAGCGGCAAACGCTGCGACACACGAGTTCCACTATTACAAAATAGAGGAACCTCCGGAAGAGTACGCTCCTTTCGAGGAGATTGAAATTCCATTAAAATACCAAGAGCATCTGCTCTGGTTTAAAGGCGCCCTAAAACACAATGTTCATATTACCAGGCTCGGTCCACTAGGTAGACCAGGAGCAACGTGGCCGGTTCTAGCCAGCTACACACCACATCCAGACATTGCAAAAATGTCAAAAGAAGAACTTTTAGCACAGCTAAAAACTTTAATTAAAATACATAGACAATTAGTCCAATATGTAATGCGGACTGCAACAGTCCAAACAGCTGTTAATGTTACACAGCTGACCCCTCATCAGGGGAACACAAATAAAATTACACCACAGAACATACAATCATGTCTTGGTAAAACATCCATAAAACGGGAAAAAAATTCCTTTCTGGTTAGCGCAGAAAATTACTCAAATAGAGGCAGTATTTCCGAATACTACCCATATTGAGAAACACAGAATTCGGACCATCTGACTTCCAATGGGGGTCGCACCACATGTGGAGGACTGTGACACTTGGGGTATAGTCTTTGCTTCCATTTACACAAAAACACATGGTGTTCCGTCAATGGCGGCAATACCAGATGTGCTAAAACAGATTCAGAATGAATATGGCCCAGAACCTGCTTTAACTCTTGGTATGAAATTACTGAAAGACTTCAAGCAGGTCTCGGCTATATTACTAGCCAATATAAAAGGAGAAGCAGCATCTGTGGTGATCCGCCAGAATTTGAAGGAAACAGATATAACAGATCAACCAATTGAGCTTGCCAGAATTATAGAAAAATATTATGAAGAATTAGGTAGAGACAGCTTGGGTGGAAAACCAGTAAAACCCCAACTACTCGAAAATCCTGAAAAATTATTTATTAAAAATAATTCAAACACTCCTAAAAAGAGCTGGGATGGAAATAAACAATCCACTCCCAAGGAAAAAGTTTTCCAGTCCAGAGGAAGGTCTCCTCGACGGAGGGAAAGAACTCCGACTCGAGAACACCAGTCTCCCCAGAGGGAGCACTCTGAGAAAAGATATAACCTTGGAAATAGGGATAACTTGAAGAAGTCTGATAGATATCAAAGTATTGATACACGTCCCTCTCGATCTTTTTTGCAGAAATTGGAAAGAAGAGGACGGTCAGACCCAGGAGAGCACACCAAGTCCAAAGACAAGGAACCTGCTCAAAGTAAAAAATCACAATTTCCAAAGAAGAAGGTAGCTAGTATTAGAGTAATCGAACATGCCGAGAATACTGAGGACACAGTTGAAAAATGGGGAGTGGGCACAGACAATGCTAGACAGTGCAGCAGAAATCACCATAGCTCGCAAGATCCTGATGAGTCATCTGGTGACAGTGGACACGAATGAATACATTCAAGTTGAAACTGTCGACACCAGAGTAAGCGAACCTCATAAGATATACGAAATAACACTGCGTATAGAGGGAGATAAGACTAGGAAAATAAGGGGTCTATTTTGGGATAAACTCTCAAAAGGCTATGACATCCTGTTAGCTGAAAAAGATTGGCCCCCGGAGTTTGTCAGGGAGTGCCCTGGTGGCAAAGAAATGATTATGCCTGCCTTCTCGAATCACATTCTGATGCACACTAAATATATATATGCGAGGAAATGGGCAGTAGCCCAGGCACCAGCACTATATAAAAATCATGTAGGATGGGATGAGGATTCTCCTCTTCACAAAATCTAGTTAAAAAGTCAACCGACTGCGCAAAGGCAGTATCCAATTAATCAAGAAGCTAAAAAACAGGTCAGGGAGATTTTAGATCAACTTGAATACCAGGGGGTGATTGAAACATGCACCTCAAATGAACAATCCTTTGTTTTCTGTCTCCAAACCGGACGAGTGATATCGTCTAGTCTTGGACTACAGACACCCAAACTCATGTTGCAAAACATTTGTAGTACAAAATTCGCATAGTGCTGCACTAATGAATAACATAGTTCGCAAAAAATATAAAACAACATTAGACATATCTAATGGTTTCTTTTGTCAAAACATTGCACCAGAAAGCAGGTACTTGACCGCTTTCTCAGTAATGGGGCCACAGAAAAATTTCTGTAGGCTCCCACAGGGATTCAAGAACAGCCCAGGACTATTCTCAGCCAGAGTAACAGAGTTACTACAAATATATGATGATGAGGCATTATCTTATGTCGATGACATCTATCTCCCAGACGATGACTTGGAGACTCACTTGAAAAGGGTGAATACCATAATACTTGAGTTCGCTGCAGAGGGTTACAAATTCAACTTTAAAAAGTCTCGAATTGCCCATCTGACAGTATTATTTTTAGGATACGAATTATCAAGTGAAGGAAAAAGCCTAGCAGACAACTTCTTAGAGAAGTGCGCTGTACTCCAAGCTCCAAAAACGCTGAAGAACTTACAATCGATTCTAGGTTTCCTGAATTTCGGAAGAACTTACATTCTAAACTACGCGGAGAGGGTTAAACCTCTCTACAAACTAATTAAACCTGATTTTAAACCAATCAACTGGACTCAAAAACACACAGACATTTTGAGATCACTGCAAACAGACATGTTAGCTAAAACGAAATTAGATACACGTGACAATGCAATCGACCTTGTAATCCGAGTCATCCCAGGAAGATGCGGATTCACGTACCTAACCTCTAATGAGGGAGAAACGGTACCAATAGCTTACAAATCACATTTGTACACACAAGCAGAAAAAACATTCAGTCTCACAGAAAATACTGTGAAAGCAGTGCAAACTGCAATAGCGAATGAACGAGAACTAGCACACGGCAAAAGGATCATTGTCCTCACGGCAGAATCCGCCTTCGAGGCGCTATTCAGCCCAGTAAACCTGCCTACAGTGTCACTGGATCCGAAATGGATACAGTGGGAAAATTCTCTTGGCGCGGAAGATGTGAAATACTATTTCGCCCCGCACATGAAAAAACTGAATGATTTAACATATGAACAAGAATATCCTCTGCCAATCGAAATTCTTCCTCTACAACAATACTCCTGTATAATCTACACAGACAGATTCATACAGCATTTCAACATAGAAAATAAATCCTACGATGCAGCCTGCGCGATTGTTAAAGGTCGCTGGCTTTGCGGTAAATTCAGACCAAAAGTAACAAAAACTGAATCACTGAGAAACTGTTCGGCTCGGCGAACTGAAATCAGATCTTTAAAGATGGCGCTTGAAAATTCGGAACGTGAATTCCCGACACTAATCGTGTGCAATTCGCATTTTTGCGTCAACTCTTACAATAATAAGTTGCAGAGCTGGAATCAAAATGATTTCAAAGATGACACAGGTGCCACAATCAAGCATAAAATGCTTTGGAAACAGGTAGTTCTTTTACAGAAAGAACTACAAAAGACTCACATGATACACACTCTGAGTCATCAACGTGATGGCGTTCACGTTGCAGGGAATTCATTTGCTATTACAGCCACAGCGGAAGCAAATAAACCGGCTTCCATAGCCACAAAAAAGCATTCAGAAAAATACATAGACGGGGAAACCATGCTGGCAGTAAAAACGTCCTTAAAAGGCAACTGTGCAGCACTACCCGTGAACTATCCACTCAATTATGCATACGTAATTGATGCAAACTCCGTTCCTTTTGCTCGAATCCCTGGAGTGGGGGATAGGGTAATTCCAAACACGAACCGGAGAAAGTTATTAATAGCAGACGCACACATGGGTGAGGGTCCAAGGCACAAAAAGATCAAAGACTCTCTGACTGAATTACAATCAGTTTACTGGTGGCCGGGGATGAGGGTGCAACATCAAATATATGTAAAGAACTGTCCCGACTGCGACAGAGATCGCAATAATGAACCGCTCCAGTCTGTTGCCCAGTTACCGTTTATAGACAGGGTAATGCTGTCTATATGCAAACCAGCGTCCTATTAATTGTTTAAGACTAAAATTCACTTAAAAAATGTGGCCCCAGCCCTCGGCTGACGCCAAAACTGTTATAAAAGATCTGCAAGTCTTTATCGGCACATACGCAATTGCCATGTTCCATTCTGACCAGGGTCCTGCTTTCAGCTCTCGAGCTTATAAGGAGGCCATGGCCAGTATGGGCGTTGGGTTGCGATACTCTTGTCCATCACACCCTGAGGGGAACAGTGTAGTGGAAAGAAAAAAATGAGACATAAAGCAATCTATAACGGCGAAGGTATTAGGTTCGGGTCATGGGTGGGTCAAACATTTAAAAAGTGTCCAACTTAGTCTAAATAATTTGCCAAGAAATTCTCTAAAAGGTTTCAGCCCGTACGAACTATTGTTCGGAACTAGAATGCATGTTCAGGACCTCGATAGTCAGGTTTCAGTGGTAACAGATAAGAATAAAGACTTTGACATCAAAGATCGTTTGGCTGTTTTACAGGACTTGAATGAAACAAGAAAATCCTTAAGCAACATAAAGTTAAAGCAACAGCCAACTACCACTGAAGACACACCACCTGTCCCAGCAAGACCTGTCTGGATTCCAAAGATTGGGGATCTAGTCAGAGAGAAAATAGCGGTGAAGAATGAATTTGGGCCTTCTTACAGAAAAGCAGAACCTGTCTTGGCAATCATCGGAACAAGATCAGTAGTACTACCGCCTCTTACTGGTAAAAAGGAGAACCGAGTTGTATCAATCGACCTGGTAAAACCACAATCATGTGGCCTATAATCAACAGTAGGCCAAGTGGACTCCCAAGAAATAACAGAATACCCAAATTTGCAACAATCCAAGAGGTTCAAACTGAAAGACTAATCACATTTGATAAACCTGCAGTGCACAGAGAGGTACTATGCAATAATGCCATGGAACTCGTGCCTCTTGAAACACAGATTGAAACAGTTCGTCATGAAACACCAGTCTACAATGATGTGGCATCAGAATGTGCTAACGAAAGACAAATTGAGAAACAAATTCCAACAATTGACAGAACTGCCTCTGGCTACTTCATCAACTTCGATACCTTTTCTGAAGATCCAAACGACCCTGAAGTGACGCCAGAAACAAAGACTTTTAAAGAAAAAGCAACAGAACTCTTTCATCAAATCAAAGAAGTATATCTAGATGCACCATTGATTGAGCATTGGATTATCTCGGGGGTACTTATACTCCTACTATGCCTAATTTTAGTTTTAATTTTAGGAAAATTCATCACAGTTCAATGGACACAGCAAGTCAGAACATCAACTTAGTTCTAAAACCTCACAAATCATCTCACGTGAAGAAAAGAGGACTATCATCAGTAAATGTCACAGCCATTCCAATACCCGGCGGGGTAGTATGGGACAAGACTGACTATGAAGTATATGGCCCGGTCGAAATCCTGAAATATACTCACCAGTTCAAGGTTTCATTAAGTGACTTTGTAAAACCGAGTACATTCTCTGATGATTGGGATTTTGAAAGTATAAATAATATGATGTCTGATTTAGTGTTGTCAGCAAGATTTACAGAACATGATTATTTACAAGGTTTGTCTAATTATGAACAGATGTACTGCTTCTCACATTACGGAGACCACTTCTTACATAAATCTGCACAACCTAGAAATGTTTTTAATCATAACCAATTGGAACACTGTGCTACTCCACCTAAAAGTAGTTCAAAAACATTCTATGAGAAATTCCAGTACTTCTCAGGGTTTAACACAAGTGATGCAGAAAGGTTTTATTATAAACTGTTGGATAAAACAGGGTTGAAAACAATGCTGACAAATACTAAATTGATATATTCAGAAGCATTTTATGAAAAAATGATGACATTTGGTTTTGATTGTTGGAAAAATAATATTGAAACAAAAACAATCTGGGGTACAAAAGATTGGCAGGTACAAGGCCTAGAAGCATTATTTCGAGCCTGCATGATCCCAGAACAAATAATATTCTTAAATGACATAATTCACCAAACAACCTGTCTTGGTCTAGCTAAGATTAAAGACCTTAACAAACCGTCTATTCCAAAGCCAATACCTGACAATGCAACCACAGATATTGAAATAGACGTATCTAAAATTTTACATCTAAACAGAACACATCCTGATTGGAAAAAGTGGTTAATCTGGCCTACTGACACGCATAACTGTCAAGATAGATTCCTGAAGAAAACACAGGGGTTAACAATGACCAGACCAGACCCTAGATACTCCCAGAGACAACATCCAGGGATAGTAACAACATACAGTGTAGGGAAGCTGTGCCTTGAATGGCTGGAATCATCCACACTGGCAGAAATTAAGCAGCATGGAAATTACCATATACACACACATGCTACAGTGACAGCAACAAAAATTTATTTCTTAGTGGTGAAAATGGCAAACATTCACTAAGCGGTATACTTTTGTGCCAGGGTATTAATTTAAACGGGGCCTGTGAAGGAACTTCAAACAACCTTTCATGCCGCCAACATGTCACACCTGCAACGCAGATAGAGCCCTTCTTTAGGCAACTTTCTAATGGGAGTTACATTCTAATAACGGATCACAGCTGTTGCGGCTTGCTGCCAGGGAAAGGATATCTCGTAAGCGTAACTTCCATGGTCACTTGCTGTATGCAAGCATTGTTTCCAAACGGCCCTGGAGGCTACGAGACTCCAATTTGGCCTCGTTTGAATGTCTCTTATAAACGAATTGATACTTTAAGCAGAATGAAGTCTGTGCTTTTACAGACAACAGTGCCCATAACGTCATCAAAAGAGACGTATGATCTCCAAGTTGCAAGGACAGCTTCGGAGATACATGACCTTTTATCAACAAATTGCCCCGTGCATTTCACAGAAATGCTTAGCCAAATTCTAAATATGTCAGATGCTGTAGGTATCTGAGGCGTATTTAAGACGATTTTTTTGGGACTATTAACACCATTCAAAGCAATCCTAGGAATTATTCCTAATTTTGTCCATTCAGTCTTTTGCGGCATACCCCTGATTTTGGGACTTGTAGCAGGCATTTTATTTTTGACCCTCCTGCTCCGATATGGCAAGCCAAAACACAGACATGACTCCGGCAAGGATGGAAGAAACGATCCTAGCAGTACACTACCGGGACCGCATAACCTGCGCTTCAATGTATGCTATGCGGAGAAGAATGCGTGTTAGACATCTGTCTTGCACTACCATCAGCAGTACCAATGGATATCGATACTTTGCTAAGTCCTGTAAAGGCTCATGCATCGTGTTGTCCCCAGCGGCTACCAATCCTGATGACTGCATTCGTTGAGACTCCTGTGCTACGACTAGGTGGCGGAAGTGAAGCCATACAAGAAAGCAACATCACCCAGGTACGGCCTCCTGTGAGCATTGCTGATCCAAACATCGATGATAGCAATCATTCTCACACCTGCCAAGTTACAGCATTATCGAACTTGGTCGAACTGTCACCCGAATATGTAGACCTGTTCTTTAAGAGCCTGTCTGATATGATGTTCTCCCCTGAACAACAACAATGAATTTTTGGAAAAGCATTCCAGCGCACAGCGTTCCCATGAACTCTGAATTCGGCCTTCGATTTTGATCAACAAAAACTACTGAAAAGCATTTGGAACTTTATTACCCCGTTCTCCATGAATTTTTTTTTTAATTGAACACTTTTTCAAAATATTTACCTTTTTTCTGGCACGAAAACCTTTGCCTAAAGTAGAACTATTCATAAAGAACAGAACTTTTATTTTTAGGTAAATCTAGAGACATAAGAACTTTACCTCAGCCTCTAGCACATTTAACATCAAATGCATTTATATGTGATGAAATAATCTCGCCCTTCTTTTCTGTATACAGAGATATTTCATGTGTAATTTTTTCGCAAAATCGTTCAACTGATTACATATGCTATAATTTTGAATGATTTCTATGCTTAAAGACGTACAGTACCAATATTTTCATGTATTTCAAATACGCCATTTCAAATGCAATATGTATTTTGGGGTACACACGCATCTTATTGCTTTAGTTTTTAGTAATTTGATGGACATAAATTCGTGGAGTGGGTGTCGTGTTCTATCTTGTGATCCTATGCCCCTAATACGGCTATAATCCATCCATACCCCTATAATGGCATAAACGATCAGAGCCATATTTCAGAAACTCGCCTCTGCAGCTCATTACCGTATATGACACAGCAGAAGCCACTATCTAAGATTCCTAGATTACACACCGAGTTCTTTCAACAGATAAAACCCCCAGCAACCTGGGAAAGCCCCGCTTGCTATGTTTTGATTAGTAATAGAACTCTAATGAGCACTGTAAGAACGACCGGTTCTTAGTGACATCTTTATTGACGTCTTATGTCCAAAAACTTACATCAAACTAGGCACCTTCCAGGTATAAATATTACCAACGTTGCCTTAAGCAAACACAGCAGTGGTGATAGAGAATACAGGAGCAGAACAGCTGTCCCTTGCAGAGCCCAGCAGATGCGAGAAGCCCACGGACGCTGCCCCTCCTCCTCGACGCGCTGAGAAAGACGCTGTCTTTTCTACTGCCGAGAAAATCCAGCCCCGGCGTTTCCAGCCTACCCTTGCGGGTGACTGTGATATCGAGTCCTGAGAGGAGATACAAGACCTCCAACATTCTATTCCAGGGGTACAGTGTTGACTAAACCCTTACAGAAAATTCTTGAAGCAAACTCTTGGCAAAACCAACTTAATTAAAACTGCTACTTACTTACTCCCTTCCAAGTATGAGGCTTAGGTCAGTTACACTGGGGTAGGCGTAGTTAGAAGCACCAGTTGAGTACGTTAGCTAAATGTATATATGAATGTATATATTTTACTCGTTTTAACCATTGTATGGCTAAGAAACCATATCAATGCTTTTACAGTATTATTTCGCAATCCTCCTTTTACTGTACGCACTTTTTATAATAACAAGTCTTGCAATTGTGGCAATTCATTTCTCTTGCATGAGAAGAAAGACTGTTCAATAAATAATACCTTTTATTGAAAATGCCCGTCTCTCTATTCTCTGCATCTTGGTGAAAGTAATCTGCACAACTGACTGAGTGAAATAGCTGTTTATTGTTTCACACAACTCTAGAGATTGACTCTTATTCTAAGGAGCAAAGTTGTCATGTTTATGCGGTTGTTGGAAAACGGAATCCCTTCTTGTCTGAGCCAGGGGAGCTGATCACTCCCTATTCAGTCAAGAAAGTTTCCAGTCACCTCTGAGCTAGTTGGTACAAACCCAATTAAGTTTAGCATAGTCAGTAGAGACCTGGAAGACCGCACTTCTACATCTACACTGCTGTTTATGTTATTCCAATGCACAGGGCCTATAGGGAAAATAGGAACTACACTACACAGTCATGTATATAAAAAGTCTCGGATTGTGTCCCTTCGATATAATCCTGATGCAGAGTAGTGGGGTGTGTTAGACCTGCATCATCTTCCCCATCAACGTCTCAGGGCCCCCACACTGTTTGAGGTGACATAGCTGCGCAACCGCTCCACAGCACAAAACTCAAACAGCAAGGGACAATGGCCTGCGGTGCACTGAGTCACTGGCAGCTGTAGTGCTGAGCAGGGTATCAGGCCGATGATGGCATCCACAACAGGTCTGAGCAACTCTGTGAGTCTGTCAGGACCACTATTTCGACTCTGGCAGATGGCGGTTGGAGGTGGTCCTACTGGTGGTGGCATGTGCCTCCTGCGGTGATGCGACGTCCGAGCCGGTCAGGACTCGCTTTGGTGTGTGAGCCCTTGTGGTTCGCAGTTGGGCCCGGAGGCTACGTACAGCGCAGGGCCACATAATAAATGCTGTTGATGTCCCCAAGGCCAACGCTTCAAAAGCCATCCAATATCTCAGAAGAAGGGGTCCCGGACCGGACCAGCACAGAGTTAGTGACCCCGGATGCACTGCGGCCGGCACAGGCACCCAGCCACTGGACGGTGATTTGTGGTGCAGTCAGATGGGCCATTCGACCTGAGAGGGTCCTCATCAATGTCCGAGGTGTATGTTGCGGAGGGTTGCGGGGACAGTGGAAGGTGTCCTCCATGGCATGATGCAGAAGGTTTGATTTTATCCGGAAGCAGCAAATGGAGGAGTGGAAAGTGCAAGCCTCATTTTCACCATCAATTCGGAATCAGCTCAATGAAGATAAAAACTAGCCCCTCGTCCATAGACTCAGACGCCACCAAAGTGTGACCAGTGAGTGTCCATGAATGTCGAGGAACAGACTCAGTGGCACCGGTGCTGAGAGGAGATGCAGTCTGTGATGATGCTGGTACACTGATATGAACTCCGTATTTGCTAAATCAAGACTCTGTGACCTACTGGACTGCAGTTTAGGTCGGAGGCAGCAGACAGCATGGACCATTCACTGAGTGTTGCTGGCATAGGTTAGTGGCTCTACTGGCCTGCGTAGTTCAGGTTCAGAGGCATCACATGTTCGGTCACCTCCGTTACTATGACCCGGCTTTCATCCAGACTGAGCTGCATCTTCCTTTTACTCCTCTCTGTGCGAACACTGGTGTGGACTCTTCCATTCATGATTCACGATTAGGTGCTGGATATGAGACCTACTGGTCCGTAGGGTAGTCCTGGTCCCTCATCCACGTGCCGCCGGCTGGTGTTGAACAGGGTGTGGGGCACCACATGTCGCTGTCTGGCGTTGAATAGGGTTTGCCGCACCACGTATCGCTGGCTGACGCTGAACAGAATTTGTGGCACCACATGTCGAAGGCTGGCATCGAACAGGGTTTGTGGCACCAAGTGTCACCAGCTGACATTGAACAGGGTTTGTGGCACTACGTGTCGACGGCTGACATTGAACAGGGTTAGTGGCACCACGTGTCGCAAGATGCTCACATGGAACAATGATCAGGGGCGGTTTGGTGATGTGGCCCCTGGCCCGGATTTGGGGTCACTGCCATTCAGGACCTAGGGCACAGTTTTACATATGGGACCTACTGGGCCGAAGGGGACGCTGGTGTAGTATGTGAATGAGGAAGGAGTAATCTGGGCCAGCGTCTGGGGGCCAACGATGGTCTGAGAGGCTGGCAGGGTTGCAGGCCTCGGTCTTGGAGCTTACACAGGCATGTGGTGGGCCCTCCTTGACACACGCCGGTGTCTGCAGGTGATCAGTGAGGCCTGGCAGCGCAGGGGCGGACCTGACGGGTTCGTAATCCAGCATGCCGGGGTACGGCAGGCGCACAGGATCGCAGGCAACTATGGCAGGGTGGGAGGCACCGCCCTGGCAGAGACGTTGGGCTTTCCATATGGGACCACGCCCAGGGATATGTGTTTTGTATTCACACCCCTATGCTGGCCTGGCGTACGCCAGGCCATCTCTCTCTGCTCACGCTTTCGGGGGTGGCGTATCAGGCAACATTTCCACGAGAACCCCCACTGGCTGGGGTGACATGGTTGTGTCCACTGTCCACTACACTCCATACACCAGAGGTGTAGGTCACTGTGGATATAGGTGTGTTCTGCATACCGCGGTCTGTGCAGCACATCGCCGCCACTCTTGTCATTGTGTACTTTCCCAATCATGGTTCTATTGCATCCTTCACACATGCCTGGTTGCCACCTCTCCCAAAATTCGGCTATTGGGTGGCTGAGGTGCCATGTCGTTGACGACTCATGTTCACGGCTTGCCCAGGTTACCATTGTAAGTTGTTCTGTCTTGTCTGTTGGGTGGGCATTCTGTTGTGCATGTTGGTTGTGATTTTGTGACATGTGCATTGCCAGAGTTGTTGATTGCATGGATGTGGAGTTGAGGTGAGAGGGGTGTTAATTTGGAACTTGCCAAGGGGCTGTGTATTTACGTTGGTGCTATCCTGGGAACGCTGGTTGCTGATGGGCTGTCGGAGGATGAAGGAATCATGCACACTGGCTGTGAATTTGGAGGTGACATTGGTGGAAGTCCCACAGTGTTCCGATGTTGCCTGCACATTGATGTGTGACGTGTGCTTCCTGTTGATTGTGTGCTGTGTCACCAGGGGGCACAGGTAGGACATGTGTGCTGTGAATTGCCCCCAACACGTGTGTGCATCGGCGTATGGTCCTTGATTGGTCTCCAGCGGATCCTGCACATTGTGTTGGACGTATGGGGACTGGCGTGCCAGGGTGGTGGTGATGTCAAGGACAGGTGTGGGGGATTTGGATGTGGCTGGCTGTGAGACTGTTGGTAGGAGTGTGCCAGGGGTCAACAGGTGCAGCACAGCCAGCAGCTTGGTGTGGGGTTGAATGTTGGTTGTCCACTGTGTTGGTGCCATAGGCCTGTTAGGTGATGATGGTCAGGATGCGTAGGATGGTTGTTCCTTTCAGCCTGTAGTGGACAGTGACATTGTCAGAGATAGGGTCTGTGAGGCAGGTGTGTTTCCTGGTAGGCTGCTATCTTTATCTGCGCTGCCTCTGTGGTGGTCTGGGTGGGGTGTTCCAGGTGAGGGTTGGGGTCTTGGGGTAGTGGCGGTGGGTGTTGTGGCACTCTTTGGTGTCCGGGCTGCATGATGAGTGGCTTCATGGTAGCTGGTCGTTAAGAATGTTGAGGTGTTGTGTTGTTGCTGCTTTTTGCACGGGAACGCCTACTCTGCATCTCATTAGCGATAGTTGCGGGGGTCCTCTGTGGCGATGTGCTTTGTGGATGCTATTACGGTAAAGTGCTGTTAATTTGGCAATAGCTCCTTGTGAATATGCCCCACAGTGTATAGGAAATTCTTAGCTCTACAGTGAATGCATGTTTGAACTGGGGTTTCTGGTTGGGACAAGTATCCACAAGTATCCACCCTGTCCAAGCAGGAACCACCACTCTAGTCAGGGTAAGCTAGATACACACTTAAAGATAACCTGGCCTCACTCTCTGGTAGCTTGGCATAGAGCAGTCAGACTTACCTAACAAGGCAATGTGTAAATATTTGTGCAACACACACACACAGAACAAAGAAAACAACACATAAATACTCCACACAGGCTCAGAGAACTAGGCAATATAATTTTAAGTGTATAACAATACCAAAATTACAAATATCTAATAAGTAAAACCGGAGTTTTGAATTTTTAAAGAATAAATTAGAAAGTAATGTTTAGCATCAAATAGCATTTAGGAGGTGAATCCAAAATTCAGGCTGACCACTATGGAGGGCAGGTCGGCTACAGGACTTACCCAGGTCCGTCTGAAAAAGTACCTTGGATGGAGCAAGCGTTGAAGTCGAAGACTTGCATCGGTTCCAATCCATGCTGGCGGTGAAGGCTTCATCGACAAACCCCTTTACGATGTAGGTGATGCGTCATCGTCGAGCCGCGCAGTCCGTTGAAGTGATGTTATTGATCAGCCCCTGTGTTGGCGTCGATGGGCAGTAGCTTGGTTCTGATTGGCGTAAAGTCATCAATTTGACGATTTTGATGGCTCTGCATAGCAGAAGTCAACATTCAAGTGCGCAGGATTGGATTGGCATTACTTGACAGGACAGGACAGGACTCACAGATGGTAGATGCCAGGTACTACTGTAGGGTTGAAGAAAATATTTGATGGCCCTGAGACTTCAGAACAGGGGGCAAGCCAGCAAGTTTGCAGAGTCACTCTGGTTTCAAGTTAGATGGGTCCAATCCATGTCCTCAGCAGGGCAGAGATCAGCAGGCATCAGGTTAGCACAGAAGTGCAGAAAAGCAGTTCTTCCAGAGCAGCAGTCAAGGAGAGTGCAATCCTTGTATCATAGCTGTCTTTACTTCTGGAAGAGTTCTTAACAGATCCAGTAGTGTACTGCCCTAGTAGGGTCAGAGACCCAGTAGCTATACCCAGTTGTGCACTTGAAGTAGGTGTGACTTCATAGCAGGCCCTTAAAGTGCACAGGACTCCCTTTCTCCCCCAGCCCTGGCTCCCGACTGTCAGTAAGGGGTAATCAGCCCTTTGTGTGGGAAACAGGGCACTGCCTATTCAGGTGTGTCAACTCCCCCTGCCCAGGAAGAGCTATCAGAATGCAGATGCATACAGATGAATTCTCTGCTACACCCAACCTTTCTGTGTTTGTGGCTGTCTAAAGGGAATGAACAAAGGTTAGCTGCCACCCCCAGACGTGTATTGGAGAGAGGCTGCAAGGCATACAGAGCAGCAAGAGCACTGAAATGTCCACTTTCTAAAAGTGGTATTTTCATAAAGTAATTTTAAAAGCAACTTTAACAGTAAAGAGGATTTATTATTACCATTTCATAGATATGAAAAATGATACAGCTGCTCCTTTCTAAGCAGGAATTATAGCTTAAAAGAGTATTAACAAATTTCCAGGGCTAGCCTATGATAGGAGTAGGCTTCACAGTAATGAAAAACGATTTTAGCTGTTTGTCACTACCAGGAAATGTAAAAGTACATTAACAACGTTAGGACACCCTTGAGTATGTAGTGCTAACTGCACGTATATATTGCATATTTGTGAAGTGTAAGTGTGGAGTCAAAATTATGCTTACAGAACATGTTACAGAATCAAAGTCTGTGCTTTGTACATTAGAAAAAAGCTTCTTTGCAGTCGGAAACAGCCAGATTAGCAGAATTGGACCATTTCTGACTGCAAACATGCCTTTGTACACATGCCCCTAAGTATTGTGAAAGGGTTAGTGGTCTCAATCACACAGGTTCACACCTTCAGACCACTTTCCTCTGCAGTCTCTGACTCTGTTAGAAAATGTACTCCCTTCATCTCCCCCAATCATTCTGAACTCTTCCATTTGATTATCTCACATGTCATCTCTTTCCTCTCTGTCCTACCTGTAACTCCTTTCATCTCCTCACTCAACCATCCCCCCACACACAAAGCCTACCCTCTTATCATTTTCTTTTCCTTTGGGACTGTCAATATTTCCAATCTTTGCAGCTCCTCCACACTCCTTCATACACTTTTTCATTGATTCAAAACTAGAATCAACACATATGTTACCATCACTTAGTACTCTCTACAAAGAGGCCAAGGATTGGATGAACATTTAGTATAAATATCTTTATGAACCACCAAGAGGCATTATGACAAAATTACACTGCCTTCATCCTCAGCTTCAGAGCTCTCAATTGCCATCCGACATGAATCCTACCACAAGTCTGAACTCACCAAGACACTTAGAGGCAACTATGTTCACAGTATTTGCTGTGCTCAGAATCCGAATCAACTATATTCAATCTAAATAAATAGACCATAAAAGTATAATAAAAAGTACATAGAAATGCAATTAATATCCAACAGAGTCTGCTACAATAGATGATAAAATCTATTATTTTAGAGCACTGTTATACCTTGACATACCCCCATCTTTGACATTCAATTTCTGATGTTACGAGTTAAAGTGGGGGGCAAGTGGAAAGGGAAGAGGGCAAAAACCTCAACTATGGGTTCGCTATGCGCTCCTGCCAACCTGTTTGTCAATCAAACAAGCGAAGGAACTTTACTTCACTACAGCTCTATAGGACATAAAGTCCATAAAGTATAATCATACCAGTTGTTTAAATAGTTAAAAAAATATCATTTTAAAACTGATTCACAGGTATTTAACATTTTAAAATAGAAACTTCGCTTAAACAATAATCTTAAAATTCATTGCAGTATCATTAGAAAAGAGGCAAAGACATCATTATTTAAGCTACCATAATTGTTCTCCTACTCTTTACTGAAGTTCATAAAAAGAAGATCAGAGAGTAGCATACAAATGGATCTGCTAGCTGTTGGATGAAATACAAGGCTACCGAACAATGTCTGAAGTTATGTCTATTCAAAACAGGTAGGATGAATCTTTTCCTCTGGACAATGTAAAACTACAAAAGAATTAAATATGTAGGTTTGATTGCGATGACACCCTTCCACAAGGACATGGCGACAAGTCTTCTACAGAATACAGAGTATTCAGGAAGCCCAACAAAAGAGGAAAAAAGGTTGGCCTGAACCTCACTAAAATAAAACGGTGCTGATGGTTAGATACTGAAGCCAAATAAGAGTGCAGGTCTTGTGTTATGGGGGAAGTTGCAAGCTATGTCATCACTGTGGACTTTTTTTTTTTTTTTTTTTTTTATTAAATTTTTATTGAGCATATTCAAAATATACATGTTTGATCATATGTTATAGTATACATATTATGATACAAAGAAAAGGAATAGATTTTTCATTATATAAGAACGCACATAGGATAAGGACATAAATTAAAAATATATGTTAATATAAGTTCCATTTTTAGGATGTGGCAAGTATGATGATGATTAAACAAGAAGCAACTACAAAGAAAACAAATACAAAAATAAAAAATAAAAAAATAAAATAAAGAACAAACATTATACAATATATACTCGTTTTTTCCATTTCATATTTCTATATAGTAGTGACTTCACTATTACGCTACTTTGGCTAATTTTAGCCTCAGACCCTTTGCAGTTCATACCAATTAGCCACTGGGGACCAAATCAATTCCCCTTTAGCTCTAGATGTTTTCCCTCTAGTTTCATATATAGCTTTTTCTTGTTTAAATGTTGCTAAAAGTCTATTAATCCATCCCTGAAATGTGGGGGCCTCAGTATCCTTCCAGCGAGCTGCAAAAATAATTCTGTATATGGCGGTACATATATAAGTTGTGTACATTTCTAGGTTACTAAATTCTAGGGAGCTATCAAAGCCTAATAAGAACAATGTTGATGAAGTTTGGATCTCGCGGCCGAAGATCTCGATCCAATATTTAACTATACTTTCCTTTAGTTGTTTCAACTTGGGGCAGTCGTAGAACATGTGTACTAGGTCTGCGGGGCCAAGTACACATCTAGGGCATCTGTCATGGCTGATCTTACCTCATGAGAATAGTTTAAAAGGTGTGTAATATACATTACAGATCGTTTTATAGATTTGGGCTTTTAGATTACTTGCTAGTAAAACTTTAGAAGATAGTTGTAGCACCATATCTATGTCGACGTTGGGATTGTTTAATTTATCAGCCCAGTTTTTTTCTATTTTTTCTAGATCATCCGGGTGGTTGTTTAAGAGGATCCCGTATATATCGCTGATTCTGACTGATAATTTTGACATCAAGTCTAGGAGTGGTATCGACTGTAACTCCATATTTGTAAAATATTGTCTTAGTGTTGTAGATATTTGGATACATTTTAAATAATCCGCTTGGTGGATTTGATATTTAAGGCGTAGCTCATTAAAAGTTATTCTTCTGTCTGAATTTAGAAAATCGCCAATAGTGATAATACCTAAATTTTCCCATCGTTTAGTGATATTATCATTGAGATATTGGGGGATTATCGAACTGCGCCATAGCGGTGTATATTTTGTACATTTGGGTATTGATAATAATTTAGTAACACTAGTCCAAGTTTTAAATGCATCTGTAACTATTTTAAATTTAATTTTTTTGTAGTATGAGGGCTCAATTTGTCTTAACAATAATCCTCGAGCTGTATTACCTAATGTCAATTCGTAGATAGAAGGGATACTATGTAGTAATGTATTTTGATCTGGACCTTTAGGTGTAATTAGGAAGGACATTTGTTGTAGAATAGCAGCCCGCATATAATAGGTTAAATTTGGTACTGCTAGTCCACCACGGGCTATAGGTAGAAACAACCATCGTTTTGTCCTGATTTAGTGAATAGCCTGAATAGTGACCAAATATTTTAGTGACTGCTTCTATTTCGACTAATGCCTCAGTAGGATTAGTTGTTAAAATCGCGACGTCATCGGCGTAGGCCAGAATTTTAGTATTGTATATGCCGGTTTTTATTGGTAATATCGCCGGTGATGTTAATAATTTAATGATTAAGGGGTTGATATAGAGTGCGAATAAAAGTGGAGAGCACGGACACCCTTGTCGTGTGCCTCTTTGGATATTTATGCTTTCGGATTCGCTACCGCCTGTCAAGATTTTGGCTTTAGGTTCTACATATAGGGCATTTACTGACTTTATAAACCCCGGGCCGATGTTATTAAGGGCTAGTACTTCCCAGAGAAACTGCCAGGAGACCCGGTCGAAAGCCTTTTCGGCATCTAGTAAAATAAGAGACATCTGGCCTTTCTCTATTTTCATAATATCAAAGAGTGTTATTACTCGGCGTATGTGGTCAGTGGTGCTTTTGCTCGGTATAAACCCGTGTTGCCAAGGAGACACTAATTGTATTATGTACTTGGCAAGCCGGTTAGCGAAAATTTTTGCATAAGTTTTAGAATCTGAATTAATCAGCGAAATCGGTCTGTATGATGTTGTTGAATCAGGGGGTTTGTCCTTTTTCTTGAAAACTGCTATATATTTTTGTTTCCATGACTCTGGTGGTTTTCCATGCCATTGGACGCCTAGGAATAGATCATGGAGGAATGGAATTATTATTTTACCTAGTATTTTATATAAATCTAGTGGTATCCTATCGGGTCCTGCTGCTTTCCCTGCGGCTAGTTCCGCTATTGCCAGCTCAACCTCTGTTCTAGTAATTTCTTTCTCCAGTTCTTTCCTTGTATCGTCGTCAACAGTTTGTAGCATGTTAGTCTCGCTTAGCCAGCTAACTAAGAACTCCCTGGTTTCATCAGCCGTTTGTTTATCTTCGTTCTGATATAGTGTTTGATAATATTCTTTAAAACAATTAGCAATTTCTTCCTGGGTGGTATATTTATGCCCGCCATAATCAATACTTTGTATAGTGTTATAAGATTGGGTCTGTCGTGTTTTTAAGGCAAGATGTCTCCCAACATTTTCCCCTATCTCATATGACTTATTCCGATAAGCTTGGACAGTTTCAGCGGCTTTAACCGTTAGCTCATTATTTATCTCTGCCTTTAGTACTAGGATCTTTCTTAGGGTATTCTCAGCCTCTTTTCCGTGATGTATTTGGTTGGCATGTTTATATTCTAACTGTACTAACTCGTTTATCAATTGGTTATGAGTTTTCATTCGTTCTTTCTTACGCCTAGCAACAAATGCAGCAGTTTCCCCCCTTAATGCAGCCTTGAAGCTGTCCCATACGTTGCAGCGTGAAGCACTATATTGCATCAAAAAATTCTTTGGTCCATTGGGCTATGTATGATATATATTCTTGACTGACTAATAGTTTCCTATCGAATGTCCATTGTGTGTGGACCCGATTGTAGCCAGATATTTCCAATGTAGTATGTATAGAATTATGGTCGGAGATTGTCTTCGGGTCCTTAAAGATCAGAGCATTCAGAGCGATGTCTGGAGTTGCAAAGATGTAATCTATGCGAACATATTTCCTGTGTGGATAGGAGAAATATGTGTATCTTGGATCCTTACTATTTTTTAACAACCATATATCTTGAAGATCATGGGTCTGGATCAGATTTAATACAGCTCTGAACACTCTGGGCTTCCGCCCGATGTACGTATAATGGTTCTGAAGAGACTGGGTTTGATTAAATGTTAAATTAAAATCGCCACAAAGAATCAGAGTACTTGGCCACAATGCTAATTCAGATTCCAAATCGTTATATAATATGGGGTCGTCAAGATTAGGGCCATAAATGGAGCATATTGTAATTCCCAGATCTAATTGGACAATGGCCCATCGTCCGTGATCGTCAGCTTTTTTACGTACTGGGTGACCTAATCTTGTTCTTGCTAAAATTGTGACCCCCCTAGTTCTTGTGGTTTGCAATGTTGTAATTAATATGTGATAACCTGGTACTTTCAGTTGGTTGATCTCTCCTATTGGGATATGGGTTTCTTGTATGCAGATGATGTCCCAAGTACTATGAGCTATTATTTGGCAAAATTGGGCCCTCTTTCCACTATCATTTAGACCTGCCACATTCCAACATCCTATGTTTAACCTGCCCATTTAACTATACTAGTTTTAAAGTGGTATTCATCAATCGGCGTTCCTTCAGTAGTATCATTTTTGCTCATTTTATGTTTTTTTGCTCCCCCCCCCTACACCAAGTGCACCCCGTGCACCCCGTGCACCCTGGCTCCCACCCCCCACCTTCCTCTCTCCACTCCACCCCCCCCCCCTCCCCTTGACCACCCAGAAAAGGCATTGAGACTCCATGAGAGTCTGCAGTGATGTGTTAGCATGTTCCAATCAGGACTAGTGAAGCATGCATTCTTAATTGTACTAAAATAAAAATAAAATAAACATTACCGGAGAAAAGAGAAAATGCGACTTAACGAGTAGAAAAAAAAAGTTTGAAAAGGTAAAGGGATCAGTAGTTGAAGATTGTAAATCTGATCTAATCTGTTGCATATAGGCCAGTTTTTGAGTTGCTTGTGAGAAACCGACAACATAAATCTATTTCATGTCTACTTCAAATATCTCTCCAACTTGTTCTCATATATTTTCAATTGTTCTTTCATAGGCTCTCTAGATATTCCTTCGCTTTGACCTCGGAAGTAAAAAATTTGGTTTGGCCCTTGTATATTACTTTTAGTTTTGCTGGATTGTTCAGATATACTACTGCCTTCTTCTCAATAAATGGTTTGATGAGTTGCCTAAGACGCCACCTCCTTTCGACAGTCCAGTGGCAAAAGTCAGGGCGTACGAAATATGATGTTGAATCTTTTTTGCGATGTTTGTCAGGAGTGACTTTTTCAGCAATGGCTTGTCGAAGCAAGAAATTTCCGAAGTACACTAGTATTGCTCGTGGGTATTTACCTGTAGGTGCCGTGGGTTTTAAGGATAGTGGGACCCGATGAGCTCTTTGCACCTCGTATCCCCAATCCCAGGTGTTTAGTTCAGGAAGGGTATCTCGAAATAATTGTATAATGAAGGTGCGACAATCCTCACCCTCCATTTTTTCCGGAATTCCTAGCACTCGTAGATTGTTCCTACGAAGCCTATTTTCGTAATCTTCAAGCTTCCATCTGATGTCCTCAACTTGTGCTTCAGTAGCTTCGACTCGTTCGTTTGTGGCTACAGCTTCTGTTTCATTAACCACAATGCGATCCTCTATGTCGTTTAATCTCTCTGTAAAAGCGCCCATGGTTTTTGAGAGTTTGCGAACCACTCCTTGAACCTTTTGTAGCCCAGCTCGGGCTTTGCGACTGTATTTTGAGGTTTCCTCACGGTGTGATGCTATAGCTTGCAGGACTGTCTCCATTACTTGTGTTAGGGTGGTTCCTGACGCCTCGAGAGATTCTTTATTTTGATCTGACGGTGGCCTATGATTTCTAGGATCAGGAGTATGACTCTGATTCAATGCCAGGACTGTAGGAGTGTAGTCCCATGTTAGTTCATTGGCACCGTGGTGTCCAGTTTTTCTCTTTTTTAGTATGGTTCTCTTTTTGTCACGTTGTTCTTTTGGTGGATTGGCTTCAAATTCTGAGCTTAGGTTAGAGTCTGAGTCATTCTCCGGATCTTCTGCTTCGTCTAGTTCGTCAGTGTCACCAGACCAGCTAATGTCTTCAGATAATGAATAAAAATCCGTTATGTCCTTGTCGGTCTCTAGTACCTCTATAGCATCAATGGGGTGTTCATTTATTGCAGAGCTAGATTGTGTTATTTCTGTGTCTAGTTTTGATGTTTCTGAGGTCTCTGCAGACTCTGTCCCTTCCTCCTTCTCTGAAGCTTTGATGACCCCAACTTGTGGGGTATGATTTTCGACTATGAGTGAGTTTACTCGTATATCAGTTAATAAGCTCTCAGGTGAGGGGTCTGCTAGCATCTCCTTGTTACCAGCAGTGCTTTCGGGCAGTATTGTAGACAAACTTGTAGCCTCATGTCGATCTACATATTGATTAGTGTTTGTAAGAGCATATTCATTGGTTACATTACAATTCTCCACTAGGCTTGCTGGGCAGTTTTTATCCACCATCTCTTCGTTGAAAATATCAGCCCCCCCCTGATTAATTATGTCAGATCTGGGGAGTGCAGAACCATAACCCGAACCAGAACCAGAAGAGGTATAATGGCTTACCTGTCCGGCCGTAGAGACAGGTCTTTCAGATCTGTTGTCAGTCTCAGCCTCAAGCACTTGTCTTTGCTCCTGCTGCAACTCTGTTTCTTTCTGTGCCCCTGTTTAACCCGTTGTAACATTGTTTCCCACCGATAATGGCATTGTGGGGCCCGTCTGCCCCGCTGCTCTCGTTTCAGCAGTGTTACTCCCTTTGTCTCCCGTTATTATTGACATCGTACCCCCCACCATGGGGTCAGACGCATGTTGTTTTTCCGTGCTCTGCTGTGTCTCTCTTGACACTGTTCTCTGGTTTGCAGCGCGGAACATTGTAGCCACTGTTGTGACGTTCATTGGTGTATTCTTAGTGGGTTGTGTAGTTAGCGATGTTTTACTGGAGGCCCCCCTCCGGGCCGGTGTTTTTTCCATCGTTTTCTCCACTGCTGTTGCTGCAGTCTCTGTGTGCACCGCTTGTACACCCCCACGCTGTTGCTGCTTATTCATCTCCTGATCTCGTAGCGCTTGTCTTGCAGCCCTTGTCTTAGCTGCCGCTGCGGCTACTGCCGCCGCGTTTTTCGGGGCCATTGGTGGTGTCAGGTTCCGTTCGCTATTGTGGGCTGCTGTTCTTCTCTTGTATTCCGTATCACTCACGGAGTTCACAACTACTGCAGTATTCGTGAATCCGAGCCACCAAAAGGAGCGCAGTTCATTCACTGATCGGTGATTGCCGATCAGCAGGCGGAGAGCAGCAAACCCGATTACTGAGGCGAGGAGTGCAAGCGGCGTCCTTGTTGGAAGTGAGTCCTCGGCAGGAACAAACTTTAACTCACAGGGCTGCATTGGACATCTCCGTTTCCCTCTAGATGTTAGTAGCTTTGTCTGCACAATTAGATCACTTCCACATGTCAGCCTCCGGTTTTATTTTTAGCATACTCCGCTGTCCTGATCAGAGCTGCTCCCGGCGTCTAGCCTGATGCCGCCATCTTGTGGACTTTAAATTATTAGCTTCCCTTCTATCTCTCTTAGCATTTTATAGAAATATTTCCTTAATTATAGACTTTGAAATAAAGGTGCAGGCATGAGGATTCACATAAAGCTCCAGGAAATCCAGTGAAGTCAATGTGTTTTTAACATACTATAACCACCTTATATTATGTACAAAATTAGATTTCTGGCAGTCCCTAATAATACTCTGATTTAAATTTACTGACTCTCTTGTCCAAATTGAATTCCACAATAAAATGTGACCTAACTGGAACATGTCTGTTATAAATGGGACTCCGAGTTCTGCATGACAGTTGTAATTTGAGCAGCTACTAGGGAGAGATGGCAGCCTTTTATAAAAAACATCCTCTATGCATTGTAAGACCTCAATTGCCACCATGTTCCAAACCCCTGCTCTATAGGTGGCCGCAGAATTGACTTTGGCATGATATATTTTCTTAATTTTGGGGATAGGTTTGGACCCTAATTTCTTAATAAATGTGAGAATTGCCATAATATTTTTTCCATTATCAGGTTCTATTAGTGATCATATCATTACAGGTTTGTTTTGCATCAAAAAGTATCCCCATGTAGGAAAAAGTATACAACCTTTCGATATTTATCAATCAATCAATCATATCATTTGTAAAGTGCACTACTTACCTGTGAGGGTCTCAAGGCGCTGGGGAGGGGGGGGGGTGCTGTTACTGTTTGAAGAGCAATGTCTTGAGGAGTCTTCTGGAGGCCAGTAGATCTTGGGTCTGCCAAAGTTCAAGTGGGGAGGGTGCTCCAGGTCTTGTCGGGGAGGTGGGAGAAAGATCTTATGAGAAAGGGTGGCAATTTCTGTGGGTGCCCTCTGGAGACTAGTGTATACGTTTTAGCTTCTTTAACTCAGAGATCCAAGTTGTCCATGTAAATCTTGAATACCCCAATAAGGGTCTGCAAAGCATTCCCAGATATAGCAATTAGCACAGTATCATTGGTATATAATAGTATAGGGAGTGGCTTTCAATTAATCTACAGGGCGTTGGGGGTAATCCTATGAGGGCTGCCTCCACCCAGTTAGTATAGATTGAATACAGGAACTGGGCAAGGACACACCCCTATCTCATGCCCCTCGTAATCTCAAATGCCTGGTACATTCCCCCTCCCTTCCATACAGCACACAAGCAGATGCCTGAGCATACATTTGCTGAATGAAGGCTATGATGGTCTCTTCAATCTCCATCGATTCCAGAATAGCCCACAGTTTCAAATGAACAACACAGTCAAAAGCGGCTGAGAAGACTATTAAGGCCATATATGTTTGGCCACTCTTAGCCGCTATATATTTATCGATGACCAGGTTTAAATTTAATCATTGATCTATGGTCCCTTTTCCTTTTTTGAAACCATATTGTGATGCTGTTAGAATGCCCCACTCCTCCACCCAATCCTCAAACCTATTTAGCAATATCCCACCCATTATTTGTGCCATCTATCAGCGATATAGGTCTGTTATTATTGCATGTACTGTACCTATATCCTGCATGAAAAAACTTCATAAACACAACATTAGATAAAAGCAAATAATCTGCACACTGGGACTTCTTCAAAAACATGGATTATTTTAAAGGTTTTTACAATCATTGCTGTGAAAGTGAGACAATTTTCTTCCTATAAAGTAAGTACAGGATGAATATAAGGTCCAATAGGCGCCCGTTTCGGTCCTACTTAAAGGCCTGAATTGAGTGATTGAGTGACACATATATTCAAGATGTAGTGTAGTGGCTAGAGATGCCATCATTGGAGCCTAGGGATACTGGTTTCAATACCGGCCAGGGTTCTTGACTCAACATCATGTGATTCTAGAAAATCCCTGAATCTCCCTGTGCCTAACAAAATGTGAAATATAATGTATGAATTGCATTTGTGTAATCTCCACTTGATATTAAGCCTAGACGCTCTAAAAAAAAAAAAAGGGGAGCAAAGAGCTTGGATTCTCCAGGTGGAGGAAGCCCGACAACGGGTTCGGCGGATTCCCCTGAAGAAGTGCACTTTTGTGCACTAAATGCATTGGGAATATCTATTTCGAATCAGTTTGAGTTATGTGGATATTGTGAATGAAACAGCCACATTGGATCAAATAATCAATTTGAATGAATGAGCTCATGAACAATTGAAAATAAAAAATATATTTTGAAAGTCAAATTTTGAGGTTAAGTTTTGGATTAACGGATTATACAGATTTCAATCACATGTACTGCGAAACTCAACATTGTGCACAGAGGAACGACCTCTACGATTAGAGATCACTTCCACTTAGTTCTTGTTCAACACTTCATCAGTCAGAGAGCGATACCTCTGGAGCACACGACAAAGCATCAAATCTTCTCACCTGAGATAGCTTGTACGCAGCCAAAAATTCTGTAATATAGTATTCTTTCTTGTAATTGCTACCCATCTCTTGACCAACAATACCATCAAGTACATGAATTTTAAGGCCATTTTTTGAACCCTGCTATCTGTCACCCAACAGACAGACAGCAGGGTTCATATCCACAGGGATCTGCACCACAGCCCTCACTTGGCTTGACACTCCCCCCCAATATTAAATCATCTCAGGGCACTCCCAGGCCAGATGCTGAAATGAGGCCACCGGGGCGCGACACCTCTGGCAAGAGGCCGTCTTACCATGATCTATTTTATGTAGTATCACTGGTGTAGAAGCTTAAAATGTGTATTGCTCGACACGGTCTCCCCCAAGGCATACATTCTTTTCTATTGGGCATGTCCAAATTGAGCACCCAGTTTCCCTTCCCTGGCCCCCATGTTAGGAATGGATCCCGCCTACGATCTGTAGTAGTGGGAGAATAAGTGGGGGCTCCCACCCAAGTCCAAGAGGCTTCTAAAAGTAAGGGAAGTAGCCAGGGCAAGTGGAAACATGGGCCATATGCCCAGCACAATAGATGCAATGCTAGCATGCTGCAAAATGTGGCCCAGCCCTATATGGAAGCTTTCCTGTGCACTCTTGAAAGCTATAGATTCCTCATTAGGAAACAAATCTCCCAACATTTCGCAGCCTCCCGTGCTTCTGGCAGACAGATCCGGCAGAGTCACTCAATGTTCTGAAGGCCAGTGGGTCCCCAAAAACATATTTCCAAGCAAGCTCTAAGGGGGTGCCACAGGGCTCCTGTCTGAGCCCAACCCTCTTCAACATATATGTGGCACCCCTGGCTAACATCATGAGAAGATACGGATTCATCCCAATATCCTACGCGGATGATACGCAACGCCTCTTTCCTTTTAAGATCTTTACACCTGAGGTCAAAAAATCCTTCTCCCAGGGCATGAAAGCAGTGGCACGCTGGATGGCTTCCAACTACTTGCAGTGCAACGTTGGGAAGACAGAAGTCATGTTGTTTGGTGAGGCTAAATTGCTCTGGACCCCAGACTGGTGGCCACAAGATCTCGGCCCAGTGCCCAAGCCCAAACAAACTGTTAAGAACTTGGGTGTCCGATTAGATCAGGAGCTCACTCTCAAACAACATGGCAACCAGGTGGTGGAAGCCTGCCTTCATGTAATCAGTATGCTGCGGAAAATCTTCCCATTACTACCTGATACTACTAGGAAAACGCTGGTCCAGGCGCTTGTCCTGAGTCGCCTGGACTACTGCAATGGCTTACTCCTGTCTGCCAACGAGGGAGTTATAAACAGACTTCAGGTGGCCCAGAACACGGTGGCTCGCCTAGTTCTGAATGCCCCTCCCCGCACGCCTTCTAAACCTCTGCTAACAAAACTACACTGGTTACCTGTCAGACAAAGGGCCAAGTTCAAGGTGTGCTGTACCATTCACAAAAGCCTGAATGGAATGGGTCCGGCATATCTGAACACCAGATTTATACCTTATATACCATCTCGGACTCTTAGATCTAGTCAACAAGGCCTGCTATGTGTACCCAGAGCAAAGAAAACTCGACATGGAGCAAAAACTCTATCAATAGCCGGACCCGCTCTCTCGAATAGTCTCCCACCATCCCTCAGACTATGTGTAGATCACCTCCCTTTTAGGAAAATGCTGTGGACCTTCTTGTTTAAACAGTAGACCATAACAGCCTCTAACATCGCTTCTGCTTAATTCTTGGTAGTAGCCAAAGGCGCGGAGATACTCCTTCGGGAGTGAAGCCAGCGCGATACAAACCTGCAAATAAATAAATAAATAAAGGTGGCCCGACCCAAAACCACCTTAACTGTTTGTTCCTGCAGGGAGGCAGTGTGCTTGACAATGTATGGCACATATATTTTGTCCTGAATCCCACTATCAGGAGGTGTGGTAGGGAAGAGCGTCCTCCTGTGTCCTCCAAAAGTGACTCTTTCCAAGTGCCTTCCTCTACTGACTAGTGCTCCTCATTTTGTATTTGAGAGGTCAAATAATATTGCTCTAGGTCAGGCACAGCCAGGCCTCCTTCTTCCAATGGTTGAAGCATAGGCCCTAGCTACCCCACAGCACCCCCCAGCCCAGTTCAGCCATAGCTGGAGGGAGTGTAACCTACAAAAGACAGCCTGGGGCAGAGTGTCAAATGAATGCTGAATAATGTAGATGCAATGAGGCAAAAACACCATCGTCATGAGAGAGTGTGGCAGGGAATTCCAAAACTGCACTGATGAGCAAAGGCCCTGAGTCGCCCTCCCTCTATTATTTTGCATCCGTCTCTGTGGTGTATGGGCCACAATAATTCTCAGGTACTGGAAAGTATCCCATTCCAAGGGGAGGGGGACAGTAGGCCAGTCGCCCAGTTCATTAGTAGCCAGAGATCCCTGAGGAAAAACTAGGGACTTTCCATAATTGAGGTGAAGGCCGGACCGTTCCCTGAATGCAGTTAAGTATGACAACACAATGGTAAGAAATCGCAGAGGGAATGAGAAATAAAAGAAAGTATTGTCTGTATATAAGAACACCAAGTGAGTGGCATCTCCCACCTTATTCCCTCTTTTCGGCCATATTCTGAGGGATGCGATGGATCTGAGCCTGGAGTCGACAGTGTGGTATTTGGGTCCTAGGCCCTCATACTAATAGAATGAGGTGACGCAGACACACTTGGTTGGATTAGATAACTGGCCCTGAGCACGTGCGCTTAGCCCTTTTTATTAGCAGGGTCATCTGACTGATGACCCCTGTGGTGGGTGGGTGTTCAGTGTGGGTTACGCCATACTGCAACACTAGAACGTATCCAGTCCGATACTACATCCCTCCCAAACTTTAATGAAGGTCCAAACAAAATGGAGTCCGAACCCATGGGAGAGAATACAATTTGCAAACAAAACATACCTCAATGTAGATGACTTCCACATAGTCTCTTCGCTGCTGGTCATCTGCCGGCGAGAGTATCCTTGTAACCGGGACCACTAGTTCTCCTTGGCACAATGTTCGGGTGCCCTGTGGATGTGCTCTTTTTGTACTTGCACAGTGCAAGTGTGCTTTACAGTCCCTTTCTTCCGATACCGCAGTCAGTGAAAAGTGCAGATGGAATGATGGTGGATCATTGCTGTGTAGCTGTCCACTGTATAGTCCTGGTTGAGGTGTTTTCTCCAACTGGTGACCGTCTCCAACAGGTCTGCAGTTGCAGGATATCCCTCTCACGGATACCCCTCTCTCGTGGGTGTCCCCTCTCACTGGACAACCCAGAGGCCCTTTGCTGCCAGGCTTCCACTGGATCGGTGGGCTGCCGCCTTGTCACTCCAAACGCGTTGGAGGAGTCTCTACAGGTCCCTTCTCTGTGTCCGAAGCTCCACCTGAAAAGGGTGTTGTTGGCACTTTTTCTGTCGCATGCTACCTTTGTTCTCCCTGGATCTCCAGAGCAAGCTTCAACGGTCCATCTCTCGTTTCGGGACCCGCTGCCACCAGTGTCCCTGAGGCCTCTGCCCCTTGGATAGCCACAGTCCTGTGTCCGTTCCATCCCAGAGGTGGTTGTTGCCAACTGACCGGCCTGCTCTCCTCTGTCGTTCCCGGGTGACCTTCGGGTTTGCACGTAGATGTGTACTCCCAGTGGTGCTGATGCTTTCCAGGTACTGTGTTCGGATGTCCATGCATCTTTCACTTTCCCCATCGGGTATTCCCCTTCTGCTGTGTGTTGTGGTGTTCCATCACGCACACTTCTTTGCTCTTCTCCTTTCCTCTTCTGGTGTTCCCCTTCTGGTGTGTGTTGTGTTGGTCTGTCAAGCACACCTCTTTGCTCGTCTTCCTTTGTCGTGGCGCCGTGCCACTCAGGATTGGTCTTCTCTTCCTTCCTTTGCGACTCGGTCTGGTCTTCTATCTGGTTGGTCTTCCCTCACCAGTCGTCTCTGATTAGCTTGCACTCTACTCGGGTCTTCCTGGTCTTGTCCTCCCCTAGGACACAATCTTCACTTCTATCGTGACTGGACCCGTCGTCACGACCTTCCTTCACGTAATAACATCTGGCTTCAATTGATGGACTTTGTGTCTGGCTCCTTCTGGTCCTCTTCTTTGACGTCTCCTCGGTCGTTCTTTTCACAGATGTCTTCTCGGTTCTTTTTGTTGGACGTCTTTGTCAGATCTCCTCGCTCGCTCGCTGACTTCTTGCAGGTCAGCATCATCCTTGTGACCAAACTGGCAGGTCGGCTTCTTCCTCCTTGCGACCAAATTGGCAGGTCAGCATCTTCCTCCTTGCGACCAATGGGGTGGTCAACTTCTTCGATCCATGTGACCAAAGGGTGGTCGGCTTCTTCTTCCTTGCAACCAACTGAGTGGTCAGCTTCTTCCTCCTTGCGACCAACTAGGTGGTTGGCTCCTTCTTCCTTGCGACCAACTGGGTGGTCGGCTTCTTATTCCTTGCGGCCAACTGGATGGTCGGCTTCTTCTTCCTTGCGACCAATGGGGTGGTCGGCTTCTTCCTTCTTGTGACTCATCATGCTTCTGGGGGTCTACCTAACCATTCCTCCTCCTCGTCGCAGTCACATTGATTTGGCGCACTTCTGACTGTGCTCTCCTGTTTGCTGCGTGGGACGCACATACTGCGCATTCACTTTATGCACTTGGCAGTCCTCCTGAGTGTTCCTTCTTGCCATTGAACTCCTTACTGTGGATGGGTAAGCTGCCACTGTTGCTGCGCAGCTGCACATTTGCTTCATGCTCCTTACGAGACACGCACATGGAGCTGCCTCTCCTTCTCCTCCACACAGCAGGCTCTGTCTTCCCCGTGGCTGCCACCAGAGACTCGCATGCTGCCGGACTCCACTGCAGGACTTCCCCCTTCACCGTGGTGAGTCTCTGTTCTCTATTTGGGGCAGTGCAGTCTGTCCACTTAGTTGGGGGGGCTCACCTCCGGCTGGCAATTGACCAACCCCCTCGCTGCATCACCGGATTCTCTCGGCTCTCCTCGGACCGGCCGTCGCAGCCTCCCAGCTCACACGCTGTGCGGGGCGGAGGGAGGGCTGGCTTTAGTTTATGCTGGCCGCTTTGAATGGCTGCATGCTGCCCGCTGTCTCTTTTCTCCAATGCCGCAGCCTCACACGCTGCTCGGGCTGGGGGAGGTTTGCGCTACTCCCGGGGGCTTCTCAGTTCTTTGGGCATTGGGCACTGTTTATTTCTTGCTGCAGGAGTGGGGGAGTGGTTAGCTACTCCACTCTCCATCCTCCCACCTTGGGCTTTCTTCCTCGCCCCCACGTCCCACACCCAGGGCTCACTCGATGCCGGGTAGGCTCCGCGGATCTCCAGCTGTGTGGGGACACTCTGCACACTCACAGGCTCACCTCTTATCCGGTGAGTCGTCACGACCAATGCGGGTGGGCTCCGCTCTGCTTCCTCACGGTGGGGGCCACTCCCTCGCAGCCAATGTGTGTGGGCTCCGCTTGGCCTGCACTTTCTCCTCGGCGCTCCACACGGGGGCTTCACGCAGGCCGGTACATGAGGTGCAGGGTAGGCTCCCGGGCACCTCCAAATCTGCATACAGGCCCGGGGCTCGTCACGCACCCTGCAGGCCTCCCGGCGGCCGGCGCCGTTCACACGGTGGGGAGCGATACTACCTGGCAGCTCTCTCCCCCTTTTTCATCTTCTGCTGGGCTGCTGCATGCACGGGCACAGCCCCCTTGTCGCCAATGTGGTATTTGGGCCCTAGGCCCTCATACTAATAGAATGAGGTGATGCAGACACACTTGGTTGGGTTAGATAACTGGCCCTGAGCACGTGGGCTCAGCCCTTTTAATTAGGACGGTCATCTGACTGATGACGCCTGTGTTAGGTGGGTGTTCAATGTGGGTTACACCATACTGCAAAACTAGAACGTATCTAGTCCGATACTACAGACATGATAGTAATGTAGCCCTCCCTCATGGAAGGGGGGAGCATTCTGCTCTCCACAGCCTCTAAGTACACCTCTAGAGGGCGTTGGGTAAGGATTGAAGCGGAGGTCTGAAAAAACTCGGCAGAAAAACCATCACAGCCTGTGCCTGCCCTCCAGGTAGTTGTCGTAAAGCAATACGAATTGCCTCCAGGGTGAGAGCAGCATCCAAATCGCAAACATCAATGTCACCCTGCCACGTTAGCAGTAAAGAGGCAAAAAAGGTTGCAACAGGTACCAGCATGAACAGGGCAGAGTCTTGATAAGCCTGCTTTGAATACGTTTTAAGGATGTCCACTATACCCACCCCCTGCATATAAACCTCACAGCCCTCAGGGGAACAAAGGTATAGAATAGCAGAGTGGGATGTCTCCCTTGGATGAATCTAGGCTACAAGGTGCTCGCATCTGTCCCCCCCTACTGAGAAGTTGTCAATACAATTTAGGCATATACCTCTCAAGCCTATCCCGAACCTTGGAGACCAACCGTTGAAGTTGCAATTACTCCTGTGCCCATCCTTGCCATCCTGAGCGAGTTGCTAGGCACATGTTAGTACATCCTTCTGGAGTAGCTCGGATTGTAGGGTACACCGCACCCCACATGCTAGGTAGATACAATGTTACCTGAGCACTGTACCTTCATAGCCTCCCACTCAGTCGCCTGCAATCGAGTCTTGGACCCATTCAGGTCAAAGAAGTCTGTCAATGCTCTGGCCAGATATTAAGATACATTTGTGCCTGCTATACATACTGTGTGTTGGTGAATAACAGGAATAGTCTTCGGAAAAGGGGTAGCGAGCTCCTCAGACCCAGGTGTTCTGTGGCCTCCCTGAGGGCTGCAGTCATTTTAGGTTTGGTATGCTGTCACAGTGGGTGCCTATTCAGGGCCCCATCTGCCACACAATTAAAATCCCCTGGTCACTATACCCGTACGTTGAGAGTCAGTGAGATGATGTCCTTCACCTTCGAGTAGAGGGCTTCATGGTCTATATTGGGCCCATATGTGTTGACAAAAAACACCTCTTCCCTGGCGAGTTTGCCTCCATATGAGAAAGAGCGAAGGGAACCCCTGGGGCAATCCAAAGGAGTATCCTGCAGGAGAATGTCGAGTAATTGGCACTGTACTTTGAACCTTCCACTTTTTAGCTAACTTAGCTGCTTTTCTGATGAGTAGCCTGCAAATAAGCAATATCCACATTGTATGTCTTAAAGAAGGAGTGCACTCTATATCTTTTCAGCTGAGGAGCTAAAATGATCATGTCATACACATTATTGGTTAACACATGCTGGGTAGTCCTCAGTTCCACCCCTGTGGCATAATGGCAAGTAATGAAAAAACAAACAGAACCCAAGTCCACCATCTGGACGCTCAGCATCACAACCTCAACCTACAAAAAACAAACCCTGCACTGAACAAGCCCTCCCGCCTCTCTTTAGCACAAGAATCACTGCCCATCACATGCCAAAAATGGATCAATGGTAAAGCAAAATTGCTTGTGTGCCTCAGTAACGGCATGCAAGTACGCATGTTCAACAACTGTGTCTACGGAGGATGGAGACTGAACCATGGAAAGAAGCAGTAGCTATAATAGTTAATCAACGTCCGTGTCCCAGACATCATGGAGTACCACTATGTGTCAACCCCTGCAGGGGACAAGCATTCTCATGTCATGTCATTGTCATTGAAGGCAAGTGGCTAGACCGTATCTTCATCTTCAGTCAGAAAGGAGAGGAGAAAGTAGTGCCCAACGCCGACCCCTCAGGATGGAATTGTGTCATGTACTATGTCACTGAGTGGGGACTGTGCCCCCAGCATCCCATCATCTGGCTTTACCCCGCTCAACAGTGTCTCCGGTGTTTGCTGGGCAGCAACCATTGTACCATCGTCACAGACCATGTTGCGACCGGTACCTCTCGTTGGTGGCCTAGTGCCAGTACACTGGCGGGGATGCTTGCACCCTCTGCGGTCACCCTGTGTATTGAAGGGATCATATTCACTCAGAGTCCGGAAAGGGCTAACATTAGATATGACCAGCTAAGAACATACATCCTCTGGTCTTTCAAAGAAGTGGGACCACCCTGATTCAATGGCACAGAGTTTGGCTGATTTTAAGAGCATGTACCTGAGGTTCATGCTGTGTACCTCAAGAAAGAACTTGAATTTTTCCTGCACTTTCTGGGTGTAACCATGGTATATTGCAATGTTACTTATATAAGGCTACAGGTAGGAGGCATTTTTCGATACTGCTAGATGTATTTAGAGCAAAAATCCCTGCCTCCTTACTCTATGGAATAGAGCTAATTGATATAAAAAATTGGAGCTTTTTAAATTCCTCGGAAGGAAAAATTTAACGTAGCCTTGTATCCGTCAATACAGCTGCTTCAACAGCTGTTCTTAGACAGGAATTCGGCTTACATACTAGCTGGGTCCAAGGTTTCGCGGGGACCGTGCGCTGGGTTTTTAGCCTAGCAAGGGGCGAGCCGGGCACGCTAAGACATCTTATAAAAACTGAGTTGTTGGGAAATTTTAATGACTATTCATTAATTATAAAACAATTTAGATATGCTGTGAGTCACTTACAACTAGATAAAGATGTTTTATTTTCTTTGTCACCATATCAGTTAAAAACACTTCTGAAGTCCTCCTCGTGGGAACTAGGGTTTAGACTGGATAGAGAGCTCCGGACTTTGAAAAAGGGTATTACTCCAGTTAGCGATTCCTGTCTGGTGAGGAAAGCTCAACCATATGTTCAATGGAACATCCCTGACGGTGTCAGACGCCTACTGTTTCTAGTAAGACAGGATTTAGTCCCTTTAAAATTGCTCTTATCCAGATGGTATGGTTCTTCAGCTGTCTGTGATTTCTGTCATATGAATGATCAGGACTTGTTTCATGTTATTTTTGTTTGCCCAGCTCTGATGTCTTATAGGCGAAAATGGCTAAGACCCATTTGCCTTCAATTGAATATTCTATCCGCCTCTGCTTTTAGTTCAGCTGTGATTAATCCCCCCAATGAAATGTTTTGTTTTAAACTGTACAAATTTTTCAAATGTTTCCTGGATTTGTATTAAGTGGTAATCAATGTTCACTCTAATTTTTTTCCTCTGTGTGCGGCAGTGGAGGGTCTCTGTGCGCTGCAACCATGGCTCTGTGCGCCAGGAACCGAACCTCGCGTGTCTGCGGCGCCAAATGCCACTCGCTTTTGGTGCCCTCCTGCCCTCTGCCCCACTCGCTTTTGGTGCCCTTCTGCCCTCTGCCCCACTCACTTTTGGTGCCCTTCTGCCCTCTGTCCCACTCGCTTTTGGTGCCCTCCTGCCCTCTGTCCCACTCGCTTTTGGTGCCCTCCTGCCCTCTGCCCCACTCACTTTTGGTGTCTTTCTGCCCTCTGCCCCACTCACTTTTGGTGCCCTCCTGCCCTCTGTCTCACTCACTTTTGGTGCCCTACTGCCCTCTGCCCCACTCACTTTTGGTGCCCTTCTGCCCCACTCACTTTTGGTGCCCTTCTGCCCTCTGCCCCACTCGCTTTTGGTGCCCTTCTGCCCTCTGCCCCACTCACTTTTGGTGCCCTTCTGCCCTCTGCCCCACTCGCTTTTGGTGCCCTCCTGCCCTCTGCCCCACTCGCATTTGGTGCCCTTCTGCCCTCTGCCCCACTCACTTTTGGTGCCCTTCTGCCCTCTGCCCCACTCGCTTTTGCCCTCCTGCCCTCTGCCCCACTCGCATTTGGTGCCCTTCTGCCCTCTGCCCCACTCGCTTTTGGTGCCCTCCTGCCCTCTGCCCCACTCGCTTTTGGTGGCCTTTTGTTTAAGTATTACTGTTAATCGGAGCCCGTGAAGGGGCTCTGATTAACAGCAATACTTAAACAAAAGGCCAGAGTCTACCCCGCCCTCCCTCATAGCCTCTAGCGCCACAAGCCCTCCCCCACCTCCTTACCTGCACGCCTCACGACCGCTCCGCCGCATTCGCGCCGCTCGCTTCTTTCAAAGCGGCCGGCGGCGCGACTTCCTGACTGTGTGCGCGCTCCACGCTAGGTGGTGCGCGGTGAGGTCAGCAGCAGTGCGCGCGCGCGCGCGCCTTAGAGGGAACGTAGGTGGTAATTCAGATATCTTGATTTCTTTGTATTCCTATTTTATGTACTTGTTGGTATTTTTTATCCGTGATTTTACTGAATGTATTTCTATGTCTTTTATGTGGATCTCGTGAGAGTTCCGTTATCATAAATAAACAAACTTGAAACTTGAACTTGCAATGTTACAGTATTCAAACTGTGGTACGGGTGCTATCATTATTGGTCAAGAGTTCAAGCAATAAAAACCCTTGGAGGGGTGTCCGGTAGGGGTACTGGCACTAGGACCCTAATAACAACATAATCTGACAAATCTTTGGGGCACAATATATGTCTTACCCAATTGTCTAGGAAGCGTTCAGGGGATTGGCCCTCAAGTAGCTCAGGGAAGCTCAGCAGATGTACATAGTTCCTGGGCAAATGCCCCTACACATCCTTGACTCAGTGCTCCAGGGTATTGGAGACAGTTTGCAGTTGAATTACCTGCTTTTAAATTGTTGCACCTCAGTCTGCAGGGTAGTGATGTTGTTTTCAGATTTGTTGTCCTTATCAGCTATTTTGGGGAGGTCTGCTCTCACTAGGTTAACTTAAATAGATACCCGGCTATTTGATCCTCAAAGGCTGCCCTCGATCCCTGATCACCTCCAGGAGTACGGCATGGGAGGGCTCCTCCCGACACTCTGGCAAGGATTCTGACAGATGATCTGAATGAGTGAATCTATGGGTGGCTTGGCCAGACTTCATATATTTAATAGTATCCTCCTGTTGTTTTCTCTGGGAGTTGTACTGGCGATTTCAGTCCCCTGATTAGACTGTAGGTATGTAGTGGACAGTATGACAGAGGCTGAGGGGTGAATTTAGCAACCATAGATAAGCTGCAGACTCTCCAGAAGGAAGCAATCTGTCTGCAAAGTTCCACAGTATGGCTGTAGAAACAGGCAGAAGATACAGAGGGCAAATCCCACCAAAACAACCTTACATTCATTGAAGTATTAAAAGGCTGGGAGGGTTCTCTAACAGCATGATTGATATCATGGATTCTGCCCAAAGAGCAGTTGGCATGCTTTGGTATTGAAAAAAAACCTCTTAGAATGCTGATGCATATTTAGTCAACTCTGCCGCATAATTCTGCATCATTTGGCCTCACTCTGACATATAATTCCGGTGGCTCTGCCTCTTCTCAATGGCCTGGAGACAAAAACACTACTCACTTCTCATTAGAGCCATCATTGGTATACCAGTAAGAAGGAATCCCAAATTAGCTCTCCTGGGATGTAGTGGTGTGCGCTCCCTAGTGGCAATGGGGCTTGCTGCTTTTGAAGAAAAACATTGCACTCCATTGACAAGCAAATGTCTCAGTGTTATGTACTATTTACTAAAACAGAAGAATCTGCATTCAAGACCAGAGGTTGCCCAAGAAAGCCAGGGAAAATGTGGGGTCTATGGTGGGCACAATTTATGTGTATACTGACAAGGTTGTCAATGAATATGTACTAGGAAAGTATGCAATGTTAGGACCATGTTTTAGTCAATCCATTGAGAAATGTGTATTGTGGATTGATGCACCAGAGTATCATTGCTTAATGGTTGTTGTTTGTAAAAACACAATAAAATGTGTTGTGAAAAATAAAGAAACGTCGCAAAAAGCTATGGCTGACTTTAACGAAAGGTGCACCTCCGGATTTTGTAAAGCATTTAGAATGCACACTTATGATTGTGGTCAATGTTGCAACAGTGTTGTGCATAATGTATGAGAACATGCCAAACACATAATATGACCTGAAGGAGCTCTCGTGTGTCCTAAGCTTCTAGATTTAGTTTGCAAGTGGCAGCCTTAAGCAGCCACCCAAAAAGGAAATATTCTGTGTTCTGTGGCCTCCTGGGTGATATTTAAATTACAACAGTGTATGTGGGGAATTTCATACTACAATTGTGACAAAATACTCTTGAAAGTATGCCACTTTGCTTAATTACACCCCATTCACCGTAAACATTTGGTATTTGACACACAAATAGAGGGAGGGAAGACCCACAATGGCCAGACACAAGTGGCACACATAGGGGATGGCTTTACACCACACATACCATGCCATACAGGAGGAGAAAAGCCACCATGTGCCTCCAATGCATGACAAACACAAACACAATGCCAGTGTGGAGCAGCAGGGCCACACAGTCTACACAAACACACCGAAGGCACATTGAGGATCAAACAAACACAACACTTATGTGCACCTCACACACTTTACACACTTCTAACTTACCAACATAACAAGGAGGAGTCACACACAACAGTGCAGAGACACCAACACACAGCGCACAACAAACAGCTCACACAAGTGCATACAATCTTCTACAAAGGGCAAGACAAAACAAACAACAGGCACACAACTCCTGGGTGACACATGTGTGTCTCTCACAATCCAGGGGCCCACACACATCCACTACAAACGTACACCCTTCACACTGCACACCTCTGCTACACCCAAGACCACGCATCACATGTAGGCCATGGTAGCAGGACTAAGGGCCAACACAAGATGACCATACACATACACGGCTGGGAACACATAAAGGAATCCACACACATACATCATGACATATCCCAGCCTGCTTTCAAACCTTTGCACAGCATCACACCCTGTGCTGGCAGTGTCCCCCAACCTGACATGAGAACAGTGTAGCCAACAATAGCAAATCACTAAGAAGATAACTGCATTGCAGGTAAAATAGCCATCACATATTACACTATTATCAGGTTCAGAATAGACTGAAGACCCTGTCACCCCTGTCTAAAAATCTGATGTGTGCAAAGAGCCTTGCAATGTTGAAGTGATACATAGTGAACTTTAATCAGCAAGGACACTGACAAAACACGCAACAGGAGTAACTGTATTTATTCACATATTGCACAGATGTACAGTAGAACAATAGTAGACAACAGCAAGGCACACAATGAGGATCATATGCAAGATACTATGCACAGGTTAAATACAAACAGGAAGGCCAAGGGGCATAGCACAGGGGAGAGCCCAAAACAGCAAAGCAACAGGGCCAGTGTCCATGACACAGGGGAGAGCCCAACACAGCAGAGCAACAGGGCCAGTGTCCATAGCACAGGGGAGAGCCCAACACAGCAGATCAACAGGACCAGTATCCATGGTACAGGGGAGAGCCCAACACAGCAGAGCAACAGGGCCAATGTCCATGGCACAGGGGAGAGCCCAACACAGCAGATCAACAGGACCAGTATCCATGGCACAGGGGAGAGCCCAACACAGCAGAGCAACTGGGCCAATGTCCATGGCACAGGGGAGAGCCCAACACAGCAGATCAACAGGACCAGTGTCCATGGCACAGGGGAGAGCCCAACACAGCAGAGCAACAGGGCCAGTGTCCATAGCACAGGTGAGACAGCAAGTAGATGAGAGGCTGCACAGGGGAGAGAAAAAGCACAGCAGAGCAACAGGGCCAGCAGGGCCAGCAACACACCCAGGTTGTAAGCAATTGTCAGGACTTGCACACCTGTATGAGGCACAGGCGTATGAGGGGGATGTCAACTCACTCCTGGCTGTCATGTGGACTTAGACCTGGCTGTGTGTCGGGGGCAGCAGGCCCACTTGACTGGGGTGACAGAGCCTCAGGTGATGTGGGGCTAACAGTTGCTTGGCAAGCTGGAGGGCTGGGTGGACTAGGTGGCATAGTGGCACGCAGAGGTGGAGCCATGCAGACCTCTGACACAGTTTGGGTGGTAGAGTTTTGAGGGGTGCCCTTCTACTTTTTGGGAATATGAAATGACTTCCCTGTCTTAGGGTTGACGGGAAGTAGTGATGACACAACAGGCACACACACCAACTGCAGACACTGGCACTACCTCGGGTGATGTGCTGGATCCTGCAGAACGCTTGGTCTGGCTACGCCTCTGGACCACCTTCCCCTCTTTGCCAGGTGTACCCCTGACAGTGCCCTCCTTTCCCTTTTTGCCAGGTGTACCCCCTACAGTGCCATTCTTTGCCTTTTTGACAGGGGTGGTCTCTACAGTGCCCTCCTTTGCCTTTTTGCCAGGGGTGGTCTCTACAGTGCCATCCTTTGCCTTCTTGCCGGGGGTGGTCTCTACCGTGCTATCCTTTGCCTTTTTCTCAGGGGTGGTCTCTACAGTGCCCTCCTTTGCCTTTTTGCCAGGGTGTTGTGTTCTATCTAGGACCCCGATCAATATTGTGACCTCATGCTCCTATACGGCTATAATCAATACATATCCCTATAATGGCATAAACGATCAGAGCCATATTTCAGTAACCCGTCTCTGCAGCTCATTACAGTACATGACACAGCAGAAGCCACTTCCTTAGATTCCTAGATAACACACCGAGTTTTTTCGACAGCTCAAACCCCCCAGCAACCTGGGAAAGCCCTGCTTGCTTTGTTTTGATTAGTAATAGAACTCCTGCGAGCACTGTAAGAACGACCAGTTCTTAGTGACATCTTTATTGACGTCTTATGTCTAAAAACTTACGTCAAACTCAGCACCTTTCAGGTATAAATATACCAACGTTGCCTTAAGCAAACACGGTGGTGGTGAATACTGGAGCAAAACAGCTGTCCCTTGCAGAGAGCCCAGCAGATGCGAGAAGCCCACGGACGCTGCCCCTCCTCCTTAACGCGCTGAGAAAGACGCTGTCTTTTCTCCTGCCAAGAAAATCCAGCTCCGGCGTTTCCAGCCTACCCTTGCGGGTGACTGGAATATCAAGTCCTGAGAGGAGATACCAGACCTCCAACATTCTAATCCAGAGGTCCAGATCAAAATGCTTTGATTGATTGATTGATTGAGGTACGGTGCTGACTAAACCCTTAGAGAGAATTCTTGAAGCAAATGCTTGGAAAAACCAACTTAACTTAAACTACTACTTACTTACTCCCTCCCACGTATTAGGCTTAGGTCAGGTACACTGGGGTAGGCGTAGTTAGAAGCACCAGTTGAGGACGTTAGCCAAATGTATATATGAATGTATATATTTTATTCATTTTAACTATCGTATGGCTAAGAAACCATATCAATGCTTTTACAGTATTATTTCGTAATACTGCTTTTACTGTGCGCACTTTTTATAATAACAAGTCTTGCAATTGTGGCAATTCATTTCTCTTGCATGAGAAGGAAGACTGTTCAATAAATAATACCTTTTATTGAAAACGCCCGTCTCTCTATTCTCTGCACACTGGTGTAAGTAATTCTGCACAACTGACTGAGTGAAATAGCTGTCTATTGTTTCACACGACTCTAGAGATTGACTCTTATTCTGAGGAGCAAAGTTGTCATGTTAATGCGGTTGTTGGAAAACTGAATCCCTTCTTGTCTGAGCCAGGGAAGCATATCACTTCCTATTCAGTCAAGAACGTTTCCAGTGACCTCTGAGCTAGCTGGTACAAACTGAATTAAGTCTAACATAGTCAGTAGAGACCTAGAAGACCGCAGTTCTACGTCTACACTGCTGTTTATGTTATTCCAATGCGCAGGGCCTATAGGGAAAATAGGAACTACACTACAAGGGGTGGTCTCTACAGTGCCCTACTTTGCCTTTTTGCCAGGGGTGGTCTCTACAGTGCCCTCCTTTGCCTTTTTACCAGGGGGGGTCTCTACAGTGCCCTCCTCCACCTGCTTCAATGGTCTTGGAATTGTGGTTGATGTGGTGGTTGGATGTGTCCCTGTGCTCTTCCTAGGTTTAGCCTTGATATGCAACACCTCCTCAGTAGGTACAGACACTGCATGGGTAGGTCTGTGTGAATTATTAGTGACAGGAGAGTCTTTTGCTGGTGATGCTTCTGCGGCATGTGAGCCTGATATCTGCCTCATTGCTCTTCTGGCCTTGCTCTTCCCTGACTGGCTCTTGTCTGTGCATTCTGTGGTGGCCCGGCTCTTCAGTGGGGATGGTGTCTGTGGGCGGGAGTGCTTGGGTTGTGTCTGTTGTGTGCTCCTTGTGCTGTATCGTTTCGGTGACGCAGGCGAACCGTGATCACTTTCATCTGATGTGGCCACTGACTGGGGGGTGGACAAAGGCACCTGAACTGGAATGGGAGCATGTGCCTGTTGAAGGGCAGACGTCACTGTGGATGACAACTCCTGGACTGTATGGTGTAGCCCACCCACGTCAAAGTGTATTCCCTCCATGTATGCAACCACCTGGCCTAATTTCTTGTCATGGTCACTGAAGGTATTGAGCAGGGCAGTCTGGCCCACACAAAGCTTGCGCAAGAGCTCTACACACTCTGCACTGAGGGCAGCAGGGGGGACAGGTGCAGGGGCAGCGGTGCCAGGTGTGAATGTGACTAGTGCCCTCTTAGTGACACGGAGGAAGTGGATGGGAGGCTGGGCACTGGCCGCTGGGTGGTAGATGATGATGCAGACTCCCCATCCCATGTGCCTGCCAACATTGATGCATCCCCGCTGGCATCAGATGATGTGGTACTCTGTGTCTCAGCCACGGATTCCTCCTGCATACTTCAGTCCCCCTCAGATGCGCTGGTGGGCTCTGTGTCACTGGCCTCCGCTGCAGCTGTTGTGCTACTCTCGCCACCACTGGTTTCTGGCTCATGTTCCTCCGTGGTCTCTTGCAAATCTGCATGAGAGAGAGATACAGGGTTGTGTAAGTGTCATCATCTGGTCACACAAATTAAAATCAATGCAGTACAGGAGAGGCCAAATTCTACATGGTAACCACCACACACTGCAATCACTGTGCAGCAACACACAACATAGACCACAACAGTGCCTGTAACACAGAATATCTGCCATGAGTGAGCCATGTTGATGCCACACAGCACTACACCCTGCCCATAGATGAAGTGCACCACACACACAACTTGCCCTGCCCTCACCTAGGGACTTAATGTGGGTACAACACTTATTACCACTGACAGACCTTCAGGGAACAGGAGGGGACAACACACAGAGTCAGACAACAGTCCACAATGCCAAGTAGGCCATAACAAGCACCATGTGGTAATCTGGGGCACATTGTTGTCAGATGTGTGGGCCTCAACAATGATGGTGCATGCAAAGGAGGCATACATGAAGTCACACTCAAAAAGTGGACACTGCTGTTCACTGCATAATAGATTCCCCACACTATCCCAATGATGAATGACCATGTGGAGCCTAACACATCTGGCAATGCGTAAGTACAGCAGGGAGGATCAGCTTAGTAAGGCCAGGGTGGCCCAATGCCTAATACAAGCACACATAACAGCAGCCACTCACATTACATAGCACAGCAGAGCAACACACGCACATCACATGGGTTACCGCTGCCACAGGCCCTGTACACATTTATTTATTTATTTATTTATTTTAAACATTTCTAAAGCGCGACAAATACCCGTGGGTGTCTCGGCGCTGCGACTTAAGCTGGCAATCTCATTTTAATCGTACAGTCTACCTTGTGAAAAGATGTAATGGACGGTTATTGGTCAAATAGCCATGTTTTTACAAGTTTTCTAAATTGGATTAGAGAAGGTGCCGATTTTAATTCCATTGGAAGCGTGTTCCAAAGTTTGGCTGCAGAGTTAGTGAAGCATCGATCGCCCCATTTAACAGTCCTGGTTCGTGGCACCACCAGAAGAAGTCTCTGTTCCGATCGAAGCGATCTTTTCGGGAGATAGTAACATAGTTTCTGTTTAAGAAACGCTGGGCCCTGACCTTTGAGAGCTTTATAGGTGAGACACAAGGTCTTGAATCTGATGCGATTCCTCACCGTTAACCAATGGAAGTTTCTTATAGCCTGTTTGGTCGACTGGAATCTGGGGATGCCAGCTAGCAGCCTTGCTGCAGCATTTTGAATGAGCTGCAGTTTGGCCACCACCTTTGCCTGCGCATTTACAAAGAGTCCATTACAGTAATCGAGGGACGAGAGTACTAAGGAAGTCACCACTGTTTTCCTTGCACTCTCAGGTAAGAATGGCAGTATTTTCCTGATGATCTTAAGCTTGTAAAAAGCAGTGGACGCTACCTGGTTGGCATGGTTAGCGAAACTGAGGTTGTCGTCAAAGACAACTCCCAGATTCCTAACTTTGTGTACCGGCTCTGGGGGGGCTCCAAGCGAAGTTGGCCACCACTTATTTGACCAGTGTGGGGATAATTTTCCGAAGATCATTACCTCCGTTTTTTCTGAGTTGAGGCGCAAGCAGTTCTCCGCCATCCAATCTTTGATAGCTATCATACCTTCCTGGAAGTTGGCAGATACTTCTTCGCCGTCGTTCTTGATCGCGATCACCAGTTGGGTGTCGTCGGCGTAAGATGTAAGGCTCATCCGGTAGTTCTTAATTACCCTAGCTAAGTCCGACACATAGATGTTAAAAAGTGTCGGACTTAGGGATGAGCCTTGCGGAACGCCGCATGGGAGGGCGAGTTCGGTGGATTGAAATACGCCCAAAGTCACTGCTTGCGTCCTATTCGAAAGGAAAGAGGCTAAGAGCTCTTTGGCTAGTGAGCAGATGCCCATCTCTTCGACACGGTCAATCAGAACTGTATGATTGACCGTGTCGAAGGCTGCCGAGAGATCCAGTAGGACCAATATCGCTGTTCCTCCTGGGTCTCTGATGGTTCTTATATCGTCGGCAGCCTTTATGAGAGCAGTCTCGGTTCCATGGAGTTTGCGAAATCCGAACTGGGACTCGTCCAGGAGACTGTTCTGTTCTATATACTCAGCCAATTGGCTGTTCATGGCTCTTTCCACAACCTTGGCCAGAAAAGGCAGGCTAGCGATAGGTCTATAATTTTTTAGAGTTGTTTTCTCTAATCCACTTTTTTTAAGGAGGGGTTTCAATAAAGTATTTTTTAACTTGTCTGGGAAGATACCAGCATGGAACATGGCATTACATATTGGAGTGATAACTTCACTTACCAAATCTATTATTGGAGAGAGAATTTTTGGGGGGCATCCACTCCATGCAAAAGGCACCCTCCCCAGATACTCACCACCCCTGCCTTGCTGGTGATGCTCCTTCAGAAGTGCATCCAGGTCTGGATGAGTCACTGCCAGGATGCGGCCCATCAGTGGAGTCATGCTGCGCCATGCCAAACACCCTGTGTGTGGTAGCATCCCCAAGGTCATCTCTGCCACTTGCTTTGCTAGCCGGCTGATGTCGTCCTACCTCTTGTGACAGTGGGTGCGTCGTCTGTTGGATACCCCCAGGGCTTGCACCTTTGCTGCAATGGCCCTCCACACGGCCTTACGCTGGTGTACCTTAAGCTGCAGGTATGAGAGAAAAGAAGGGTCAATGACCAGTTACACAGTGTCAGGTACCAACATCTATCAGTACAGTAGCAAGACACAGACTCAGGACCAATTGTAGCCTCCCTCCCTCCAAAACTGGGGGACCCCTTACAAGGGCACTCTGCATGGCCCAAACAGATGTGATTGCATGCACACATTGGGGCGTAGAGGGTCCATGATAATCTCACAAATGCAAGATGCATCAACACAATATTCATCAACAGAAGTGTGTAAGTGTGCAATTATACAGGGCACAGATGGGCCATTTCTAATATTCAGTGTGAAGGAACTGGAGCAAGGAGCATGTAAGTCTGGTGATGTTTTCTCGTTTGGGTGGGCAAGCACTAGACCTACTCTCTGGGTTACACGGAGTCAGACAACAGGGGCACACTGAAATATTCACACAATCAATTACTGTCCTGGCACCTACATGGCTAACATCTGGTGGCTCTGTATGGCTAACAATGTAACACACCCCACTCACACATACAAGTACAGGCATGTAAAAGAGTGACATTGGGACACACACTCCCTCGCCCTGGAGACAGCTTGTCTGTCAGTGTTTGCACAAGGACCTCCAGCTCCTCCCTTGTGAATGGACTGGCACGGATCTTCTCTGTCCTTGCCATCACTGTGGATATGGAACACCTGTGGTGGAAGTGATTGGTGAGGGGTCCCAGGAGCAGGCTCTTGAGGCAGCAGCAGGAGAGGGTCCCAGGCAGCAGGCTCTTGAGGCAGCAGCAAGAGAGGGTCCCAGGCAGCAGGCTCTGTGAGCAGTGGAAATGTGAGGCTCACTCCCACAGATTTATAGCCCCCTGGGGTCGTTTGTAAGCTGCAAAGCTGCAACAATTGGTTGTCCAGGTCTGCCTCTTTCAAAAGCATCCAATGACCGCCTCCGGGGGGGCAGTGAACACCTTCTGCGATTTTCAAATCTGCATCATGCCACCGCGATCATCGCTGCCATTGGCTGTAGGCAATGCTCCATGGCGGTGATGCACCGTGGGGGCCTGGGGTGCGCTACTGCGATGGTGCATCTTTCAAAAGCATCCACTGACCACCTCCGCGGTGGCGGTGCACACCTTCCGCAATTTTCAAATCTGCATCATGCCACCGCGATCATCGCTGCCATTGGCTGTAGGCAATGCTCCATGGCGGTGTTGCACCGCCGTGGCCAGGCGGTAGCTACCGCCATTTGAGTGGCGGAGCATGCCCACAGCCATCTACACATTTCTTCATGCCAATGGCTACTGCACTTGTGAAGGGGGCGGTGCTGGTGTCACACCGCCGTGGTCAGGCGGTAGCTACCACCATTTGGGTGGCGGAGCATGCCCACAGCCATCTACACATGTCTCCATGCCAATGGCTACCGCACTTGTGAAGGGGGTGGTACTGGTGTCACACCGCCATGGCCAGGCAGTAGCTACCACCATTTGGGTGGCGGAGCATGCCCACAGCCATCTACACTTGTCTCCATGATAATGGCTACCGCACTTGTGAAGGGGGTGGTGCTGGTGTCACACCGCCGTGGCCAGGCGGTAGCTACCGCCATTTTTGTAACATTTAATGGCTATGTCCATCGTGAACACTGCATCAGCACACAGCAGCAACATGGTGAAGGGCACATCATTGTACACACAATGCCATTCTTCCATATCATCCACTGGTGGACGCACGTTCTGTGTGACGCACTTTGGTCTGTGGTCCCTGCCATGTCACTTATGCATTTGATGGTTGATGATTCTTGACACTCTTAAGCTGGTGTCAATGATGTTGAAGAAATCAATGTGATGTGGGTCAGTGCTGACCTTGTCAAGGATTATCTCACTGTATGGTATCATACCAGCCTGGTGCTTTCACATCAGCTCATGCACACAACTGAAAGTTTTCCGGCTACTGTGATCATTGTGTTGTGGATGTGTGCAGAGTTTACATGATGCATTGAGGTGTGACAGGTACAGCAGATGGGTATGATACAGTCATGGTCATTTTAGACACATTGGCGGATGGTACAGCACCAGGCGTGCACATGTGAAATGTGTGGTTCAATATGTGTGTATTCACATTGACCTATGTGTTGTTTGCGGCACTTGTGTATTGTTAGTGGAGAGGTGTGTGCCCTCTGTGTGTCTCAAATGGCCACCCATGTAACCTGGTGTGCCATGCATCTCTCAGGGCAGTCTTTATTTTTCCATGACATCGTTGATGGTAAGTGCTGTGGCCATCTCATGATGGTTGTCACTGACATTTGCACATTTACATCTCAACTAGGAGGAGGCAAAATCTCCTACATCACCTGACAGTGCTGGAGGACATGAAGAATGTTGCAATCATTCGGAAATTCAGCCTCACCAGACCAACACTGAAGACCCTGTGTGATCTTTTGGAGCCCCACCTGCAGCCTTGCCACCACTATCCAACAGCATTCCCACCCACATACAAGGTGATGGCAGCCCTCCACTTTTTTGCAACTGGTTCGTTCCAGGAGACCGTGGCCAGCGCTGGAGGGATTTCGCAGCCCATGTTCAGCCAGGTGCTGAGGGATGTTCTTGCAGCCATGATGCTATATAAGAATCGATACATTCATTTCCATAGGGGAGCAGAAGTGGCTGGTTTGAAGGGTGACTTCTATCCCCTTGGGTGCATCCCCCATGTTGTTGGTGCCATCAATTTCACCCATGTAGGTCAATATCATTCTATCAATGTGCAGGTGGTGTGCCTTGCGGACATGACCATTTCCCATGTGTGTGCAAGATTACCTGGCTCTGCACATGATTCGTACATCATGAGGAACAGCATGTTGCCACGGATGATGGAAAATCTGCATCCCGAGCATGCTTGGATTGTGGGTGAGTATGCCTACTGATAGGGCATGCTGTGTGTTACCTGCTGCACTCTGGCTGTGCAACATTGCAATGGGTGTTTGTCATTCACAGGTGACTCGGCACATCCCAGTTGGCCATGGCTGTTGAGCCCGCTAAGGAATCCAAGGCCCCTGGGTGACATCCGGTACACCCAGCAGGCAGGACCCGATGTGTAATCGAGCGGACTTTTGGCGTGCTGAAGTCAAGATTCCGCTGCCTTGACAGGACAGGAGGTGCACTGGCATACTCGCCTGGGAAGGTCTGCAAGATCATTGTGGCATGCTGTATGCTGCACAATCTGGCCATCCACAAGGGGATCCCCCTGCTCATGGACGATGGTGAGGAACCAAGGCCACCCCCTGCTCAAGGACCTGAGTCCAGTGATGAGGACAGTGGAGAGGAGAAAGGAGTTGACCTGCGCAAACAGCTCATCGACCGCTGCTGCACTTGAAGGTGGGTGACGAGGTGCGACTTGTACATTGTCTGGTGTGGTTGCTGTTGTTGTGAAGGACTATGCGCGGATGTAACAGACAGGCACATGTGGAGTCACCTGCATGTGAAAATGTGGCAGTGACATTTCACATGTGACCATATGCAGAACTCTGTTTGTTGACACTTGCTGCACATTGTGTTGTCTGCCTGTACAGTTATGTTGATGTTTGGTGTAGTGTTATGTCTGTGATAGCACACTGACGCCAGTGACTGTTGTTCTGTTGTGTCTCCCTAGGTGCTACCGAGTCATCCTGGCCTACAGAATGTACTACTTTTGTATACATCATGGACATTTTGGACACAGTCAAAATAGCACTAAAGACAAGACTGCACAAATTGTAGTGTGTAAGGTGTTTTATTTACAAAGTTGACATGTGAGGGGTGCAGGCATTTTCACATGTAAGTGGTGATGGAGCAGTGAGTTGACAGTCATAGTAGATGAGATGCAAGAGTAAAGACCACATGGATGTGGTGACCCAGTCCAACAGACATGTGCCATTCACAAGGCAGTGCGGGGAATGACAGTCCAAAGAGTCAATGCAGTGGGGAAGAGGGTTTCCATCAAGGCTGGCTCCGTGACTGGCGTGTGGCTGGTGCTTTGCCTCCAAAGACTCCCAGGCTCTTCTGTGGAGGCCCCCTTGATCTCTTGGGGGGGCTGCTGCATGGCCAGCGGTGTCTGAGGACTCACCCCTCTCGGTGGCCGCAGGGGAGGATGGTGCACTGTCATCCTGTAGCACAACAGAGGGGGGAGGAGGTATTGTTTGGGACGCTGGTCTGTCCCTCAGTAGCACCACTGGTTGGCCCATGAGGTCTGAGGTTCCGTGACAATTATAGTGGTGTTTTCGACTCGTTCAAATATGGACGAGTTTGGTATCTATGAACCGCAAATGACGAGTTTAGTGGGTGTACGCGTTTTCGCTACACTGGCCTGAACCGTTCGTCTTATTCGTGGGTTCCTTCATCTGAACCCACGGGTTCCATTTTAGATACGGCATCCATTTTGTCTCTTGCCCTCAAGTAGCCAGCGAACGGACACTGTCCGCTTCGTGACCCTGGGATTCCCAAGCTCTTGCGGAAGACACGTGTTTCTTTGAGGGTGTCTTTATGACGAGGGGGATGACACTGCAAAGGCAGATGCCCCGCTCGAGGCTCATCTTGCCGTGCTGGTCTATTGTTTCAGCCGTGCATACATTAGGCACGACTCCTTTGATCCTGCAATCGTGTTTCCGATATCGCCCCCTACACTCTTTTCAATCTGTTGTCTATCTTTGTCTTCCTTGCACCTGTTTCTGACTCTTTCCTTAAACTCGTTTACAGCCAATATGGAATGTACTTAATGATGGGATAACATACTTTTACAGTTGGGAACTGGCGATGCTACTGTAATTATGTTCCGGGACCCTGAATACATGAAAGCAACCCTTTTGAAGTTTACTGTGGGAACTGAGTTGTAACCTTTTGTTCGCCATGTTGTGCTATGACTAAAATATGTATAAAAGGAGCGATCTACTGTTGCAATTTGAAGCAGTCTCCTAGAACCTACACAACGCTGTACTTCTTGCGACTTCTGTGTTCCCTGCAGTAAATAATCCTCGATCTTTGACGCTGAAGGAAGTGTCCCGTGTCTCTGTGATTTGTACGCAGGAACAGGTAACCCACGAAGGTTTCAGGTGTTGTCCCCTGGCACCGCTGGGCCTTAGAATAGCCCAGTCCTTCAGGTCCACCATCTGCCTAAGGCGGTTGTCGATGGACCTCATCAGCAGGATGGGCTCCCGTAATAGTTCATCAGACCGGCCACTTTATCCCTGGACCTGTTGGTATGCCTCCACAACTCTGGTGAAGTGATCCCCAGATGGTGTCCACTCCTCCCAAGGTCTGGTGGTGACCCTGGCCCTCCCACCTGCCCTGCTGCCACGGACCTGTTGCCTCGCAACTGTGGGTCCCCGCACACTCTCCCTGCCCTCCACAGTTGTTGGTGTGGCCTGGTCATCCCCTGGGACAGGGAGGGTGCTGCAGGTGGTACTGGTGGTACTGGTGGTGGTGGCAGTGGTGGCAGCGGTGGAGGCAGAGGCTGTGACTGCAGGGGTCTACTGTGCTGTTGTTGTTGCAGCAGATGTGGTGGTGGGGAGGATAGGGTCTTGGGACCTGTTGGTCTGGGGCACACCAGATGGGCCAGACTGGAGCTCATTGTCCAAACTGTCCTGGGAGTCAACATCCGAGAGTCCATGTACTGGGGGTGGAAACTGGCTGTACTGTTCGTTGTTGTGGTCCTCAGCAGTGAGTTCTTCATCATCTGTGGATTAGATGGGTAATGGTCAGTGTTGGGCACTGTGTAAGTATTGTATCTGCATGTCATCAACACTACACAATTGTGAAGTCTCCACTAGTATTATTCATTGCAACACTGTGTGTAATTTCACGGTGCAGAGGAACATCATTTACTCATACATGTCAGGTGTCGATCCATTGCATACAATTGTTGCTGTGTGTAGGGATGTAGGTCTCACACACATCAAGAAGAGTAAAGATGGCTACCCACCTGTTAGGTGAGGGAGAACAGTGCAATGCCTGACACATGCTCCTGGGTGGGAGGGAGTGCTCCATGCGGCTGGGGTGTGGGCCATGGGGCATGGTGGGAGTAGTAGTGCAGGCCTCCCTCCCACAGACAGACATCACAAGCAAGATGGCTACCTACCTGTTAGGTGAGGGGGAACAGTGCAATGGCTGACACTTGCTTCTGGGTGGTGTTGGGGGAGGGATCCATCTTGGTAGGCTGTGGTACAGGGGGTATGGTGGGAGTTGTTGTACAGGCCTCCCACCCCCAAAACAGGCCTCCCAAGCAAGATGGACAAACATCTCAAGCAAGAAGTCTACCTACCTGTTAGGTGAGGGAGTACACTGCAATGGCTGACACATGCTCATGGGAGGGAGGGAGTGCTCCATGCGGCTGGGGTGTGGGCCAGGGGGCATGGTGGGAGTAATAGTACAGGTCTCCCTCCCACAGACAGACATCACAAGCAAGTTGGCTACCTACCTGTTAGGTAAGGGGGAACAGTGCAATTGCTGACACTTGCTTCTGGGTGGTGTTGGAGGAGGGATCCATCTTGGTAGGCTGTGGTACAGGGGGTATGGTGGGAGTTGTTGTACAGGCCTCCTACAACCTCAAACAGTCCTCCCAAGCAAGATGGACAAACATCACAAGCAAGATGGCTACCTACCTGTTAGGTGAGGGAGTATACTGCAATGGCTGACACATGCTCATGGGTGGGAGAGAGTGCTCCATGCGGCTGTGGTGTGGGCCAGGGGGCATGGTGGGAGTAGTAGTACAGGCATCCCTGACACAGACAGACATCACAAGCAAGATGGCTACCTACCTGTTAGGTGAGGGGGAACAGTGCAATTGCTCACACATGCTCCTGGTTAGGAGGGAGTGCTCCATGTGGCTGGGGTGTGGGCCAGGGGGCATGTTGCAAGTAGTAGTACAGGCTTCCCTCCCACAGACAGACATCACAAGTAAGATGGCTACCTACCTGTTAGGTGAGGGGGAACAGTGCAATGGCTGACACTTGCTTCTGGGTGGTGTTGGGGGAGGGATCCATCTTGGTAGGCTGTGGTACAGGAGGTATGGTGGGAGTTGTTGTACAGGCCTCCCACCCCCAAACAGGCCTCGCAAGCAAGATGGATAAACATCACAAGCATGATGGCTACCTACCTGTTAGGTGAGGGAGAACAGTGCAATGGTTGACACATGCTCCTGGGTGGGAGTGAGTGCTCCATGCTGCTGGGGTGTGGGCCAGGGGGCATGGTGGGAGTTGTGGAACAAACCTCCCTCCCCAAACAGACCTCCCAGTGAAGATGGCTACCTACCTGCTAGGTGAGGGGGAACAGTGCAATGGCTTAAACTTGCTTCTGGGTGGGGGAGGCCTCTATCCTGCTCAGTTTTGGGACAGGAGGCATGGTGGTAGTGGTAGTGGAGGCCTCCCTCCCTCAAAGACCCTCCATGTGAAGATGGCTACCTACCTGTTAGGTGAGGGGGAACAGTGCAATGGCTGACACTTGCTTCTGGGTGAGGGCGGCCTCCATCTTGGTAGGCTGTGGGACAGGGGGCATGGTGGGAGTTATGGAACAGACCTCCCTCCCCTATACAGGCCTCCCAAGCAAGATGTCTAGCTACCTGTTAGGTGAGCGTGGACAGTGTAATGGTGTTTGGGTTGTGCAAGGAAGTACTTTTCAGTGTGTTGGTTGGCATTTGTTTGTACTTACCAGCCTCCACTCCCTTGGATACTCCTGTGAGACTCTCAGGATGCAGTATGGCAAGGACCTTCTCCTCCCATGGTGTGAATGTTTTCTGTGGGATGGGAGGGTCACTGCCAGTTACATTTGCCAGCTCCCAGTTCTTGCTCCTCTTCTCCTTGACAACGCTCTTGAGATCATGCCACCGCTTCATGATCTCCTTCTTGGATCGTGGGGTGGTCCCTACTACATTGACCCTTTGTACTATCCTTTCCCACATTTGTGTCCTTGTGGCTAATGGTGTCTGTTGGACCAGGCTACCAAACAGTTGTGGCTCTACTCTGACTATCTCATTGACCAAGACTGTCAACTCACCCTCTGTGAATTTGGGCATTTTCTGTGATGTCATGGTGTGTGGTGCTTGAAGTGTTTGTGGGTGCAGGTGTGTGGGTGGCGGGTGTGGTGTTGGTGTGTGAGGTGTGTTGTGTGCTGGGGGATTGTTGGTGCTGATGTGATGGTGGTAGTGATGGTGGTGGTGGTTGTGTGTGTGTGCTGTGCACATTTGCCTCTCCTGTCAGATGTGGTGTATGGTCTTCTCTCCTGGAGTGTTGCAAAGGATTGTGGTCAGTGAAGGGGCTGGTTTTAGGCTCAGCTACCTGGGTGTGTCCATTTGGGATTTGACTGTCAGGTGTGCTGTGGGAGTTATCCTGTGTTTTTATTTTTTATTTTGCATTTATTTATTTAATTTGTATGTGTTTGATGTATTTGGGGGGCATGGCTACTTTGATTTGTGCAATGTTTGGCATCACTGCCATGTTTTTGCATCGTCCGCCATTTTTTTCATGTACCGTCGCCTGAGGTGGCTAAGCTGCAGCTCTTCCGCTATCTCTCCCATTCACTCCTGTGTGCAACCGCGGTGGTTGGAAACAGCGGTTCCGACCGCGGGACCCGCGGGGATATCCTAATTTCCCGTGCGGTGTCTCCGCTTTCCTTGCGGTGGGTTGTTGCTAAGTATGGGCCGAAAATTCCTTCCAATCGCGGAATTTGTGGATTTTCCGCAATTTCGCTATCCGTGAATATTGCGAAATCGCAGCAAAATCTGCGAATCCGCAAGCGGGACGAATTTTATTCACGAAGCCCAAGTTGAAGCTAATTTCTTTCTAACCATTTACAAAAGGGTTACAAAGAAATTAACTTCAACTTGGGCACCTGCCTGTAAGTGCTTCCTAAGCGGCGCCTCGTTGCCTACTTGCAACTATTCTCTGACCCTGCTCTGACCCTCAAAGCAGGGTCAGAGAATAGTTACAATTAGGCAATGAGGCTCCTGTCACAAAAATTAAACCTCAGCAGGAAGCACTTACAGATATAAATCAAGCTGGTGCCCGAGTTGAAGCTCAAATTCAGTAACACATTATTAATCAGCCCAAGAATCTAGTGAGCACGGTCGATGCTAGGCAGGTGTGCTTTCTCCCCATTTCTACCATCTACAAATAGCTGTAATCCGTGATGGAGGTCTAGGCATCCACGAGTTTCTCGAGAGCAATCCCCCTGTACTTCCAGTGACCAGGAGGCTGCTTTCTCCTCATCTGCTGCGCTGATCGGTCTGTGACCTTTATAAACAAGAGGCATGTGAACTCTCACAGAAGCCCAGCCCCACACACACTAGGCTATGCAACCTCTTCCCGCCCTTTACCCCACTGTGATGGACAGCTCACTCGAGGGACCTCGGCGCCTATGGGCGCGGTGGCAAAGTTACAGACACACGGGGTCACTGGAGACAACTCTTCTGGGCTTTTACGCAGCTGTAGTGTAGGAAAAGCGCAATACATTTACCCAACGAGGTAGCACTTACTGCTTTCTCCTCATCTGCTGCTCTGATCGGTCTCTGACCTTTATAAACAAGAGGCATGTGAACTCGCACAGAAACCCAGCCCCACACACACTAGGCTATGCAACCTCTTCCCGCCCTTTCCCCCACTGTGACGGACAGCTTTCTCGAGGGACCTCGGCGCCTATGGGCACTGTGGTAAAGTTACAGGCACACAGGCTCACTGGAGACAACTCTTCTGGGCCTTTATGCAGCTGTATGTAGGAAAAGTACAATACATTTACCCAACGAGGTAGCACTTACTGCTTTCTCCTCATCTGCTGCTCTGATCGGTCTCTGACCTTTATAAACAAGAGGCATGTGAACTCGCACAGAAGCCTGGCCCCACACACACTAGGCTATGCAACCTCTTCCCGCCCTTCCCCCCACTGTGATGGACAGCCACTTGAGGGACCTCGGCGCCTATGGGCGCGTTGGCAAAGTTACAGACACATGGGGTCACTGGAGACAACTCTTCTGGGCATTTATGCAGCTGTAGTGTAGGAAAAGCACTATACATTTACCCAACGAGGTAGCACTTACTGATTAGCCAGTAGAAAGTACTCCAGTTGAGTATAGTGCAATTTCCCAAAAATCCGAGATTTCGCAGGGAAATCTACGAATTCGCTGATCTTTTTGCGAATTTGCGCGAATTTGCGAACCGCGAATTCGCAAAATTCGCCCATACTTAGTTGTTGCTTTTCCACTGCTTTTCTGACCATCTCAGTTGTTTTTTTACCATCACCACCCGCGTCGGGCAGTTTTGGTTGGCCCGCTACCGCCGCTGTCCGACTTTTGTGGCGGTTGATCCTAATTTGGCCGCCGGTTTATCCGCGGTCCTGGCGGGCGGTTGTTTCCCACCTCCATGGGGGTCGGGGTGATTTTCCACCCGCTATCCTAATGGGGGCCCTGGAGTTTAGAAGCAGTGGTTATTTGTGCACATCTGAATTTGTGGGCACCCATATTAGCATGGGAATTAGAGGGTATTGTTCAAACTGACTTTTTTTTACGCTGTCTTAAATTTGGAAGGCAGACAAATAGTAATAACACTTGTTCTACTATTCTGTGTTTCCCTAAGTCTCCTGATAAAACTTGTACCTCACTTGTGTGTGTAGGCCTAGTGTCTCGGACAGGAAAACTCCCCAAAACAGAACAGGGACACATTACATTTTTCCAATGAAATCTGACACTTTTTACAGTGTGTCTAGCTGTGGATTTTGAGTCCTAGCTCAGCCAGCACATAGGGAAACCTAGCAGACCTGTACATTTGTTAGAACTAGACACCCAGGGGAATCCAGGATGGAGGGTTTGTGTGGCTCTCACCAGGTTCTGTTACCCAGAATCCCTTGTAAACCTCAAACTTTCTAAAATATAACACATTTTCCTCACATTTCTGTGATGGAAAGTTCTGGATTCTGCAGGGAGCCACAAACTTCCACCTACCCAACATTCCCCAAATCTGCCAATAAAAATGGTACTACCTCACTTGTGTGGGTAGGCTTAGTGCCCTTGACAAGAAACAGCCCAAACACAATGGGGACACATCACATTTTTCCAATGAAAACAGACCCTTTGTTTGCAATGTGTATAGCTGTGCCGGCACCTACTTTCACTAGGTTCTTCTATCCAGAATCCCTTGCAAACCTCACACTTTGTCCAGAAATATACATTTTCCACACATTTCTGTGATGGAAATTTCTGAAATATGTGGGGAGCCACAAACTTCCAGCAACCCAGATTTACCCAGGTCTTCCGATTAAAATGGTAACTCATTTGTGGGTCTCACTTGTGTGGGTAGGACCAGTGCCGGCAACAGGAAATGACCCAAAACGTATTGTGTAGACATCAAAATATTTATCACAAAACAACTAGGTTTTCCAAGGGAGTCACCTACATTTTTGGTTCCGGACTCGACGGCCATCTAGGGAAATCTACTAAACCCAGACATTTCTGAAAACTAGATACCTGGGAGAGTCCAGGTTGGTGCCTCTTGTGTGGATCCTCCAATGTTTTCTTACACATAATCCCCTGCAAACCTCAAATTTAGCTTACAAATTCACATTTTGGTGGGTGTAGTAAATGTGTGCTGGTGGGGGGATTCCAGACAGAAATGTGAGGAAAATTTGATTTTGTTTAGCTAAAATTGAGGTTTGCTGGGGATTCTGGGTAAGATAACGATGGGGGATCCATGCAAGCCACACCTCTCTGAACTCCCCGGGGTGTCTACTCTTCAGAAATGTCTAGATTTGGTAGTTTCCCTAGATGGCCACCTAGCCTGGGACCAAAAATGCAGGTGCCCCTTGCAAAAACCAGGCCATTTTGTGAACATCATTTTGATGTCTCCACAATACGTTTTGGACCCCTCCCTGTCGTGGGTACTTGGCCCACCCGCCACAAGTTAGGTAACATTTTTATTGGGAGACCTGTGGAAATGATGGGTGGTAGGACATTTTTGCGGGCCTAGTGATTCCATAGCTTTTTCTGTCAGAACTACAAAGAAAACTTGATTGTTTTAGCTTTTTTTTTAGCTCTTGATAAAAGTGACACCTCACTCGTGTGGGTGCCCAAAGCAAGGTCAGCCTAAAAACATATGAAAAAAAAACTCCTTGGTTCCCCCTTCAGTTTTTCACTTTATACGTTTTTAGGTTCTCTGCTTTGGGCACCCACACAAGTGAGGAATAATTTTTTTCAGGAGACTGGGTGGTGGGAAATTTGTGCCGGAGCAGTGACTCGATAAATTTTCCACACCGAAATGTGAGGAAAGTGTAAATTGGTAGCTAAATTTGAGATTTGCAGGGGATTTGTGGTAATAACATGCTGGAGGATCCATGCAAGCCCCACCTCCAGCCAAGCGCCATCCATAAATACTACCAGCCAAGCGCCATCCATGTATACCACCAGCCAAGTGCCATCTACGCACACCGCCAGCCAAGCACCATTCAAGCCCATCCAAACAAATGACAGTCCATGTACACCGCCAGATGTTGTACGCATGCAGAATGCTAGCCAAGAGCCATTCTACACACACTGCCAGCCAAGCACTAGTCCACACATACTGCCAGCTAAGCACATGTCCACACACACTGCCAGCAAAATGCAGGTTCACACACAGCCAGCCAAAAGCCATTAAACACAGACCGTCAGACGAACTCCAGTTCACACACAAACACTGAAACTTTCACTAGTATCTATTGGTTTTCTGCCCCCCTTAGGAGCAGGTGTGCCTTAAAATATTGGTGATTTACCCCAAGGGGGTCAGAAGCAGCCAAAATGTGTTCACAAAAAAAGGAAAGCAACCCTTACCTAAGGAGCCTCTCCCTGACAAGCCCATAACCATATTTCTGGTGCCTAGAGGACTTTCTGTCCCCTGGGGGCATATCAGGGGCTGTTGCCCTCATCTGCTCCCAGGGGGGGGGGGGCAGAAAGACTGTGCCAATTTTTGGGAGGGGTGGGTATTATAATGCCCATTTAGGGTAGCCCCCACCCCTAGGTTTTCACACAAAAAGAATCCCATGTGTCTAGTGGGTTTTCTGCCCACAGGGGGGCATATCAGGGGCAGTAACCTCATCTGCCTCCGGGGGGCAGATAGACTGTCCCTATTTGCCTACTGGGCTTTCTGCCCCCCCACCCCCCGGAGGCAGATCAGGGTCACCCCAGGAGGGCAGAAAGACCGTGCACATTTTTAGGAGGGTTGGGGGCATTATAATACCCATTTAGGCCAGCCGCCACCCCTACGTTTTCACCACAAAATATTCCCTGGTGTCTAGTGGGCTTTCTGGTTGAGGTTTATAACCCACATCTGCCTTCCGAGGTGGCAGAAAGACTGTCCCTTTTGTGTTGGGGGTAGGGCATTGGCATGCCCATTGTGGGAAGCTCCACCCCCTTTTATAAAACAAAATAAATTAGCCCTGGTAAATATTGGGCTTTGTGCACCCCGGGGGGCAGATCAGGGCCTATTGCCCCTATTTGCACCCCGGGGGGGCAAAAAGACTGTGCCAATTTTTGGGAGGAGTAGAAGCATTGTAATGCCCATTTAGGGAAGCCACCACCCCTGCATTTTGCCCACAAAATAATCCCTGATGTCCAGTGGGTTTTCACCCCCCCCCCCGGGGGCAGATTGGGGGTTATAACCCACATCAGCCTTCCGAGGTGGAAGAAAGACTGTCCATTTTGTGTGGGGGGTGGGAGCATTGGCATGCCCATTGTGGGCAGCCCCACCCCTCTTTTATAAAAAAGAAATCATTGCTGGTAGCTAGTGGGCTTTCTACCCCCATATCCACCCCAGGGGGCAGAAAGACTATGCCATTTTTTGAGGGTCAGGTATTATAATGCCCATTCAGGGCAGCCCTTATCCCTAATATAAAATAAAAAATCCCTGGGTCTAGTGTTCTTTCTGCCTCCTGGGGAGGGGGGGCAGATCAGGGGTGATAACCCCCTTCTGCCTACTGAGGGGACAGAAATACTGTCCCTTTTGTGTTGGGGGTGAGGGTATTGGCATTACTATTGTGGGCAGCCCCCAACCCTCTTTTAAATAAAATAAAAACATCCATCCGCAGTGCCTAGTGGGTTTTCTTCCCCCGGGAGGCAGATCAGGGCTAGTGCCCCATCAGCACTGCTGGGGGGGGTAGAAAGACTGTGGAAAATGTTTGGCAAAGGTGGGGTGCATTAAGGTGCCAATCTGCCTCCGGGGGGCAGAAAGATTGTCCTGTTGGGGTTGGGAGCATTGGTATGTCCAGTGTGGGCAGCCCCCACCCTTCTTTTATTAAAAAAACAACCCTGGTGCCTAGGGGGCAGAAAGACTCATTATGATCAAATTATTACGGTGGGAGCGAAAGCCCTTGCCCAAGGGGCTGCTACCCTCTCTGTGGTGGATCTTCGCTTTGGGATTGCCCTCCTGCGCCGATCCCCAAGCAGGGATTCACTAGGCAGGGGTAGCATTGGAAGGGGGAGATACTCCCCTTTCCAACGATACCTCTCCTGTGTGATATGGTGCTTGGGGGCCTGAGATAGCCCCACGAGCACCGAAGCACTGAAACTGAAATGAGCCGATCAGCTCATTTCAGTTTCAATGTAATGACGTAAGCGCAACATGTGCGGGGTAGTGAATACATTGTAAAAAAAAGTGCCTCTGGAGTTTGGGGAAGCTCTTCCTCACCTCCTGAGGACCAAAAAAAAGGAAATCCCTCTGCAGAAAACAGCAAAGGGATGTCCATGGCTGCAGCCATGGGCATACCCATTCCGTCCATGGCACCGAACAGGTTAAGAATAGTAAATTTATACTTACCTATTTGCACATACCTTCTTGATATTTTGGTTCTCACTATTTTTTAAACACTATTATGCCCACATGATATTTCTGTTTCCAATATTCTCTCAGTGATCCTGAAATTTACCAGAAATGCACCAGAGTGTAGGCAGCTGTTGCTCACAGTGCTTTTGTTTTTTTGCAAATTTTTTTAGTGTGAAATGTGTCCTTTCATCTTAAATTGACGCGATGATGCATTTTGACTCAATTAGGCTTGATTCACAAAGGATCTCCGCACTTGTGGCAACGGGTAACTGCAGTACAGAGGCCCCGCCATGAGTGTGTGCACCCCCGCCGCCAGAATGGAGGCCCTTTTGTAATCGGGCACATAGTGTTAAATTAGTGGTTTATATTCATTATTAATAATTTTGCAAAATGTTGACAAAATTTCACTTATTGAAATACCTGGCAGTGTCTGGCCGGTATTGTTACATGCCTAAAATTCATTCTCTCCAGGTAAATAAAGAGAGATGGGTAAATCGTTAATTGTTGTTCCTTGCACTCAAGCTGATAAGTTGGATCATACCTGTGCTTATCTAATAGCCGTATAAGAGCTACTGGATCATGTTAATAAATACTGGAAAATGTAACACTTCGACACCGAATATCTAATTGATAAATTATGGTATTCATTAGCCTTCTCTGTCTGTAGCGATGTTGCGAATAAGAACTTTGATGCATATGCCCATAAAATCGGGCCTATAATATTATCACCATATTGTTGATTGCATATTTAAAGCCTTACTAGTCCTTTGAAATCAATCTACAGCTTTGTATTTAAAATTATATTCGAGGTCATACATCATGGTCTATTCTGTGACAGGATCACGCCCATATTTGTATCAATTCTCATCATTTTGAAAGTCACAAAGAATACCAGAAGAGCACCTCGGAAACTACAACAGTCATACTTTTTCAGTAGTGCCATAAATAACCCATACATTACCAAGGTAGGCCCACCTAGAAAAGCCCAAAACCCTACCTATAATTGTAAATTTGTGATTGAGGAGAATCTACCATAGTGGTGGAAATTCCATAAAGCAAATTCTATGCGTGAAGGAAAAATGTCATCTATTCTGATTCAGTGAATCAGAATAGGGATTTCGCCAAAGCTTGACTTGGGGTGTGCAAATACCTTTCTAAATTGTAGCCTTAATTTGCAGAGAATCTACTGTCTTATGCAAGCTATATTTACTCATCAGAATTTGGATATCAAGCACACTTGAGTTGAATACGAGAGTATTTAATAAAAAAACACTATTTATATCATTTGCAGAAGACATCATCTTACTTAGTTGCTAATTGCTTGTTGTTCCTCAATTAATATTTTTTGAATGAAGAATTATTAACCTCATTTATCGACTGTGCTGCAGTATGCTATTACCAAATAGGACTTGAAATATTAAGTACAAGGAAGCAGTAATAAGGAGTAACAAGGAACTCTCAAGCGCTATTCCAGGAACGCTTCCGGAAATATTGGTGAATTGATTAAAGTCTTTTTAGGTTTCGCCTAAGTGAAAGCTGCGCACGCAGCTTTTCACAAAGGTGAAACCCTAATGAGAACAGTATGTGGCTTGGTCACTGCCTCTCTGTTCCATTGGCTAGCTCCATAAATGGAGGCTAGCCATTGGAACAGAGATCTGTCCGTCATGGCCGGACCAGATTTGTGGGCGTTCCCGTGATTTCTTCCCTCTCCGCCCCTCTGTATGCGTCATCTCGGCGGTGGGCGGGTTGTTTTTCTTCTCGAAGGTTGTTTTTGGTCATTTCTCCAGGCCGACCGCTGCCGGAAGAAGTCCAGGTGAGTGCTCACCCCCCCCACTCCCTCCCGCTGTCCGTGTGCCCGTTCCCGCAACCCCCTCCGCCTCCCCCTGTCCGTGTCTCCGGCCTCTGGGCTCCCCAGTCTGTTTACCGCTTGTTTATTGTGGGAAGGTCTGAGTTTAAACTCGGCAGAAAGGGAAAACAGATTGGGAGACTGTGCCCGAAGGGATACACAAGGTAAAACCTCACTGCGTGAGGACTGGACGAGGAAGGAAGAATCGAAGTAATGAAGATACTGAGTACCGGCACTTTGATTTTGCGAGGGAGACTACCGGCACTTCTCAGAAACAAGCCCTTTTATTTTTTCCATTTCAAGCACTGAGATTACTGGTATATAATCCGAGCACCTCTTGCTGCCGTTACTGCTGCGCTGATGTTGGTCCCACTGTCCGGCCCCTCTGGGCGATGCTGGAAGATGAACTTGTGAATCCCAGTGATCTGAGGCGTTGTCTGCACATTCCTCGCCGCATTTCTTCCTCTCGGAGTGGAATCTCCCTTCCTTGGCAGGCTAGTGTGATGAAAGTTGCTTCTCTTGACGCGAAGGGACAGGGCATGCAGACTTGCCTCCAGAGCGTCGCTGTAATGAAGAAACGGTCCGTTTACGCCTCCTGTCCGGTCTGGACACGCATTTGTGTGCATTTTACTCAGTGGCGACGACCCAGTGTGTCATTGGCTCTAATGCAATGAAGGAAATGCAGCCCCACGCTGTTTGAATTGTAAAACACTACAATGACCGGAGTACAGGATTCTAAGCCCCGGTGCCACTGCACCTGCTTCACCAACGGAACCTACTCCCCTGGTTTTACCGGACCCTTCTGTTCTAAGGTGTACTTAATTGTATTGTCTAAAGACTCTAGTGCAAATGTGGAGCGCGTTTCTGCCGTTCAAATCCAAGTCACTTTTAGAAAATGTCCAACCGAATGACGTCACTAGCCGTGTTCTTAACCCAGTGTTCGGCTGACTACTGAAAGGAAAGGCACCATTCCCTCTGTGGCATGCCAGGTGGTCGTCAGGAGTGCACATACCTTTTCAAGGCGGGTATGTATTCTTTACTACTGCCCCCATCGCCTTATGGTTTCATTTTCCTGTTCTCTTGTTAAAAGCCAGGCACTACTTGCTGTTTGTTGGCAGTGAAGCGAAGACTCGGTAGCTGTCCCTGAATTTGCAAGTATTTATTTTCTGTTTCATTATTTTATCTTTCTTGGATAAAAGCGCCTAACCGACAACAGGCTCCTTCTAGGCGCTGGTGAAAATCTGAGATTGCTCCTGTTTGGATGTATTCGCACTCTATTTGTGTTACTTGTAGACCGTTAGTCCATGTGTTTTATTTGCTGCTTAATTACAATACTGATGTGTATTCTAATAAATTACCATCAATACCATGTGTGGTAAGACTTATGTGCTACGAATCATCACGGATGTGGTGAGGGGAGGTAGATCATCGTGATGGCAGAGCAGAAAACCTCGGGATTGTTGAATATCTTTAGTATGCGTCTACTTAATGGGACTGTGGACTCATTTATCTCCATAATAAACATGAGAGAGAGAGAAACGTAAGTTTTCCCTAAATTAATTCAATAAAACACAAAAGAAAGAGTTCGCTACCTACCTCACCAAGGATCATTAAGGGTCTCTAGCTCAAGACCAGGTGGGGGGAGGGGTTAATTATTATTAAACCCTCACTCACCAGCCTAGTTGCTGAATGCCAGGTGTGCTTCAGCGCCTGTTTTTTTTTGGGTGCATTGTAGGTGTAAGTGATTTAAAGCTTACTTTGCAGTGTGACTAGGGAGTGCTAGGGAGTGAAGAGTGACTAGGGAGTGCTAGGAAGGGCAGAGTGACTGCAGAGTGACTAGGGACTGCAGAGTGACTGCAGAGTGCTAGGGTGTGCTAGGGTGTGCTAGGGAGTGCAGAGTGACTGCAGAGTGCTAGGGAGTGCAGAGTGACTGCAGAGTGCTAGGAAGTGCAGAGTGACTGCCGAGTGCTAGGGAGTGCAGAGTGACTAGGGAGTGCTAGGGAGTGCAGAGTGACTAGGGAGTGCAGAGTGACTAGGGAGTGAAGAGTGACTAGGGAGTGCCGAGTGCTAGGGAGTGCAGAGTGACTGCAGAGTGCTAGGGTGTGCTAGGGAGTGCAGAGTGACTGCAGAGTGCTAGGGAGTGCAGAGTGACTAGGGAGTGCAGAGTGACTAGGGAGTGCAGAGTGACTAGGGAGTGCAGAGTGACTAGGGAGTGCAGAGTGACTAGGGAGTGCAGAGTGCTAGGGAGTGCAAGGGAGTGCAAGGGAGTGCTAAGGAGTGCAGAGTGACTAGGGACTGCAGAGTGACTGCAGAGTGCTAGGGTGTGCTAGGGAGTGCAGAGTGACTGCAGAGTGCTAGGGAGTGCAGAGTGACTATGGAGTGCAGAGTGACTAGGGAGTGCAGAGTGACTAGGGAGTGCTATGGAATGCAGAGTGACTAGGGAGTGCAGAGTGACTAGGGAGTGCAGAGTGCTAGGGAGTGCAAGGGAGTGCAAGGGAGTGCTAGGGAGTGCAAAGTGACTAGGGAGTGCAGAGTGACTAGGGAGTGCAGAGTGACTAGGGAGTGCAGAGTTGTGAGTGCAGAGTGCAGACTGGTGATTGCAGAGTGGTGAGTGCAGAGTGCAGGGTGCAGAGTGGTGAGTGCAGAGTGACTAGGGAGTGATAGGGAGTGCAGAGTGACTAGGGAGTGCTAGGGAGTGCTAGGGAGTGCTAGGGAGTGCAGAGTGACTAGGCAGTCCTAGGGAGTGCAGAGTGACTAGGGAGTGCAGAGTGCCAGGGAGTGCAGAGTGCCAGGGAGTGCAGAATGCTAGGGAGTGCAGAGTGCTAGGGAGTGCAGAGTGCTAGGGAGTGCAGAGTGCTAGGGAGTGCAAGGGAGTGCAGAGTGACTCGGGAGTGCAAGGGAGTGCAGAGTGACTAGAGAGTGCAAGGGAGTGCAGAGTGGCAAAGGGAGTGAAGGGAGTGCAGAGTGACTAGGGAGTGCAGAGTGACTAGGGAGTGCAAGGGAGTGCAGAGTGACTAGGGAGTGCAAGGGAGTGCAGAGTGACTAGGGAGTGCAAGGGAGTGCAGAGTGACTAGGGAGTGCAGAGTGACTGCAGAGATTAAGCTAATGGCAATGTAAATCACAATGCAATGTATTTATCTGTTTTCAAAACCAACACATAAATACAAATGTTGTCATTTACAATGCCAATAGCTCTAACCTTTCCAAAGGCGAAACCATTGCATTGTAAATGCTTGTTTTAAAGTTGCAAATCTGTGCCCTTGCAAAGGTATAACCAGTCGTGCGGGTTCGGGTAAGAGCAGTGGGACAGGGCAGGGCTACGCAGGGCGACGGGTAGGTGGGTGAAGTTGACATTCAAGGACGAGGCAAAACAAAATTTAAAAAAGAAAGAAAGATAACCACTTACATTGCTCTCACCGCTTTCCATAGTCGGCGATGCAGCAAGCGCAAAGTAAGGGGTTTTCTTTTTTTTAATTGTATTTTCCCTCGTCGTTGTAAGTCAACTTCACCCACCCTCCCCGCCCCACTGCACCACCGCTGTTACCTGCACAGGCCGCGACTGGTAACTTTGTACGTGGAAATGTATCACTTTTTAAAGATTCAGGACCCAGGACATTTTTGCTTTCTAAGAATAATGATATGGTATTTTGGAAAATACTATTCGATTTTGTGTGCTGTACTGTACTTATCATGGTCAATTTATTTCTATCTTTGTTACTTTGAACAGGACAGTACCTAGAAGCTAGTTTGGTTCCTTGTCCTCTTTACAAATAATCTCTTTGATGCAAGTAATATTAAATCAATGCTGCCCTTATGTGTCCTGGCATTTCAAAATATTATGAGCTCTCAAAAAATTGAAATGGACATATTTGATGAGTGCCACAGACCTGATCCCATTAGATTTAAATAAGGGCATCACGCGTATAAAGAGAAGATCCTTTTGGTGGGCTGTTCTCACGAAAGTTGTGAGTCGGAATATCCTTCTCAGCGATAACTTGTCCCATATATCGTTTACAAAAATACTGTTCCACTGGGTGTAGATTTGCTATCAATAACTCCAGATGAAGATATTTTTGAGAAATATATTTTCGCCGAGATGTTCATGCCAGGCAATGTTCTAACAACGATATTATAGCTCCACACCTGCCCCCCTGTTTACATACACGAGTTATCAAAATTGGTGCTTCAGACTGGTTTTTTTTACTTTAGTGCGCAGGGCTCGGGCGATCTAACTAACAGAGTATACCATCCTCCACATACTATGTCCTGCAGTTATTCCATGCTATGCGATGCTTTACTGGCTTAAAATAGGGTGTTCTTGTAAGAACTTCACTTGAATGGGTTGTATATGGTGCATGCAGTGATTAAGGTACAGTTTTTCCTTTCTAAAGGAGTTTCCAAGTATATATAGCATTTTATGGCTTTATGTCCATGCCCTGGTCCAATTACGAGGTTTGTTTTCCAATGAAAGAGCAGCAATTATTGTAAAAAGAAACACCAGCTGCTATGAAATGTTTTTGAAGAATGAGAAAAGTTTGTAGAACGTATTTTTTTCAGTTGATAAGAGAAAAAAGTTTTCCAACAAAACCAGAAAGAATACATCTTGCCAGGATAACAGGTACAGAAGCTTTTACACCTGTCTCCTGTAACTGCTTTCTAGATGCTACATTTGCAGAACAGGGGCTAAAAGAAATGACTGAGTTACACGGACTGGCTGAGGCGATCTTGGCTCATCTTTGTGAAGAGGGCATTTTTATCAGTGATGGAGAGCTTGTGACAACATCTGGCTACGGCATAGAGATGCAATAAATCACTCCTTTTAACTGCACAATTCTACTTGTTCCTATCTTCGGAGTACTTTAGAATATCGTATTGTCTAACATAGAAATCATATAATAAATATTGATTACCAATCTAACGCACTAGAAGGTCTAATCTCAAAAAGATATTTAAGTCAAATATTATTTCTGAAAACGATATTCTGGCATGCAACCAGGGGATTGGTGCCTTTCTTGTACCTTAATATGCGCACAACAGAGCCAGATTTCATCCATTTAAGGCCATGCCGGACAATTTAATCTTTTGCACTGAGTGCCATTATAATATTTATATTGGCTACCTACTGAAAAATGGCATTCATTTTTGGGCCTGCCAATCAATAGAAATGTTGGTGTTGATGGTGGTGCAAACTGTGCCAGAGTCATTGGGTAACCCGGCCTCATGATTACTTTGGCTGTAGAAATGAAAGAGTGATACAATTGGAATTCCCTAAGTTTTCCAAAACAATGGCGTTAAATATCAACTTTTTGGGTGTAGCTTGACAGTGCAGCTGCCTTCAAGCCATAGTGCAACCAAGTCTATATCATATACACAGAATTAGAAGTAGCATTCCTCTCTCATCTCATGCTATTGGCTGTTTGTTTTGGTATTCACCCCCTATGGAATGTGTAGTGATGACGTTGAAAGCAGGTTGAAGTTAAGTAGGTTTATTTGTAGGTACATGGTTGTGGAGTCCACAACAGCAGGGACTCCACCAGGCTCAGTGCAGATCAACCACAACTGTGAGCTTGTTCATTGACATTCCATAACCTTAGCAACAGGCAACATTCCAGCAGAAAATGCTGCTGACATAAAGAACAGCCTATCAGAATAATGACAAAGTATATTACTACATACCTTCCCTTCTTCCACAAACAAAAACAAGAAAGAAAGAGAAAGCATGTAAAAATTATAAGATGACCTAAGAACTACCTATTTCTAACAGGTTTAGTACATGTCCTGCCACTACTCCTAAAGTTCAATTGATGCGGAGCTAAACAAAGTTTGGTACCGCCTTATTCATTGCGACCTAGGACCTCTAGATTCTGAACTTTATTGACTTTAGACAAATTTCACCAATGTTCTCCCTCAGCTTTTACTTCTCCAGTGAAACGTCACCCCTTTTTTGAGAAGCCTACTAATGGGGCAGACAATTGTGGCAAAGTCAAGGATGAATCTGGAGTAATATTCCCACAATCCCAAAAGAGACTTCAGGCCACTTTTATCAGAAGGATCCGAGGCATTGACAATAGCCTCCAATAATCCAGGTTTGGGGCAGACACCTTCATGAGAAACGACACGTCCCAAATACTCAACTTTCTCACAGAAGAACTCACAATTCTCAGACTTGAAAACAGCACCATGTTCCTTGAACAATGTCAACACTTTGTGAAGAGTGTAATCATGGGAGGATGAATATTTAGCAAAAACTAAAACATTATTTTTGAAAACAAGATCGCCATCTATCTCTTTAGGGATGTTATTCATAACTCTCTTAAAGACAGAGGCTGCCAAAAGCCAACCCAAATGGCAGGCGAACATTTTGGAAAATCCCCAGTAGAGACACGTAAGCCAGAAGATGCCTGGACTCAGAATGGAGTTCAACTTGGTGGTAGTCGCTGGCAAAGTTGAGTTTGGAGAAGAATTTCGCTCCTCTGGCAGAAGCAAAGAGGTCACTGATCTTGGGGAAAGGATGTGAATCTACCCATATCTCTTTGTTTAAAGGTCTCAAATCAACACAAACTCTGAGGGCTACAATCAATGGAGAAAGTTACAACGAGGATTCAGTAGGCTAGAGAATTCCTTTTGCACTCAAATCCTTGAGTTCCTTTTCTAAGTCAGTCCTTCCACTATATGGCACATCACAGAGTTTGTGTTTGAAAGGTGTGGCACCATCTTTAACCACAATTTTGTGTTTGAAACCTTTAATCCTCCCGAGGGTGTCACCGAACATCAATGGAAACTTGGCTTTCCACACTTGTTCTGCATTATCTCTGCTCCCCACCACCAGTACTTGTTCCAGTGCACCAGGTCTCAAAATTATTGCAAACAGTCCTTGGTAAAACCAACCAAGTATGTTCAAACCTTTAACTTCTACATAGATTTTCCAATTAATTCACCTTCCTTTAAACATCATATCTTCTTTGCAAGACCTAAACAAATCTATCTGGCGTCACTCATATGACACGGAGAATGATCAGGAGGGGACAATTGTACAGAGCGCCCCCAAGATGTTTCAAATAATTTCTTTGTTATCATGGTAATACGGGTACCAGAGTCAACAAGCAACTTAAGCACCTTGTCCCCAACAACAATGTCTACAGGGGTGGCAACGTAGGTCGATGGATCATGTTGAAACGATTATTTTATAAGACCAACACCAGCAATTTCCTCACTTACAGCACATTTATGTTCCTCCCAAACAACAGAGATGACTTCAGAATCACTCTCACCATCAGATTCTATCGCACACACTCAGGCTTTTTGTATCCCTTTTTTTAAAACAAATTTTGGCAGAGTGCCCCACCTTTTTGCAGTAATTGCAAGTAACGTTAATAACAGGACATCTGTTATTTTCGAAGTGAGAGGCATTCCCGCACCTAAGACACAAGTTTCAAGTACTTACAGATTGACCGTCATATTTTACAAATTTGGTAACAACATTTGAGCTGATATTCCTTGACAGGTGATTTCCCTGTACTTACAACATTAACAAACTTAGTGCTCTTGTCATCTAACTCCTTCAAGGAGAACATAGAAATTTCTAAGCTCTTAGCAATCTTTACAGTTTTGTCTAAGGACGGATCTCCCGAACTCAACAATTTTTGTCTTATCTGTTTGTCATTACATTGGCAGACAAATTGGTCTCTTATAAGTTGATCAGTGAAATGTTCAAATTTGCAGACAGCAGCCAGCCTCCGTAATACTGATATGTATGAGTCCACATCTTCTTCTTCATTCTGTTTTCTTTTGAAGAATTTGCATCTGAGTACCATGAGACTTGGCTCTTTATCAAACCTTTTCTTGAGTTTGAGCACTGTTTCACGATATTCATCTATACCATCACCGTCTTCAGGGATCAAATTGTGAAATTCTTAAATATGGATCTACCTTGAAACCCAAGTGAATGAGGAAACAGACATTTTTTTCTGTCTGCACTAAATCTGGATGCCCCTATTGCCAATAAATATGTTTCAACCGATGGTTTGCATGAAGTGTCTAAAGTTGCTGGTGGGGGGTTCACAGCTTGCATGGTGCACATTATAACTGTAGCTTGAATCTAAAAAGGTTAATGTGTAGCCATAAACAACATTGAAGAGGAAAGAGAAATAGGGTGTTGAACGTAGGTGTGTGCATCAACGTGTGACACACAAATACACAAAGTACACTGTCAAGGTGTGACGCTGAAAATATAAAGTGAGCATATAAGGGGTGTGAGTCATCAAGAAACACAAGACTAGTAAAGTTTAGGAAGAAAAAAAAAGACCTCAGATTTTGATATCGTAACTTCCCAGGTTGATTTATTTATTTATTTATTTATTTTCCACATTTGTTAAGCGCACTGTTACCGAAACGGTGTCCTGGTGCTAGTGAGAGCTGACAAGATTTAATAAAAAATGTGCACCTGTTAATGTAGCCAAATGTGGACGTGTGTATCGTCGTGGAACAGCTTGTAGATGCAGTGGAGGTTATGCAAAATTGTTGACTAGTTAGCTGATACTGGAAAAGAATTTATTGCATGCACCAGTTTACAGACATGCGTGTTGTCATTGAATAACTTGGAGGAGAAGAAATGCGGTGCAGGTTATCCCAAACTTTTAAAATGGCTGCTGTAACATCAAGACATTGCGTGAAGCGCGCCGATCAAATGAGGGATTAGCGATCTGCCCTCGCTGAAGTAATGTCACAGGGCAACATCAGGGAATGATCAGAGGTCTCAGTGCGAGATGCACAATGCGTGGTGCATGGAATGAGGATGTAGGCACGACGCTCGTGTTAAAGGGATGTCAAAGAGCAATCGTGGGCCTTCGCATGAGTTGATTAATGCTGGTAAGATAGTGCGAGATGGCCGTTGAGCAGTTTCAATGAACAGCGATAAGAACTTGGAAAAAAACGCAATTTGGAAGCGCTCCTTGGCTGATGCTGAATATAACAAAGACATGCACCATACCTTATGGTTAATGTCCAACGTTGGCCCAAAGCTGGATGTAGAGGTGTTCCCTTGTCTCAGGGGAAGGATGTAGAAATAGTAGTGCACGCAGGGTATCACCATGTACCTAGGATTGTCGCCAAAATTGTGTAGAGATGACGCCGCAAGCAGGGTGAAGTTAAGTAGGTTTATTTATAGCTACATGGTTGGGGAGCCTACAACAGCAGGGACTCCACCAGGCTCAGTGCAGCTCAGCTCCAACTATGAGCTTGTTTATTGACATTCCATAACCTTAGCACCAGGCTCCATTCCAACAGAAAATGCCACTGACATAAAGAACAGCCTATAAGCATGACAAAGTACATTACTACAGAGTGTTTCCATCTCAATGAACAAGAGTCTAGTGTATGCATTGTACAAAGAAAGCAATCCTTCTTAGGCATTTTTTTAAAACTTAATTAGGCCTTTTAAATGTTTTTCTCAGGAATGGGCAGAGAGCATAATCTTAAAATGGCTGCTTAAGTACCTTTTACATCTTCACACTTTGTAATAGTCTGACCTCCAAATGTTTATTCCCATCTCGTGAGGTTCCGATTCCTGATGAAACGTGCCCATATTGTTACTCTTATGCTGCCGGGCAAAAGCGCATATTTGTCAGCGAGACCAGGAGTTCCGGGGATGCACACACACTATGCTCCTACCAAGGGCCATGTCATGAAGAGCGGAACTTGCTCAGCGCAGAGCCGAGCTCCTCTTATTTCCCCTCGAGGTGTCTAAGTTCACAGATATATTTTGAAATTTTACTGATTTAATGCACAGATAATAGACAGTACAATCCAGACACAGTGAACATGTAAAGTGTCTCTGTTTTCGACTTATGGTATCTAATCTTCATACATTATTGTTTAAACTATGAATATTTAATTATATGAATTATATGTAAGAACGCTAGACACCAAATGATTCACACCAGTAGGTAAAGCAAATAAGATATGGCACACTCACATTGTTTTCCAAAATCAATCCTTGAAGATGCTGCACCCATGTGGATGAGTAACTACACACCCCACTACCAATGGCTGTAAATTACTTTTATCATTGTACAAATAGGTATTTGCATGAATGGTGGAATGTACACTTGTTATTATCAATATTATATATACTCTTTGTGTCCATACACACAGCGTATAATATTATGTGTCCAAACATCAAAGTGAAAGAAATTCCTTAGCAGTCAAAATTGAGGTTTCTGTGTACTTTCTTTCATAGTTCAACAAAATGCCTTTGGGTAGTCATATTTCCAATAAATGTTCACCAGCCAATGCATTTTATTCATATTAACAAGAACCTCTTCAGGGCTGTTGTAAACATGACAAACAAAAAAATAATAACAATTGTTTTCATGCTTAAAAGCACTTATTTTGATTCAAACATATTATCCTCAAAATTTCTATACAAAGCATGGAACAGAGATCATGATATTATATAATAATTACAATTATCAAATGATTACTCCTATCCAAAGCACAACTTCAAGTGTCTTTATGTGACAGAAGCAGGGAATCTGATTTCCGTCAATCCACACATTCAATATCTGGGATTGATCTAATTGCAAGCCATACCGACAATCCTTCATCTAGATGAACGTACATCAATATAAAGATTATGAACACTTTTCAATCTTATGTTGCATATCTATTAAAGGAATCTTAGTTTTTAATACTCGTATCGCCTTTATTGCAGGATATCTTCAAAAACGTAAAGAAATATTTATGTTACAAACATCATTCATATCAGATGAAATTTCTCCTGTTGCACCACATTTCAATTCTAAATTCAATACCTATCAGTGTTCTTAGAGTTTAGGTCTTTGTTGACATGGTAGTATGATATTCATATTGTATAAAGTGCATTAACTTAGAAAAACACACATAATTGCTTTGAAATACATTAAAAAAATATTTTGTTAATTTGGTTTGAGTGCCCACCTACATAGAGCTAATTAACAATATACTTTTTCTCTCAGTCTAAACAAACGTATTCTAACCCAGTTGTAGGATTAGGTTTCCATGCCAAGCACTTTATTTCTTCTTTTAAGTAGATAGAGATCCTACTCACATGGTCCCTTATATCACAGTAAAGTTTCTAAAGTAAAGGAAAGAACTAAGTCTAATTTAACTTATCTACAATCAGTAATTCATATTGAATACAAATTTGGATTACTTAATGGAAGTACTCTGTGTTCTATATCATGTAAATTTCTATTGACAACCCAAAGAGTGATATTTTAAACATGCAACCTAATGGGATGCTCTCCCCAATTATGCCAGTAAGCCAACCTGGTGCAATATCTTTGCGAGCTCCAATATTATTTACTGTGGTCCTTCTTATATGCTCACTCTCATAATGTCCCAAAGCCTAATTGTGGCAGCCTGAAGCAATATGTTTGTGGACTCCCAGTAGCTCTTTCTTTGTTTGAAATATGTGGTGCCTTGTATGTATGACTAAAGACAATGGGGCCGATTCACAGAACTAATTTAAGACAAAATCCTAAACGTACTACTTTTGGTATTCACAGAAGTTAGGGTTTTGTCTTAAGTTTATATTAAGACAAACTTAAGACAGACTTAAGACAGACTTAAGACAACATCCTAACTTAAGTATGTCTTAAGTCTTTCTTAAGTTTGTCTTAAGACAAACGTAAGACAAAATCCTAACTTCTGTGAATACCAAAAGTAGTAAGTTTAGGATTGTGTCTTCTTAAATTAGTTCTGTGAATCAGGCCCATGGAAACAACTCCCAATCTCAGACCTAGTCTCCAAGTCTTGACCCCGGGCATCATGGTAAAATATCACCCAACATCTTACTCACTCTGTCAAAATGTCTAGATAATAAGCCTTACTCTACAGATTGATCATGCTGTCCGAATCAGACCTTGTCTCTAGGACCAAACATCTAGCATCAAAGTGAAGAAAATACAGTAGGTTATTATTCAGACAGGAGAATAATTCAGATTCCATATTCTCTAACGCCCAGCGTCTTTATCATACTGTTATATCCATACAGAATGAGCCTTAACGTTTATATGTCCCCCCTTGAGGACATTATCACCCCCTTCGGCGTCAAAACAGTAATGTACGCTGACGACACACAGCTGGTGGTTTCAATCAACCAATCAAACACCAGCCTAGAAAATCTTTCCAGGTGTCTAGAAAGAGTCTCCCAATGGATGTCTGACTCTCGACTTAAACTAAATGGAGACAAATCGGAGATCCTTCTCCTAGGTAATCCAAACAAACTCCCAACAAACCTCTCCTGGCCACCCTGTATGGGAACTCACCCAACCCCAAAAACCGAGGTCAAAAGTCTAGGCATATGGCTCGACCTGGACCTTAATTTTAAAACCCAGGCCAGAAAAACCTCAGGGACCTGCTTTGGCCTTATCTGCATGTCCCGAAAGATCCTCCACCTGATCCCCTTCCAGTCCAGGAAGCTACTGATGCAGGGGCTGGTTAACTCCAGGTTAGACTATGGTAACATCTTGTACCTGGGAGCCCCTGCATCAGTCGTTCAGAGACTTCAGGTGGCTCAGAACGCGGCAGATAGAACCCTAACAGGAACCAAAGCAAGATCCTCGGCGAAACCAGCTCTCAAAAGCCTGCATTGGCTTCCAGTGAAGGAGCGAATTACCTTCAAAGCGCTGTGCATCTCCCACAAGATAATGCACAACAAAGGCCCCCCAATCCTCAGATCCCTGATGAAACCCCACCAGTCCACCAAAAACCTAAGATCTGACTCACTTGCTCTTGCCAGCATCCCAAGAATAAAAAAGTCAAGATCCGGCGGCCGCTTGTTTGCCTACAACGCACCAAAACTATGGAACACCCTCCCAGTAGCCATGAGGAGAGAACACAACCTCCTGTCATTCCGGAAACAATTAAAAACCTGGCTCTTCCCTTAAACCCCGTCTTCCTTACCGCCCCCCCTCCCCTCTGGAATACTGGGTCGTGTTAGCGCTGGGATGCCCGAGGGTAGCTATGCGCTCTACAAATCCCTACTCAAACTCAAACTCAAACTCAAACTTACTTAACACAAATCAACTTAGTGCTAATTCAAGTATGATGTGCTTAATAGAGAACTCATCAAAGCTTGTATTTCTCTCACATGTTCAAGGTGTCCCACATAAGTGGCATCTTGAAATATAATTTTTTTAATTTATTTTAATTTATAATCTTTTGGTTTGTCAATAAAAAGGTACAGCAACGTATTCCGATTCACAATAGCAGAAAATGGGAGCAGGAATTAAGGATAACAACATGAATTTTAAATCTTTTTATTTGGCAATAAAAAGGTACAACAACGTATTCCGATTCACAATAACCACTCACAATAGCGGAAAATGGGAGCAGGAATTAAGGATAACAACATGTATCTCTGAGTTCGGGTTCATACTAAGCTTGATTGCAAAATGGCCAATACTGTACAAGACAAACATAGCTTCAGTGAGCAGATTTAAAAAAAAAAAAAATACAAAAATACAGAATCCCAATTGTGCCTCGGATAGCCCCCGCCGGCCTGGCGGGGGCAATCCGCCAAACATCCTCTCCTGAATTCCCCCCGCCATATTAGAATGGCGGGGGGACCACGGCGGACAGAAAAACCGTCCGCCGCTTTTCCGCCCCGGTCGCCTTGCGGCCGGGCGGAAAAGGATTATTATGGTGGCGGTGTCTATTAGGCACCGCCAGCCATATTATGATGGGCCAAATCCGATGCCTCGGCGCCACAGAAAGGCATGCGGTCTTCACTCTGGGGGCCCCTTGCGGGCCCCCAGAGTGAGGGAGAGGTGGGGGCTGCACACGGGGGTACCTGTGGTACCCCCCTTCATTTGCATAAACAAAGCAGCAGTCACTGCGCGGTGCCTGCCGCTTTGTTTATGCAAATGCATTAATGCATTTATAGTATTGTGGCGGGCGGTGCAGAGAGCACCGCCCGCCACAATGCTATAAATGCAGGATGTGCCCGCCACTGTGGCAGGCACATCCTAATACCCCCCACGGGGCGGGCGGGCCCGAATTCCGACAGGATGGCGGGTGGGCAAAGTCCGCCTGTCATCCTAATGAGCCCCTATGTGTCCTCCAAGCAACCCCAAATAGAGTCAAACATTTGCAGGGCTCTAATTCCCCTAGATCTAGCTAGAGCCTTCTCTATTTCCCATGTTTCTCTGACAATGGCCCACCACTCTGCAACTGAAGGAGACTTGGGGGAATATCATGCTCTAGCTATTGCAAGTCAGGCTGCTGTTAGCATTAATGCAGTGATGGATCTATAGCCGTGACTGTCCTCTTTATAGCCCAGCACCTTCTCAGTGGTCGAGAAAGTGTATTTGCCCCCTAGTCAGAGCTTAATATCGAATGATATCTTCTGCCAGAATTTTACTAGTTCAGGCCAGGTAACGAACATATGCACTAAGTCAGCTGCAAGTATCCCACATTTAGGGCATTCACTATGTATCCCTCTAGATGTTCCCACTTGAGAGCCCTCGCCACAAGCCCATCTAACAATCCTCTCCAGTGTATAGTATAAAGCACATATGGAACTGCTGAATTCTTAGACGTGCAGAGTATACTGATAGCGCAATAACATCAAATGCCATCCTAACCTCTTCAAGAGTGATGTTTGATACCAGAGTCACACTCCATCTCGCTGCTAGCTTCTCACAGCCATCCACTCTTTCTTAACCTGACATAAACATTGATACATCGTGCTAATTGCTGCTCTACGATTCTGTACATGCAAACAATCCCATATCGGTGAACCAGAAACATTTTGCAGTAAGAGATGTCTAGTGAAGTATTCCCTAAGCTGGAGGTATTTAAATAACATCTGTTGAGGGATAGCAAATGTCATTTGCAAGTTTTTAAATGATCAAAATATGTTAGAATCGTAAAGCAGAACCGAATTATAAATTCCAAACTTTGCCCATTTCCGACACACAGGAACTAGAAATATCTCGGACAGCATTGGGTTACTCCAGAGGGGGAGTTTATCATATATCAGAGAAATAGACCACCTCGCCATAATGCCCTGCCAAATGTGCACACAGTACCTAATGGTCTTGAATCGTACCCGTTTAAAGTAGTTAGGGTCGTTGAGTTTGTATAAAAACATTTAGCTATCTGAACCAAGAATAAGCTAGTGCCAAAGGCCAGTTTATCTGAGCTCAAGAGGCTATGTAATCGCGCCACAAACGCTGCCCAAAAACACATTTTAAAATCGGGGAGTTTTAAGCCGCCTTCATTGTAAGGACGTTCCTATTGCCCATCTTGATTTCTTGTACTCCCAAATAAAATTACTCAAAACCCTGTCTAACTTATTAAAAAAATAATTTGGGATACGCAGTAGGATTGAGCGGAATAGATACAAATATTTGGGTAGCACCTTCATATTTATAATATTGCACCTCCCCAGGATACTGATTGGAAGTTTGTGCCAACATTTAAATTTCTAGAAATAGTTGCCAATAAAGTATCGTAATTTAATGTGTGTATATATTCAATCTTAGGGGAAATAAGAACCCCTAGATACGTAGCAGTCTGGCAAACCCCTATAATAGGTTGTTCCAACTGAAAACTTCTTAGCTTCCATTTCGATACTTTGTATTGCAAGTTCTGGATTGGTAGTAAAAATAGCTATATCATCTGCATAGGCAATGACTTTGAACTGCTGTTTCCCTATAATCAAGGGGAATATCTGAGCATTAGCCTGTAGTGCCTTAATGAATGGCTCAATATTTAGGGCGAAAAGGAGGGGAGAGAGAGGGCAGCCCTGTCTGGTACCACATCGAATTGGAATTAAAGCCGTTTGCACATTTCTGTAAAGCAGTTAAGCCTGAGGCTTACAATAAAGAGCCTGTGCCCACACACAGTATTTTCCCCGTACCCCATATGATGTAAGCGTTGCCCATAAATAATCCAGGCCACCCGGTCAAAAGCTTTTTCTGCATCCAAGCACACCATAGACAGATTTATTGATAGCTTCTCTGCAGCATCAAAAGCTGCCACCGCAGTGTTAACATGTGCAGTGGTGTCTCTCCCCTGTATAAATCCATGCTGCTGTGTGGAAACCAAGCCAGGATCTAACCGGGTGGCCAGAATCTTAGCAAATACCTTAGCATCTGAATTTATTTATGATATCGGCCAATAGGAGCTACGCTCCTCCAGGACCATATCTTTAAAAAAATAAAGAAAATGTTAGTAATATTCAAAGAGTCAGGTGTCCGTCCACTAGCTCCTATCAGCCGTATTACCTCCCACAGCAAAAGAGCCACCAAGCTCTTGTAGACCTTATAGAACTCAGCTCGGATAGAATCTTCCCCATCTCCCTTCCCCTGTAGCAGCTCCACAATTCCTCCCTCAATCTTATCTTTCGTAATTTCCTGTTCTAATAAAATCAGATTTTCTTCCCGCAAAGACGGTAGATTGTTCTCCTCTAAATAATTCTGCAAACATGTCAGATCCAACTCTGCCTCTTTGGAGTATAATTTCTGATAAAAAATAGAGAATTGATCAGCAATGGCTTGAGGCTGCTTATATGATATATTATCCTCCCCTTTGATAGCTTTAACCATTGTTTTTGCACAGATGTCAGCTACTTGATAAGAGAGTACCTTCCCAATTCGATCTCCATATTCATATTATAACTCACAGCTACTTTCTCCTTTAAAAACCTATTCATTGCTGCTCTTTGATCTATCAGAGAGGCAAGCAGTAATTCCTGATCTTCCGCACCTCGGTGGACCGCGTCAGCATGACGATGTCCACTGACTATTAACTTTTGGAAGGCCACTTTACTTGGCGTTTCTCGTTCCTTGTTTTGCGGCCAGACATATTGCTGGGTAACTCCCCTGATATATGCCTTCATTGCATCCCACACCACACAGGGAGAGGATGATCCCACATTATGTTCCAGAAAATGAACTAGTTCCCTATGAATAAGTGACAAATATTCAGAATCAGCATAGCCCAGGAACGAGAAAGACTGGGGAGATCTAGACCCTGTGTTAGCCTGAAAAGATAACAGAATAGGATTGTGGTCAGATGTAATCCGAGGGCAGACTTTCATATGAGAAGTAGTTAGTATGTTATCTGAGACCCATGCCATGTAAATATTGGAATACTGTCGGTGTGGGGCCGAGTAATATGTATATCCCAGAATAGCTGGGAATAAGGGACGCAGTGCATTCTTTAAGCCATGCAGCCTTCCTAATTCCAGGATTGAAGCTCTCACCTTTGCCATTCTGGAAGTGGAACCTTGGCTAGTGGAGTCAATAGTATATTTGACTGCACAATTAAAGTCACCCTTAATTACATGTTTCCGTGCCAGTCTAGTAGCTCCAAGCATATAAAATCAAACGTAGTGGGGCCATCCATGTTAGGACCCTGTAATGCACAAAAAACATATTTTAAACCTTTAATCTCCAATTGGGCCAAAGCCCACCGTCCTCTTTTGTCTGCTAAAGTCTTAAGAATTCTACAATCCAGTGCCTTACTTACCAAAATAGCAGTACCCATATGGACACATTCTGTGAAGTGCAGATTACTATATGGTACCCCAGCTGCTTGAGCAAACCTTTATCCTTATATGCAATGTGTGTCTCTGTAAGGAGTACAATATGAGGTTTGTATGCTCTAAGCCCTTACCGTACTAGTTGTAATTTTGCTAGTCCATTAAGGCCTTATACGTTCCAGGCCAAACACTGAATCAGTGCTATAGCCTTGGACATTCATTCTACCTGTAACAACTATTTAGCATGAACCCTTTATCTATTCTAAACTCGTATTTTCTACCTTTACCCTACCCCCTTCTATTGCTCCATTTAAATGTACCCTCACTGACTATTTTTGCAACACTCACAACCCTCCTACCACCTACCCCTGTGCCCTAGCAGCCCCACCCGAGCCCCCCTGTATCTTAAAGAAGGAATCATCCTCCTTAAAAAGCTGCCGCTGAAAATGGTAGCTGTCAACTCACAGCACATCGAGGACAAACCACCCCCCACTCACCACTGAACCACTTTCAGCCGAGTCGGCTCTTGTAGGAACACCTGGGCTCCCTTTGCCTTTATAGGATCAATAAGCTGTCTCATCTTCCATCGCTTGTCCATAGTGGCTCGACTTAAGTCTGACCTAATGAAGATGGGCAAAGAATCTACTACTACTGGAGAACTGGTCTTAGCTTTTAAGGAGACCACCTGTCTTAACAAAAATTACCCAAAAAAATCAGAAAATGTCTGGGATATTGGGAGTTACGTCTTTGCAGGGTTATAGGCAACCTATGAGCTCTCTGAATTTGCCAATCCCAGTCCCAGTCCGACAATTACGGGAAAGCTTTTTGAAGAAGCTGGACAACATAAGTGCATGGATTAGGGCCCTCCTTGCCTTCCGGGACCCCAAAGGACCTTTGATTACTCCGGTGCTGCCGGTTTTCCAAATCTTCTATCTTTGCTTGCATGGCTGACAATTGAGCATCATGAGAGTGTACTACTTTTTTAGTTGCTGTAACCGTATTGTCCAAACGGCCAATGCAATAGCAATTGACACTATTTTATCTACAATACCAGCAGGTCATGGAAAAAATGTGAAACAAGAGGATTCTTTCAGGAACAATGTTTGGACAATCACATCCCCAGACGATAGCAGCATAGTCGCTCCACCCGACTGCAAAAACTGCAGCGCCGGTCCACCAACCCCAAGGAGACGCGCCACCACACCGCACTTCCCAACGTAACATAACATTTACAAATGATCATTGTGAGAAAAAGCCCCTTTTGCATGGCCACTCTATTTTTTGCGGAATTTTGTTGCTGGATTTTAGACTGCACAGTGGGGCACTGCTGTCCAGTGGTCAGTGTATTTGTCCTGACCCCGAAAAATCTGTAGATTTTGGCTAATTCCTGATTGACCAATTTAAATCCTCTCCCTCACGGGGTGTAGAAGGAACTCAGTGATGAACTATTTTCACAGCTCCGTCGGATCTGCTGCCAGTCCCTGAGCAGTGGGTAATTACTGCATGTTAAAGTTAGGCAATTGTGGCCCCTCTGTTAAAAAAGCCATGCTTGATCCCCTGTGCCCAAATAATTATAGACCCATCTCTCTTCTACCATACCCTGTGAAAATTCTAGAGCGCTTGGTCAGTAAAACACTCCCACAATTCCTAGAAACTAATCACAGGCTAGAAGATGTACAATTTGGCTTTAGCCTAGGTCATGGAACTGAAACTGCATTAGTAACAGTCCTGGGCGAGCTTAGAATGTAAGCAGACAGGGGTAAATCGGCTATATTGATGCTATTAGATATGTCTTCCGCATTCGATATGGTCATTCATAAGATCCTTCTGAGGTGGCTCATGGAAAATGGGATAGAGGGCATGGCACTGAAATGGTTCCAGTAATACCTATCGAATAGACAGCAAGCAGTGGCCTTACCTCCCTTTCTATCTAAGTATGGTACCACTCATCATGGTGTCCCCCAAGGATCGTCAATCAGTCCAATTCTATTCTATATATATATAAGCCTGTTGATTCCAGTTATTAAATCATCTAAATCAAGATGCGGATGATGCGCAACTCATTTTGTCACATGAAGGAAATCAGTCAATACCCCTCAACAGTTTTCATGACTGTATGCAAAAAACTGCTAGATGGCTTAGAGACAATTTGTTGCAGTTCAACGGAGAAAAAACAGAAATCCTGTATTGTACGGCAAAGAAAGTCCTTTTGTGGCTCCCGGCTAACTTCTGGCCCATCCCTACAGATAAGGCGCCAGCATCCTCTGAGGCAGTGCGCAATCTGGGGGTGGTTTTTGATGACAAGTTGAGTCTAGATACCCAAGTAAACAAAATGGTGGGAACATTTTTCTTCCTGGTCAGAGCACTGCGGAAAATACTCCAAATGCTACCAATGACAGCTAGGGCACTTGTGGTGAGAAGTGTCATCCTGAGTCTGCTGGAGTATTGTAATGCTCTGATACTGGGCGCCCCCAAATTCCCTGATCAAAAAACTTCAAAGAATTCAGACAATAGCTGCGAAGCTAGCCCTAAAGAGACCACGCAGATCCTCTGCCTGTCTGTCCCTCAAAGAGCGCCACTGGCTCCCAATACTACAGAGGATACAGTTTAAATCACTCTGTATATCGTGTTAAAGGCCCTACTTGGACTTGGGCCTCTGCCACTGCAGAGAAAATTCATCTGTTATACCCCGACCAGAAGCTTCCGATCCTCTGCAGCCCATCTGGTTAATACACCTAAATTTAGCACAACCAGGTTTGGAGAAAAAGCATTTAGCTCTGCAGCTACTCGTTCATGGAACAAACTCCTGCCTAAACTTAGACAAATAGAAGATCTTCTACACTTAAAGAAGACGCTCCAGATGGATGGATGAAGGAAAGGGATAGAGAAGAGGCAAGGCGTAAAAGGGTAATTGGTCAGTATGGTTCCACCTGCACCAGGCAGGGGGTGTGGAACAAACCCCGGACTGAAAGGGCATGCATGTTGATGATTAGGCAGCACTCAGAACAGGTACTGACAGTAATGGCAGTTACACATTCTCAGTATAATTTAGTTTCCTCTCCCTTCTACAATTGATGTAACTTGTGAGAGGATCAGCCAATGTGAACACGAAGAAAGAACCTTGAGACGACCAAAAGAAGGGTAAGTTAGTGGGATCTGAAAAATCCTAGTCAATGAGCGAATGATAAATATCCTGCCAGCCAATCCAAATTCACGGCATGTGTTGTTTTCAGTTGTGGGTTTGTCAGGTCTGCGTTCATGTCATACTATTGCTGAAAGACTGTGTCTAATGGATGAATGGGACCTGAGTGGTCAAGTTTGATTAATAAGACTTCAGATTTTGGTTGTGTGTATAGTTTGGAGATAGAGCATTAAAGTACTCTGGCTGTATCGGACGTGTTTTGAAATGGGTACAGAGAAGTTAAACTTTATTCTCTGTGCCAACCAGAGACATCAAAAGATTCTGAGCACTGGGGTATATTTTGAGTTAAATTCTTTAGGTGAGAGAAAGAGTGGCTTCAGTGGATCCTTGTCCAGTGGCTATCCATATTCGATGGGGCTTCAACCCTGCGTTCAATTTAGTTCCTGCTCCCTTCTACCGTTGATGTAACTTGTGGAAGGATCAGCCAATGTGAGCAGGAAGAAAGAACCTTGAGACAACCAAAAGAAGGGTAAGTTAGTGGGATCTGCAACAGCCTAGTCAATGAGCAAATGATAAATATCCTGCCAGTCAATCCACATTCGCTACACGTGTTGTTTTCAGTTGTGGGTTTGTCAGGTCTACGTACATGTCATACTATAGCTGAAAGACTGTGTCTTATGGATGAATGGGACCTGAGTGGTCAGGTTTGATTAATAAGACCTCAGATTTTGGTTGTGTGTATAGTTTGGAGATAGAGCTTTAAGTACCCTGGCTGTATCTGACGTGTTTTGAAAATGGTAGAGAGAAGTTCAAGCTTTATTCTCTGTGCCAACCGAAGACATCAAAAGTGTCTGAGCACTGGGGTATTGTGCATTAAATTCTTTAGGTTGAGACAGAAAGAGTGTCTTCAGTGGAACCTTGCCCAGTGGCTATCCATATTGGATGGGGCTTCAACCCTGCGCCACTGGAGGATTTTGACTTCCATAAAAAAGACTTTGGCAGAATGTAATAACTTGGACCGGGATGACTCAATTGGTGTATCAACCTGCGCTCCATCGCAGTCATCCTGCAATTGTGTCTAAGTCGAGGTCAACCATGAACAGTGATTTCATGTTGGCACTTTATTTCTTCTTGGTGCGTTTTGCCTTAAAACTTTAATAATTCATATATCTGTTTTCCCTTTGTAGACTTTTGTCATTCTAACGTAGTTTGTCTCTTTAATTTTTTCCAACTTTTTAGAAATTGGTTGTGGGATTTGTAATGAATTTTGTTTTCAATTTTTGACTGTTTTAATATTGTTAAAGACTTGACATATTTTCCTAAGATAAGCCGGCCTACTCTTTGAGGTATCTAAAAGTGGCTGAGCCCAGGTTTTAATTCTTGAACTGTGTTTGATCTTACTAGATTTTGGGACTTAGTACTTGGGGAAGACTCACATCCTCCCTAGCTAATGCACCATTTAATTTTATATTGTCAACACAATAACACAAAGGAATGATAACCCAAACCATAAAACAAAAATAATTCAATAAGAAAATATATATTTTAATACATTTATTAAAAACCTATTTACCCAATTGTGATTACTCATATACGAATACAAACTAAAAAATGTATCAGTAGCATTTAAAATATAAGCTTAAAATCAAAAACTAAATACTAACCCCGCAGCCAATGAAATTAAACTTAAAAACAGCAAATAGGAAAACTTTCCCAATTATAAAAAAAGAACTAACTGACCAAGATGAAGCCACCGCTGCTGGAATGCGTCATTCTGGCTGACTGAAGCTACAAACAGAAACAGTGTAACAAAATATAAAGCCTCTATAATTACAAAGAAAGTTCTAATTTAAAACATAATTTAAAATCCCCAAATAATTTCAATATTTTATTTTAGGCGACAAAATCTAATACTTATTTAAAAGTATTCAGCTCTTTACCAAATTGGAAGAGTTTTTAGGTGCTTCTGATGGATGTAGGGATGTTGTTCCAGATCGTGGATGCTTACATGAAAAAGGATTGCTGTATTGTTTTTTCCTTTACACACTCCTTAGTCAGCAGTTTTATGGTGTCCGTGCCATGGTGTGCTGAGAACTACCAGAAATAGCAATCTTGTCTTCAAGATAAGTGGGGGGGTTGGCTATGGTGACTTCAGAAATGATGCAGCTGGTTTTGAAGATGGTGCGGACTGGCAAGGGGAGCCAATGGAGTCCTATCAGGATGGTGTAATGTGATCATATTTCTTTAGGCCCTGGAAGAACCAGATACCAAGACTACCAAAAGATAACACTGAATAAACATAAAAGAAGGATAAGCCACCAAATGATTGCAAAACCATATTGCAACAAAGACAATGAAATGTAAGTATAATAAATTAAAATGAAAAATAAATTATAACAAACCTTTTTTTAATTGTACAAATAGCAAATAAAACGTATGAAAAGTCAACTTAGCTTCATTAACTGAAACATCTCTTCTTTTTAACAATAAAATTAAAAAAAGAGTAACACAAAAAGAATAGCCCTCCAACATTCTGAAAACTTAAAAGTCAGAAAAAAAGAAATGCTATAACATACGTATACAATGTACACGTTATAAAAATGTCAAATAATTGTTTAAATAACATATAATATGCATAAAGATAACAATAATTCTGTGTTTGACATATATAATGCCGGAAACTGCAACATATGTGAATTCAAAGAATGAGAACCTACTTTTAAGTTATAGGGTATACACCTATAGCTATGAAAGCACTTTTCATGAAATGATGCCTTGGAATTGCTTCATATGGTGAGGACACTACTAAAGAAGATATTGTTGAAAGGGTAAGAGTGCACAATCACTCTGAAAATGTCACAGAAATTCAAGTTAGGTTTATCCTACAGACAAGCAAAAGCACACAAGAGCCCACAGGAATAATACTAAAATATATTTAAACAGGCTGCTGAGGAAGCAACTGAGCAACTCTATGGTATAGAAAATCTCAAATTACTAATACCCAATCACTGAGTTATTAAAAAAACACCAAGACACTCTGAAAATGCAAAAACAATGAAACAACCCAAACACTAGCAATAACACATGCTAACCAAGATTTCTCATAACACAACAATAAAAATAACAAAAAAGTAATCATTGTCTATGCAATAACATTAATTCACTGATCCTAAAACAATGGAATAACACATGGATGTTGAATGGGACTTTTAAACCATACCCAGCACTAAAAAAGATCAAATACCTAAAATCTAGAGGGATGCTATTACAATTTTAAACAAAATATATGGAGGCACCAACAAAATCAGCACTTAGGGCTTGAGTACGAGTTTGGTGGTCCCAAACCGCGGTGATGCCGGCACCGCATTGACTACTGTGCTGATAGAAGTCTGACTGCCGTATCACATGACATGCAGTTTTATAGGTGTCGTAATAGGCCAATGAGATTGTTGGAGGCTTGGACCACCAGTGTAACTGCCGGCCAAAGTCCGAGTTGCCTTACAGACGGCATTTCCATGTTGGTTCAGCCATCACATCTGAGCTAGCGGAAAGGGAGGGATAAAAGGCTGTAACTCACCTTTACATGTCCTGTGCCGCCCTGGAGCTGATAGTACACGTCCTGCTGCTGCTGTACCTGCTTGATCACATCCAAAACCCACACCTTCACGGATGAAACCAAAGGTAAGTCATTATACTACCTGTTTCTATAGGACTCCTCAGCAAAACGATACCTCACCATGGATCAGGCAAGTCCATTGGTTAAACATATTTTCAGGGACCCTGCTTGGGATTGTTTTACATGTATATCCTAAATGCAATTGTATGATGTCCTCTTTGACCAAATCACTGTTATGGTACAGGAACATTCTACATAAATGGACATGTGTTTACAACTCATAATCAGTGATAGTGATGTGTGCCTTAAATTGTGTCACATATCAGCACCTCCTCATCAATATAACACCTATTAATCTCTGTGATACAATCACATTGCACACATCCCACGTCCTGTGTTGATGTCAAAGATACATCTGTATGGATGTTTCATTAAAGTAACACACACCTTCTCTGCTACAACTCTGTATTGGACTCTTACCCATCACCCACATGAAAAGTCAATGTCAGTAAATGGGATTACAAAGAAGCAGTGTGAGAAGCATGCTAAGGGCACAATGGAAACACTCCGCAGAATAGATATGCCTCTATCAGGGGGACCCCTGAAAAGGTGGGGCCTTGGGGCACAGTACATTTTGTGCATGCCTATAAGCTCAATGTGCAGAGGACCTGTGAATTGAAGTATATCATGGAGAACCAATAGCATAACCAAGTGCCATGCATTTGTAGGTAATGTGTAAGTGCACGTCATGTAAGCAAACACAGCATTAACAGCATTAGTTACACATTTATATAAGTAGGTGTAAGGTAAACACAGGAACATGGACACATGTCCATTCAAAACTCCACCAAGGTATGACAATTTAATGCCCTCCAAGTGTGTTTAACAAATATCTAACTTGAGCACATCAAACACGTATTCAGCCTACATCATAGGGAGATGTACAACCTAAGTAATGTTGACAGTTTCCAAGCCAAGCTGAAATACTTACCATATAACATTACACCCAATGCAATGTCTGCCCCATTTGGATTTCATCCCAAATAGGCATCTCTCCAACATTTCCCCTTGTCCTTTGTAACTCCAGCACCGGGCCTAAGGTCACATCACACTAACCACTTCAACTGGATCAACAATCAGGGATAAAACAAACACAATGGTAGACACACACCACTAACTATACAATAACATCAAAAAGTTAGAAAAGTAATGGCAGTACCAATGTCTTCAAAACTATGAACATATTTTAATAACAGTATGTCTCAAAAAGAGGTAAAACAAAGGCTAATGGCCAGTCCATTGTGGATCTATGTGCAGCAGCAAAATGATGTACCACCAAACACGCTATTACTGACAGTGCCAGGGAACCTCCTTACAAAGGGGCATCCTTGAAGATGGTACTGAGGGGGGTTGGGGGTAAGAGAGGGGTAGGTTTTGTTTAGGCTGGGGTTTTCTTGGGTTTTTGGGGTTTTGAGCTGGGTTCAGAAGTACTGACAAACTTGGGTTTCCAGAAACAAACAAGTGAATTATTTCACATAGTTTAAAAGGTTGATACCTGATGTGTTCTTTGGACAATTGTTCTTGTACTTTAACCTCATCTAGAGGATCTACATTAGCAGGAATTGGCAATTACAGTCTGTTGTAAAAGCCAAGAACTGTTAGGTGGTTAATACAAATTCCGCTTTCCAAGGAAACTGCTGTTCCTTTCTTGAAAGTGACCTGGTAATTTTTTGTTTTATTGGCAGTCCATCACCCTGTCAACATTGCTCATCATGTGTCATTTAAAAATGTCTTCAACTACTTGAGTTTCTTTTTAAAACCGGAGTGCGTAATACACCAAAGGTGGATATAAAACTGCCCCATAGCAAATGGGTTTAATTACTTTCAAAGCAGTTTAATGAAAATTGATAATTGATAAATTGATAAATTTCCAGTTTCTCAGATGTGGAATGAGATGTGGAAGGGATGGGTTGGTCTTGGGGTGAGCTTTTTTTGTCCTTTTGGTTTTGGGGCTGGGTATAGTTGATTGATGATCCGGTTTCTCAGCGGTGGTGTGGGATATGGAAAGGCTGGGTTGGTCTTTTTGAGGGCCTTTGTGTCTTTTTGTTTTGGGGCTGGGTGTAGTTAGGTGGGGATCAGGTTTCTCAGGGGTAGAGTGGGATTTGGAAGGGATGCGTCAGGCTTTGGGGACTTTGGGAGGGGTGGGCTCAGGTTTCACCGTGTTAACGGCAAGGACAAACACCACATCTTCATTGACAAAATGCGTAGGATGTTTGGGTTTGGGAGGTAGAGGGATTGAAAGTACGAGTTGTGTGTGCTCTCTGAACAGTATTTTGTATTGGTGTCTATTGAGTGGGCAACTGGAGCATTTGTGGTTTTTCCTGTGTGTCATGTGGATGTCCTGGGTATGTGCTGGGTGTTGTGGTGGGGTCTGTATATGCTGGTGTGGTGTCTCGGGGTATGGCTGTGGGTGTGGAGGTGTCTGTATCTGTTGGTGTTGTGCCTGGGGGTATGGTTGTGGGTGTGGAGGGGCCTGTTTCTCTTGTTGTTGTGTATCTGGGTATGCATGTAGTTGTGAAGGGGTCTGTGCCTGTTGGTGTGGTATCTGGGGGTATGCATGTGGGTATGGAGGGGTGTATGCTGGTTGCTGTGGTACCTGGGGATATTCTTGGGGGGTGGGATTGGTGGGGGGGCTACGTGTCTGCCGAGTGCTTGAATGTTTGTGTTTTTTATGTTTTGTGTTTGTGTCTGATGAGGCAAGTGCTTGAGATATGAGTGGGATTAGGGAATTTGGATGGGGAAGGGGCAGGAGGTGGGGTGGAAGGTTGGATGGGTGGAAGGCTGCTATGAGGGAAGAAGCCAAAGCCTGAAGAGACCTCTGTAGGCAAGACATTGCAGTGTTAATGTCTTCCAGGTAGGCCACCATCTGTGTCAGCTGGTTGCCTTGTCCCTATGGCATTCAGGACTGCATGCTGATCCACAGAGATGGTCCTCAGGAGGTCAATAGCCTCCTAATTCAGGGCAGTGGGGGTAACAAGGGCAGGGGTTGAGATGCCAAGAGCAAAGGAGACTGCCCCCCTCTTAGGGGAACGGGCCAGACAACTGGTTGGGAGACAACAGAGAGGGCTGCGATGGAACTGGAGGTGGCGGACAAGGATGAAGGTGGTATTGATTCTTTGGGGTCTGCCGCCACTCAGAAGTGTCCACCGGAGGATTACTCTGATGATGATAAATTTGAGCTGCTGTCCTCCGTGGCACTCCCCACACCCTCTTGGTCACTGGCTCCCTCCGTGTCTGAGGTCGCACATCCGGAACCACTGTGATCAGCTGTGTCCCCAATGACATTGGCCCCTTCTCCTTTGTTTGCCCTAGGTGTATCTGAAATGGCATGTAACATGGGTTTATTGCAGCAGTATTTCCACACCTGACCATCAAAACAACAGAAAACATTGATGAAGTACACGTATCACCCCAGTTTCATGATTCACTCTATAAGCTTCAAATTTAGCATGCGCACATGAATGCATGCTATATAACCTGCAAACAGCTGGTTACAGTCCTGTCATAACTGCAGACAGGCCCATATACATTGATTTAGTCTTCTATACTCTATCCGTATGTCAATACTAGGACAGTTGATCTACTTGCATACTTTGGCATATGTAGGATACCATTGTAAAATGATGTCACCAAATAGGATGGATACAATTTTGAAATTTACACCATGCTCACACAAGGCCCAGAGTTCAAATATTTACCTATTCCTCATAACACATCATGATGTGGGTCCCTTTCTCACTTTGGCACTTGATTCAAGATATTTTGGCTGATGAGGGTTATGAACCCGAAACCGGTCCCAGGGTGTTTGTTTCCGGTCCAAGTAAAAGACATGGCTTGACAGTTCGGGCTGGACTGTTCCCATGAGGCACAGGGTCAGACTAATTTGCATATGGCCATGTCTGAACTGGGGTGGCGGAGTGAGCTAAAAAATGATGATGGATTAAACCCAGATCAGTTGACTGGGGGTGAGTGCTTGCAATGTTCAACATTCCGTCCATCATCCTCTTTGGTTTTGCTAAGTTCGCCCTAAGTTGGCAGGGTATGCCCAGACGTGGGTCCCTTGCTCACTTTGCCACTTGATTCAAGATAGCCTGGCTGATGAGGGTTATGAACCCAAAACCGGTCAAAGGATGCTTGTTTCCGGTCCAGGGAAGACATGGCTTGGCATTTCGGGCTGGATTGTTCCCATGAGGCACAGCGTCAGACTGATTTGCATGTGGCCATGTCTGAACTGGGGTGGCGAAGTGAGCTAATGAATGATGATGGATTAAACCCAGATCAGTTGACTGGGGGTGAGTGCTTGCAATGTTCAACGATCCATCCATCATCCCCTCTTGTTTTGATAAAGGTCCAGTTGAACATTATTGTACCAGCAATTATTGTTGTTACACACATCATGTCACCTGCAAATGCTCATTGCACACTGATGAGACTTTGGACCACGACCATCAATGTCACCAACGTTAGCCTATGGCTGTGTCTTCTGTGGTGGCAACAAACCATTACACCACCGACTTCCACCAGTGGAGGCCGTCACAAATGTCCTATTTGCGAGATCAAGCATCCACCATTTTAGCAGTAGGACATACTGTAATTGTGTCTGTTATGTGCATCACCACTACTAGAAATGAGGCCTAAGATGTTTAAATTTGAGAAATTCCCATCACATGTCATGTCCAGTACAAAACATCATCTGTGTAGTGAATAACTGTGCATATAGGCAATAAGCGCGTGGTGCACTGTACACCGCGGTTGTCTGTATTTTTTACATGAAATGTCATGAATACCTTTGTATAGTGCAAATGTAACTTTTCTGAATTGATGTTGTGCACAGTTCTGTTACAGACATATGAATACCACACTGGGGATTATTGGTGGACGTTTAACAGAAGACAATGACGATGTGCAAAGCGTGTAATGCTTCATGAAGCAGTTATGTTTTGTCAGCAATGAGGAGACACACGGACAGCTAAATACAGTTCCCCAAATTCGAGTATTTAGCCACTGTGAAGGGTGCTCTCTATGGATATGTTTGCATACCGCATGTTGTTAGATCCATTGATGGCACCTATATTGCCTTAGTACCACTGTAAGCCAGGGAACAAGTGTACTGTAACAGGAAGCACTTCTGTTTACCGGATTCGCATATGGCAAATGTCTGTTCCCAGTTCCCAGGATCTACATATGATTCCTTCATACTGAGGAACAGCACCATATCCCAGCTGATGTCACAACTATTACCGGAGAGGACTTGACTTGTATGTAAGTTTTTATCTGTCCTAACTTTGTGTCTGCAATGTCAGGTAGTATGATCTGAAAATTTGCAACTCATTGTTGTACTTCTGTCTGTCTTTCATCTAGGAGACTCAGCGTAACATTCTTATTCAAGCATCTGAATTCCACCTCACCATTTTCTACAACAATTTCAGTACCTTGTCCTATCAACTCTCCCAGCTAGTTCTTAACCCTTCCGTAACCCAATTGCCTGACGCCCATATGTCGTCTCCTGCTACCCCAGTTCAGGCTCTCCCTCCCCTACCCTTCCCAACCTTACTCACCATCTCTGACGAGGCCCCACTCATCTGCAGAGGACCCCCCTCTAACCCTACTCCTACTCACTGACCCCCTTCCCTGGAATCTCCTACTGTACCCTCCTCTACGTCTAATTCTCCTTCTCCTAATAGCATCCTTCCCAATCAATTCGAAGTGCTTCATCCCTGCAACCCTCACTCTCTCTTGCTCTCTCCCACCACATCTCCTGATTCTACTACTGACCCGTCCCACTCTGTGCAGAATCCTTTTTACAACAGTCTGAACACTGTTCAGTCCTCCTCCCCTGGCCTTACTCCCCCTCATCTCATTGTACTGCCTTCCCCTGTCAACACCGACCCCACCTCATCCCCTTCCTCCTTCTCAGCGGGTTTCCCCCTCAATCTTATAGCACAGACACAAAACAGCATATAACTCAAACTCTCTGCTATGACTATTGAACTAACACGGCTCAGAGGGGATATCAACACCCTTAACTCCATGGCCTGCTCCAATCACGCTGATACCTTTCACTCTTGCTTCCATACCTTTTCCCACCATGCCCGATGGCTGACTACACCCCTTTGCAGTCGAATTCATAGGCCTCACCGTGCTCTTAGCTACCTCTCCGCTGCTGACCTAATTAACCTATGTAACTCCTATCTACCTATGCCTCTGATAACAAATCACCTCCTCCCTTACTCCAGCATCTCACCTAGACCTCCATCACAACTCACCACCATCCACTCTCTTAAGCCGGTTAAGGATAACCCAAATCCCCTTTCTTGCATGCTTGTTAACTGCATTTCGGCAGTCCTACATGTGAATGAAAGATCAGAAACCATCCTCAGCGAGGCTATTGACATCGCCTTCCTCACCAGACCTGGCTAATGACCACTCAAAGTTATTCTTGATTTACTCACCCCCCCCCCCCCCCCGGCTATGCCATCATTAGGCAGCACAGACCCAACAGAAAAGGGAGTGGATTAGCTATAATCTATACCAATACCTTGGCGTTGAACTATCTGTCAAGGGCTCTTCTCCGATTCGACTACATATCATCTACCACCCTCTGGGTGAACCTCTCCTCTTCGCTGATGAATTATCCGATCTTCTCACTCGCTCCTCCCTTTCTACCTCGAAAAATGTCTTTTTAGGAGACTTCAACATCCACTGGAATAATTCAGTGAATCCCACTGTCATGTGCCTCATTAACCTTTTTGAGATGAATGAACTTAAGCAACTATGCCACAATCCAACCCATATCAAAGGGGCCGCACTCAACACTATCATCTCCAACACTGACTTGGCTTCCCTTTACAAATAAATGTAAATGTAAATGTCAAGGTATTTGTAGAGCGCACTGTCACCAAGCGGTTTCCTGGCGCTATTACTCATACCGCTGTGGAACCCCTCCTGGCTTTCCCTGTGATGTGTCCACTCCTGGGCACCCCCAGGGTGAAGCCAGGCATCCACAGCGCTGTTGGGGCCGGTGTGGAGGTTAAGCAAGCTATTGCCCAGAGTTGCAGCGTGGGACCCATGATTAGAATAGGCACCGAGGCGAGAAATCAGGTCCGAGGAATTATGAGCCCAAGACCCGCCGAGGCGGGAATTGAACCCTGGTCCCGGACCAGAACTCTGCATCAGGGTCTGCCGCTCTAACCATTGAGCCACACTCCTCCACATCATCATCCCATCAACTGCACCAACCGTCATCTCATTCTGTTTAAAACCACAACAAGTGCCCTACTCCCTCCTGCAGCATATAACAAACCCATGTAGCGGACCAGAAACCCTAAACAAGTCCCCCTGGCAAACTAGAGTCTAAACTCTAAGCTCAACTTCATCTCACCCCTCTCTCCCAAAATGCTAACGAGCTCACTGAACATTTCAATAGGACCATTAGTGATGTCCTGGACAAGTTGCCCCTCTCAAACTAAAACAACAAAGAAAAATCCAATCCAAATCTTGATTCAATCCTGAACTCAACAGCGAAAGACGACAACTTAGACTTTCAGAAAGAACATGGAGACACACCCCTCTCCCTCCTATCTTTCCCTCCTCAGATCTGTTAGATCAACTTATAAGAAGCACATTTTCAATGAAAAGGCATCTTTCTTTTGAGCTCAACTTGATTGTGCCAAAAACTGGCCCAGAGAGCTGTTTAACATTGTTAGAAAACAAATATAATCTTCCCTGTCAGAGCATTGAAAGATGTGAGGAAATTGCTAACTTCCTCTTGGATAAAATTGCTAAAATTGATGAATCCTTCCTTCAAAGCCTGGACCTGCCAAGCCCCCAATATGCCATAGACGTTGCCATAGACATACCTCCTTGTTCGACACCATCCCTACCGCCTAATTCTCCCACTCATCTACCCATTCCAACTTCGCCAATAATGCCTCTTGGTATAATTTCAATCCTATGACTGAGCTCAAAGTCTTTAATATTATTGCTAAACTAAAGCCGACCTCGCACACCAAAGACCCACTCCCTTCTAACCTAGTTCACAATCTTAACCACATCATAGCCCTTGTTGGACTAAAATCATCAACACCTCCCTTGCCACTGGATGTGTCCTCGACTCCATCCAACTCAGACAAATCACTCCCATTCTTTAAAACCTCACTGCTGACCCCAATGATCCTAACAACCTCCGCCCCATACCTAACCTCCCAATGTCAACTTACTTAACTCCTTCCAATCCAGTTTCAGGAAAGGCTGCTGCACAGAAACCGCCATGCTGAACATTGTGGATGACATCCACAGTTCCCTAGACAGTGAAGAGGCTTGCCTTCTTATACTCCTCGACCTCTCTGCAGCTTTCGATACAGTCGACCACATCTCTCCGGCCCTTAAATCACTACAGTGACTGCCCATCTAAGGAAGATGCTTTTATAAGACTACCTGCATCGCGTCCAAAGCTCTAGACCAACAATCCCCATTGTACCTAACAAACAAACTCAATAAAGTGGGCTGCTCCAGACTGATGAGAAGCACCACTAAGCTCCTCCTCGTCCCCCAGCTTTAAAAAAAGAAAAACACCCAATCTCGCTCCTTTTCCAGAAATGCCTGATCATCTGGAATGCCCTCCTGAGGGACCTACGCTGTAACCCCTTCTACCTCAGCTTTAAAAAAGACCTAAAACATCACTGTCTCAACAAATATTGGGGTCCACAATCAATCCTATGACCTTGCCTTCTGTTTCTCCTGCATTGGTTATCTCTCTGTTTTTCCTGGCTCTCACTTCGCTCTCCCTTTTTACATATCATCCTGTTTACCCTGACCTTACCCTCTTTTGATATACACCCCTCTTCTCCTACCCTCACCCCCTACCTCTACAATTTGTTCTTCTCCGTTGATACTCTCTTCTCTGCCCTTAATTGTTACCCCCATTTTAATATGTAGATATATATTACCTGTGAACCACCCAGAATGTTGCCCCCCTTAACGTAATGTGAGATGTACATGCTTGTTATGTTTACTCTGAACAATTGCTTTTCTTAATTGCTTCTGCACATGTAAAGTGCTCTGATACCTCTGGGTTTAGCCAATGCTATATAATACCTTTCAAATAAATAAATAAATATCCCAACCTGCCATGGTTGTTGCCACTGTTGAGGAGTCCTACTAGGCCAGGTGAAGTCTGCTTCAATGTGGCATATGGAAGAACACAGCGGCCATTGGAGCAAGCTTTTAGGCTCCTGAGAGCCAGATTCAGATGTCTGGACAAGACTGAGGGAGCCCTCTTGTACTCACATAGGAAGGTGTTTAAGATCACCGTGCTCCACAACATTGCCCAGCGATGGAGCAAAGTGCATCCCTTATTTTGCAGAGGATTAAGACCATCAAGAGCCACCAGGTGAAGAACCTGAAATGCCAAATGATGATGACAGTGGTGAAGAGAAAGGAGCTGACTTGCGTGAAGATATCATTCCAAAAGTCTTCTCATGAGTATTGTGAAATGTCATGACTTTGAATATATTAGCAACTCTTGTTGGGATGATGTGAGGATGATTTTAAAGAAATATGGAAGGAATATGAAGCTCTAGCAAAATATGGTGAAAGGTATTTGTTTTGTTAGTGTAGATTTCTTTAGCTTTGAATTTTGACTTGGACTGTGTTCTCTAGAAGTTGTCTATGTGAATTTGTGCCATATGTATGGTTTCATAGCTAATCTCTTAGTTTTGGTCTATTTTAGGTTCATTCACCATTGTATCTTCGTTTGGACATGTCAGAGTTTTGACATTAGCAGGTATATGGTGCTGTTCAGACTTAGGAAGTGGACATGGATTATTCCTGGGACTGTCTGTCACAGACTTTGGGTGTACAAAACATGTACCAAGACAGTTTGTATAGCAATAGGATGGAAGTTAAGAGGTTTCCTTTGGACCTGTTGTTTGTGGTGTTGTGTTCCTAATGCAGCATGTGTGCCATCATGTGCTCCAACGTTGTGTTGGGCCCAACTCATGATATTCTGGATTCATATTGGCTAAATCCTCATTGTGTATTAACTGTATGTAGCCGTTAATGTGTCTCCTCATTAAAGGCCAAAGTGCTGGAGCCACATCACTGACATTTGTTTGTGGCTTTCCACCAGATGCAGCGACACTGGAGTGGAATGAGCCTGTGATCAGACACTGTTGTACTGCCATGTGTGTGTTTATTGTTTCAAATGATGTTGGATTGCATTTGTGAGTTATACAATATGCCTCCAAATGATAACATGAACCTATTTTAATGTTGTCTATCCTAAATGAAAATGCCTGCTAAGTTCTCTCCTTCCATATTGTTAAGATCTGTAAATGTGATCACTGACACAGTTTTTTGAGTGATGTCTGATGTGCTATGTTTCTGACATCATGTCAGGATATGATTTGTACAAAGGAATAAAGAGGTTATAAGACCTGACTCTTGTATGTATGTGTTTGTGTGACACGGTTGAGATCCTGACTTAAACTTTGTTGACATTCAACATATCCATGCATACACAAGTAGCTTGTTTTGGAATTGTACAGTTCACATGTGATTATATATTCATTGCTAGATGTCAGAGGTGCTACAGGCGGCAATTTCTTTGTAACTAGTGTATTTATTGCAGTGAAAAAGGTTAAAATAAACATTGTGCCAAACCAAACAGGAAAAACCAAAAGTGAAGAAGTCAGTCATGGTGGATGAAACCATGGCTAAAGATGCTAAATTGTCTGGAGTCCAAAGTACTACTCCCATCAGAAATGGAAATGTGTCCAGGAATAGTCCATAAAGTGAATGTGTTGCACATACAGGAGTAAATTAGGAGTGAGGTTTCTTACTGGCGGTGGTGGGTGTATTGCCATCCCTACCCACTGGGTTATTGGGTGGATGTCCCCTCCTTTTGGTGACAGGCATCCACTGATGCTGAGACAGGGGTATCTGCTGACATGACTCCCTCTAACAGGGCTTCCCTTACTGTGGCTGCTGCAGATGTTGATGGCCTGTGTGCACTTGGACTAGAGGAAGGGGTAGATGCAGATGGAAAAGCCCTGCAGAGGGTAGTGTTGATGTTCTGCAGCATCCCAACCAGGGAGGCCACTTTGGTGTTGATGCTGATCACCTTAGCATGGATCCCAGACACCTCCTGGTTTATGTCCCTCTGCAGCTGCTTCATGTCCAGGATTTCCGCAAGTACCTGGCCTATTATCACCTTGGGAGTACTGATAGACTCCCAAGACAATGGTGATGGTGGCCGGGTAACAGTGGACCCAGTGGGCTTACTCAGCAGGCCCACAGTTACCCTCCAATGAATCCTACCGCCACAGGCCTGTGCCCTTGACCCAGATTGCACCCTCCCACTGGGTCTTGGTTCGTCAGTGACAGGGTTGGTTTTTGCCACCTTAGAATCCAGGACTGAGGGACACAAGATGTTAGTGACTGTGCTTGGTACACAGGTTTTTGGGGCGGGGGTTGGCTGTCTTGTTGCAGCTGTGGTGGGAGGTATTGTGGACACAGTGAGGCCCACTGTTGCTGTCTGACTAGGCTGACCAGATGGACCAGAAAGGTAATCCACGTCCACATCTCCAGGAGTGTTGTCATCACTGATGGCTTGATCCTCAGGTGGAGTGGGTGTCTGTTCTGTGGGCTAGCTCTGCCCAGCTGCTCTGCCAGACCTGTTGATAAATAGAGAACATTGTTAGAGGTGAAAGGGTGGTAACTACATCCACATCTTTTGTGTCACAGTAAGTAGAGACCTAGGGTGACACAAGATAGAGATTATTATCGTGATGCACTTGTGTGATATTGAAGTTGGTTAGTAGACATTTGGAGACATACAATACATGTAGTAGTATTGAGTAGCTCATTAGATGTATCGTTTTGGATTTAGGGATGAACATGACATCTCCAAAACTTTCCAGCCAACACAGTATCGAAGTGATGTGTATATTTGACCATTCCAAGGCCTATTTGTGCAGAGTACAGGGGAACACACAACTTGGTTGTATATTTAGCATTATTCATCATGTGAGCCGTGCAGAGTCAATGGGTCACCTGCCACTTTTAATCAGCTGAATTACCTTCATTGCTTGCATATATTTGAGGTACACATTTGGTATGGTTTCACTCATGCCACCATTAGATTCAATGAGGAGACCATCAATAAAGTAGTCAGGCATGTCTCTGAGTAGTAGCTGAGCTATTCCTCAGAGCTAAGGAATGTACTAGTCGTGCCGGTGTGAGTGGATGTTGTAGGGTCTCGTTGGGACCTACAGTTGGGCATCCATATTGTTGGATGTAATGCCCTCACACACCCTTGCAGGTGTCATGCTTCATCATCTGGGCTGCTCCTCGTTTGGTCGGTGGTGCAATACCCTACGGGTGACACCTCAAAGAGGGGCACTTTGGCGGAGATCTTCTATCCCACTGCCGTATGGTGAAGTGGGGGTGTGGGGCCAGAAAAGCGTAGACGTGGTCTGTGAGTTAAAATAGAGTTAGGAGTACCAGGATCAAGTTTATTGTGGGGGTCCCCTGCTCTAATTAAAAACGAATAACTAACCAGTACTCGTTAGAATTCGATGTTTCCTATCCCGAGTCTAGGTTTAGTGTGTGCTCTGATTGGTCAACATGTTTCTCGCCTGTGTCTAGTGACTGCCGATTCTTCAGGACCCAGAATTTGAAGAGATTATCTTGGAGGAGCTACTGTCTACATCAGTATGATCTACCTTGGTATCTAGTGTTATGACAAGTAAAGGAAAAATGCTCCATGTGTTATACCTGTGTAGCGCATCATCTACCTGGATAGGGAGACAAGAAAGCAATTCACAACAGGTATACAACAAACAAACCAGGGTGACTTTGTACATTCCAAGTGTAATGTTAGGTGTAGTGCTACTAGCATGTGACTTAGTCAGAATCTCCACAGAGGCATGCTCACAAACTTGCTCACTGACGAGATACTCCAACACAGTTCACAGTGGTTTTAATTCACAGTAGTTCCTCCAAGATAATCTCTTCAAATTCTGGGTCCTGAAGAATCGCCAGTCACTAGACACAGGCTATCCCCATTTTAGGAGGGCCCTGAAGACCTTGCTCTTCTCTCAAGCCTACAGTTAACCGCCCAGCTTCTGCCGTATGCTCCCAGTGTGTCCTCGAAAGCGCTAAGAAACCATTGGTGAACGTGTGCTGTATAAATGTCTATTATCATATCATATCAACATCCACTCACACCGGCACGACTAGTACATTCCTTAGCTCTGAGGAACAGCTCAGCTTCTGTTGTATTACATACGATTGCAGGGCACATGCTGTAGCTGGACCTTCCACTCCTTATGAGTGGTAACCGCCCGACCTTATAAAATTCTCCCTCTTGTTGTAAAACATGTCTCTGAGTAGATCATTATATGTGCATTGTGCAGTTCATGATGTTTTCATCAGTTGTAACATGGCAGACAAGTAAGCAGGAGCACAAGGACTGTTGCATCTTGGTTAGAGTTCCAGTCACAGGGTCTCATGGAATTTCTAGACACGTCTTTCTCAACTTACCAACACTTGACAAATGGTGACCTGCATTATAAGTGAACATCAGTTGTAACATGGCAGACAAGTGAGGAGGGACAAAAGTACAATTTCATCTTGGTTAGGGTTCTAGTCATAGGTTGTCATGGTAATTGTTGTCATTTCTATCTCAACTTACCAACACTTGACAAATGGTTAGTGTAACATATCTGTTGGCAACATGCATTTGCCTTAAGATGTTTGCACAGATCATGGGTCCTGGGATAATATTTTTCAAATGTTACACTTACAGACAGCATTCCAACATGTGGCATGGAATGAAGATTAATATATGTGATCTTATATGCAACATTACACATTAACACTGACATAACAAAATCTCTGCTACTTTGAAGATGGCATGTTAGGAAAGTAGATAGACAACGCAAAAGCAGAGTTGAGAGCCAGGAGGACTTTGAGGTATTGTGATTGTTGTTGAAGCGTAACTTACCAGACTCCACTCCCAGATATTCCTGTCATGCCCTCAGTATGCAGGTTAGCCAAGACCTTCTCCTCACAGGGAAAGAATATGCTGCTGGGAGTCCCACCAGAAGTCCTCTAGTCTTCCAGGTGGTGCTTGGAGTCCAGGATGTGCAACTTCACTCTCAGGTCATGCTACCTCCTCCTAATGTCCTGCTATGTGTGCAGGGTGGTTTCAACAGCATTCACTCTGTTGGCTATCCTGTTCTACATTTCCATTCTACTACCGAGAGGAGTATGTTTGACTTGGGCTCCAAACATTTATGAGTCTACTTTAATTATTTCATCCACCATGACTGTCAACTCAGCCTCTGTGGAATGTGGATTTTGGACCACTCATTGCTATAACATTAAGTGAGTGACACATGAAAAAATCAAAGGGTGTGGAGAGTTTTAAATGGGATAGGGAAAAAGGGCTGCCTTTTCTCAACAAAATAATGTGCTCTCTGTCTTGCTGTGCTGAAGTGGAAAGGCAAAGGATCATGGTCTGGGATGGGGTGTGTTTTGTAGTGTGATTTGCAGGCATGTCCACTTGGCCAAAGGACATCAGCTGTATCATTTTTTAATCCATCCAATGGGTACTGTTGTGGTGCTTTCCTGCAAGCGTACCGCAGCGGTCTATCACCGCTGGGAAAGTGATACTGGGGAACCTCCAGTACAACTGTATTGTCGTAATAGGCTCGGCAGGAAGCCGTGGCCCAAACAGCTGTGAAGTATGAATCCCCAGCATTGCCTACTGCCACAGGCACGGCGGGAACCATGCCGTCAATGCGGTCAGCATTTTAGGCTTCATGACTCGTAATACAGCAGGCAGAAGACCACCGGTGCAGTGGTCTTCTAGGGGCCACGACCGCAGTAATCGGGCGATCGGACCTCCAAACTCGTAATCAGCCCCTTAGTACAGAATATGCCACAAATGAAGAATTTTCATATGAAATAAAAATTAATAGCATTACCTTCCATCCCTGTCACCCACTAGATTCAGTGGGTGCTACATTTAAAAATCACACTCCAAAATTACTAACAGAACCAAACATTTTTTTTATTTAAAAAAATAAACATGAAATAAAAAAATACTTACATTAAATAAATACACGTTTTAACAACAAAACCATAACAGCATCAAATCAAAATATATATTTTTACAAAATAATAAAATTCTAAAAAACAATAACATCAAAATTAAAAAAATATTAAATAATAATTTCAAACTATTTTTGAAATATAATTTTTATTTCAATGATAAACTACATTGAAACAATTTATGATTAAATTAAATAGCAATTGTTTTAACATTTTATCAAAAATTTAAAAAAATATAAAAATAAATTCTAAATAATAAACTTATAAAACATTTTTGAAAATTATTTACACTTAAACATTAAATTATTATCCTAGGGGCCCAGACACAAGAAGCATCTTGTAGTGCATTTAATAGTACTCACAACAGTACTACTCTGTATAGAGACCACCACAACTGTGGAGATTTCTGCACCTGTATGAAAAACTTATAGTAGTAAATGTGGGAAGTAGTAGTGGCTTGAAAATAGAGAACACTCACTACAAGTGGGAGGAGTTTAGCGGGGAGGATGGAGGGGTTTCGGAATGGTTAAGGAGGGGACATGCATCCACCTTCAAAACAGGAAACCCATTTCTAGTTACAAACTACACTTCTAAATATACTACAGCTAAAAAGAACCCAAAACTGTAGCAAACCCACTCCAGCTTAGACCTGGACTAAGTCCAGCAGTGCACCTGGCCAGAAATTGTTACTGCAACACCATCCCATTGAAAATAATAGAGGCAGAAGATTTATGTAGAGAAATCTAAGAAATAGTTAACATTAATTCATTTCTACTTTTTGAAAATTTAAATTAATGTAATTTAATGTTAAAACAATTGTATGTAAACACAAAAAATATATATTTTTCAAATATTTTAATAACTGTGTTCTATTTAAAAATAAAGGTAATTATTTTAACTAAATTAATTTAAATTACTTCTATGCATAATCTTTAGTAACTTTCAATACAGTTTTCTCCAACCTGTAACTCATGATCTAAATATAGCTCTCCAGCAACCTGTAAGTAGCTCGCCTATGTGCAGCTTGCCTTCAAAATTACAAACCTTTACTTTGTTGATTTACTACATGTACAACAAAATTGAAAACGTGTATTCAAGACTAAAATGTGTGCATTTACAGAATCTATAAACTGACGTTTAGAGAAAAATGGCTGAATTTCCACAATATAAATTTAAAGCTGATATTTGAGTTATGTTTCATGCAGCGTTGGAGAGATTTATTACTAATAATATTTTGACAAAGCATGTTTTATATTACCGCTGGCAGCCATATCATGGTACACACATGTGGAGGTAATAATAGTAAATCATTAGTTACCTATATGCACCTACCTCCTCAGTGTTTTGGTTGTCAATATTTTTGCCACAATATTTGGGCCTCATAATAGTTTTGTACTTGATAATATGATTTTTGACTAATCTTATGTGACATGGCCACCATCAGAAACATTTTTTTTAAGTTTAATAACTTTTATAACTGTTTCCCTATCATTTTAGCTTAGGGCGACCTCTGTCACGGTTGGGAAGGCTTACCCCAAAACAGTTATAAAGTGAGTACTAGTCACTTTTCAGTCGTATTTTAATTTTATGCAAACCCCATCCCTAAACTGAGTGGGTGGAGCCATGTAAGTCCATACTTTATCAGAAATATACAATCGGAAATGGTGAATAGGCAAAAGTAGTAAAGTTAGCTCATAGGGCCATATTAGGATGCCAGTCGGGGACTAAACCGCCCGACTCTTTGTCAAATTCGACTTCCACAGGCTCGCAGTCGGCGATTCCGCCCGACCAATTATGATGCTTTTGAACACCATTCAGAAGGGCTCCCTTTCACTTCAATGGGAGCCTGTGCTCCGACTGACAGCACTTATGAGGAAAATGGGTGTCTGCGGAAAACCTTGCATCATGGGGCCTGCCACACTGTGCACGGTTTTACATGGTGGTCCCTTGGATACCCCCCTAGACCCCAAACTGGAGAACTCAGGATGAAGGGGGCCTGATAGGGTCCTCAAAATCAGTTTCTAACAGCTTTTTCCTGTCAGACAGACTGAGTTGGAAAGGCTGTAAGAATCTGACATCGTAATCAGTCGGTCAGAAACACTGTCCGTAGAGCTGTATAAATCAGCTCCGACTGACTCAGATTCTTTAAGTGCCGCTAGAAACCGATTCAGAATCATCGAACGGTTTCCCTACTGACCAAGAGCATCATAATCGGGCGGTCGGTATTGTTTTTGACCGAGTCTGTTGGACGGGTTCTGACACGGTCTAGGAGAATATGACTGTTGGTCGAAGGCTTTCTGACCGACATCATAATCAGGCCCTAAATGTAAAAGTAAAGTTATATGTGTACATTGATTCATATGTAAATTTTCCTTTGTAAATAGGCCAATGAACTTTAAAAACATAATTTATACACATTTTTTCAAACACATTTAAAATTATTATTAGAAAATTGATAAAATACAGTAAATCACTTCCCACCCAGTCCCCCGCAAACCCTAATACCCAGTCATTAAATACTAACAACATAAAATAGATAGATACTGTTCAACTTAAGAAATATACAATCAAACATTTAGATAATAAATATAGGAAAGATGACATGAAATTTTATACAATATTTCAAAAACTCAATATTAATTATAATATTAAAAAGTATATCCCTAATTGAGATCTAATAGCTGACAATATTTATTACATCACAATATCAGTGCAACAATATTAGAGACTGATAATTTTGATATGATATTAGATTAGATATCGTAGAATACTAAGTAAAATACCTATAGTCATTTGGTTGTTAGCTACTAAGCTGAATTTATTTACTAAAATTAATGGAAACCATATCTTAATATCTCATGACCTCATGGTCCACTTACTTCAGTTAACATTACATGATGGCAGAAGATCAACAGCATTTAGATCTTCAAGGTAATATTTTGATATAATTTATAACTATTTCAGCCCTCACTACTTCAATGCTACATCTGCACAGACCATTTTCAATTAAAGTAAAATTAATGCAATTATTAAGCTAACCCTAACCTTAATCTTAACCAGGGCCCTAAACTAAACTGAACTTAATTTAATGTAATTGCTAGCCATAACATTAGCTTTAAGGCTACCATAACTCTAACCTGTAATTATTTCAAATTAAATTAAATCATATAATTATCTTTAATTGAAGCCTACGACTAACCAAACACTTCTCTATTATATTTTCATTTTTGAAATTTTTAAATACAGCCTAACCTTTTTTTTAACCCAAACCCTTTAAATTACTTGATTTAAAATGCATCTAATTAAATAGGTAACATGAGGGTTGTGGCTGGCTGCCACACAATATGGCCACTTAGGACCTTAGCGTAATACCCTGCAACTAAACCTGGAGAGAAAAAAAACACACCCCAACAGGCAATGTTCAAGCAGCAGTGGTGGCTGGGAGGGTGATGTTCCCACCTGCAGCTAGAGTGCATGTCATGTAGATGGGAAATACTGGAAAGTTAGCATGGTAAGGGGTGCGATTTCTTGGAGGTCCAGCTGTGACAGCACTTGCTGAGACTGGGTGTGTGCATGGGCCTAGCTGGTCGAGCTGCGTGAGCTGCTGGTAGTTCCCCAGTGTGCAGAAGCAGCAACAACCATCTGCGTGAAAAGGTGCAGAGCAGGCCTGCCATGGGCTAGAGAGCAGCAATATGAGGCTCAGTGTAGGCACAGACCTGCAGTGGATAGCGCTGTGAGTCATTTTTTAAACTATTGGTTACACAGTGGCTAGCCGATAGTGTGTGGCAGGTGATCAGTGGACCCATGGTAAGATTCAGTATAGGTGGCATTTGACAGGACTGACCTCACTCTCTATAGTGGGGAGCTGTGGTTCTCAGTATTGCAAAATAAGGATGGAGCCTCCCAGACAGTCTAGGGAAAACACGCAATGACTGGCGATTGAATAATGAAAATTGGCCCAATGAACTGACTCAAGTAATTATAATTAAGGAGGGGGCATTAATGTCTAAAGGTGGGTCTGTAAATGGTCAGCTTTGGCAGATCTGATTACTCGTGATGCAAAGGGTGTGAGTATACTGAAGATAATAGGAGCCTCCTACTGACCAGATGATCTCTGCCTGACTGACATGGGAAATGGACTAGAGTGTGCATAATAAACAGGAGACATTGGGTCAGTGAGGTGCATCGAACAACTGCCGGTCTGGGGAGGGATGGAATAATGGGGAATACTGCAGAACTGACTTCAATGCACAATTGGTAGCCACTGTACTGTTTGAGTTGGCTGCACACTCTGCCACCACTAATAGGGGGGACACTAGAGGGGACACTAGGCCTAATCTAAAATGTAACTCCAAACACATGGATCAAATTAACATTGATGGTGGTGCAGAGTAAATATAAGGTGCTTCACAAGCCCAGCATGCTCCTAGAAATGAACAATAGGCTCATGTCCATAGACAGTAAAGTCATCACAGTATTACTCAGAGTACATTGTCTAAGGGCATGTTTGAGTAGGCAAGCAACAAAGGTAGACATGGCCAACCATTGGGTCTCAGACCTAAAAGACTAATGATCATCCAGAAAATGCTTCAAGTGGAGAAGATCCTAGAGGTGATGTGTGCAGAAATGAGGAAGTAGAAGCTATATACAGACATGCCAAAATCAGGATGTTGAGACTTGCTGAAACTATGGCAAGCTAGAAACATTTGTGGAGACACTACTTGCAGACCTACACTCTCCATTGTATTTTAGTAGAGAAGACACATCAATCATTGGTCTTGGAGCCCCTGGCAGAACTGTGATAGCAAAGCTTTTGAACCACCAGGACAGAAAAAACATTGCTATGATTAAATCTCGAAAAATGAGAATCAATGTGCCATAGCTGAACACTTTATATGTACCCATACTATACATCACAGAGCAAGATGGCTAAGAGGCTGTGTGTTCCTACCAACTAAAAAGGTCCTCAGGGGTAAAAAAAAGTGTAGTATATATTGCTGTATCTAGCTAGACTGAAAGTTCTGGTGCACAGAAATTGTAAATCTTCACAGATCACAAAGTAGTACAATTCGTGAAGGAGTAATTGGGGAATGGCAGACAAAATATTAAACCCCGGACCTAGATGAAAAGAAGCAGAGAGATTAATCCTAACTGAGCTAATGAGCACACTGATGTTTGAGCAGTGAACCTAGTAGACAATAACATGACAACGATTTAGTTTAATGGTATGCTAAATCGAAGAAGGATGAGGTATTTGTGTATAGTAAATACAGTGAGTATAACTGCAGGATATCCCTATCAGGGTTTTGCTAGTACTGGATGATTTGTCTGTGGGGGAGGGTGCCTGGTACATGCCCACGCTCACTAGGCAAAATGTTACCTGTTGTTGGGGGGGAATGATGGAGAAATATTTGAAATGCAGATGGTCCAGTTGGGGGGCAGTGTGGGTGGAAGGTAGTTTGCAGTTGCCCTACATTGCAGGCTTTGTATAACCGAAGATTTGGTAATAGGTTAAATATTGGATTGGAAATACAGATGTATGTCAAAATCATTACACATCAGGATGATATATACCAGGCATTAGCTGCTTACCAACTGTATGATGGGGGCTGGATGGCTGACAAATAATATTACTATAAAGGAAGAGGGACAAAAAGGGCTTATGGAGGTCCAGCATACAGGCCCTAGTCTAAAATTCAAACAAAAAGAGTATGCAGTTCCTAAGGGGGTTAAAGGTGGAGAAGCATGGGGTGGTATCCAATAGTGGCTAACGAGAGGAAGGACGGAGCCCTCACACACCCAGCCTGGCGGCATGCTCCTCATTGGGTCGGCGCTGCAATACCCAACGGGCACCCTACGTAAGGGCTCTTTGGTGGAGATCTTTTATTCCTTGCCGTATGGTTCAGTGCATGTAAGGGGCCCTAGAAGTGTAGCAGTGTAAAGGACGAGGTTCTAGTAGACCATGTGAGTTAAAACAGGGAAATGGGAGGATCAGGGAGACAAATTTTCCTGATCCTGCCTCCCACCCTGATTAAAATCGGTGTGGCGACTATCTACGGCGATGTTGCAGATAGTTGCGCTTAAATTACTTTGGTTGACATGTTCTTGCCTATTTAGTCAGATGGATCTGGCGGCAATTCTTCAGGACCTAAATAAAATTATGTATCTACACTCAGTGGTAATGTGGTATATTAACCTAGTTTTACCAGCTTGATATCCCTCGGTGCAGTAGCCACTTTAAAATGAAAAATGAAGACAGTCATATCCATCACCAACATTCGTATACAACACCCTTGTGTGTTTCACGTGACAATTGTTATATATATCATGAGTCAAGCACTGATGGGGGGTGGAGCTAGCTAGTCAACATGGCGGACGGGACTGGCTAGTGGTCCGTGGTGAACCCCTCTGTTCTCCTGTCTATTATCCTGCATCTGACCCATCTGTGCCAACAAATACCGGAAAAACAATGGTGTAGACCTGCGGCCCCAGCTGAAACCTTTCAATCGCACTGGAAGCAAATGTGGGTGGTGAAACCAGCGAGAATGGATTTATGGCCTAAATTGACAGGGAGCCAAGTGTGACCCTGCGGCCCGGCTGCTGATGCACTAGCGGACTGTGAGCTAGTGCTCGATGGCTGCTGCCGCCGCCGCAATATCTGAGGCATTGTGTGAGGGCTTTTCGCTAGCGGCTGCTACCCCTCTGAAGCTGGTTGGTGCCCTCCGTGAGGCATCGCAACTGGTGCCCCGAGACCTCTGGAGGATATACTCCTCACCATCCTGCAGCGGAGGCCTGCGACCTGCCCTGCCACGCAGTGGTCGTATCTGCACGCAGCCCACCCTAACAGGGGTCCTGGGGGAGGCCTGTCTGTTGTGTCTGATGGCTTTGAGGCTGCGTGATACCGTGGAGCGGATGCTGCACAGCGGGACGCAGCGACGCATGGCCCGCCCTGCCGGAACACCCCAAGCCATTCTGCACAATGTGACAACCTGCTGAGGAGCGACTAGAAGAGACCGGTGAGGCCATACGCCCTATAACCAAGTCCATTTCGAGGTGCTTGGGGTCTCATGTCTCCTGTACTACATATGAATACCTATACTGGGGCGCGATGAGACGAGACTCAGTGTTGCTGGATCTGCCCCAGCAGTCTCCCCTGGAACAATTGACCCCTCCTGCAAGGCCTCAAACTCAGGTACGCTGTTTGTTGCCACCCTTGCCTTTATTTATTTATTTGTGTATTTTGTAAAGCGCACAGCTTCCCCAACGGGGCGTCCCGGCGCTAATGGATCTGGGAGCAGAGGGCGCAAGTTATGGATTATTGGCCAAAGAGATAGGTTTTAAAGGACTTACGGAATACAAGTTCTGATTGGCATGCGCGAAGGGATAACGGAAGTTTATTCCAATGCTGGGATGCGCAGACTTCAAAGGTTTTCCCTCCCTTTCGAGTTCTCTTCAATCTGGGAGTTACCACCAAAAGTTGGGATTTTGAGCGCAGAGTCCTGGTATTGTGATAGGGGCGGAGGCTGGTTTTAAGATGAACAGGGCCTTTACCCTGCGTAGCTCTATATGCCAGTGTCATGGCCTTAAACTCACATCTCTTTGCGATGGGGAGCCAATGTAATTTACGGAGATGCAGGGTGATATGATGTCTGGGGGGGATTTCCTCCACTTAGCGTGCCGCCGCATTTTGGACAGTCTGGAGTTTGTGACACTGACTAGCTGTGAGGCCAATATAAAGTGCATTGGCGTAGTCGAGATGGGGGGTTATCAGGGCGTGAACTATTGTTTTTTGGCAGTCTGTGGGCAGATAGTTTATCAGCCTTTTTATAGTTCTAATTTTTGCTACAGCTTGCACCTGGACATCGAAGGAAAGCTGGTTATCCCAACGGACCCCGAGGTTCCTAACTGAATCCTTGGGTAAGGGGGCTTGCCTCAGGTCATCCGGCCACCAAAGACTAGATTCCAGTGAGGATGTTTTGTTAAAAAACAGGACCTCTGTTTTCCCTGCGTTAAGTCTCAGGGAATTTGAGTCCATCCATTTCGATATGTTCCTGAGGCAGGATATCATAAGGTCAAACGCTGTGGCAGTAGGCTCATCAAAGGTGAAGAGGAGCTGAATGTCGTCTGCGTATGAGGTAGTTTTAACCCCAGCCTGTGCGATCATTTCCGCCAAAGGGGTGAAGTAAACATTAAAAAGGAGCGGACTCAGGGAGGAGCCCTGAGGCACTCCCCATTTAAGTGGCCTGGCCGTGGATGTGTAGGGGGGTGTATATACCTGCTGAGTACGTTCTGATAAAAAGGAGGCAATCCATTTCAGCACGGTGCCCCCTATGCCCAGAGCACCCAGTCTCTTCAGTAGGATCTTATGAGAGACGGTGTCAAATGCTGCTGAAAGATCCAGCAGCACTAACACCGCCCTCGATCCACGATCCAGCGTCCATCTCACAGAGTCGGCCATTTCAATCAAGGCCGACTCTGTGCTGTGGCTAGAGCGGAATCCGTGTTGGGAATCATGTAGAAGTCCATGGGACTCCACATAATTGGCAAGTTGGACATGTGCTATTTTTTCCAGGATATTTGCAGGAGCAGGCAGGAGGGAAATCGGCCTGTAGTTGCTTGGATTATCCGGGGCCGCATTAGGTTTTTTCAAAATCGGAACCAAAGAAGCATGTTTCCATTTGTCAGGGAACCTTCCCGTTTTCAAAGAGTCATCCCAGATGGGATTAAAAAAGGGATTAAGAAGGACTACTAGTGCCTTATATTGCGTTGCCGGCAGAGGATCATTAGGTGATCCGGACTTACATTTGAGTAGTTTTGCAAGAGTGTCCTCTTCTGAGATCTCTACAAATTCTAAGAGGGTAGGAGTCAGCATATTTTGGGTCTTTAAATACTCCCCCTGTTCAGAGCTATTGGTTATGGTAAAGGAGGCGCATATTGCCTCTATTTTTTCCTCAAAATATTCAGAAAGTTTGTCACATAGAGACTGGGAAGCAGGCTGTCTCCGATTCATCGCTTGAGGGTCCGTAAATGATCTAACAATACTAAAGATCTCTCTTGTGCCATTACTGGCATTGTTGATTCTAGTGGCCAAATAGGTCCTTTTATGTTCCTCGATCGATCTACGGTACTCCTTTAGGGCTGTCCTATAAGTGGCTTTGCTATCCGAGGAATACTTTTGCCTCCAAGCTCGTTCGAGGACTTTGCATGAGGCTTTTTTGTGCCAGAGGTCATCTGAGTACCACAGGGCAGATGGAGCTGATCTATATGTTTTAATAGGCTTCAGAGGGGCTAATGACTCCATAGCCTGGACGACCCACTCGTCCAGATTGGTAATGCGTATGTCCAGATCAGCAGCAGGGATAGGCTGCGAATGTTTTAAATAATCCTGGAGCGATTCCAAAGTAATGCGGCTCCAGTTTCTACCTAATACCTGGGGGGTCAGAACGGGCCTATCATGGCAAGATGTCACAATTTTGAAAAAGATAAGGAAATGGTTGGATCATATCACAGGCATGGGTTTAGCAACCTGGATGTTCGCAAGGTTAGTACAGATCAAGTCCAAAGTATGCCCAGCTTTATGCGTGGGTGACTCCACCCTTTGAACTAAACTGCATACCGCGAGCATGGATGAAAAACATTTGCTATGAGGGCAGGACTCATCGTCCATGTGCAGATTAAAGTCTCCTAAAGCAGTGAAATTCGCGTATCTAGTGCTGGCCTGGACAATGTAGTCTGCCAGGGCAGGCAGATGGAGTAAGCCAGAGTGAGGGGGGCGGTAAATCAAGAGTCCTGATCAGGAACTAGATGCGGATAGCTTAATGCAAAAAGGCAGGCCCTCGATGCTGTCGATTTGCTCATACGGGGGAATTGTGACAGGCCATTCTGATTTATGAATGAGTGCCACCCCACCCCCTTGTTTGCCGTTGGGTCTATTGGCACAGATGATACTATAGCCATCCGGAATGGCTGATGTAATGGCAGGATTGGTGGTCTCATTCAACCACGTTTCAGTGTGGAAAAGAAGATCCCAATTATAGTCCTGGAGAGACTGCCAGATATCGGTGGCATGCCCGACCAGCGATCTACAGCTAACCAATGCCGCTCTTAGGCTCACGGAGGGACCTGATCCCTGAGAGGAAGCAACACTGCGAGCGGGAGCAAGATTGTCCATTGTTTCATTGTTGATAAGATGGAAATCACAGTCCTTACAGACTCGTGGCTCCATCGTTCCGGAGAAGGTAGAAGGCCGTGAGGGCACCGTGAGGGTCTCAGTGCGAGTATCTCAGACCGCTTATAAGTCAAGTCTGTCACATAGAGACTGGGAAGCAGGCTGTCTCCGATTCATCGCTTGAGGGTCCGTAAATGATCTAACAATACTAAAGATCTCTCTTGTGCCATTACTGGCATTGTTGATTCTATTGGCCAAATAGGTCCTTTTATGAACAAGAACCGTTGCTGCCATGCACTTCGTGTCTTGCCCAGTGACTACCCGCTCCCACGGGCCAGTGACTGTCTATACAGTGCCCTCTGTGACCTACTTTCTGTCACTTTGGACCGTGGACTCTCCATTGAGGCCACTATAGTGCAGAGGCGCCAGGTGCCCAGAGATGTGTGCATTATTGCCGACAGTTGCAGTGAGCCTCCACTGATCACCCGGGGTAGTACCTTCAGCACTCCCATCAGCAATGCAGCTCAGTAGGAGGAACCATGTTTCAGATAAGTCACAGATATGTCACGAGCACCCCTACCACTGCGGGACCCCTGTAAGAGTGCACACCCATTTCCCTCACTCTCTTCCACCGACGGCCATTGGAGCATGAAGGTGCCATAGCAGCACTGACCTGACATCTCGTGCTGCAGAGGATCATCACCCCACAAAGGTGGCGTAGCTACAGCTCGGGTGATCACTACGAGACGGCACCTCAGCAGTCCGGTCGACAAGCCACAAAGCGGTATGGTTAAGAGGAAATAAACAGAGGTGGACGACCCCCCCCCAGCTGGAGTGCAACCTAGTGAGTACACACCATCAGAGCCGGATGCTGGGGACCTGTAGGTAATGTGCCAGCGGGTAGGTGACAACAGATGAAGGCGGAGTGCTGGAGGTGACTTACCTTGAGTTTAAAGCTGTGGGGGAGGGAGCGCCCTGAAGCTGACAAGGTCAACAGTGCAGAAGCGACCCTAAGAGCCTTTGTAAATCTGCCTTACCATGACAAGAGGGCTGACATGGTGACTGCAGTAAGCTGCGGAAGGAGGTGATTAAGGCATTGGGAACGTATGGACTCCACAAAGCCTGTCCCCTGCAAAGCTGTTGAGGCCTGTAGAGGTAAAGGGGCGAGCACCCTGCCGCTGAGGAAAGTCGTTAACAAAAGGGGAGACACCCCACCACCGAGAGCCACTCGCGCCTGCCGCCCCACTGGGAGCCCAGATAATCCTCACTGCTGGAGACCCGCAGGTGCATGATCTGCATGCCACAGGCCTTGCTCTCGAGAAAGAGACGTCACATAAAGTGAAACCACCTCCAACACACGGCCTCGACACGCGGCTCAAGTATCCCATGACTGTGAGTGTGCTGGGCGACCTCCAGATTTCACATAGTGGCCCAACATCAGATGAGACCAATCCCACTTAAGGCTTACTGCGAATCCCAATGGCGCAGCAACTGGTGATGGGCCGTATGCGTGACAAGATACAGCAAGGGCCACTACGTATGGGAAGTTTGGACCCCTCACGCATGAGAGATGAAGGGGAGATGGATCCACCGACCTCAGCCCCGTCGGCCAAAATGGATTCGGTGCTTGCAGCAGTGGAGAAGACCGGTACCGCACTAGAACAAACCAGAACGTCTCTGGAAACACGGATCGATAAAGTCACCTCGGACTTCACACTCCTGCATGGAGACCACGGTAAACTGGCAGAGAAAGTCACCATCCATAGCCAGACACTCAAGGAACTCCACCCTGTCACCCAAAGCCACGCCGCTGTGCTGCAAGACATGATGGATCGCATGCATGCACTCGAAGGTAAAGTTGAACACGTGGAGGGATGCTCCCGCTGCAACAACATTCGCGTGGTGGGCCTTTCGGAAGGAGAAGAAGGAAGGAATCTGGAGCAATATGTTGAGCACTGTCTACGTGACTTACTACCTCAGGGAACACTGTTGCCACAGTTTTCAGTGGAGAGGGCGCACCGTATGCCGGCGCAGAAGCCCCAACCAGGAGAGAGGTCACGCCAATTCCTCTTTAAGCTTCTGAACTATAGAGACAGAGATGCAGTGTTGCGCGAAACCCAAAAACTAGAAGACCTTAAAGTGAAAGGCAGTCAGGTTATGTTATTCCCAGACTACACTGCACTTGTGCAGAGATGCAGAAGCAACTATGAGGCAGTGAAATGCCAACTCAGAAACTGGAAGTGCCCTACTCCCTGCTAGTCCCCGCCAGGCTGAGGGTGGTAATGAAAGGAGGGACCCAATTCTTTGATTCCCCAGCGGAGGCTTGGGACTGGCTGGAGGAGTCAGGACTTTGGACGGGAACGCGCCCCCCCAGGCCTGGATGTTAATAACTCAGCAGGCAGGAGAACTTGATGGTGGGGAAGACTCTGGGAACTGCGAAATGCAAAACCAGGGACAGCAGCACCTATTCTGGAGAAAATCAGAATGGAGCAACAAGAAATCCTGGAGGCGGTTTCAACTCCACACATTGCAGAGAGTGCTTGGAAGCCTGCATACGCGACTCAGAAATGGTTAGTGGCTCATCGTCTCCGTCAACAGAAGAATCTGAAGACATGTGTCTACCACTGGTAACCCCACGGCCTGCTGATGGCATCATATCACAGAACACTGACGTATTGACCTCTGCCGCAAGCAGCTCACGCAAGTAGCGCTTTGTTTGTTAGTTTATGAATTTTGGGCGCGCTACAGATAAGGGGAGCCACTGATAGGTTAACAGCCACTCACGGTACATCACGTGACAGCTAGGAGACCACTAGGTTTAGGACTTACTATGTCGTGTGTATCACTGCAGAGGCAAGGCGCATATGTGGCGACACTCAGCCATAACTCACACTGATTCTGCGAACTGAGCTAGATGGTTAATTGGATGGCACATCTCCTAAACGGGAAAAAGGGGGGATAGTCACGGTGGAGCACAGCTTGTGCACGCGACCTTACCAGGCAATACACCCGACTAGTTTATAATTATAATTTGTTACAGACGTTTAGACGGACATCTTCACAGAATTCGCCCCAGCTTTTATGACGTTCAAAGTTGATTTATTGTTCCCATTGCAGCCGACCGGTACACCCCTGCCTGCCTATGACACACACTCACCAGTGTGACATTTACTCCCGACACCGCAGATGACTAAATACTCTAGCAATGGCACGAGCTAACATTATAACGTGGAATATACGTGGCATGCATACACCCACACGGCGCTACTCCATATTTGCCCACCTCCAGAGACACTCAGCAGGTATTGCCCTATTGCAAGAAACACACATGACACAGACAGAACTAGACAGACTGCGCAGGTGCTGGAGGGGGCAGGTATACGGCACTGTATACTCAGCACATGCAAGGGGCACATTAATCTGGGTGAGGGAAGGCACTCCATTTATCTGCGAAGACATGGTAATAGACCACGAGGGCAGGGACACCTTAGTGCCTGGGAAACCTAATGGTCAAACAATACTGTTAGGATTGATATACACTCCAAATGTAGACCAGCCATCATTCCTAGTGAATTTATCACAAGTTTTGACCCCTCAAGATGGGCCTCCCTGGTTGATGGGTGGGGATCAATTTGGTACTTGACGTTCACACAGATAGATCAATCTCCCCTCTTCACAGGACATCTGCTGTGTCGAATGGGCAGGCGTTTACAGATTGGCTCTCACACATTAAGGATGTGTGGCATGTCCTTAACCCTAATGAGCGTATCTACTTCTACTACTCTGCAGTGCATGATCTGCATGTTCAGCTTGATAGGGTAGTGGGTTCACAATACCTTATCCCACTGGTCACGGAATCAGAATACCTAGGGCGGGCACACTCCGATCATAACCTTATGGGGATGCAACTCAGCTGGGAAGCTGATTGTCCCGCCATACCCACATGGCATCTCCAGACGAATGAACTAGAAGACCCTGAGTTTCGTTCGTCACTAAGGATGGCTATCCTCACATATTTTGAAGTTAACAAGGGTACAGCAAGTAATGCTCTAGCGGAATGGGACACTTCCAAAATAGCAATTAGGGGACACTGTCTAGGAGCCACATGGAACATACGTAAGCAGCTATGAATCTCATTTACACAATTAGAGTCCCAGCTGTTACAGTATGAAGTAGAAGGGAAAGGCAATCACTCGAGCCGCCTGGAGAGGCTGCACGCCCAGCATGTGGAGCTCCCGGAGCGACTGCGGGGCCACAACTATGCAGCGCATACAGCTTGCACGCACGCTACGGTTGACAGAGCAGGCCGACTACTTGCCTAGCTGCTAAAGCAGGAAAGCAATCATGCCCCGATTTGGGCCATACACACATTGGAGGGGACCCTAGTGTACCCGCAGCGCGAGATACATAAGGCAATGACGGCCACTACGCCCAACTGTAACAATCTAGGGGGCGCTGATCTGGTCATGACCTAAAGAGATTCTTAGAATCCATTCAATTACCCATAGCCTCAGAGGCGCATCAGGAGGCGCTTAATAGCCCTCTCACTTTAGATGAGAATGGGTAAGCGATTGGGTCCATGACATCCGGGAAAACACCTGGACTGGATGGCCTACCGCCAAATATTACAAAGCCTACCACAAGTCTCTAGTGTAACACCTACACAAACTATATACTACGGCATTGGAGGAGCGTACACTGCCCCCCTTTGATGTGTGAAGCATACCTGGTGTCCCTGCTAAAGCCAGATAGGGAACCCACAGTCCTAGTTCATATAGACCCTTAGTGTTAATCGGCACAGACTATAAAATACTTGCTAAAGTACTTGGGGAAAGATTGGCACTCGTAGTCCCCGAGTTGGTCCACACCAACCAAAATTAATTTGTACCTGCACGGAGCACGTCACTGAACTTGCAGAGGTGTTTCAGGGTGGCTACAGATGCAGTACAGGAGTGGCCCAGACCGGGATGCCTCATGTTAGATCTAGAAAAAGCATTTGATTGCTTAGAATGGGGCTATTTGTCAGCAGTGTTGCTGCGATATGACCTGGGCCTGGGGTTTCTTCAGATGCCATACTGGTGCGCAGGGGCACTAGACAGGGGTGCCCCGTGTTTCACCTCCTGTTTGCACTGGTGATAGAGCCCCTAGCAGTGGCGATACATGCAACACTGGGAGATGGAATACCTCTGGGGGACGCAGTGCACCAAGTGTCGCTATATGCGGATGACCTATTGGTCTACGTGAAGGACATAGGAAATATACCGGAACAGCTAGCACATTTACTGCAGGACTTTGCTGCCATTTTAGTATTCCGAGTGAACGCTGGCAAATCCTGCATTTATGCGTTCACTGAGGGAAGCCAAGACCCCGGATACACTCTGAATGGCATAAGGGTGCAATGGAGGGAGTGCACCTTCCGCTACCTGTGGTTTCAGGTATATCGCCAACCGAAAGACCTGTTAGACAGAAACCAGGGGAAAGCCTTAACAGTAATCAAGTCGCAGGTGCGATTCTGGAGCACACTTCCACTGACGGTCCCTGGCAGGGTAGCGCTAGCTTAGATGGTGACACTTCCCCGGCTCCTGTATTATTTTGTAAATCTACCTTTATATGTTCCTGCAGCCTTTTTCGCTGCACTCACTAAACTGCTCATGGACTTTCTCTGGGGAGGGGGGGGGGGGCGACATAGAATGGCACTAGTGAAACTATATTTGCCTACTGACCGGTTAGGCCTTGCTGCACCTTGTTTTGAACACTATTATTTAGCTGCCCAGCTGCATTGGATAGCCCGCTGGCTCGCGGATAGGGGCCACGAAGATACCACAACCGCGCTACCACCGCACTCGCTTGAGCATTTAGTCAGACTCTTTCACCCCGCTTTCAAAGCTGCGCAACCAGCACCGCTTCAACTGGCAGACGCGTACAAATCTTATCGCAGGTGCCTATATCTTACTAGAGCTATTGTCCCTTACGCGCCAGCAATCCCACTGGAAGGATCCCCTAGTGGGCCCGGGATACTCACACATCTTTCGCTTACAGAATGGCGGGAGACGGACATACAGACCCTAGAAAATCCGTAGCAAAATGGTGCACTCATACCATATGAGTCCTTGGTGGCGAATGAGGGACTCTCACCGGGGCAATTCCTAACACACCGCTCACTAGTAGCAACACTGACTGGCAGATGGGGGGACATAACCACGGAAATGAGTTAACATCTTACTAAACGGTACTTGTACGTTATGTGAAAAGGCAGACAACTTGTTCGCTGGTTTGCGGCGGCACTCCGAACCCATGCAGAGATAAGCCTAGATCCACTGTGCTGCAAATGGGAGCTGGACGTGGGGCGACAACTGGCAGATAAAGAATGGGAAAGGATACCTTACAGTCCAGTACGTATATCTAGAAATATAAGATTCCAACAAATACAATTATTTATTATCCATAGAGCATATCTTACGCTTGCCATGATCAACAGGTATTTTCACCGCACGGATGCGACATGTCGCAGATGTGTCGAACAAGGGGCTGAGCTGATACACATGTTGTGGAGTTGTCCTAGACTATACATATATTGGCACACAATCAGCAGGCTGTGACATGTATGCACAGGCCGCGACATACCCTTTGAATGGACTCTATACCTATTGCATCATTTTAGGAGGACCCCCCACCACAAAAATTACATCCTGGTTTCTAGACCTGGGACTGGTAGTCGCTAAGCAGCTTTTAACTAAACGGTGGAAAGCGCAAGACCCACTACACATGCAAGCGTGGCGCTGCTCGCTCTTAACATGGGCCAAAGCATAGGGAATCGCCATCCTGCGGGAAGAAACACTGGGTCTGCGGAAGAACCAATAGCAACCCAGTGGGAGGGACTACTCAGGGCATTACAGCAGACAGAGGAGGAAGGCTCTGGGGGGCACCCTGAGTGAGAGGAATGTGAGCAAGTAGTGGGAGATGGGCGCCCGGCCAGCAAAATGCTGTGATATTCCAAGAACAATAATATGCTACTCGATACCCAGCATAGAAGCAGTCGCTGCCAGTGGGTAGAGGAAACTACCAGGTTGATAGTAAACACTGGGGAGATGGGCATGGGGAGGCAATGGGGGGGATGACTACACATGTACCGGTCAATTCTGCTGTTGCTTTTCTTTGTTATCAGTCATACCATCTGTTTAGAAGCCCACGGTGAATGAACTGGAAGGACTTTGTACAATGTCATTATGATAATACATTATTATTGAGCTGTAAACTCTGCAGTTTGTAATATGGATCGCATGCCAAGGCCAGACTTGATCCTGTACGAATGATGCCATAGGTACTCATGGTATGCCCAGAGAAATGTACACCAAATTGTTGGCATATGATCTTATGTATAGATGAATACCCAAACGTATTTTGCCTTTCATAAATATGCAAAATTAAAATCAATAAAAACAGATTTAAACAAAAAAATGAGTCAAGCACTGATTGTGCAGCTATAGAGTTCAGTGCGGTAGATAGGTGCGTTAAAAAGCGTTTACAAAGTACTCTGGCAGCAGCGCGGTGAGAACCAATAACTCATCTAAAATATAGTCATGACTGGCCCCATCGAATCACGGCATAGAATGGACATGTTAAAGTAACGCATGTCCTAAAAGAAGGGGCCAAAAGTTGGTAAACTGTTAGAGGCAACAAAATAAAAAACGTCTGTTCTCATGGCATGGTTTGGTAGAACCAGCATTTGATGTAACAAGGGCGGAGTACAGCGCCCAGGTTGGCTATTTGTCAGCGCTCCACCTCAAGGACTGTATACCATGGACTGAGTGGTGTCAAACCTACATGAAACCAAAGGCCGAATGTGTGAAGGCCCGTGGGGTCAAACCCTCTGTCCGGACCATCAGATCCCATGTTGACATGCCGTCATCACTCAGGGGGGACTCGTGGTGTACATGCCTGGTGGTAGTGTCCTGCTGATACCTGGGGGTGATATCAGAGCCCAGTCCTTTGGGGGGCTCGCCTTGTGCAAACAAAGCATAGGAGAGATTACCTGTGTGGAAAAGGAGCGGTGATCCCAAGTACTCATGTTTGCCTCGCGTCCACTCAGCGGAGGACCTATCCTACGGTGCCGAATCCGGGAGGTAACTGCAAACCCAGTTCTGACTGCAAAAATACCAACGGAAATGGGGTGCATTGCAATGCGTCTCCGTGAGTGGCGCGACGTTAGACTGTGACCCACCAACCGACCTGTGGAACATTAGCGGCAGCCATATTGGAACTTGCGCTATGGAAATAAGGGGCGCCATTTTGTAATGTGTCAAAAGCATTCGGTTAAATATAATGAAGTCTTGAACTAGTGTGGTGACCAATGAGTCTAGCTCAGCCTTGGTAAAGCTTAAGTTGGGGATGTAATAATTCTGCTTGGAAGTAGTTTGACACTCAAGAAGGCGCATTATGCTTGAAGGTTGGTTAGCAAATAAGGAGGTGCATCATTCGAAAGGGTGAAAAGTACGGGGCAACCATGTATGTGGTGTGGAGAATTGTTTGGTAAAGGTCTATAGTCAAGTGACAACATAAATATAATGAGCTACAAATAATATAATAACCAACATATAGTAATAGATGAACTCACCACTCACAAGATGAGATGTTCTATTTGTATAAGTTTATTTTATCCTAAGAATTAATGTTTTCATTTTTTTGATTTTTTTGGGAATATATTCATTTTAAACAGATATATATTTTACATCAAATTCTTAATAATGTATAAATATTAAAATCCATTGAAAGACAAACATAACAAAACACGTGATAATGCAATATGGCGAGATAGGTCACAACGCGCGTTTCGGCTGGCTAGCCTTCTTCAGGTGGCCATATATTGCACTGCAATGTTAAAAGAAACATTGTGAGTGAGAGTATAGACAGATGTGCATATTTTTACATAAGTGACATTGAACAGATAGTGTTTCATCACAATTAAAAACAAACCAACATTTTTTCTACCGTCAGGCTATACAGTATATATCATGATGAGACACATGAGACGGAAAAACTCTGTACAATTTTATAGCACCCAATGTCTTGAACACCCAAGTATGCATATATATTACCATTTCACACTCAGATATTTCATGGATAGCATAGGCATTCTTAGCTATGTTTACATTTCATATTTAATTAAACCATGGATAGTAACCACCATGAAATAATCAATCATATTTTTAGTTCTACATTGCCCATATAGAGACCTGGTGCAAAAATACATCAAAAGGGGGTGTTGAGATAATTGGTCATGGATTTAAAACAAATAGAGTTGAGGACACCCGTAAATAATGGCATATGTCCTGTACACCTCCTAAACGTAAGTCAAAAAATTGCTTACCTAATTACAGTTGCAGGAAAAACTAAACGTCCTTTATGGGCTTGATTGTAAGATAGATATCTAATATGTACAAAAGGGAAGGATCGAAAATTGGTATGAATAAATGAACATTTGCCTTTTTGCAAACAAAGAGACTAATATACAAAAAATTGTGTACCTTAGGGGATACGATTCCGTCTACACGATAATAAATGACTGATTAACGTTATATAATCCTTTGAAGGTATTTCTTCTTCATGTATAGAATTGATACTGAAATATAACGGAATAATATATGTAGAAATTAGAATTTCATACACATGAATGGTGATATTGGGCAGGAAGCGCCAATTTATATTATACGTTTACCTGAATAACAGACTTTATATAGGTTCTGTTTTATAGCTTATTCGCTTGGTTGGATTTTCAAAAAAAGAAGGTCATAGAGAGCAGGGCCAGCTATGCAGCAAAGGTATCCAGAGCGTTTAGATCCTTCTGTGAATAAATGCCTGAAATGGATATATGAAAGTGGTATAAGTACAAAGAGTAGAGTACTTATAAATAAATGCCATTATTGTGCGGAACAGCGCATTGGATAAAGTCATTAAGACTAGCGATTATGTGGATAAATGCCTTAAATGGATATATGATAGTGGTATAAGTACAAGGAGTAGAGTACTTATAAATGAATGGCATTATTGTGCAGAACAACACATTGGATAAAGTCATTAAGACTAGTGTTTATGGTGGCCTGTAGGGGGCTCTTGTATGAAAAATATGTAAACTTAACGTTGCTTAGAGATATAACACTAAAACTGGCACAACAGGTTATAGACAAAGGAGATAGCCGTAAAGCATTATGATAGACTCCTGTGCCCTAAAGACTCTGAAGGCAATGGATAAACTAGCATATAGAGCAAGTAACGGTAGCCATTGGTTACCTGATAGGCTCATAAGGCTTGCTTCCGAGGGTCAGAAGTCTCATGCAGTAATTAGATTCTTGTAGTCTGAAAATATGTAACAGACACAAGAGAATTGGTAAAAGCCGGGAAAGTGAAAGCAGGTTACAATTGTATCCGTGTGCCCATCCGAATTCTATACGGAGGTCGGCTCTAAAAAAGCTTACCGTCGTTTCAAGCGAAAAACGCAGGATATGGCTCTCATTAGCGTGGCGGTCGGCGTGGAAGGGCGTCTGTAACCTGGTAGAGATATAGGGACGCCTTTTATAGCTAGGTCAAGGGAGCCGCGGTCGACACTATTAATCATGAAGATAGGACTACGCGTTGTACTGCTCGGCGCTGGATTAGTGCGTGGAACAACAAGGATGCCAATAGGTGCCGCATATTTTAACGTAAAAACAACAACTTGCAAAAACAACATTTTAACGTAAAAACAACAACTTGCAAAAACAACATTACGCGTTATGCGGCAACCAGAGGGGGCAATGCCTAATGATTTAAATGAAAAGCGATTAGATGAATAATTTGAAGGTAGAGTTATAAACCAAGGATGAGGAAAGGAAATTGTATATATATATATACACACAATAGTTGTGTGCTTTCAGATTTTATAATATATGCAGAAATCCTGAGATTTTAAACAAGGATTTTACCTGGGCGGTGAATACCCAGATTGGTATTCTGTGAAGGGTGAAAATTATCAGTCCAAATAACAAATTAAGGTAGCATATTGCAGGTGGTAACCAGGGACTTGTAATTTGCATCAGTTTATATGGGCAATGTATAAGATGTACTATTTACACCAGACATAATTATATACAGTGATAATTAACATACAGTAATTGTGATTGAAATCAAGTGTGTTCTAGTTTTAACATGAATCTACTAATCTAACAGTTATTTACACTTGGACCATTTCCCGTGGGATTATAGACTATCTATCCCTAATTGGTTTATCTCCATTTGTGAAACTAATGGTTCCAGTTTTGGTTAAAATGGCCGACTACATTATATTATAGCGTCAGCCCACTGGATTTCTGAGTTAAGGCCATTGGAAACAGTGTTGAACATAAATATGTAATAAACTTCACGCTTTTTGCGTACTTTGTCACAGCAGAGCCCTACTGTGGGAGTGATTTTTTCCAATATAAACCACTTAGCATCATCCGGAGTGTGATTGTTTTCTACAAAGTGTGATACTAGCGGTGCCGAGAATTTTTGAGTGCGTATTGCAGATCTGTGTTCTGTTAGGCGGGTGTTCAGAGATCTGGAGGTTTCCCCAACATAGGCTTTCTTGCATGGGCATAGTAACAGGTATATCAGATTCTTTGTTTTGCAGTTACTAATACCTTTGCTTGTTACAGTAATGCCATTATAGGTTATTGTATTGTCCTCTATGCATTGAGCACAGGACTTGCATCCGCCACATTTAAAGTTTCCATTTATGGGGCGAGAGTCAAAGATACCACGTTGTAGTATTGGTTTAGGGGAGGGCATCCTGGACCGTACTACAATGTCCTTGATGTTTTTATTCTTTCGATATGCAAACATGGGTTTTTGTATTTGTTCTGATTGTGTCCTATTTATATTAAGCAAATACCAATGTGAATTGATAATTTGCCTAATTTGTTCGTTAAGGATGGAATGTCGCGTGACAAAAATCAGACTATTTTTCGCAGGTGTAGTTGTCTTTGATAGCAGGTGTTGGCGATCAAAGAAACGTGCTCTCTTATATGCATCTCGAATGACTCGATGTGGATAACCTCGATTTTTAAATTTGATTTTCATATCTTCACTCCGTATGTCATAATCACTGATTTTAGTGCAATTACGACGAAGTCGTAGGAATTGCCCAAATGGAATTGCGTTTTTTTGTTTCAAAGGGTGGAAGCTGCTATGATGTAGTATGGTGTTACGAGCTGTAGGCTTGATATAGAGATCCACATAGAGGGCATGATTTTCATGTTTTAGCATGATATCTAGAAATTCTATTTCTACATTACTGTAGTGTGCAGTGAACACTAGATTTACGTCACATAGATTAAGCCATTGTATGAATTCCGATAGGGAATTTTGGTCGCTGTCCCATATAAAAATGATATCATCTATATAACGTGACCACTGTATCACTGATTCAAAGAAAGGGGCTTCTTCTTTGAAAATGAATTGGTGTTCAAAAAAAGTTACATAGATGTTTGCTATAGTAGGGGCACAAGATGTGCCCATACTAACACCTTTCATCTGTTTGTATAGGCTACCATTAAATTCAAAGATATTTTCATTAAGGATGATGGCTAGACAATCAATAATGAATTTGCTGTTGCAGTTGACTTGGTAGGTCTCAATGAACCAGGTAACTGCCTGTAGTGCTCCTTCGCGGGGTATGTTCGAATATAGACTTTCAACATCAAGGGTAACTAACCATTGTGAGTTAGGGTTGAAAGGGGTTCCTTCAAAACTGTTGATCACATGAGAGGTGTCCTTGATGTACCCAGGTGTGTCTTGGATATATGGGCGTAAAATAGCGTCCAGGTATTTGGATATTGGTTCGGTGACGGAACCAATACTGCTGACAATTGGTCTAAGGGGAGGGTTGTCAACATCCTTGTGGACTTTAGGGGTCCCATAGATACATGCTAGCTTGGGATTCTCTACATTTAGGTAGTCAAATTCTTTTTGGCAAAGTATATCATGATTGAAGGCCTGGGTTGTTAAACGAAGTATTTTAGATTTTGTAACATTCGTGGTATTCTTATTCATTTTGGAATAGAATCTTGCGTCATTTAGCATCTCTTCCATTTTGTGGATATAGTTTTTGGTATCCATAATAGCAATACCGCCTCCCTTATCACAGTTCTTTATTGTTACCTCTGAGGAGTTTTTAAGAGTATTCAATGCTAGATGTTCTTCATGAGTGATATTAAAGGGAGTCCGAGGGATGTATTTAGTTACTGTCAAAAGTTTATTATACACAACTTTTTCAAAGATTGCTACTTCAGGAGCCACTTGTTCCAATGTGGGTGTGAAAACAGATTTAGGTGCTAGTCCTGATCTATTCTCCACTTGTGTTTCTAATGGGTTTTCACAAAAAAAGAAATTGAGTCGTATTTTTCGTAAAAAAGCCATAAGGTCTGAAAACAGTTCGAATTTGTTTACACCAGAATGAGGTACAAAGGATAAACCTTTAGATAAAAGAGACTGAGTCGATGGGTCAAAATCTGTTTTGCTCAGATTAAAGATTGGGATCTTGTCTACTGTCTCCAATAGCGTGAATTCCGAGTTTCCAGATATTGGTTCGGATTTATCATTGGAGGTCCCTGGTTTATCATAGGAGGTCCCTGGTATTGGTGTGGGTATTGGACCAGAGGTGGATATTGGGGGTGTTGTTGGAATTGTTGTGGCTGATAGTTGTGGTTCTGATATCTCGGTCTCCAATTCCCTCTGTATGGGTTGCGCCTGCCTAAAAAAGGTTGCCTACTTTGATTATATCTAGATCCTTGCCCTCGAGAATCTGGGCCAAAGGATCCCCCATCACTGTCTGAGTCGGATGAGTTAGAAAAAGTGGTAACCTTTCGGTTAGCTGGTTTACCATATTGGTTGAAACTAGGGTCTATGACGGTATCGTCCGTGGATGTATAGAACCCATCTACCAGGTAGGGGTAAATCCGCTCTTTGCTAAAGAATCTAAGGTCTTTTTGCAGCTTGTCAGCCTTACGTTTGATTAGATATTCACTGTAAGAGACCAGCTCAGATTCTATGTCTTCTAGTGCCTTTTTGGCATCAGTGATAGCTGGGGATGATTTTATTTTGCTTTCAAGTTCTTCAATTTCTTTTAATAATTGCAACATGAGCTCTTTAGCTGTTTCTACGATGAGCATCATGAGGTCTCGTGAGCATCGATTGGCTATTTGAGACCATTTTTCCAGAAAGGCTTTCATATGAGCGAACAGACCTGGTATGTTTTTAATTTGAAGACCTTGTGGAATTACACCAGCTCTGAGATATTTAAGCATGAATTCGCCATGTTGTTCAATGCGTTTAGTTTTCTTCCTAAGGGCTAGCAGTTTGTTAAGCTCAGTGTTCTTTTCCATGTCATTAGATGCTCTGTTGTCAAATGATGCAGATGTGCCTACCATGGATATAAAGTCTGCATCACTAAATCCAAAAGTTTGGAGATTGGCCATGGTGGTTTTAATTAATAAAAAGACAGGGACTAAAGGCCACAGTGAATAGAGTTTCTTATTGATCCATCTATTGTCTATTCATAAAGTATGGGATATAATACATTTGGTATGGTTTTTATATAAGTATTGGGTGTGCACAGGTGAATGTCTCAAACGTATGCCTGTGAATTGTGACTGTAGACTAACAAATAAAATTGTGTAGATAACGTCCAGTGAAAACAACTAAACTACTATAAATCCCCTCATAGAACAGGCTATGAGATTAAAGCATTTTGAAAAGAAGGGGACCCCTATCTATAAAAGAAGGATACACTTGCTATACATAGGGAAACTAAACTGTTTGGTAAAGGTCTATAGTCAAGTGACAACATAAATATAATGAGCTACAAATAATATAATAACCAACATATAGTAATAGATGAACTCACCACTCACAAGATGAGATGTTCTATTTGTATAAGTTTATTTTATCCTAAGAATTAATGTTTTCATTTTTTTGATTTTTTTGGGAATATATTCATTTTAAACAGATATATATTTTACATCAAATTCTTAATAATGTATAAATATTAAAATCCATTGAAAGACAAACATAACAAAACACGTGATAATGCAATATGGCGAGATAGGTCACAACGCGCGTTTCGGCTGGCTAGCCTTCTTCAGGTGGCCATATATTGCACTGCAATGTTAAAAGAAACATTGTGAGTGAGAGTATAGACAGATGTGCATATTTTTACATAAGTGACATTGAACAGATAGTGTTTCATCACAATTAAAAACAAACCAACATTTTTTCTACCGTCAGGCTATACAGTATATATCATGATGAGACACATGAGACGGAAAAACTCTGTACAATTTTATAGCACCCAATGTCTTGAACACCCAAGTATGCATATATATTACCATTTCACACTCAGATATTTCATGGATAGCATAGGCATTCTTAGCTATGTTTACATTTCATATTTAATTAAACCATGGATAGTAACCACCATGAAATAATCAATCATATTTTTAGTTCTACATTGCCCATATAGAGACCTGGTGCAAAAATACATCAAAAGGGGGTGTTGAGATAATTGGTCATGGATTTAAAACAAATAGAGTTGAGGACACCCGTAAATAATGGCATATGTCCTGTACACCTCCTAAACGTAAGTCAAAAAATTGCTTACCTAATTACAGTTGCAGGAAAAACTAAACGTCCTTTATGGGCTTGATTGTGGTGTGGAGAATGCCACTGGGCAATCAATATTTCTGTGGTTAGGCATATGTGATTTCACTGTATTACGTGTGGGGTGGTGTAAAGGGGGGGTGTACATGTCCTACAGTTGGGATCTATTGAGGGTGCTCCATGGAATATCTTCGTCACGACCATGTGTATCCGTGGCCAAACAATGGACTCATCTCTATTCGATTCTGAACAATGCAGCTGGGGTGATTGATATATTTGCTCCTAGAATCACCCATCTGAGGGTGTCAAACTTATGATTACATGTTGCAAAATGTGTGTAGAGTCTCGTGGTAGTCTTGTGGCACCTAATATTGCTTTTGTGTTCCGTGATACAAGTTTTGACTGTTCTTGTGGTCATGCCCACGTACTGGAGATTGCAAGAGAAGGAAAGTAGGCGAATACAATAATTAGTATTGCAATTTGTGTGTTTTGTCAATTTCCAGGTGAAATTATTAGCAAAGGTTATTTCTTTGGTTTGTTTTGTTTGTGGACAGACTGCACAGGAGCCACAGGGATAGTGGCCCGTGATGGGCAATAGATTCCATAAGCGTCTCTGAGTCGGCGCTATTTTGTTTTTAGGCTTGGTATGTATAAGTAGGTCTTTCAGTTTGCTGGTGCGTTTGTATGCAAATCTGAGAATGGGGAGTTTTAGATCACCCGTATTAAGGATGTCCCAGTGTTTACGTATAATGTTCTTAATTCTGTTAGAATCGGGTGTGTAGGAAGTGATGCATGTAATAGCCTCAGAGGTTCTTTATGGGTTTTTTCCAACGGAGCCCCTCTGTTGTTGACCCTGGCTCTCATCATTGCCCGCGATACTGTCTGCTGTGGATATTCTCGTTTTTGTTTGTCTGATGCCAGTTTTGTAGCCTCCGTTTTGTAATCTTCCATTGTGCTGCAATTCCTCCTAATACGGAGGAATTGGACAAATGGTAGGTTTGTTTTGAGAGCCCTGGGTGTTGACTACTGAAGAGCATAAGACTGTTGCAGTCAGTAGGTTTTTGTATAGGGTAGTACTCAAAAGACCTGCTCCCAGATTGATATTGCGGTCCAGAAAAGAAATAGTAGAGTCAGAGATGGTGGTGAGTGAATTTGAGATACGGATTCAAGGTGTCAATCCACAAGCAAAATTCATCACAACTAGTTCTGTTGCCATTTCAAAAGATCAAAATGTCATCCTTCCTCTCGTTAGCCACTACTGGATCCCACCCCATGCTTATCCACCTTTAATCCCCTTAAGAACTGCATACTGACAATCAATAATGCAACTTAGAATGTTAGGTGGTTCAATGATGCCAGAAAGTCCAGAAATGCCATTAACATATTTGAAAAAGACACAAAAAGGGGAGCAGCATTGTTGATACACAGGGATATCTCATTCCAACACATTGCTACTTTTAACCACATGGCTGCTGCGGGGATTTTTCCCCTGTGCTGCAGATTGCACTTTTGCTGCAGTTATGACGAGCTCAGCTCGTCATCAGCACACGACACCCGTGGGTGATGACGAGCTGAGCTCGTCATCAGCAGCGAAAGGGTTAAAGATTGGGAAGGAAGCTATATAAAAATACATGGGAGACTAATTTAAAATCATGCCACATTTATGAATGCGTACGACCCCAACACAAATGATCCTCATTTTTTTGAAGAGGTCTTCTCTATCTAGTGTAAATTAAATACACATATAGGCCCAGATTACGAATGTAAATGTCAGTTATCACCCCTCATAAAAACAATACCATGGGATACATTGTTTCATATTTAGCTGTTTAACGCACCAAAACCTGCATGGTACAGAAAATACCGTACACGTTTCTCTTGATAAATTTCGGCAAGTTTGACCTGCAGAATGTAATCAAGCTTAAGGTATTTAATGCATCCGATAATTATCAGTTGTGTTGAATTTCTTTTTAACTCGTAATTACGACTCGCGAGTGCCACATGGGGTTTACGCAGGGGTCAAAATATAATGAGCCACTAATAATCAGGCCCATCGTCTTTTGGGGAGATTTTAATGCAGTGATTAAACCCTTATGGGACCAGTCTAAACCTGCTGTTTGCACAGATATTTTAAATTAAAAGCCAATCTAGGCTAATATTGCATAATGGGCTGACAGATATCTGAAGATTTTATAAAAACTAGACACATAGGACTACACACAGTACTCTACATTACGAGACACAACCTCTCACCAGGCCCAAACAACTACTGTCCATGGATGTTTTCAGCAGCCTTTCATTCATAATGAGGACTAGGACTCTGTGCCACCATTAACAAAGAGCAACAAAGATTAAACAAAAAAAATCATCCTGTTACTACTTAACCAATGACCAGAACTCCTTTGCTGAAGCATGCAGGTTCTACCAACAAACATGTCAAGGCAGTCCCTAGATTACCCAGGAAGATGTTTTAAGGTCCATGGGAAAATCAGGAAGGGATCTAGCCCAGTATAACAGAAGCTCCATGGGCACTTGGCCTAACAGCTCAGCATCAAATGGATAATGTACAGAGCTTAATTTGTAAAATCAGAAGTGCCAGGGCCCTCTTCAGGACGCCACTTCCGCTTGCACCACCCAGTGCTACTGTCAGCACTGCCAATAATGGGAACAGCAAAATTACTAACCATCACACACCTACCAGTGTGACAATTCTGTCTATTCCAGGCTCCACAAAGCTATAAGAATGGCTTTGACGGCAGGTGTTAGACATTTTTAAAGTGAATATGCCACGTTACCTCACATGCTTTTTTAACGCATGTAAATACAACGCAGTCATAACAACGACTGCGTTGTAACTACGAATGCCATAACAACGCAAGTCGGATCAACGACTTGCTCTAAGGGTGGCACTGGGTGTTTGAATAGTATAATTTACTATTCCAACTCCAGTATGTGCAACAGTAGGAAGGGTGTTGGATTTTAAATCCAACACCCTCTTACCCCTAGAGCAAGTCGTTGTTCTGACTTGTGGAGTAATGGCATGCGTTGTAATGGCACGTGGTAACTGATGTTTACCTTTTAAAGTGCATTGAATTAATAAACAACTATTGTTATGCTTGTCTCTAATTGAGACAAAGAGCACCACCATGCAGCAGACTGCCATAGGTGTTGGTGTTGACAATTAACTGCGGGTGCCAAGCACCAGCAACCACTGGCTCAAATTAGGCAGTGATAACGTCAAATATTTCTCTCCCATCTACATAAAACACTTGACTCCCGGCATTGATGCCATTTTTGAAGCCGGTCACACTGAGAGTTCGAATTTGTAATTGTGGTATGTTTCAAGGCTACTACAGGAGGCAAATATGTAGGTTTTTTGTGCAGTTCAAGTCAGATACACGCACTCCTTCACCAGGGCATACATGCTCTGCTTTGAAAAAATAACCACAGGTTACTCCCTCTTGGGAATTCTATCAAGTGTGAAACCAAGAGAGAGTGTGCTCCCATGGTACCATTCAAAGCTTTTTCATTAATCATCTACACCAGCTCTCTGATAAGAGTCTCCCTTTAAATCACTAGAAATGATTTTGCCTTTTGCAGCAGTACAAGATCCTTTAAGAAAAACAGATGCATCTTGAAATGTGTGCATTACTTACCAGTAATCTTGCTCCCTCATCCCATTATTCACATAATAAGATAATGCTTTTTCAAGCACTCTAACAACACCTTTCAAGCATTGTACTACTTCCATGAACCCAGCCTAGGGCAGCCTCCAATAAACCACAATCCCTTGTAATTCACTTCCTGGAAGTATTTTAAAGCCTGTTATCAAAAGAATAAAGAAGGCTCACAGGCATGTACATCATTTAGGAGTCTCTAAGGGTAGCGGTGCAAACCCTGGCACACTCAATGCTGTGCTGCCTGTGATGTGCACTGTTCACTTTCTGCAGCACCGACTGAGACCAGAGGCATTAAACTCTTAGCTCCGTGAAATAAATAAAGCAGCGCAATGTGTGCTCTCCTGAATAAAAGAATTTAAATAAAACGACATATTTATTTAAAAAAATATTGCAGATATACATTATTGTTAAAATGTGGAAATTATCACTTCTGCGATTTAGTGAGTGATAATGCCTTAAAAGTAACATTAATCAAAATGTATTAGCAATAATGCATGCGTATATAAACTGGTAGACAAGACCACTATTTTTTTTCCACCACATTTTATGTCTGGGGACAGTAGTGAGAGCAGTAATTCATGACAGTTGGTGGTATAAAGACTTCCTGGATGGCCAATCACTTACCCAAGCCTGCCCTCTACCCACACACTCAAAAGGAGCCACACTGGAATGGATCATCATAAGGGATATGGCGGTCAGGGTAACTTCAGTTGATCCTTGCGACTGGTCAGACCACCATGCTATTTCCGTCCAAAATTGGGTGTACCTAAGAAAAGATCACTGCAACCAGTGAAACCGAAAGTATGGAACCGGGACACCAAAAGCCTAGACTTTGAGAAGCTGGTAGCGTGATGTGAGATGGATCTCCCCCCTGCTACCAATCTATCTACAGCAAATGAAATTACTGACCACTACAACTCAACAATGTCAGAAATAATTGACTCATTAGCCCCGCTTAAACTAAAAAGAATTCAGACCAAAGACAACCATCCCTGGTTAAATGAGCCATATCAACACCAAAGGAGAAATCTTCGACTAATAGAAAGGAATTGGAGACAACAGGACTCCTCTTCCCAACTAAAAATTCTTTGAAAGACCTGAGATGCGTACAAAAAGAGTATTCACATTTCAAAAAAGAATTCTTCAGAGCAGAACTCAAAAACAATAAGAACAGACCTCGCAAGCTCTTTCAATTGATAAAACAACAATCAAATAAAATGGGTAAAACCTCTGAAGAGACAACCAAATCCCTAATAAACTCTGACGAGTTCTCCTCCTTCTTTTCAGCTAAAACAACTCCTTGGGTAATGAGTTGTTCTCTAACGCTACCGTCCTCCCACAGCATGCGGGGACTCTTCAAAATAGCGCTACACACTGCCCACAGATGTTACCCAAAAACCAAGCACACTGGATCACCTTCAACCTTTATGACGAACATAGCATAGTAAAAAGTCTGGAACTCAGGATGGGCCTAGGGGAACCATTCTCAAGTGGTTCAAATCCTTCCTACAGAATCGCTCCCAGAGATTTTAATTAATCACATTCTATCCTATTCCATTGGCGTCCCCCAAGGGTCAACTCTCTCCCCAACTCTCGTTAACCTCTATCTTGAACCACTAGCTGGAATCCTTCACAACACCAACATATCTTCCCACATGTACGCTGGCGACACCCAGGTCTATATCAAAATCTCTTCTCTAGAGGAGGTCCAAATAATGAATAATCCTCTGAAACAGACTGTTCACTGGCTTGCCAACAACCAGCTCAAACTCAATGCGCAGAAAACTGAGTTCTTGCTATTCTCCCCCGCGAATAGCTCTCCTGACATACTTGAATGGACCAACACGATCACCGCGCTGAACTGCACCCGACCATAGTGGACTCAGCCAAATCATTAGGAATCACACTGGACAAAAACCTGAACATGCGAGCCCACATAAACACTCTGGCCAAAAATGCCAGGTTTCACCATAGATATCTGAGAAATCTCAAACCTTTCCTAGACAGACCTAAAAATGGCAGTGCAGACCCTAGTTATCTCTAGGATCGAATACAGATGCTCATTCATATGGCTTACTAAAGATCTCTACAGCTTCCCTAAAAGCCTGTCTCAACGCAGCTGCAAGACTCCTACCTGGCTCAAAAAAATCCGATCATATCTCGCCATACCTAAAGGCGCTGAACTGGCTATCGTGCAAAGCTAGAATCCAATTCACTCTTAACGCTGTACACTCAAACTCTCCTGCATACCTTGCTCAGAAAATCGTGGTCTCCGGAGAAGACAAGCACTCACAGTGTTCCAGGGATTTTGTTTTGAAACCACCTCTCTTCCGGAAGAAGAAAACATATAACAGAGCTTTCTCTGGGGCTGCCCTTAGAATCTGGAACTGACTGCCGCCTTACATCAGAAGAATACCTGCCCTAACAAGTTTCAAAAAGGAAGTGAAGACCTGCCTAATGGGCAAATTCATACCCTAATCTCTCTCAGTGCCTCTGCAGTTTCAGCAGCCCAGCGACTTGCCTTATCTCGTATTTGAACTCTAACAGGATTGTCGACTCTTCTCTCAAGTTTGCATGATCCTTTTGTGTATCTAACTTGTTTTTGTTAATTCTTGAAATTCATGTAATTACTTACTACTGCTGTACTCTGATACCCTCACGGGTCATGTTCACGCTATACAAAACACTAGTGTGTTGTCATGTGTTTTTTGTGGCATCATAGTCTTCTCTTCCAACCAACACATACTTATTAATTCAATAAATAGATACATGTGTAAAGCTCATATCATGTCCGCACCTAATTTAAAATGTGGGCTGTATAAACAAAATGAACATTTATTTGTGTTAGTAACTGTGGTGTTATATATTTGCACACTTAAGAAGCTCTTAAAGTCGTCAGTGTCCATTATTGAGATGTCATGTGAATTAAGGTCATGGGACATCACTCCCATGGAGAATTCAGCGTCAAAGAACATATGATAATAGTTGCTGGGATGTTAATAGGTCAAAGGGCGGTTACCTCAATGCACTTAAGCTATTCATGGCGCTATGGTGAAAGGATGCCCTGCTCACAGAAAGTGGGGGGGAGGGTTTGTAAGTGGGCAGAGGCAGGGAGAATCTGAATGATGAAGATTACAGGTAAGTAATCTATGTGTTATCTCCTCTCTTGTCCAATGCCATACCAAACGTGAATACACCCTAGCAGTGTGCTTTCATATCTATCTGATACATTTCCTAAAAAATACCTTAAAAGAAAGGACCACTCCTGAATGCAACAGCCAAAATTTTCTATGATGACACCCTCAAGTTAAAAAGAAAACTAAAACTGATACCAACTGTTAAATGATAGATCAGTACAAATTATATAGAGGTTGCTTTAGAGATGACAAAACCTGTAAACAGCCTTTACACAAAAGTGTCAGTTGATAAAACCGCCTTAGAAGCCCTGATGGAGTATATCACTGATAAATGGAGCCTCTACAGAGCAATTGATACATTTTTCGAATCCCTCCTTACTATGGTGCAAGGGTGCCTGCATCGGCGAATGGCAGCCAATAGTGCACCAGTGCAGGGAAAAGCACACAGGGATGGGAAATATCATTGTAAATATGTTGCATCCCTGTGCTTTGAAAGTGCTGCAGCGTGGCACAGACAAAGGGCTTGCGGGTCCACGCTGTGGAACTTTCTTGTAAATGAGGCCCAGACAGAGGAAGAGAAAGACTCTTCTTTCAGAGACCCTCCCTCTCAACCTCCACACCTAAATTTCTAGATGCCAAAGAGAATGTACAAGCAGATTTGGATGACCCAGCAGAGGAGTAGATAGGTGGAAAATCCACTCTTTCTCCTCAGAGAGAGAATGAAGAAGAGAGAAACAAGTTCTCTTCTGCCAGAATGAGGCCAACATGATCACTTCTGTTTATCGCCTCTGAATCTCGACCAGAATGCTGAGAATCAGAGGAAATCAAGGGAAGGCATACAGAAGGGTCTTTGTCAACGCTGGAACAGGCCATCTGTTCCAGATCCTGTTGATCCACAAATCTTGAAAAGCATGGTTGAAGTTAGGCATTTGTCTTGTCTGCAAACAGACCCAGCTCCGAAGGCCCTCGCAGTCCCTGCCGGCTCCAAACCTCCTGTAGGAGCCAGCATTGCTTTGAGACCCAGGGAGCGGCTAACATGCATCTCCCTGAGTCTCAAAGCAATGTGTCTGTTTTCCTGCTCGTTTGACATCAGACTGGGAAAGAGATATGCTCCACTTTCAGCAAGCTTCCTTTACCCCTCTATAGAGGGCTTCATTCAGGGAGGTGCACTGACAGTGTGCAATCACCTTGTGGTACACTGTCAGTGTTCCTCCTTAGGGCCTGTTTGCTTCTGTACTCGCATCTCCAATATTAAAGTATGCAAAAAGTGATTGATGTAAAGCTAGAATTAATTTCAGCCACTGATAAATACTCAAGGCAGCATCCCAGTCGATGGTTGTTAGACCTTAGGGTCGTCTTCCCTTTCCTCCACATTTTGCTGTATTTTTTTTTTTTTGGTCTTGGGACTCTGAGCACTTTACCACTGCTAACCAGTGCTAAAGTGCATTTGCTTTTCCCCTAAACATGTTGATATTGATGTATGCCTAACTGACATAATTAGTTTACCATGTAGTCTTTCAAACATGTCTCAGGCCTGGCATTACAGTGCCTGTGTGTGCAGTTCACTGCCACTTCGACTTGGCATGTAAAACTACTTACCATCTTTAAACTCCCATTTTATTACACACAAGTCACTGGGCACGATGCTTTGTAACTAGAAGGCAGGACATGTATTGTTAAGTTTCACGTGTCCTGGCAGTGACGAAGAACTACATTTATATTTCACAGCTATGAGGCCTACTCCTTCCATAGGCTAGCATTGGGTATTCCTTAAAAACAACTCTTAAGCTGCCATTTCTGATTAGAAAGGAGTAGTTAATTTATGTTTAATGTCTGTGGCATGGTGGTGATAAATCGTCTTTAAAGGTAAAAATGGATTTGTCATTATCATTTTAGAAATTAAATTTTTCAGAAAATGGACATTTCTCTGCTGTTAACTTTGCTCTGTGTGCCTGCAACCTGTCTCCAATACACGTCCGGGCTGGGTGACAGCTACACTTTGTGCATTCCTCCTAGATAGCCACAATACAGGAAGGACTGGGTGTAGCCGGGATTCATCTGCATTCAATTAATCAATCAATTAGGCTTCTTGTAAAGCGTGGCTACTCACCCGTTAGGGTCTCCAGGCGCTGCAGAGGGGCAGGTCAGCGGTTCAGTCGAGGAGCCAGGTTTTGAGGTCCTTCCTGAATGGTGGCAGTGAATGTGATTGCCTGTGGTGCAGAGACAAGGAGTTCCAGGTCTTTGCTGCGGGATAGGAGAAGGATCTTCCTCCAGTCCTGGTCTTGCAGATCCATGCAATGATGGCCTAGGCAAGGTGGGTGGAGCGGAGACGTCTAGTGGGAGTATAGAAGGAGTGCGGTGGTTGAGGTATGCAGGTCCAATGTTGTGGAGGGCTTTGTAGGTATGCATGAGAAGCTTGAAGGTAATTCTTTTGTTGATAGGAAGCCAGTGAAGGTCTTTCAGGTGGCCGGTGATGTGGTTGCAGCATGGGATGTTCAGGATGAGTCTTGCTAGGATCTTCTGGATGTTCGGCAGTTTCTTTAGGAGTTTCTGGGTGGTGTTGGCGTAGAGTGCGCTGCCATAGTTGAGTCTGCTGCTGATAAGCGCATGGGTGACTGTTTTCCTGATTCGGTGGGGATCCGCTTGAAGATCTAACGAAGCATGTGGAGTGCGTGGAAGCAGCAGAGACAGCATTAATTTGGTGGGTCATTTAGAGCGAGGAGTCCAGGATGATGCTGAGGTTTCATGCGTCCATGGGTCTGGGGGGTTCAGAGTTTTGCAGGCCACCAGGAGTCGTCCCAAGCAGAGGAGGTGGATCACAAGATAAGGACTTCGGTCTTGTCTGGGTTGAGCTTCCACTGTTGTCCTTCATCCAGGTGGCAACTGCATTCACCCCATTGTGGAAGTTGCTCTTGGCAGCTGTGAGGGAGAGAATAAGCTGGCTGTCATTGGCATAGGAAACAACGTTGAGTCTGTGGCTTCTGGCGATGGCTGTAAGTGGGCCATGCAGATGTTGGAGAGGGTGGGGCTCAGGGACGATCCCTGTGGCACTCCACAGCTGATCTCTGAGGGTTCTTAGTTGAACAGTGGGAGTCTGACTCGCTGAGCTTGGGCAGTGAGGAAGGAGCAGATCCATTCTAGGACTTTGTCGCAGATGCAGGCGTTGTGGAGTCTAGCGCAGAGGGTGTGGTGGGAGACAGTGTCAAAGGCGGCTTAGAAGGCCAGGAGGATAAGGGCAGCCATCTCGCTTCAATCGAGGAGGGTGCTGATGTTGTCTGTAGTGGCAAGGTGGATGGCCTTGGTGTTGTGGTTCCTTCTGAAGCCTGATTGGGAGAGCTCCAGGATGTGGTGCATTTTGATGAACTCTGCAAATTGGGCGCTGATGGCTTTCTCGATGAGATGACTTTGGCAGAAAAGAGAAGCAGAGAGACAGAGAGATGGGTCTGCAGTTCTTGAGGTCTGTCAGGTCGGCAGAGGGTTTCTTCAGCAGGGGGTTGGTCCCTGCAGGTTTCCAGTATTCAGGGAAGGTGGCAGACTCGATGGAGCCATTGATGGTGCGGAAGAGTTCTGGTGCAATGGAGGTGCAGGCTCTGTTGAAGATGTGGTGAGGGCAGGGATGCAAGGGGGCTCCAGAGTGGATTATCTTCCTAATCTTGAGGGTGTTTTCGGAGGAGAGGGTGGTCCAGTTGGACAAAGTCAGCTGGGGTCTGAAGCCACTGGGTGTGGTGGTTGCGGGTGGGGTGGGTGGACCTTGGGTTGCAAAGCTGTCATAGATCTCCTTGGTCTTGCCGTGGAAGAAGGTGGAGAGGTTGTCACGGAGGTCTTGCAAGGGGTAATGACTGTTGTCTCTGTGCAGAGGTTGGCAAAACTTTGACTGTAGTGAAAAGTTCTTTGCTGTTGTTTGCATTGTCATTGATGCGTTCCTGTATGGCTGCTTTCTTTGCTGTTCTAATAAAGTGGTGGTGTGCGGTGACAATAGTTTTGAAAGCTGCATGGACTTCAACGATCTTGCTGCTCCTGCATCTTTCCTCAAGCCGTTTACAGGTGTGCCTGGACACTTGGTTCATGGGGGACAACTAGCTGGTTTCTTCAAGTGCTGCTTGCCTGAGGATTCCCTGAGTGGAACCAGTGTGTTAGCGCAGTTGAAGATCCAACGATGGAGGTTGCTTGTTGAGGTGTTGGTGTCCGTGGATGTCAGTGGTAGGATTTTGTTGAGGGAGGTGGTGAGCTGATCTTTGGTGCCCTTGTTCCAGCTTTGTGAGCATAGCGGTGGTTGTGGTGGCATAAGGTAGGTTTGGTGAAGAAAAAGGGAATGCAGTGGTGGTCGATGCATAATGCCTCAGAGGTGTGGCTGAGAAGATGGGGTCGAGCATGTTTCCTGCTGAGTGGATTGGAGATGTGATCAGTTGTTTGAGTCCGATGGTGGGGAGGTTCTCCAATAAGGATGAGATTTTGTCATTGTCAAGGTTATCTAGGTGGAAATTAAAGTTGCATAGATGAATGTAGTCCATTGAGGTGAGAGAGTGATGAGCGATAAAGTAGGCTATGGCATCGCTGAAGGGGGGTGGGGTCCGGGAAGTCTGTAGATGAGGGTGCCACGGAGGGTGGTGTTCAGGTCAGTGTGGACCTACCTAGAAGTGGAGGGGTTCCATGTCAGGTGAGTGATCATCGGAGCTGGTTGTGAGGCAAAGATGTTTTTGTGTATGATAGCATTGCCTCCTCGCGACCGTTTGACGAGGTCCTTGCTGATGATTTTGTAGCCATCAGGGATGGCGATTGGGATGTCCGGGGCTAAGGTGGGGTTCATCCAGGTTTCTGTGAAGAAGGTGACGTCCGAAGAGATGGAGTCGAGCAGGTCCCAGATCTCTACAGCGTGTCTTCAGAAGGATTGGGTGTTGAGTAGGATGCAGCTGAGGTGATCAGGTCTGATTCTTGAGGGTGGTGCGGTCGGTGGGTCTGGTGTGGAGAGGCAGGCGTTAGGGCAGGTAAATGGGCCTTGAGGTTTTTTTAGGGATACAAGATGGCAGCAGGCAATGGATCACCCAGGGTTGAGTGCATGGAGGGTGCTGGCATCCTAGTGGTGTGGACAGCGAGAACCAGGGTCCCTATTGCTGGACGCGGTCCATGCGCAGACATGCTTGCCTTTGGGGCTCCAGTGGCACAGCTGCGCAGATGCCACCATTAAGAAGTGGTAAGGATGTGGGAGATGCTGGTCAGCTGGGAGGTGGGACACAGCACTGGGAGAGGCCGAGTCACATGGGCTGGAAGCGCAAAGTGGGCACAGAGGATGGCACAGAAGGAAAAAGGCACAGAAGGAGCAATAAACAAGATAAAAAGCACTGAAAGAGAAATACAGTAGAGAAATACAAATAGTACAGGAAACAGAAAGGAATACAGAAAACAGAAAGACAGACAATAATCACCATTGAACCACTGAGGATGAGGCGCAGGCAGGAGGCTGCGGGTTGATGAAGACCTCGAACTCAGGACCTGGGCACAGGAGGGCAGACCAGTACTAGGTGGAACTGCTTGGCGGGGGAGCAACGCACGCTGACAAGGTCAGTGAGGTCTCTCCTTTACCATGCAGCTGCAGCCATTAGGTACTGGCGGATAGGTGCTAGTCAGCTGTGAGCTCTGGGAAGGAGGAGGAGGGGCCACAAGGGCAGACAGTGGCAGGGCGGGAAACACAAAGTGGGTACAAAGGATGAAACAAAAGGAAAAGGATCCAGAAGGAGAAATAAAACTGAAAGAAAATACATTAGAGAAAAACAAAAAAAGAGGAAACAGAAAGAAATACAGAAAACAGAAAGACACACAATACTCACCACTGGACCAACAGGGATGAGGAGCAGGTGGGAGCCTGCAGGAGGAGGAGGGCCTTGAACTCAGTACCTGTGCACAGGAAGACAGATTACTAGATGGAGCTGTGCTGTTGGAGTGCAGCGCACGCTGCAAGGTCAGTGAGGTTGCATTCATCTGCATACGGATAGCCTTCCTCGGTAGAAAGGGAGAGAGGTTGTTCACACTTGCATTTCACTAGACTGTGTCCTACCCTAACTCTATGGGCCTCTCAAATTAGTACACCAATAGGCCTGAGAAAACCCCTGGTCGAATAAAGACTACTGTGTGGAAAGGATTGCCACTTTGCTGTGACTGACTGTTCTCAGGAACTGCTTCTCTGCTGTGCTGAGCTGCCCTTCTGACTGCTGATCTCTGCCCTGCTGAGGACAAGGACTGGACCCATCTCACTTGAACCCAGAGTGACTCCAAGGTCTGGCAGACTTGTCTCCTGTTTTCTGAAGCCGCAGGGACATAAAAGACTTCCTAAAACCCTGCTGAGACTGCTGGGCTCTGCCAACTGGGAGTCCTACCCTGGCCTGATGTGCCCCTGCCAGTCCTGGTCCTCAGAAGTCGGTTTTGCATCTATTTTAACCCTTGATGTCGATGTGGCAGCAACTTTGCACCAACCGGCACTGACACTTCGTTCTGCAACACAGCATTTTCTCAATGACTGCACTTCTAGCGCTGACGTGGCTTAACAACAGCAATCCTACCATCGAAGCCACTCGACGACTACAGCACTGGTCGACCGCATTGCGGGGCCTGCATCGCAAAGGGGGTACAACACCAAAGTTTCCCTCGACAGCAAGGATAGGTGGCAAAGCTCACCTCTATCCTTGGATCGACGATGACAGTGCACCTCATCGACTCCTCACCTTGAATCTACAACATCAACACTGTAAATATGATAACACACTAATTTCCTTTATTTTTTCTTCCTTTTACTCACAGGATCACGGCAATATACAGTTGACTCCTCTTAACAGAGTCAGGCTTCTTTCTGTCCTTCATAGAATCTTCCCACTACATTTCAAATTCTGACACAGTAAACCCTACACATCTCCTTTTGCAACACAATTATGACAGTTAATATATCAAAAATAATGCACAAAAATGCATACTTTGCAATAATTAAAATATAAGAATAATTACACGAAAGTCAGAATATATTCATAGCGTAAAGAACATACAAGAACTGAATAAAAATAAGAACAACAATGATATAATCATATCCTAGCACACTACCAATTACAGCACAAATCACTCATCACTGGGCACACCCAAAGATTGATTTACATACATTTCCAAAACTCCACATAGACCTATCAGATAGAACCACAACGTTGCGTTTCAATTCTCTTATTCTCCATGGTTCAGTAAATCTACTCTCTCCTTTACACACAATTCCACCCTTCCTTATTACCACCCAATCTCCTTCTCTTAACCATTGTCTCTTCACCCTTTGTGTATAAATATAGTACTTCTTATTTTCTATCCTGAAACTCTATCTATGATAACTTTCCGATCAATCCTTACATCACTAGTACCCATAACTACACAGGACATTCTTTCCTTCCCGGCTCTCTTCCCTTCAACGAAACAAAAGATGACACCCCAGTCACTGAATGTGGTGTTGTCCTATGTGCCCACACCATCTTTCTTAATTCTTTTTTCCATGGAAGATGGCTAATTAGTGAAAGTCGAATATTGCCCATACTCATCCTGGTAACTCTTTAAACCAATCCATTGGCTTGCGGCCTGAACAAAGCCACCTTTTCATTAATAATGCCCATCCGGGAAAGATAACTAGTCATTTCACTGGAAATAAATTGTACCACATTATCTGATACCAAGGTCTTAGAAATCCTTTGCTCCATAAAGACTCTCTCCAAAAATTAAATTATATCAGCAGTTGTGATCTGTTCGAAAGTTTCCATGACAAACCATTTAGTATTATAGTCTACTATTATCAGGTTAAATCTTTTTCTCAGACCAGGTTTGGCTACAAAACCAATAAAATCAATGGCCAACCTTTCCCATGGTATCATGTGAAATTCTGAACCTCCCCCTCACCCCCTCAGGCCCCCAGGAGGAGGAGAGAGCCTAGACAGATTTCTGCTCAGGTACAGAATATCGACAGCAAGAATATCGGTGACCAGAATATCGACCTTAAGGAAATCAGAAACAGTGCCGGGAGAGGATTAGGAGCCCAAAATTCAGAAACAGGAAGGAACGTCTGAAATGTGCTCTGGGGAGCAAGAACACAGTCGAAGACACTGAGTGAAGACAGGGAAGGAAGCAGGGTGGAGCGCTAAAGAGCTTCGGATGATCTGCCACCAAGGTCCGGAGTCAGGTGATTGAAATTACGGACGAAGAAAGCAAGATTTAGCACCAGGCAACTGAATGTTACTGCCATAAGAAGGATTATTTTGAAAAACTGAAGGACATCCAGCATTCTAAGTTTAAACAATTTCCAAAATCTAGGTGTGGCGAGGAAGTGGGAGCTGAGAAAAGTACTATACCTGTAAGTGAAGTCTCAAATTTAGCGTTTCCTTAACACAGAGCAAAGTCATATCTGTCCACACAGCATGAGAAATAATCCCAGAAAGACCAATCAAAACATCCTCCTCTGAAATATTATCAGAAAGACAAATTGCGTCAGCATGACAGAATAACGTTCATCTAAAGCACACATGATCTAAAGCATCATGTAATTCCAGAGAGGAAGCACACACTGCATAAAAGAAAGATATAACAAAAGGTTTCTTCTGCAAACCATCAAAGAAAAGACTCTGAAAGAAGACTCCGAAGCTGACACGTTAACAACCAAAAGATTGGAAAATCGCCTTTGTTCAGCAACCGTTTTTAACCAGTTACACAAGTTTGAGACTATCTGCCTCGGGATATAACACCTGGACCCACTCTGGCGAAAACCTTATAAATCCACCACTTTATTGTTTTCATGGCCATCTCAGATTGTTTCCTTTTTAATGTGTACTGTTCTGTAATTCTACGTAAATCGCCTCAACATTCTGTTGTGCAGGAGTGATATGTAAAAACTGATTGAATGAGCACCGTTGCGCTATAGCTAATGTAAATAAATCCTCGTCTTCAGAACTACACCTTACACCAAACATAGAAAGGGTAAAATTAACTGATGTTCTGCGACTGGTGAGCCACAATAGTACTGTGCATGTTCTAATGCTCTCAGTTACAGCCATTACTTCAGTGCAAAAAGGTACTTCTCAGTTTAATCATTAAATATCAGACTAACACCTTATCACTGCATTGCTAAAAAACTATACAAATAGATTTGAGAAAAACTTCAGTCACAAAATAAGTTGCTGCCGGAGAGGCTATAACCAAAAGACTATTATCGGCTAGAAACATTTCAACCGGTGTTACAGAGCTGCATCCAGACATATTTTGCTCAATTCAAGTGTTAAGAAGATTACACACAATTTCTTCTACAGATAAATACTGAACATTATCTAAACAAGCCCGACTCTAAAATCGGGTTCACTCGTACCGTGGCATATAAGCAAGAGAATACTAAATGTAACTCCAGGAATACACCTTATAAAAACACGTGCTGTGAGAATAAATTCAGTTTTCAAACCTGCCTCAATCAAAGCAAAATAACCCAAGTTGGGGAAATAAGTTACCTGTGCCAAAAAAGATTCAGCTATCAATCTCATCTCACTGAATTTGAGAGAATGCACACTGGGAAAAACATCTCTCAGTGCTCTGAATGCCAAAAAAGTTTCAGCAGTAAATATTATCTCACTGAGCATATAAGAATCCACACTGGAGAAAAACCTTATCAGTGCTCAGAATGCCAAAAACGTTTCAGCAGTAAATATTATCTCACTAAGCATATAAGAATCCACACTGGAGAAAAACCTTATCAGTGCTCTGAATGCCAAAAAAGTTTCAGCAGTAAATATTATCTCACTGAGCATATAAGAATCCACACTGGAGAAAAACCTTATCAGTGCTCAGAATGCCAAAAAAGTTTCAGCAGTAAATATGATCTCACTAAGCATATAAGAATCCACACTGGAGAAAAACCTTATCAGTGCTCTGAATGCCAAAAATGTTTCAGCTTTAAATCTAGACTCACTGCACATGTGAGAATCCACACTGGGGAAACGCATCAGTGCTCTGAATGCCCAAAACATTTCACATTTAAATCACACGTTTCAGGCATTCTGCAGCGCAACATAATTCAGGCCATTTAATTAGCGCTACGGAAACGGAGCTGCGCTCTACCTGGTTACTTCAATCTTTATCTGCATATTTAAAGCGCCTGTGACCTTTTTCTGTGCCCCAGCCTCACTCGACTTGTCTCTACCTCCATTTTGTTTGTTGTTGTTGCTCAGAGCCCTTCCTCCTCGCACCGCTCCCGCCTCCCTGCTGCCCCTCCCACCCACTGACCCTTACTGTAGACCCCGTAGGATTTCCAGCTGTGACCGCCCTGACTTCGTCAGATACGGTCGCTCCCACGCTCCCTGGCTCCTGACGGTATTGTTACCCTCTCCTCAAACCTCTGTGTACCTGTGCATTTACATTCGTGATTTGCTCTCTGCATTAGCACTTGTGATTTGTGATTGGCGATTTGTTAACCTGCATTAGCGCTTGTAACTGTGAATCTGTCTCAGCGCTAGTGATTTACTGCTCAGTCCGCTCTGTGTGTGGCACGTTTCAGGCATTCTGCAACGCAACATAATTCAGGCCATTTAATTAGCGCTACGGAAACGGAGCTGCGCTCTACCTGGTTACTTCAATCTTTATCTGCATATTTAAAGCGCCTGTGACCTTTTTCTGTGCCCCAGCCTCACTCGACTTGTCTCTACCTCCATTTTGTTTGTTGTTGTTGCTCAGAGCCCTTCCTCCTCGCACCGCTCCCGCCTCCCTGCTGCCCCTCCCACGCCCCTCCCCCCTCAAAGTGTATTAATGACAGATGGTCCCACGCGCAGCGTCCACGCGCTACGTACACGCCGAAGGTGCGCCAAAGGTAAGCCCGTCTACGCCCGTCCGCACCTGGACCGCGCCCAGCACCAGACCCCATGCCCCTCGCTCTGCCCAGCCCTCCCGCATTACCTACGATGCCGCCACGCTCCTAGCCCTTAACCCCGGTCGCGCCCCCAACTGCGTCCAAGCCGCTCCTGGACACACCCATGGACCTTTCTCTTGCTACTCTTGCAAATTCATCGGCACCGACAACATTTCCGCTACGACCACACCACAGATTCCCGACCCCAACCACCTACAATGCATCCTTCTCAACACCCGATCGGTCCACAGACACGCCATTGACCTCTGGAATCTACTAGACACCATCTCTCCAGACGTCGCCTTCCTAACAGAAACATGGATGAACGCCTCCTCCGCCCCAGACATCACCATTGCCATCCCTGAAGATTATAAGATCACACGCAAGGACCGTACCGGCCACACAGGAGGAGGAATCGCCATCGTCCATAAAAAATCAATCCACATCTCAACCAGCTCTGACGTCAACCTCGCCAACTCTGAACACCTTCACTTCCAGATCCACATCGACCCCAAGACCACACTCAGAGGCACCCTCCTCTACAGACCACCTGGACCCCGCGCAAAATTCAGTGAAGACATCACGGACTTCATCACTCCACACGCGCTCCCCTCCAAAGATTACATCCTTCTGGGAGACCTCAACTTTCACCTTGAAAAGAACAACGACCGCAACACCACCACCCTCTTGGACAACCTCGCCAACCTCGGACTTAAACAACTGGTCACTTCCCCCACCCACATCGCAGGTCACACACTCGACCCCATCTTCACCTCCAGCAATCATGTCTCCTTCAGCCACACCACGGATCTCCTCTGGACTGACCACAGCTGCGTTCACTTCACCTACAACAAGCCGAAACCCATCAAACACCTCCAACCAACTCTGCAAAGAAACTGGAACAAAATCACCATCGATCAGATCTCCTCATCGCTCCTTCTAAACACCCCAGCCCACTCTTCTAACCCAGACCAAGCCGCCGCCAACTTCACCCTATGGTTATCCAACACCGCCGACATCCTAGCACCACTGAAAAAACGTCAAAGCAAACCTGGCAGCAAGAAGGCCTCATGGTTCAACGATGATCTTAAGAAATCCAAGAAACTCTGCCGCTCCCTTGAAAAGGCCTGGAAAAAAGACCCAACCACTATCACCAAGGACGCCTTCAAAAACGCCACCCGCACACACCACCAACTAATCCGGAAGGCCAAGAAAACAGCATTCAAGGATCGACTAGACAACAACGCCCACAACAGCAAGGAACTTTTCAACATCGTCAAGGAATTTACCAATCCCTCGGCCAACTCCAACGACATCACCCCCTCTCAAGCCCTCTGCGACTCCCTGGCTTTATTCTTCCACAACAAAATTGCAGACATCCACAACAGCTTCCACAACCAACCCGGAGACCAACCCACCCAACCATATGCTGAACTTTCTTCCCCCTTAAACACCCTCAACGACTGGAACCCAATCTCCACTGAAGACACCATCCGCCTGATGAACTCCATCCACTCAGGATCCCCCACAGACCCATGTCCTCACCACATCTTCAACAAAGCAGACTCCGTCATAGCACCGCACCTCCGAGACGTCATCAACTGCTCCTTCGACTCCGCCACCTTCCCGGAAAGCTGGAAACACGCTGAACTCACCGCCCTTCTGAAAAAACCCACAGCGGACCCCATCGAACTCAAAAATTACCGCCCCATATTGCTCCTTCCTTTCCCGGCCAAAGTCATCGAGAAAGCTGTCAACAACCAGCTCGCCGCCTTCCTCGAAGCCAACAAATCCCTCGACTCCTCACAATCTGGCTTCCGAGCAAAACACAGCACTGAGACCGCCCTCATCGCAGCAACAGACGACATTCGAACTCTACTGGACAATGGAGACACAGTCGCCCTCATCCTCCTCGACCTCTCTGCAGCCTTCGACACAGTCTGCCACAGCACCCTCTTACAACGCCTCAGAAACATCGGAATACAAGGAAAAGCTCTTGAATGGATCACCTCGTTCCTCACCGGAAGAACCCAGAGAGTCCGCCTCCCACCATTCAAGTCCGAGGCCACTGAAGTCATCTGCGGCGTACCACAAGGATCCTCACTCAGTCCCACCCTCTTCAACGTATACATTAGCCCCCTCGCGGCCATCGCTCGCCAACACAACCTCAACATCATCTCTTACGCGGATGACACTCAACTGATCCTTTCTCTCACCAATGACCCCAGCACCGCCAAAACTAACCTACATGAAGGAATGAAAGAAGTTGCCGAATGGATGAAACACAGCCGTCTGAAACTGAACTCAGATAAAACAGAAGTCCTCATCTTAGGTACATCCCCCTCGGCATGGGACGACTCTTGGTGGCCGGAAGCCCTTGGAAAAGCACCCATCCCGACAGACCACGCACGGAACCTAGGCGTTATCCTGGATTCTTCACTTTCAATGAACAGACAAGTCAGCGCCGTATCCTCATCCTGCTTCAACATTCTTCGCATGCTCAAAAAAACATTTCGCTGGATCCCCACCGAAACCAGAAAAACAGTCACCCATGCTCTGGTCACGAGCAGACTGGACTACGGAAACACCCTCTACGCAGGTACTACCGCTAAACTCCAGAAGAAACTCCAACGAATCCAAAACGCCTCAGCCAGGATCATATTAGACATCCCGCGTAACGAACACATCTCTGGTCACCTGAAAGATCTCCACTGGCTACCCGTCAATAAGAGAATCACTTTCCGACTGCTAACCCACGCACACAAATCACTCTACAACATCGGACCAGAATGCCTCAACTCACGACTGTCCTTCTACACCCCCTCCTGCCAACTACGTTCTTCCAGCCAAGCCCTCGCCACCGTACCTTGCATCAACAAGACCACCATGGGAGGCAGATCCTTCTCATACCTGGCAGCTAAAACATGGAACTCACTCCCCACTTACCTTCGCCTTACCCAGAACCACCTAGCATTCAGAAAGCAACTTAAAACATGGATATTTGACAAGTAATCCTTCTCCCCTCCCTTAGCGCCTTGAGACCCTCTGGGTATGTAGTGCGCTATATAAATTCTGTGACTTGACTTGACTTGAACACTCCAAGGGTGGCTGCCTGACCAATTTGGTCTTGTCACTATTTGCACATGCCATGCACGTTTTTACCACAACTTCAATATCACAATCTATGCCAAGCCACCAATAAGACTGGCGCACTCTCCTCTCCGTCTTGTTCCTTCGTGGATGTCCTTCCTGAACGTAAGCAACATTTCGATTCCGAACACCAACAGGAGGAACATTTTAACTCCTTCTCAACACCTTACCTCCGACCACACTCAACTCATCCCTCAATTTGAAGTATTCCTATAGAGTATTGCTCAAGACATCTTTTTCGTACCAACCTTGAACTATTCTACTGCTCACTTCTTTCAATACCAAGTCCTCATTCATGGCTAACTTTCATTCCTCACAACCCAGTGCCAATCCACTGTCTTCACAATTCGCAATCACCTCACTTTCTCTAAATCCTTTCCCCAACATCTCTCTCTTATTCTAGCCTCCAGCAATCACAGGCAACCTGGACAGACAATCTGCAATAATGTTCTTACAACCTTTAACATACTCTACCACAAAATTGGAGGCAAGAACAGATAACATCCACCTTGATATCCTCGGAGTGACATTACCTTCTAACCCTCGACCTCCTTTGAATAGGTAAGTAAACGGTTTATGATCAGTTTTTATCTTTAAGTTTAAAGTATTTTATTCAGCACAACACAGAAGGACAAACAGACATCTCAGTGATATACAGCAGGGCGGAGAAGCTAGCATCGAAAAGCGCTGTCAACAGTCGATATTCCACAAGTCACGCCCATTCAATAACCGAAGGCACCTGTCGTCCCAGCATGTCATGACATTTTCCATGAAACCCCCCCGCCCAACAACCCCTCCCAACAACCGAACCCCCAACTTCCACCCCCACACCCACCCCCCGTCCAGTGCACAATCTTTTACCGCGTCACACATCCAGGTCACAAGATCAAGAAGGAGAGGTCCAGAGAGAGATCACGGGGCAGACCCCACCGGGGCCGGGAGCCGCAAAAGGCGGAGGTACTTGGGGCAGGTAAGTTCCCTAAATTCAGTAAGCAACAGGGAGTGAAACGGTTGCCAGAGCTCCCCAAACTGTTCCACGTCACCCGCCACTGTGAGGGACATTTTCTCCATACCTAGCACATGCCACAACCTGTGAAGCCAGCCAGTGATAGACGGTATCACAGCAGTGTGCCAGTGAATCAAGATATTCTGAACAGCGGAGCCCAGTGCTATCGCTATCTGCCTGCCCCTGCGAGAACGGAGGGGGTACATTAGATCATTGGGAAGCCCTAACAAGGTATAGGCCGGGAAGCGAGGCAATTCAATTTCAAAGTGAGAATCTATTTCGTCTAACACCTCCTTCCAGTAAGGCCCCAAGAGCGGGCAGTCCCAGAGTATGTGCGTTAAAGTACCTCGGTGCCCACATCCCCGCCAGCATGTGTTATCTTTTTTACGATCAAACTCATGTACTCGCTCAGGTGTATAATACCAGTAGGTAGAGACTTTAGTCAGTGTGTCTGTGAGCCCCATGTGGTAAGCTGAGTGCCGCGCTCTGTAGGATATGTGTTCCCATTCTCTAGGGCTCAGTGTCCTCCCCAACTCCCTTTCCCAACGCTCCCTCCCAGGGTGATAAAGATGTGTCGCCGGTGGCTGTAGTAGTTTGTACAAGTCGGTAATCAGTTTGGAGTCAGAGGTCCGTGTCATAAGCCAACGTTCATAGGGGAGAAAAGGCCGATCGGCCGTCTCTCTCACCTGTGGCTGGAGTGCCCAGTGGCGAGCCTGCATGTAATGAAGCCGTTCCGTCTCTGGGAGGGAGAACTCCTGACGAAGGTGGTGAAAAGGGACCACTCCCTCCGGGTCATAAAGGTGACATAAGGCTCTACACCCAGCCTGACGCCACCTCGTGAACGCCCCCCTCTCCATCCCCGGAGTAAAGTCCGGATTGTCCACCAGTGGAGTAAGCGGTGATGGAAACGTAGTGAGGCCACACAAACTGCTAGTAGCATCCCACGCTCGCAGGGGCACCCTCGTGACAAAGGAGGCATACAGATTTTTGGGCCGATGCTGACGACGCAGGAACGGGACCTCCTGCAGGGGTCTCCCCGCCACCGCCTGGTCCTGAAAGAGCCAATGCTTATCCGATTCCCACTTACTCCACTCCACAAGATAGCGCAACTGAGCCGCCTGATGGTATTTGCGGAAGTCCGGGATACCCAGCCCACCAGCCTCCGGAGGTAGCAGCGAGAGAGCCCTACGCATTCTAGGCTTCTTACCCTGCCAGACAAACCGAGAGACATCGGCCTGTAGTTGCGAGATCCAACCCATCGGCGGTTGGAGTGGGAGGGCCCGAAAAAGGTACAGCACCTGAGGTAAGATCGTCATTTTAACAGCGGCTATCCTGCCGAGCCAGGAAAGGATGCCTCTGTTCCACCGACCCAGTTCCTCCTTAATCTTGGCACCCAGGGCTCGGTAGTTCGCTGATACCATAGCTGGTAGGGTAGGGGCAATCTGGATCCCCAGATATGGGACCGCCCCTGAGGACCAGAGCATGGGGAATCGCTGTTGCAGACAGGCTCTGGTGTCCGGCTCAAGAGAGATATCCAACGCCACCGACTTCCCCATGTTCATCTTGAACCCTGATACCGCGCCAAAAGAGGCCAGTTCTTCCATGCATGCCGGTAGAGCTATGCGGGGCCTATCAATGGACAGAATAACATCATCAGCATAGAGGCTGATGGCATGAGTGAAGCCTCCCATTTGGATGCCAGTCACCATTGGGTTATCGCGCATCCGCTGGGCTAACGGCTCCATATAGAGCGCGAAAAGCAGAGGCGAGAGCGGGCAGCCCTGCCTGGTGCCGCGTTCGATAGCAAAGGAGTCAGAAGCGAGCCCGTTGACACGGACCACCGCCGACGGGCGACTGTAACAATTAAGGACCATGGAGCGGAACTTCTCCCCTATACCAGCCTTCATAAGCACCCGCTCCAAGTAAGGCCAATGGACCCGGTCAAATGCTTTTTCTGCATCTACCGCCAACATCATCCGTTCTCCCGGGATCCGGGAGGCCTTCTCCAATAGGTGAACTATCCGTTTTGTATTGTCCACTGTCTGTCTCCCGGGGACAAAACCTGCCTGGTCCGGATCGATCAGCCCCGGCAAATGGAGAGCTAGTCTAGCGGCCAAGATCCCCGTATACAGCTTCAGGTCAATATTCAGGAGGGAGATCGGCCTATACGACCCGCATTGTTTCGGGTCCTTGCCCGGCTTGGGGATAACCGAGATCGTGGCCCGAAGTAGATCGGGTGGAATGGCTCCAGGTTCCGCGAATGAATTGAAGAGGCGTGTCAGGATGGGGGCTAACGTCGTGCAGAACGTCTTATAGTAAAGCGCTATGTATCCATCCGGACCCGGTGCTTTGCCATGCTTAAGTCTGGCAATAGCGGAGACCACCTCCTCAATCCGAATGTCTCTGTCTAAGTGTTCCGCTTGGAACGGCTCTAAAGAGGGCAACGTGACAGAGTCCAGATAAGCGTCCATGGCCACTTCATCTGGGGGGTCCCCCGTATATAGCTCCCCGTAAAAACCGCGGAAGACTGCTGCTATTCGAGCGTCTTCTATTTCCAGGAACCCCGTTGAGTCCGAGACCTCCTTAACAAGCTGGGACTGCCTCGCTACTCGTAGCCTATTTGCCAGCAACCGGCCACAGCGATCCCCACCGGTGTAAAAGGTGTGACGCAACCTCAACGCCGCATATTCCGCCCGGTCAAGGTCCAGGGCCGCAAGAAGCTTCCTGGCCTCCCTGAGCTGCCGCCAAATTCGGGGAGCCCCCGTTCTGCGATGGATCTGCTCAAGCTCCCTAACCCGATCCGTCAGTTCTTCTCTCTTGGCCCGCCGCAATTTATTATCCGCCGAGGAGATCGCAATAAATTCCCCTCTGATAACAGCCTTCATGGCTGCCCATTGCGTGGCCCGGGTAGTGTCTGTGTTGTCGTTATGGGATTGAAACTCCTGAATCACCTTCTCAATGCGAGCAACCACTTCCTTTCTGTGCAGCAGTGTGTCTCGGAGGCGCCACGTCCGAGGGTGGGGAGCCGTCGGAGGCACACTCAGCAGGACCTCAACCGGGGCATGGTCAGAGAGGGAGATCACTCCTATCTCCGAACTCGAGGCTAGCGTTTTCACCGGGGCGGTAACTAAGAGGTGGTCCAGCCGCGCGTATGTCTTATGGGCATGGGAATAATACGAATATTCCCTATCAGTCGGGTGTAGATGTCGCCACAGATCCAGGAGGTCCACCTCCTTTAGCTGGGCCTTACGGTCCGCGGATAGCTCTCCGACTTGAGGGGAGCGTTGCGCCGACCTATCCATTGCGGAGTCAAAGACAATATTAAAGTCCCCCCCGAGTATGATGTGTCGATCCTGGGTAGAGGTGACCTCCTCGATTGCCGCCTGTAGAAAGCGGTCCTGCCGTTCATTGGGGCTGTACAGGGACCCGATCGTAAATAGAAGACCCCCTATCCTAAACCGATAAGCCAATAATCTACCTTTTTGTTCAGTGAATTTGTGGAGAATCTCCCCCTTGAAGTGTCGCGCCACCAGAATCGCCACCCCAGCCGTTTTTGTAGTGCAAGAGGAAAAGAATTGCGAAGGGAATTTTCGCGATCGAAGTCTGTGTGTGTCTTGTGATAATAAGTGCGTCTCTTGTAGGAGACAAATATCAGCCTGAGTGTTCTCTAAGAGCGAAAGGACAGCCCTCCTCTTAACGGGATTATTCAAACCCCGCACATTCAGGGTTACAACCTTAAACGTGGCAGGAGGCATGAACAACAGCACAGCAAAAAGCTACAGGGCCCCCACCCGGCAGAGGCGGCAAAACAGAGGCACTATCTGGCATGGTGTGGAGCCAAGCAACAAGTAAGGAGCAGGGACACAAAGAGCCGCAGATGAGGTATCTACCATAGATCAAACAGACCATCCAGGGACTCACCACCCGCCAGGAATTCCTCACAGATCTCTCCATCCCATGCAAGCCCACATTCAAATCAGGTGGACAGGCCAGGCCACAAACACCATAGCAAAGTGGAAGCAAACCAAGAAACATAGGCATTGCTAGGACGACTAAAAAACCCCCATGTGCACTGGACGACCCTCCCTCCCCACTTCCAACTCCCAACCCCCCCAACCGTCCCCAGTCTACCCCAACAACCCCCCCTCCCCCAGTCCCCTCCCTCAACCGGGACTGGTTCAACAACCCTAATCCCATCCCTTCTCACCCCCCCGAGAACCTTGCAAACCCAGTGTCCCAGTCCGGTCCTTATCGGACAAGCCTGCGGAAAGTCAAACAAGTGGACGTCCAGCCACCACGCATCTCTCCGTTCCCCCCTCCCCCCCAGACCCCCAAACCTGTAGCTCCATGATAGCGATGTCGATCTCCCCCCGGAGTTCACTTTAAGCTGTCAGCGCCACTACCATCGTCGCAGGATCATCCGCCCTTTCCTGCGTGGCGGCGCCAGACTCCACTAGGGCCGCAGGAGAGCCCGGTCGTGTCGAAGAAGTAGATGATTGTCGGCCGGGGATCGTCTGCCATCCGTCCCTGGTGACACGGCTCCGGCGGGGTGTGTGCGTACCGTCCTCAGTGGCGGTGATCCCCAGAACCCCACACGTGTCCTGAAGGGAGCGCAACTGGTGCAAAGTGCCATTCCACCTAAAAATGAGCCGGAAAGGATGACCCCATGAATACTGAGTTCCATGCTCCCTGAGAAAGTCAGTCGCAATTTTAAAAGCTTTGCGCTTCTGCAGGGTTGTTGCAGCCAGATCTTGGTACAGAGCCACTCGGTGGCCCCGGAACTCCAGGGCGGGTCTTCTCCGAGCCTCCCGTAGTATCCGCTCCTTCAGGGGGTAGTCAGGCAAGAAGGCCAAGATATCGGGGGGGGGCGCTGAAGTCCGGCGCTGCAGGCCTACTCTGTGCGCCCTGTCTATCCGGATAGGAAAGTCAGCCGGTTCCCCCAGTACCTCTCGGAACAGTTCCCCAAGGTATGCAGCTACATCCTCCCCTTCCTCTCGGGACGGAACTCCCCGGACACGGATGTTGTTCCTCCTGGAACGATTTTCCAGGTCCTCCGAGTGCGATTGCAGGTCAATGTGTTGTTCTCGGAGTCGGATGACCTCCTGCTGCAACTGTGTGATTTCATCGTCCCTAGCATGTCCCGCTTCTTCCACTGTGGACACTCTGTCACCCAGACCGTCCACCTCCCTCCGTATCTCGCGGACCTCACTTGCGACCTCCTGCTTGAGCGTCTGAAAGTCTTCCCTCAATGTGCTGAAAAGGGACTCCAGGAAGGATCTCGTAACCGGTGGTTCTCCTCCGCTCGCTCCCTGAGAACCACTCGGGTGGGGAGGGGATGGCTGTCCCCGGTCCTGTCTCGCATTGCTCCGGTTCAGCATCTCAGGTAGCGTGCGGTCCCCCTTCCGGGTTCCCCTGTTGCTCGACATGCTTGCCACCACGGTGCGCCTCTCGGAAAGTCAATAGACCAACCCCCGTTGCGGTTTAGGAACCGAGCTAGTGGTCTCTGGCACGATCTGTGGGGCCGAGCCGCTCCACTGGCCGCCCCTCCGGGGTCCACAACACCAATCAGCCCGGCGCCGCTCTTCGGCCTCAGGTTCGGCGTCACCAGCGCTCCTGCGGGGTCTCCCTCTTAGCTAGGCCGCAGCAGGCCCTCAGGGACCGTGTGGAGGTCGCGGTAATGTCCGGCCCCTGCGCCGCCTCACAGTCCGATCCAATACGCCGCCAGAGGCTCCCCCGAAGTAAGGGACCGACCGTCCCAGTGCCAAGTTGGCCGGGGTCAATGGCGACCAATAGCTCTGCGTCTCAGCCTCCCAGCTTCCGGTCCCTCGTAGCGCCCAGGGGCCTCAGCCGCGACTCTCCCCTCCGGCGACCCCCAGCTGCCTGACTCACTGCAGGGTCCCCTGGGGACCCAGGGGATCAGCTCCGTGTGCCGTAGCCCCGACCGTTGGGCTGGGGGCCCACCGTCGTGCTGTGCCTCCGAGGCCCGGGGTGCAGGTAGGCGTCTTCCTCCCCGGCCTCAGCCCAGGCCCGACTCGCCTGCGGCCTGGTGCTTTGATGCCCCGCCGATGGGGCTGCGCTGGGTGCGATCAGTGCCGGGAGCAGCGGGATCCACCCCTGGACAGTGCAGAGAGACCCCTTGTGCCTACCGGACCGCCAATGGGATTGCCGGTGGTCCGCAGCCTCCCGATCGGCCGCCGCCGATCGTCAACTAGGCCCGCAGTAGGCCCCAAAGCCGGCCGCTTGCGTAGGTCCGAGTCCGGCCCTCCCCGCGTCCCAGAGTGCAGCGGACTCCACACTCCGGCAGCCGGGCCCTCCGCTTCAGGCTTCCCCTCTCCCCTCCGCACAAAGTCCTGACTTGCCTCCGGGGGTCCGCCGCCCAATCGTGCACTCCGTTCAATCGGGGAGACAGTCTCCGCCGGGCAGGGAGAGAACTCCGCACCAGCTCACCGCCATCTTGTTCCTCGGGGGGCGGGGTAGGTGTTTCGCAGGCGCCACCGGCGCCGAGTGTCCGTGGCCGGTTCCCGGACCCCCGGCAATGGTTTACTCAGCGTCCCCTGGCTGGGCGGTCCCTCGCGGCGACCGCAGCTCCGCTGTGCACCACCTCGGCATGGGCAAGAGGCCCCGGCTCCCGTCAGTGCTGATCCGGCGCCAGGCGCTCCGACCTCCGCCAGAATATGCGCCGCTGTGTTTTTCCGGTGCGTTCGGGAGAATGCCGATTCCCCCGCACTTGCAGCTGTACTTTGTGGCTCCGGGGGGGAGAAAGTAGCTGGAAATAGGGCTTGGGGCCTCGGTGGGGATCAGGAGCTCCGGAGCGCACGTCCTCCTACTCCTCCATCTTGGCCACGCCCAGTTTTTATCTTTAAAGGAATACCCCACAAATAGAACGTAAAATGCTTGATGCCCCAACAACAAGTGAGAGCTTCTCTTTCAATGACCGAGTAAGAAACGTTCACACTGCTCCACCTCCTCGATGCAAATCCTATCATCCGGCCCTCACCATTCACTCTGTATCAAAACTGCGCCCAATCCAACACAACTTGCATCTGTTGCAATGTATGTTCTTACCAATACTTCAAAATGCCCTCACTCCAGACAAACAATGCATTTTTTGCCATAATCACTCTCAATGGCTCTACTATATCAGTGAAATTCTTAACATACTTTGAACAATACTCAGCGAGTCCAAAAAAAGATCTCAACTCATCCTTGTTTGTTTGTTCTAGTGTTTTATCAATAACCCTTATAGTACTCTCATTGGGCTTTACTCCATTTGCATTTTACACATGACACAAATACGTCACTTCCCTCTTCATCAACTGACATTTCTCTCTTTTAATCCTCAAACCATGGTCTTCCAATCTTCTAATTTCCTCATCAAACAGCACATCATGATCTTTTTCATCCTTTCCTAATATGAATATGTCTTCCTGTATGCACATAGAAGTGTGGCTCAATGGTTAGAGCGGCAGACCTTGATGCAGAACGCTGGCCAGGGACCAGGGTTTGATTCCCGCCTCGGCGGGATCGGGCTTAAATTCCTCTGACCAGATATTCTCGCCTCAGTGCCAAATCTAAGCATGGGCCCCACGCTGCAACTCTGGGCAATAGCTTGCTTAGTCTCCACAACGGACCCCGATGCACAAGGGATGCCTGGTTTCACCATGGGATGCCCAGGAGTGGACACCTCACAAGGAAAAGCCAGGAGGGGTTCCCTTGTGGTAGGAGTACAAGCGCCGGGATGCTTACGGGTTACTGTTCGCGCTATACAAATACAACACATTTTCATTGACATAACTTGATTAATGTCCCCAAATATATTTTTCATCACCCTCTGATAGACAGCAGAGGCTGATGCTAATCCAAATGGCATCCTCTTATAACGGAACGCTCCCAAAGGCGTTACAAGAGACGTCAAATGGCGTGACCCCTCATGTAAGTGCACCTGATGGTAGGCAGACGAAATGTCTATGACACTAAGGATAGATCCACCTCCATTACAGCAATGGTCTCAGCTATATTAGGAAAGGGTTGCCTGTCCACCCATATACTCTTGTTCAGATCACCCAAATCCACACATAATCACATTTTCCCCCTTTATTTGGTGCTACCACCACAGGGGCCAACCACTCTGATTCTTCAATTGGCTCAATTAGGTCTTGTTCCAATAATGTATCCAACTCCTTATTCAAGGGCTCCCTCGTCATATTTAGCACATTCCTTACCTTGTGCACAACAGTTCCTACTCCTTTCTTCAATATTATCTTATGAGAAAATCCCTTCAACAATCCCAATTCATCCATAAACACCTTAGTGTACCTTGACATTACAAGACCTTCATCAATATTTATGGCTTCAACCCTTCTTGTAGGTTCCACCACCATCACTGGTTCTTTGGCATTGAGATTTATTATAATATTCAAATTTCTCTGATGACACCAGCCCAAAAGGTCTAACCCCAAATTAGTCACATACACACATCCATAAATACCCTCCGACTTAAATTTGAGAGTCATCCAATTCATCCCTAGAATTTCCATTCTTACACCACCATAACCCACTGCTTTTATATCTGCTTCATTGGAGGGCATATTTTCATCAAATCCGCTCCTTCCTAGGTATTTTTTAGAGATTAAGGTGTACAAACTTCCAGAATCTGCCAGGGCCTTCAGCATTTTGCCATCAATGGAAATCATACAGTGTGGCTTCTCCAATCTATCAACACTCTCCAACTTTATCCTCTGATGGGGCATGGCCAAGCCGCGGACCAAGATGGCGACTCAGCTCTGAAGCTCCGTCCAGCTGCTACAGCACGTTCCGTCTGTCTCGCACAATTGGGATCACCAGGAAGATGTGACCCACAGAGCTAAATCCCCTCTTGAGGGTGCCACAATGTATCCGATTTGACCCACTGAGTCCGCCTGCAAACCAGTGAAAATAGATCAGGAAACCTGAGGGTCCAAACATTGGACACAACGCAGTTGAGGTGATGAATGTGAAAAAACATTCCAAGCCTAGCAGGCTAGCTATCTGGCAAAGAGAATGTTCGGCATTGGTCATCAAATGAACAGTGCAGAGTATTTTGGAGCCCACCACTTGTATTCCGCATACCAAAGGACGTACCTTAACATTTTCCCAATACAGTTTGATTAGTGGAAAAATATAATCATTTCTATTCCATAATAGGTACTGGATGACATAATCATATGACCTTAGAAACCTTTAATGAGAGAGCATCACATAAGACTTGATGAATACTTGTCAGTTTGGCATATGTGGATACATGAAGGTAAAGAGAAAACTAACAAATATGACATTGCAATCTTCTTTTCACAAAACAGAAACAAGGTATCATCACAGTTGTAGTCATTTCAATTTCACATTGCCATAACTTGCCAAATTTTACTATGCAGTAAAAGGAAGGATACCATTTACAAAAGGAAACACATATGTGAAGCTTGTTATCTGGTGTTGACACACCTCCAAGCACTATTCCATCAGGTGGAATGGGATGGAGATTGACACATGTTATCTTAAACACAACAAACCACATTCCTACCAACTAGTGAGCATATGCCACAAATATATCTAGGTTTCTATGTCTGTAAAAAGTAGGAAACACATTGCCAGGACCTACATGAAAATTAAAAAGGAGATTTTAGTTCAGTCACAGATTTTGAAGTGTAACTTACCAGACTCCACTCCACCAGGTATTCCCATCATGCCTTCAGGGTTCAGAATCTCATAGACTTTCTCCTCCCCAGGGGGCAGATTTCAAGGGGACCTGGGAGACCCATCACCAGTCTGCCTGGCCTCCAGATGGTACTTGGAGACCAGGCCAATGGACCTTCCCCCATAGGTCGTTTAACCGCTTCCTTATCTCCTCCTGAGTGTGCACGTTGATAGCTATAGCATTTGCTCTGTCAACTTTTCTGGTCCACGTTTGCCTTTTCTGTGCAATGTTTGTATATTGGACTTGGGCTCCAAGCATTTTGGCTCTACTCTGATGATTTCATCTACCATGACTGACAATTCCACCTCTGTAAAACATGGGTTTTTTTCTGCACTTGCATCTCTAAATTATATTGATTTAATAAAATAACTGGGTCAAAACAGGAAGAAATTGGTTAAATGTACAAGTAAGAAAGACAAACAAATAGCACAGGTTCCTGTGGACCGTCTGCTGGATAGTGCTGGCTGTGGAGTGGGCAAGGATCATGGTCTGCTCTGGGGTGTGTTTTATTGGGTGATATACAGGTGAAGGCAATTAGTCCCAAAACAAAAAGGGGAAGTGTAGAGGCAGTGATAGAATCACCCTCCTAAAAAATCTTGTATAAACAAAGAGATTCTATCAACGTGTAGTGGTTTTTATTTTTTATTTTTTATGTTTATATTTTCAGTGGGACAGCTCTCTCTTAAACAATGGAAAGATGAGAGCGTTTATGTGCTTTTAAAATACCCCTCATACACTAAAAAAATCCAGTAGTGTCATGCTTCATCATGGGGGTCTTCCCGTCCCTCTACGGGGCGGGGCGTGCTGCGACCAGCGGACTACGCGGGAGCACTAGATATTTATGACAAAGGCTATGTGTAAGTGCAGAAAGTGTCAGTGAAGTGTAGGGACCTAACTAGTGAAAGTGAAAAATGGTTTTAAAAAAAGGTTAAAAATTCCCTGGCTAGTAGAAAAAAATTATTTATTCATATCTCTAGCTGGGAATATTAAGAAGGGGGTTTTGTGGTAGAACAATTAGTTAACTACCTGGTCAACATGTTTCGTAGACAGTCCCCTACTGTCTACTCATCAGGACCTTCTACTGGTCCCTACAGGAAATGCTCGGTTATAAATATGTAAGCCTATTGTCCTACAAACTAGCAGCAAAAATAAGCTGCCAGTTTGGACTAAGGGGCATGAGATGGACCCGTTGAGAGATTAATAGTTATCTCGTAATTAAGTCAAAAATATTAAGTCAAAAATATTGACCTAATGCGGTCTCTGTAAAAGAAGAATGGAAAAAAGGGGGAGAAACAAAGCACAATAGATTACTGCGTGTGTAGGATGTCTATATCCTAAACTTTGTATCCAGAGAAAACCATTTGGTTGCAGAATTGCACATTAGGTCAATATTTTTGACTTAATATTTTTGACTTAATTACGAGATAACTATTAATCTCTCAACGGGGCCAGCTCATGCCCCTTAGTCCAAACTGGCAGCTTGTTTTTGCTGCTAGTTTGTAGGACAATAGGCTTACATATTTATAACCGAGCATTTCCTGTAGGGACCAGTAGAAGGTCCTGATGAGTAGACAGTAGGGGACTGTCTACGAAACATGTTGACCAGGTAGTTAACTAATTGTTCTACCACAAAACCCCCTTCTTAATATTCCCAGCTAGAGATATGAATAAATAATTTTTTTCTACTAGCCAGGGAATTTTTAACCTTTTTTTAAAACCATTTTTCACTTTCACTAGTTAGGTCCCTACACTTCACTGACACTTTCTGCACTTACACATAGCCTTTGTCATAAATATCTAGTGCTCCCGCGTAGTCCGCTGGTCGCAGCACGCCCCGCCCGTAGAGGGACGGGAAGACCCCCATGATGAAGCATGACACTACTGGATTTTTTTAGTGTGTGAGGGGTATTTTAAAAGCACATAAACGCTCTCATCTTTCCATTGTTTAAGAGAGAGCTGTCCCACTGAAAATATAAACATAAAAAATAAAAAATAAAAACCACTACACGTTGATAGAATCTCTTTGTTTATAGAAGGCAATTAGTCAACAGCCATCTAAATATGCTTGAAGCAATCTCACTGTCCTGACGGCTACAGCGCACCAATCGCCAGCCGAGGAGTCTACCGCGGTGGGCAACACTCTGTCAACGCAGACACCGCCTACTCAATGGTGTTCTTGGGATCGCCGCCACAGCGGTCCTGTAGTAAGACTCCCAAGATCTAAATCAGGCCCAAAGTTTTAAGGCAGAGACAACAAAGAGAGAGAGTGTGTACATGTGTGTTTTTGTCTGTGTGTGCATGTAAAAATATAGAGCGAAATTCGATAGACACCTCCTCATACCTGTAAACAGCAATTTACCATAGAATAAAAATAGTTAGGGGAGTGTACCACCCCAAACACCCCCCGTGAAGCTTCTCCCCTGACCATAACTCTCCTTTTTTGCCACTGGTTGGATCGAAGTATTTGTTGAGGTCTATAACTTAATCGCTAGAGAAGTTGTTTTGTGGCCTTTATGGCATCAATCAATCAGTGACACTTATAGAGCGCGCTACATACCCGTAGGGTCTCAAGGCGCTGGGAGGGGGGGAAGGGGGGGGTGCCGCTACTGCTCGAACAGCCAGGTCTTCAGCTTCTTCCTGAAGGAGAGGTGGTCTTGGGTCAGGCGCAGGTCGGTCGGGAGGGAGTTCCAGGTCTTGGCGGCCAGGTAGGAGAAGGACCTTCCTCCTGTAGTCGCTCTTCGGATGCGGGGGACGGCGGCGAGGGCGTGGTTTGCTGAACGGAGGTGGCGTTTGGGAGCGTAGAAGTTGATCCGGCTGTTGAGGTAGCTCGGGCCTTGGTCGTGTAGGGCTTTGTGTGCGTGGGTGAGGAGGCGGAAGGTGATTCTTTTGTTGACGGGGAGCCAGTGAAGGTCTCTCAGATGTCCGGTGATGTGGCTGGTTCGTGGGATGTCGAGGATGAGTCTGGCTTAGGCGTTCTGGATCCGCTGGAGTCTCTTCTGGAGCTTGGCGGTGGTACCGGCGTAGAGGGCGTTGCCGATGTCCAGTCGGCTGGTGACGAGGGCCTGGGTGACGGTCTTCCTGGTCTCGGTGGGGATCCACCGGAAGATCTTCCGTAGCATGCGTAGGATGTTGAAGCACGCCGAGGAGACGTTGTTGACTTGCCTGGTCATGGAGAGGGAGGAGTCCAGGATGAAGCCCAGGTTGCGTGCATGGTCTGTCGGTTTGGGTGCAGGGCCCAGGGCGGGAGGCCACCAGGAGTCGTCCCAGGCGGAGGGGGAAGAGCCCAGGATGAGGACCTCCGTCTTGTCAGAGTTCAGTTTCAGGCGGCATGCCACTAAAGACTGAAATCCGCTAATACTTTTCTGCAAAATCAGGTCAAAACATGACAGAGCCCATGGTGTGGTAGTGTCAGATGGCACACTCCCGCCCACTACATAATAAAAACATGGACATGGGGAAATTGATTTAGAATCCAATGTCAAAGTAAATGCACAGATTCTTTGAAGCTATTACTTCATTCTAAATTAGGTACATCCATGTAGTGGGCTTAAGACATTGCTAGTGAAAGCATATGTGTAACCTTGGAGAGCCTTGCGAATTCTGTAAAATGGAAATAAATCTACAGCTCTCCAACCCAGCGCAGAGTGATCAAAGTTTTTTAATGAAAGCCCGCACCACAATATCCTTGCCAAAGATGGACCCCTCTTTGAATAATGTCATCGCAAGGGGCGGATGTGGGATTGGCCCCCTGGATATTCATAGATTGCACGGGCCTGCGTTACAGAGAGCTCAGATGTGCAAATGCGCTGACTTTCCAATCTGCTGTGTTTGTTCACAGGTTTACTGCAGAATACAAATCATTTCGTGAGAACTGCCGAGGCTTTTTAGCATATAAAAGAGCAGCTTTAGTCAAACTCAAACAGTCAGAACGCTGTTTACTTTTAAACGACCATTATGCTAAAACGGTTAACTTTAATGGAACGTAGATGGTGTGGGTCTGTTAGCAGAGGAAAGACATCCTTTAGGCAGCACTTAAGAAAACGGCCCGCTCATATTTGACACAGAAAGTGTGGCTGTTGTACAGCCACACTTTCTGTGTCAAATATGAGCGGGCCGTCTTCTTAAGTGCTGCCTAAAGGAAGGTGGTGGGCAGGGCCAGGCCCACTAGCCATAGTGGGCACCGGGCAATCCCCCGGTGCGCCGCATGGGTGGGGGCTGGTTTTCGGCCCCTAGGGGCCGTTGTGTTACAGGGCCGTTTTTGCAGCATAGCTGCAAAATCGGCCATGTACCAAAACCGGACGAAAACCGGCACTGGCAAAGAGCTCTGCAGCATTCCCAACCCCCGCGAGGAAAGCGAGCACTTTGCCAGGACCGGTTGTGGTTCTGAGTCGGGCCCTGGTGGTGGGATTAGCTGTCGGGCGGTGACGTGAAGAGGTGGAGGGGCAGGGTGGGGAGTAGTAATCTATGGATTACAGAGGATTACAGGTAAATCAACATATAAATAAATAAAACAAATTTCGCTGAGTGCACTGCATCGCATTTGGGGATGCAGTGCGAGCAACAAAATTTGTTTCATTTATTTATATGTTTACTTACCTGTAATCCTCCGTAATCCATAGAGTACTACCCCCCACCCTGCCCCTCCCCCTCCAAATGTAACCACCCGGCAGCTACTCCTACCACCGACCGCTACTGCTGTTGTCGCTTGAAAAGTTGGTACCTGCAATTAGAAAAAGCTCTGCTGAGCAGATGAAAAAGAACAGAGAGTAGGTAGAGAGTATGTGGGTTAGTTTGATAATACATATGTTTATGTTGCCGCTTTTATTATGAGTAGTTAATTCAGTATAAGTAGGTTATTATATTTTACCCATTTCTGCAAATCAAAAGAGCTTTCATATTTTTCATAGCTGTTTCAATGTGCTTATGTGTTTATGTCTATATAAATAACATGTTCAGGTGAGTAAGTGGCTGTGTGATTGACTGTATGGGTGAGTGTCTAGGTGTGTGAGTAGTTCTCTAGGTGACTCACTCAGTGTGTGAGTATTTGTATGGGTGTATGGGTGTATGGGCGGAAATGTCAATGGCTGTATTAGTGAGTGAGTGGGTGTAAAAGAGGCTGGATGGGTGAGCAAATATATGTGTGTTTAGATCTATGAATCAGTTAATGGGTGTGTAAGTACTGGTATGGCTCTGTGAATGGGTTTGTGAATAGCTGTACGGGAGTGGCAGTGGGTGTTCAAAAGATTGTATAGGGGTATGAGTGGGTGCATCAGAGATGCTGTAGATGATGTCATCACTGATGCCATCAGTGATGTCATTTGAGATGTCATCAGTGATGTCATTTGAGATGTCATCATTGTTGTCACTGACCATGTCATGAGTGATGTATATATGGGCTGAATTTCTATGGTTTTGTATGAGTAAAATCTGACCCTAAATTTAACGTCCCTGTAACCTTTTTTTTTTTTGTGAATTTTCTAAGGATTTTTAACTAGCAGTCACTTTTATAGAGCGATGGAGAAAGGGGGCCGGGCCTCCGACCATCTCTCAGGAATTCTGCTGCGTAGTACTTACAGGAGGGCTTGTTGGTCCCCAAAGTCCCTTTGTAGCCAAGGGGACTTTATTCCCCAACTAGTAGGGTGCCTGGAGGCACATTTGCAGAGTGGTGGAGAAAGGGGGCATGGCCTCTGACAACTTCTCAGCAATCCTGCTGTTCGGGACTTACTGGAGGTAACAGGAGGGGTAATTGGCCTTCAAGGACGTTCTTAGGGTCAACTACCCCTCCTATTAGGAGAGGTGGTCAAAGGGCACACCCCATTTCTCCACCACTCTGCAAACACACCTCCTGGGCCACTGCTGCTTGGGGGATGAAGTCCACTTTAGTCCTGAGTTGCCAGCTTCTTTTTTATTTTTATTTTAGGAAGGGGAGCTGTGTGGCCACCCCTTCTCTTGACCCTTTTGAGCCATGGAGACCCCAACCCCATGACCTGGCCCATTTCTTAATTTTTTTATTAAAATAAAAAGGGAGGGTGGGCCGTGTGCCCTCATCCCAAGGCTGATTTCGGCCCAGGGACCTCCCCCAGAACTGGTCCATTTTGTAACAAAAAAAAGGTTAGGAGTCTGCGAGGCCCCCTTCTCCATGCCAATTTCCGTCCCAGGGAACGCATTCCCCAGGATGGGGCCTTTAATTTGTTTTTCAATTTTGTTTTTCCTTATTGGGAGGGGGGTGGAGTTGCCTCCCTCCCGGGCCATTCTTGACACTGGGGACCATGTCCCCCCTGGGTAAGGCCATCTAGTTGGGGACCGTGGGGGGAACCTGAAGGTCCTTGAGGTCCCAGTGGCTCTCGCCTCCTGTGGGAGCTGGCATTGCTTTTTACCCCCAGGGAGCTGCTGACATGTGTGGGTGCAAAAAGCACCTCTTTGAGCAAGTTAGAGCATAATGCTCTTGCTTGCTCAAACCGGATCTCTTGTTTGCTATGGGATGGCAGGAGCAGTGCTCCTGCCGTCCCATAGCAAACTGCAATGTCCTGATGGTGTGCACCCCTGACATTGCTGGAGACGGCAAATGGGGGGTGGCGGTCCCTAGGGCCATTTACAGCTCCAAAAGGGGAGCTGTGCGCCCCCATCCAACAAAAATTAAATCGTGGGGAGGTGGTGGTTCCTGGGGCTTTGTGAGGGGACTGGAGCTCCCCCACACAATATTTTTAAATATAGCCCAGGGGAGGTGGCAATCAATGGGCTGTGTGGGGGGCCCCAAGCATTCTATTTAAATATGGCCCCCCATTAGCCCTGATGAGGCGGCGTTCCCCGGGGCTGAGTGGGGGGCTGTAGCCCCCCCATGCACTATAATTCAAGGTGGCATTCCCAAGGGCTGAGAGGAAGCCTTGTGGCCCCCCAACATTTCAGTAAATCAGACCGGGGAGGTAGCAGCCCCCTGGCTGCAGGCGGCTAGCACAGGGCCCCATTTATTGTTTTTTATTGCCCCCGGGAGCTGGCCCACCCAGGGGCCAGCTTTAAACAAAGTGAGGGGGCCCGCTCTTTGTTTAAAGAAAAAATATTTGGGCCAAATTCACTTAGAGGTGGCAGTCCCTGGGGTAGTAGGGGTATGCATGCCCCTAGCATTGTAATATATAAGCCTGGAGAGGTGGCGATCATTGGGGCTGCCTGGGGGGGGGGGGGGCTGGAGCCACCCACGCACTATATTTCAATTTAGGATTGGGAAGGTGGCGGTCCCTGGGGCTGTGGAGGGCCACCTGGCCCCCTCCATTTCAGTAAATCAGTCCTGGGAAGGTGGCAGTCTCCAGGGCTGTGGGGATGACCATGCAGGGCCCCATCATTATTTTTTATTGCCCCCTGTTCTTGGCCCACTCAGGGGCCTAAATTAAACAAAGTGTAGGAGGTGGTGGCCCTCAGGGTTGTGGGAGGGGTAGAGCCTCCACACATTATTTGTAAATATAGCCCAAGGTGCTGGCAGTCCACGGGGCTGCTTGGGGCGCTGGAGCCCCCACACAAATCCTATTTTAATACAGCCTCGGGGTGATGGTGGTTCTCAGGGCAGCGGGGCCACATGTGCCCCCTGCATTGTAACATATAAGCCCTGGGGGGGTAGCAGTCCCCGGGGCTGCTTGGAAGGGTTATAGCCACCCACGCACTTTAATTCAATGTATTTAGTATCTGACAAAGGCATCTCCTGAAATGCCTCTGTTTTTTGCAGCTCGAGTTCGAATAAAATTGTACGAACTCATCCCCGTGAGTGCACCTCCTTTTTACTTATTGGGCATTGGGAAGAAGAAGCGTTTATATATAAAGCGAAATTTGGAGAATGTTGGTTCGATGAACATTGTTTCATAGATATGAAATTAATAGTCTTGAAATGATTGCCCATCCAGGGCGGAAGGCGAAATACACAATTACTTACTAAATGTATTGTAATATTTAACATCATATGTATTCTTTCCAACAGTAATCCGTATTACTTTAATTGGATTGATGTGATTTTGATTTGATTTAATTTTACCATTGCAAGATGGCGCTTATGATTTGGACTTCAGTCCGCTTTCTATTTTGAGTATTATTGTCTTTATTAACTTCTGCCTCGCCGTCGCCAGCTGACACTGACGAAGGCAAGTGCTGAAACACGTCTGTTCGAATTTCTTTTTGTGCAATAAACCCTGAGAAGGTTTAACCTATTGCGAGTGCTGGCTTTGTCTTATTGACTGTGGAGCGTTAACATGTTAAACGGCACGCCGCCATTTTAACCGGCACCCGCTCGGATTGTGTGCGGATTCCAATCGGCAAAAACTGGAGCGGAGAAAACAAAGAAAAGGAGCCCGCACCGCCACGGAGAGTCGGCAAAACCCGAACCTGTCCTGAGGAACACGGGCTGAACCAGAAGTGCACGTGAGACGGGGACGGACAGACGGAGGTAGTAGATATCCGACTTCTCTTGCATTTACGGGCACGAGCGAAGTAGGAGGCACATTTGATCAACTTAAGAGACATTAACAATAATAAATGTTTAGTGACACAGTGTGCCGGGAGGTGGCAAGTGGCATCTTTAAAGGGTGACCTGAGACACAGACACAGGACGCAATTCAGGCTCCCGACACAGCTCAAACCATTGAAATTTGAAAAATAAATACCAGCAGCTTGAGAGACTTTATGAACGGGAAACAAGGAAGTGGTGGGAGGCCACTTCCTTGCAACATCATGTGGAGGTAAAGAGGGTTCCACGCGGTCTTCGTATATATAAGATTCCAGCCTACGAGAACCCAGACCCTGAGTTACTCAGTGAGTGGGCGGAATATACAGCACACTCATCGGAGGGCATGTTGAGACTCCTTATAAAGTTTGCCTGGAAGGATAGAGAAAGGGCATTGCAAGACATTAAATCCTATGAGAAGGAGTTCGTAGAACTGGCTGATCAGGGGCAATTGGATAGTGAGAAGGAATCTATGAAGAAGAGACTTACTGTCTATGAGAAGAGAATACAACAAAGAAAACAACAAAAATTTGAACGTGACGCCCACGATTACGAACAAGGAAGAATATTGACCTTCGCGCGGAAGTACGACGCACCGCGTCGTGATCTGAGGGCCAAGTGCCGAAGACCACAGGTATCTAAAGAAACCTCAGAATCAGAACTAATCAGTGCGGAGCAGTCAGAAGACGAAAACGAAGGGTGGAGGGCACCAAACAGGATCGAGATGCCAGCCTTCTTTTCGCGAGGAGTGCGACCTAATACGCCAGAGTTGGCTGAGGGATGGGAAAAAACGTCCACAAGAACAACCTTCCAATGCAAGCGGAGACGCATCACGAGGAGAGGAGGGAGGAAACACAGGGAGAGGTAGCAGAAAATTGAGGAACCGACAGGCCAGGAACAAGAGAAACTAATGGAAGACCTTAATATAATTAATCTCTCGAAAAGAATCCTGACCACAGATGAAGAGAACGTGTTGAAGCTGGGACTAACATTCTGTCCAACCGGCTGTTATGAATACACACAAACACGTATAGACTTGTTTCTATTTGTTCGGAAGCTCAAGCTCTGGAAATATTTCAAACAAAGGGCGCTCAGAGAAAACACGCAGAGGCCAGCAATAGAGGGTAGTACAGACCAACAAGACCCCTTTGACATCAACATTAGGGACTTAGAAAACATTGCCGTACTTGAGGAACTACTCGAGGAAAGTGGATCCCAGATAACATCACCAGTGGATATAGTCGGAAGAGACACAGCCATTGGTATTGCCCAAATGGGTGAGCGCAGCGTCTTCAAACCACATTTGCGTTTCCTCCCCCAGACACCAACTGATGCAGTCGACATCTTCTCAGAAGCAGTAAATCGAGATTTCCAAAAACTATCTAAACAAGAAGAAAGCAATAAGGTCAAGACGAAATGGAATTCCTCATCACATAAAAGATACGCAATTTTGAGTCTTGAAAGGGACGACTCGATCGTGATAAAGCCTTCACATAAAGGCGGAAACGTCGTTATCCAGAGCCATCAGAACTATTGTAAAGAAGCCCTGTGCCAGTTACAGGACCGCAAGAACTATCCACCTACAACGGAACAAGAATACCAAGGAAGCATACGTGAATATCACACTATCATTGAGCATTGGTATGGAAAGGAATCCTATCCAGGGAAGAGCACCTATTCCTGCAGAATAAACAACCAAGACTACCTAGTTTTTATCATCTACCAAAAGTACACAAGGACTCCACTAAACCACCAGGGAGACCATTCGTATTGTCCATTGGAGGATTGACAGAAAACATGTCTATAAGTTTATTGACTCGTTTTTGGTGCATGGGTAACTCAGTTGAGTTCATACACTAAAGATACCAAGGACTTCCTTAGACAAATACAGGATGTGGAATGGGAGAGTGACCTAGTGATGATAACTCTAGACATTTCTAGCTTATACAAAAGCATTAGATATACCGATGGGATGAAAGCGGTGAAGACTTTCCTGGACCTGAGATCTGCCAGATACCTGGATCATAGCAGGATGAATATGGACTTTATATCATTTTGCTTAAACAATAACATCTTTATTTTTCAGGACCAAAGATACAGACAGATCAGGGGGACAGCCATGGACACCTGCTTCGCCCCCAGCTACGCAAATCTATTTGTGGGCTGGTGGGAGAAGCAGGTGGCCTGGGCGGATGACAAGGCAGAATGGGTAGATAGGGTGATCTGCTGGAGGAGATACATCGACGATCTCTTCCTTATTTGGAGGGGATCGGAATCCTCGGCAGAAGACTATATAGTAGCCCTAAACACAAATGATCTGAACCTGAAGTTCACCCACAGTATGAGCAGGAAAGAGGTCAGTTTTCTGCATTTGAGGGTTTTTGTTGATTCAGGCGCAATTCAGACTGCGCTCTACAGAAAGGAGACAGCGGGGAACTCCCTTCTACATGGACGAAGTAGTCACCCCACAACCCTCGAAAAAAGTATCCCCTACGGGGAACTGTTGAGAATAAAACACAACAGCTCTCTGGACAAAGACTTTGAGGAAGCTGCTGAGAAAAGCATAAAACGCTTTAAATCACGCGGCTATTCTCAAACAGTACTCCGACAAGCTAAAGGAAGGGCGACAGCTATTGACAGGCAGATACTCTTGACTAAAAGATGGAGCGGAACCACGAAGGGCGGCAATGGCATAATTAGATTGATAACCAATTATTCGGTGGCAGCGAATAGGGTGAGAGCCATTATGTCTAAAAATTGGGGTATCCTTAAATCTGATGCCGTTATTGGCAAAGATTTACCGGATCATCCTATGATCACGTTCAGGAAGACTAGGTCATTGAAGGACAGGTTTGTCCAAAGTCACCTGCCCAAAGAAAGAGCTAAAGGAGAACTGCACACCATGCATGGGTCATACCCATGTGGGAAATGCAACGCCTGCAGTACTAGTCAGAGGGTGCTCTCATATCAGGTACCACATAAGGATGTTAAGATTAGGATCCCCAAATTTATAACTTGTTCCACCACATTTGTGGAGTACTGCCTCAAGTGTCCCTGCGGACTCCGTTACGTAGGGAGCACTACGAAAGCGGTCAAGTTGAGAATATTAGAACACCAGCGGGCCATCGCTAATAAGGATGAGAACTACCCATTTCGTCACCCATCACAATAGCGACAGAACCTTGCTTAGCTTCTTTAGCTTAGACTGTATCCAACAGGATGTGAGAGGTGGCGATTATAAGCGGAAGCTAAGACGTTTGGAGTCGAGGTTTAGTATAGAACTCCAAACAAAATCTCCAGGAGGTCTAAATGCGGGGGAGGGTTGATATCACATCTGTAACTTATGATACAAAAGAAAATTGGGGAGCTGTGTCAATACCTGAATATATATATTTTTTAAATGTATTGAAGAAACCAGGTTGGTAATGGGTTAATGGACTCTCTTAGACAATTTTAGAAGAATATACCCCTATTTAGAAACTACAGTAGATTAGGAATGAATTATGATTAATTTAATTTTCACTGTTTGCCCGTCAATGACTTCATTGTTGTTATGGGTTCTGATAACTCTAGGTTTTCCTAAACTCATTATCACAGGATATAATGAATTTAAGCGCAATTTGGAGAATGTAGGTTCGATGAACATTGTTTCAAAGATATGAAATTAATAGTCTTGAAATGATTGCCCATCCAGGGCGGAAGACGAAATACACAATTACTTACTAAATGTATTGTATTATTTAACATCATATGTATTCTTTCCAACAGTAATCCGTATTGCTTTAATTGGATTGATGTGATTTTGATTTGATTTAATTTTACCATTGCAAGATGGCGCTTATGATTTGGACTTCAGTCCGCTTTCTATTTTGAGTATTATTGTCTTTATTAACTTCCGCCTCGCCGTCGCCAGCTGACACTGATGAAGGCAAGTGCTGAAACGCGTCTGTTCGAATTTCTTTTTGTGCAATAAACCCTGAGAAGGTTTAACCTACTGAGCGTTCTGGCTTTGTCTTATTGACTGTGGAGCGTTAATATATATATATATATATATATATATATATATATATATATATATATATATATATATATATATATATATATATATATATATATATATATATATATATATATAAATATATATTTGAGTTCAAGGGTTGCTGCTGCTTTGAAGGATCACACGACTGCAGGCAAGTTTTCACACTTGTATTTATTGCTCTCGAGGTTTGCAAAAATAATCCGTCATTGAAAAGGCTTGTCCCAACGCGTTTCAGTGCTTCCTGCACTTTCTTCAGGGGAAAATGGCAAGGCGGATATTGATTGGCAGTTTCCGTCGTCTTTAAGTAAGAATCTCACCGGAAAGTACTTTGGTAGTACATAATGTACTAGTTGTAGCGTCCTATTTTCGGCGCGCCACATGTTAAGGTGCTTCAGTGCACCCGCGCCGAAAATAGGACGCTACAACTTGTACATTGACAATGCCTCGGCGGAACCTACTAAGGTGATGGACTTTTTGGCTACACTACAGATCCCAAAATGCTGTGCAAGGGATTATGTACTACCAAAGTACTTTCCGGTGAGATTCTTACTTAAAGACGACGGAAACTGCCAATCAATATCCGCCTTGCCATTTTCCCCTGAAGAAAGTGCAGGAAGCACTGAAACGCGTTGGGACAAGCCTTTTCAATGACGGATTATTTTTGCAAACCTCGAGAGCAATAAATACAAGTGTGAAAACTTGCCTGCAGTCGTGTGATCCTTCAAAGCAGCAGCAACCCTTGAACTCAAATATAAATATATATATATATATATATATATATATTCACTGAAAAAATCATAGGTTATAGACCATATATAGTTAGGAATTAGCATTTACAAAACCCTAATTTACTCGCACAAAACCATAGAAATTCGCATATATAGTTAGTTGCAATAACTATATATCGCGCACCCGCAATCCACTGCTGATGATGTCACATATTACATCATTCATGACATGGTCAGTGACATCACTGATGACATCACTGATGACATCAACCAGTGACTGTAGGTTTCTGTAAAGTTAAAATATGTCTTACATATTGAAGAATGAGTGGATGTATAAGTGTCTGGATGTAGGATTTAGTAGGTGCATGACTGACTGTATGAGTAAATGATTTAATGTGTCTCACTGAGTGCATGGGTTAGTGACTAAACTGTCTGAATGTGTGCATCAGTATGTCTGTTGTTGTGTAAGATGCTGCATGTGTTGATCAGTACCTATACGAGTAACTATATGGGTTGTTGATTGGTTGCCCAAGTATTTGTATGGGAGAGTGAGTGTGTGTATGTGGGTGTCTGGGAGGTGTGTGACTCTGTGCATAGATGTATGAACAGTTGATTCACTAGATGTATGGGTTCAAAACTGCATGTGGAAACAGCTGTATGGGTGGTTGACTGTGTGCATGAGTGTATTGGTGAGTGAATGGATATCTCAATGCTACATGTCAAAGTAAGTACATATGTAAAACAAAGAACATATGAGAGTTCACATATATAAATTACTGTGTATAAGAGCTAGTGAATGTGTGAGTGGCTGCATGGATCATTGAAAACTTGTATCAGTGATTGTATAAGAGAGTAAATATGTGTTAGAATATGTTTGAATAAGTAAGGTGTGTATAACTGTATAGTTGAGGAAATGGAGGTGTAATTGATTCTTTGCATGACTGACTAGGTGTATGAGTAACTCCATGGATGAGTGACAATCTGTGAGTGTCTGTTTACTCTGAGTGTATCTAAGGTTATATTAGAGTCTGAAGAGGTTAATCGTATTATCACATTGTTGTTATTGTTATTGTTATTGTCGTTTTGTATAGCGCCAACTCACCTGCAGGTCTCAGGGCGCTTTGACCGCAAAACACAACAACTGAGTTAGCCGAAAAGGAGTGAAGGAACAGGGTAAGGCTATACTGGGCTAAGCGTTGCTCTGAATAGCATTGTTTTTAGGGCTCTCCTGAAACGGAGTAAATTGCCATCCTTACGGAGGGCCTCAGGCAAATCGTTCCAGAGCTTAGGTAGTAGGACGGAGAAAGATCTCCCGCCCTTTGTGGCCAATCTGAACCGGGGGCATACCAGCAATTGGGCGTCGGAAGACCTGAGACTTCTTTCCGGTCTGTACATCTCTAGCCGTTCCTTGATATACGCCGGGGCTTGTCCGTAAATGGATTTGTGGGCTATACAGAGGCTTTTGAAGACAGACCTTTGCCCGACTGGCAGCCAATGAAGGTTACGTAGTAACGGGGAGGCATGTGGTCTTCTTGGGAGTTTGAAGACGAGTCTAGCCGCGTCATTTAAGACCACCTGCAGTCTGTTGATTAAAGTTTTAGGTAGGCCCAGGTAGAGCGCATTTCCGTAGTCAAGCCTCGATAGTATGGTGGCAGAGACTACCATGCGAAGCATTGACTGGGAGAGGAGTGGAACTAATTTGCGCAGCTGTCTTATGAGACCGGTGCGGGTTCCAACCACAGTGGAGATCTGGCTGACCATTGAAAGGGCACTGTCTATCTTAATGCCTAGACTTTTGACCGCATCAGCTGGTTTGGGGGTCGGGCCCAATTCCTGAGGCCAGTACAAGTCACTCCAGGGCGAGCAATTTGAGGAAACTATCAACACCTCGGTTTTTTCGGGGTTTATTTTTAGGAGGTTCGTAGACATCCAATGGACTGTGTATCTAAGCACCTCCTGTGCGTGTAGCTGAGCCTGTATAGTGTTGTCTATGCTCAACAACAGCTGTGTGTCGTCGGCATAGTTAAACACACAGCAGCCCATCTCAGCTAGTGTGTTTATCAGAGGTTGGAGATATAGGTTAAACAGGAGTGGGGACAATGCTGAGCCCTGGGGGACTCCACATGTCAGGTCTCCCACTCCTGATATCCTGTCTCCCAGCTGAATCCTCTGTGTTCTCCCGGTTAGGAAAGATTCCAGCCATCGGTAAGCTGAGTCTCAAACCCCAAAACCGGACAACCTGTCCAAAAGTAGAGTATGGCTGACAGTATCGAACGCCGCTGAAAGATCTAATAATATCAGGGCGCTCGTTTTTTTCCTGTCAGCCATCCCTCGGAGCTCATCCAGCACCGAGAGCATGACTAACTCGGTGCTGTGATGTGCACGGAAACCTGCCTGCATCTCATGGAGAAGATGATTAGATTCCAGGAATGATGCCAGGGATTTCAGCACATGTTGCTCAAGCACCTTTGACAGGAACGGGAGCTGGGAAATGGGCCTGTAGTTTTTCAGAACTTTGCTGTCTGCCCCAGCTTTTTTTAGTAGTGGTTTCACTCGCGCTTCTTTGAAGCTAGTGGGAAGCCGTCCGGTATCTAATGATTTATTTAATATTGTAAGTATGTGATCCTCTAGACTGGGGCGGGCTAAGCAAAACACACTTGGGGGGCATGGATCTGCTGGGGAGCCAGACTTTGTCTTTCTCATCAGGGATTCAAGAATTAATGGGTCAATCGGGGGGAAATTTGACATGAGAATTCCTGTCGGATTTATGACAGCCTGTTGCTCAATGGGATCGACCGCCGTACTTCTTATTTCTTGTAGAATGATGTCGACCTTTTCCAGGAAATATTTCTGGAAGGTGTCGCAGCTAATATTGGTTTCCGACATGATTGATGTCATCAGTGATGTCATTTGAGATGTCATCAGTGATGTCATCAGTGATGTCACTGACCATGTCATGAATGATGTATTATTTGACATCATCAGCAGTGGATTGCGGGTGCGCGATATATAGTTATTGCAACTAACTATATATGGGAATTTCTATGGTTTTGTGCGAGTAAATTAAGGTTTTGTAAATGCTAATTCCTAACTATATATGGTCTATAACCTATGGTTTTTTCAGTGAATTTCAATGGTTTTTAATAGCAAATATGAAAAGCTTTAAAATGTCAAGTACGTGGTAGATAAAAACATTTTCGTGTCTATGCATGCTTTGAACGCTGCCCCCCCCCTTTTTTTCTTTTAGGAGTATTCTCTCTTTGCAGATAGTGAAGGGTAGGTAACGCAGGCCTTTGCCCCCGTTGTAATCCGTCGTGCCTGCTTCTCTCTCCATTTGATTGATTGTTATCCAAGCATTTACTGTTTTAGAATTGGATCTCTTTGCTTCATTCTCTAATAACAAACAAGCACAGAGTCGCAATACTCTGTTTAGTCTTTGCAGATAGTGAAAAATCGTTTTAAAAAACAAAAGGAATCGAGCAAAATCAGTAGGCCACTAATGGGATCTCTTTTTGACCTCGCTAAAATAGAACCATTAGGAACAACCCCTCATGAGAAATACGAAACTAGTGAGATGAACTGAGCTCGACGCCATGATGACTGCAAGACAGCTCGGCTCCGCCACCCACCCCGCCCAAATTCTATAAGTTCCGGTGGAGCCCCAACGTGAACAGGTAGAGAAGAACTTGCCCTCCCCTCTTTGACTGAAGGTTCTTGTAGCCTGTCCCTTCTGTTGTCATTTAACAGAACTTTTTGGACTACTGAAAGGGGTTGTGTTCCGACCGCTGGTTGGTGGAGACATTTTGACTATATTCTGGACCTGCGTTGTCGCGTAATGCGTCATATGACGCGCCGCGTTAGTGCACCCGGAAGTACTCCGGTGCGCAAGGCGCAGCTTCCCGGAAGCGATCGAGAGTGCGCAGCGCGTAACATAAGCATAACAGGTCATGTGACTTGTTAATAAAACTTTTCATTGGTTCATTTTACTTTTGTTATTCTAATGATGAAAGGCTTGGTCATAATAACGCTTTTCATTGCTTTCGAACATTTTTTTTTCTTAAACATATATGTTATAATGTTCCAGGCTAATGTATTTTCCCGGGAAATTTACAACTGTCCTGCAAGTAAAATATTCCTATTTCGAGAAAAAGGGCGTTTCTTCGTCTCATGAGGGAGCCGTTGAGCAAAAGAGGCTCGTCCTGCTGTCTTAGTCGCCGATAGGCCTGAATATCAGATTCTTATCGATCACTTTATGTTGCAGGAGTAGAAAACACAACAGCCCTTGACCATTTATCTTTACTGCGTTCCTGCGTATTATACCTTTTAACCGTCATGTAATTGGACTGCTTTATTTCACTTGCCTTTTACTGATTCGAAAACAGTGGCTATTATTCAAAACTTTTCCAATGTAAGTACTACTACCATGTTTTGTTTTAAAAACCTTTATTGTGAAAATGTCAGTATACAAATACGGGCCTATAACCACGTGGGCCGGCCACGGAGCAAACTGGAATCGTATATGATGAGGGGACATTTACACTGTAGAACAACGTAACGGGCAACCCATTAGGTTGCAAGAACTAAGGTGTCTAACATTTGCGGAATCGGTGGACGTACATTTTATAATTAAAGTACGACAGGGCCAGTTACAATAAAATTATCTAGATATACATTTGCGGGCAAGTACCATGGGTGACGTTAAATCGAACTTTCAATAGTACAGTAATCAATAACACATCAGAACTTTATATTAATAGGGATGTCCAAATGTTCAATCAGTACTCGTCCCCGCCCGCCATGTGCTTCAAAACTGCATACGTATCTCGTGATATCAAGGTTGGGCAACCAGTACACAACAAGGAGTTACGAGTCCCATTTATACCGGCGCCATTTTGGACAAGGCCGAACAGGTCCAGGATATAGTCAAAATGTCTCCACCAACCAGCGACTATGATGATGTTCATAAGCTCTATTGATTAGAATAACACTCCTCTCTCCACATGAAATTAATTTGCTGCAAGTTAAACATGTAATTTTCATTTGTCCAAAGTTCTTCTGAATATTTAGAACCGTTTCCCTTGCCTCTGATTCTGTCACTGCCACTTCAATGGTGGATGTACTGGCAGGTCGGGGATTATCCACCAAATCAAACTGCAGATGAGATGCCTTCACCTGGAGAGGCGGAAGAGGTCCGTTTACGCCGCCTCTCCCCCCCCCCGGGCACCCCACGCCGTCTTCCGGCACAGCATTGTAGGATGGTCACACCAGTGCGGCAACTTGCTGGACACCACCTCGGTGCCAACCGGATCTCGGCGCGTTGTGCTGCCTTCGGCATACTGTAGCAGCAAGAGTGACCGCAACTCAGCTGGACACGCCGTCTTTCGGCGCAGCATTCTAGGATGGCCACACCAGTGCGGCAACTTGCTGGACACCACCTCCGTGCCATCCGGATCTCGGCGCGTTTGAGTCACTGTACCGCAAGAGCAGGAGAAACTCAGCTGGACACGCCGTCTTTCGGCGCAGCATTGTAGGATGGCCACACCAGTGCGGCAACTTGCTGGTCACCACCTCGGTGCCATCCGGATCTTGGCGCGTTGTGCTGCCTTCGGCCTACTGTAGCAGCAAGTGCGGGCGCAACTCGCTGGACGGCGTGTGAAACGCTAAGGGGCGCCGCACTGCAGATGAGGTGCCTCCACCTGGGGAGGCAGAAGAGGGCCATTCGCGCCGCCTCCCCCCGGGCACCCCACGCCGTCTTTCGGCGCAGCATTGTAGGATGGCCACACCAGTGCAACTTGCTGGACACCAACTCGGTGCCATCCGGATCTCGGCGCGTTGTGCTGCATTCGGCCTATTCGCACATCGGTCCGCTACTGACGCCGCCTCATGGGCCAACGGATTTTGTACGCTTTTTATAGCCCAAAGCCGCATAACAGGTCATGTGACTTGTTTATAAAACTTTTCATTGGTTCATTTTACTTTTGGTTTCCTAATGATGGAAGGCTTGATCATATGACCTAAAAATAACACTTTTCATTGGATTAAAAGATTTTTTTTTCCCAAACGATGAAAGACCCACCTTTTTTTTTCTCACTCGGCAATCAAAAAATGTTCTGTTAGATGACAAAAGAGGGGACAGGCAACAAGAACCATCACTCAAAAAAGGGGAGGGCAAGTTCTTCCCTACCGGGTCACGTTGGGGCTCCACCGGAACTCATCGAATTGATAGTCTACAGTGTTTCTGGATGTTTCAGACTGAAGCTGGCGTCAGCATGAGAGCACCACCATCTCGTAGCTCCGTCGTGGCCATTCCGCAAGCAATCATGGCAGCCGCTCCCCACCGGAAGCCTGCGGGAGTCGGGGGCCCCCAAGACTTTTGTAGAATCTTCAAGGCTGAGGGGACGCTTTCGAGAATGGAGCCCAATCCCTAGCAGACAAGCATCTGATTTCCAAGGTGTCCCAGGGCCATTTTAGTGGACCAGGCCCAAATCCGAAGAGCCAGCCGCCATTTTAAGAGTCCTGTGGCAGCCGCCTATCGCTGCACCGCAAGAGTAGGCGCAACTCAACTACATGGTGAGCGAGACGCTGTAGCCGCAAGAGCGGGCGATAAACAGCTGAATGGCGGATGAGGCACAGTGTAGCAAAAGCGGGTGGAATGGCAACTGAAACGGTAAAGGGGCGCCCCACTACAGCAGACGAGCCTCCACCTGGGGAGGCCCGTTCACGCCCCCCCCCCCCCCCCGGGGCGCCCCACGCAGTTTTTCGGAGCAGCATTGTAGGATACCAAAACCAGTGCGACAACTTACTGGACATCACCTGGGTGCCATCCACATCTCAGCGCGTTGTGCTGCCTTGGGACTATTCGCACAAAAGACAGCTACTGACCATTGTTGCTTCTGTTTTAAAAAAATTTTTTTTAATGTGTTTACTGTTTTTGTTGCGTTCTATATATTTATAAGTTATTAAAGTTTTATAATCCTACTACTTTGTTGGAGTGCTATATATTTTTAATGTGACACATAATTGTAAAAACTTTGATGTACAAAGAGGCATCCCTGGAATCTTCCGCTTCAGGCTCGGTCCCACACACCCTCACAGTGAGAATCCCCTCCCCAATCACAATGCAGGATGGTTATCAGATAGTAGGAACGCGTGTGGTGTGACAGATCTCATCGGGTGGGGGCCTTGATCTACTGTAACTCCTTTGAAGAGGGGTGATTCTTTACAGTTGAGGCCATAAACTACATCCGCAGGGCTACGTGATAGCCTGGGACCGGCCTGGACAATCCGACACAAAGGAAGAGGAATGTCAGAGGGTGCGGTAGTGAATAGGGTGAAAGGGTGGTGTCGGGCGGGTACAGGGTGTGATTCTCAGGGAAGAGCAGCGCAGATGGGGGAGGTTTATGGCCCATGCATAAGACAGAGAGCGGGGGTGACCAGTGCGTGGGGGAGATGCTTGCGAGGGTGGTGAGCCATGCTGAGGATCGGCGGCGTGCAGAGAGTAGGTCTGGTCAAGGCATCTAAAATGGCTGCCGTGCACGACAAAAGTGTGGCATTGATAAAAAAGCAAGATGGCGCAGACAATGTTTATCAATACGAATTAATTTATAACAATTATTTTTAACAATATATTTACTCGCAGTGTCAAAATGGCGGTCAACACTTCCTGATTTCCTTCGAATCGAACGTTAACAGACGTCACGATCGGCGGCGTGCAGAGAGTGGGTCTGGTCAAGGCATCTAAAATGGCTGCCGTGCCCGACAAAAGTGTGGCATTGAAAAAAAAGCAAGATGGCGCAGACAATGTTTATCAATACGGATTAATTTATAACAATTATTTTTAACAATATATTTACTCGCAGTGTCAAAATGGCGGTCAACACTTCCTGATTTCCTTTGAATCGAACGTTATCAGACGTCACACAGCAAAATAAAAAAAAAACGCTCACGTGCAGCCGCTGGAAGACAAGTATCAACATATATGAGCCTCCTCAGCCACCCTCAGAAAACATAGGGGGTCAAGATACATCTCCCGTACCCCCTTATACCCATTTCTCACATTGTTTTTCCTCCATCTTGTAATTTAATTAAATCGAAACACAAAATGGCGAATTCCCGTTTCGTGTCCCGGTTCATGAACCGGAAAGCGCTTCTACCGCAAAAAAATCTATATTTTTTTATTTGCCCCACGGGACCCTTTAATAACCCCAACATCATTCCTAGGGGGTCAAGAAGGGTCTACCTTGCCCCCTTTCATTAAATTCCCCCTTCGTTTTTCTCCTCCTCTTGTCTCTCGATCCTACTGAGAGACAAGATGGCGGCCGCTCCGGACTGTTTAGAATGTTGACAGACACCGGAGAGCCAATCAGCTTCGCTATGCAAAGTTCCGTTACGCGAAAAGTTCGCGAACTGGAGCGCTATCCGGGACGCTGTCACAGATATATCTATTTTTTTAAACGTTAATTTCTCAAAATCCACTGGAGCACATATATTGAGACCCAGCAAAGGTACATCGGGCTAACAGTCCCTATAATTTTGCCAAGTTTCGTGTAAATCCATTCAGCCGTTCGAGCTAAAAGTGAGGCCAAACGCCCTATGGAAAAATGAATGGGAAAAACGCGTTTTGGGACCCCCCTTTTTTCTAGGCCCCCCCTTGACGAAAACCCCCCAAATTTTAAGGGGCTGATCAGAAACAAAATGTGCCATTTTCCTGAAAATTTCAGCCGATTCCTTCCACAAACGCCAAAGTTATTAGACATAGAATTTTCAAAAGTTCCATAGAGAAAAAATCCTAACTATATATACCTACTGGCGACCGCCAGTAGGTAATATATCATTCCTGGCCCAAGTTCGATATTCAGTGCTAAGGTTTATTTGGCAAAACAAACAGCCCCTACGCGTTTCAAGGTAAGCCTACCTCTTGCTCACGGGTGGAGTACAGGTAAACCTGCCAAACTTTTAAAGTGATACACACATATTCTTACCATACCACGTGGTAATAGAAATCAAAAACATACTAACAGAGCTACAATGTTGCGACTGCCAGGTGTTTGTCGACTGCAAATAAAGATAAATAATACAGTCCAAGTATTCTGATATTCAAAACATGATAATTGAAAATACAGAAAAAACAGGAGAATCGCCACGTATTTGTATACAATGAAGAAACAAATCTCCAGCCTATATCGGCATTGAGGATATTGCCCAAGTGGGCATAAAGTCCTGCATTGAATCATAATGTTTGCTCGATACTTGTTGAGTTAACGGTCCTTCGTAATATTTAGATAAGATAACATTGCAGTTTGACAACAGATCTGCACCTGCAACCGCACGCGCGTGCTTTGGCAAAAGTTACATTGGGTACCATTAGTCCCTATATCTCAATAAACGAAAGTCCTGCAATATTCCCTTTCATTGCATGGTAACTTACTTCATTGGTGTACGGTATCTTGTATAATGTGGACAAAGTTCCTCAATTTTCACAATTTTCACAATTCCGCCCAAGTGGGCAAAACGCGTCCAACACCTGCAAAAATAAACATGACATTCTGTATTTTCAGCTCGTATGTTTCTGACAACTGATTAATGCTGTGAACGTGCACATTAAAATGATAGATACTATCAAAAGTTTAAGCAATACTACAAATAGAAACAGCAGCAAGTTACAAAATAAATAATACATTAAACATGAATGCGCATCGACCAATTAGAGTACACAGATACAGGATTTTTTATATTAATTATGAAGATGGATTGCTAATTCCTCCCTGAGGTTATGACCAGCGGGGTGAATTGTGTTGTATTTAATTATGTATCTGGATTCCAGTTTTCTTAATTCAAGCCAGCGGTTGCCACCCCTTTCCTTGTTTCCTACACAATCCAGTACCACAAATTTTAACAAATTGGGATTTATATAGATATATATACATGTTAACTCATGGCGTTGCGGTCATGTAACAGTAAAGGTGATGTTACTGACCATGTCATGAGTGATGTAATATGCGGGGTCATAAGCAGTGCATTGCTAGGTTGTAAGTTATAGTTAGCCCAATTAACTAAAGCTGCTCAATTTCTATGGTTCTGTAAGAGTTAAATCTGAACCTAATTATAATGCCTTGTAACCTTTATTTTTTAAGTGAATTTCTATGTTTTTTAATTCTGTTTTCCTAACTATGACGTCCTTGTAACCTTTTTTTTGCAAGTCAATAAATATATATATATATGTTTGAATTGCAGAAAACAATATGAACTATCATTGCCTGAACTTAACAGGCAACCTTGAACCTCACCCACACCTTCGCAATACACCTCCAGCCTCACTCATCTTATGGAAGATAAGATTTGTATTCCTAGGATTTCCACAAAATTGGAATCCTGATTAGAACACTTGAATTCTTCTGAGTCCGATGGATGAACAGACCCATGAATAGATTAGACCAACCTGGCCATGTTCCACCAATTGGTACCACCTACCCTCACAGTGTTGCCCACAACAAACGGTCCATTGAACTTACTACCACTTTTGTTTCCAAACTTGACCCATTTGCTCATCCACCCAGGGGAAATATTGTTAGCTGGCTTCTTCCCTCTCAACATCTCTAATGGAAAATCCTGGACGGAGGATTGCAGAGTAGTACGGTAAAACCACAACATAGACCATACAGCATTGCCAACCACACACCTGATGTTAACCGCCCGTTGGACACAATGGACCAGCATGCGGTTGTTGTGTTTTACTTGGCCATTGGTTTGGGAATGTTACAAGGAATTCTTTAGATGCTTAAGATCGCCAGATTTCATAAATGTTTCAACTAAATCATTAGTAAGTTGGACACCATTGTCTGTGATCAAATAACAAGGGAAGGGAACCTTTCCCTGAGAAAACATTCTCTGAGAAAATCAACCATAGCGCTGGCATTGGGTTCAGAAGCAGATATAATCTCTGGCCACTTGGAGTACAAATCAACTGCTACGACAGCATAGCGGGATTGGTTTTGCAATCTGTTAAAGAGTCCTACAAGATACACCCCTACTTACTCTCAAGCCCTTTCAGGAAATTCAATGGGTAGAAAAGTTGGCTTTCTCACCACCAAATGTTTCTCCGAAGACACAAACATACCACACAACAACCTACAAATGATTCAACTTCTCTATCCATCGAGGGCCACCATAAGGTTTTTCCCATGTGTCCTTCATGAGCCATTTTAATGAACTCTGCTCTCAAATCAACAGGTGCAACTAACTTATCATTCCTAAGAAGAAATCCATTATCAATCGAGGAATCATCAGTAACATTTCAAAATGGTTGACACATACTGGACAGTGATTTATTCCCTAGGCCAACCCTTTGACACCCAACCAGTGACCACTTTCATAACTTCATCCAGAACCATTTCATCTCTCCATTCGTGTTCGGTTACAGCACACATACCTTCCAAATCAAACAAATCAATAAATTAATTCTCTTTAGTGTCATCTACGCCCTCCACATCATCATCCGTAATTGGCAATTGTGACAAAAGATTTGCACAAACATTCATGCCTCCTTTGATCTGGACTATGTCAAAATTTAATGGCAGCAACCAGGATGTTAATCTAGAAATTCTCGGAATCTGTTCTTTAATCTTTTCTCCAGACATAATGGCTTCAGGCGGTTTGTGATCCGTTTTCACTATAAATTCTGTCCCCAAAACATATGGGTGGAATTTCTGGATGGACCACCAACATGCCAAAAGCTCTTTCTTTCTAGTGGAATATTGCATTTCAACTCACCTCAATACTCTATATGCATAGCTTACCATGTGTTCTTTTGTTCTATTATTCTGAGTAAGTATTGCACCAAACCATAGCCGCATGCATTAAATGTAGCTTAGGATGAAATGGTTTAAACACCCTTGAATTAACCAACTGTTTTTATCCCACTCAAAAGAATTGCAACGCTCGCAGAGGAGTCTTTGATCCGTTTTGCCTGCTGTCTTCTGGAGCCCCGTTGGGCATTGGCATCTTTGAACCTGTGTGCAAGGAGCCCCGTTGGGCATTGGAAATCGAGTGGGGAGCTGCTGTGCAGGAGGACGGGACTGCGAGGCCCAGCAGGCTGTGCGTGTCCCATCGAGCACACCTGCCGCCTCTTCCCGTGACTCCGCCCCCCTGCTGACCCGTGACTCCGCCCCCTGCTGACCCGTGACTCCGCCCCCTGCTGACCTGCTGACCGCTGATAACCCCTCGCGGCCCCCGCTTTGCGGGTGCCGCTCGCAGAGGAGTCTTTGATCCGTTTTGCCTGCTGTCTTCTGGAGCCCCGTTGGGCATTGGAAATCGAGTGGGGAGCTGCTGTGCAGGAGGACGGGACTGCGAGGCCCAGCAGGCTGTGCGTGTCCCATCGAGCACACCTGCCGCCTCTTCCCGTGACTCCGCCCCCTCTATCCACAGTCAGCATAAGACCTGAAGTCATTACGCGTCAGCGGGACGCGTGTGCGGGACATCACCCGGGACAAAGCCCGGACTAAGGGCGGACCCTCAGAGGCCCACAGAGACTGGACTGGGCCAGAATCCCTGGTCGATTACTGAACAGCCTAGGACTATTGTGTAAGTGCTTGGGGGGTACATTATATTACCAATCATTATGTCAATCGAAATACTAACCCCGGAGTTGCCTGGCCCTGAGAAGCCGGTGAGTTTGATAAATGGGAAATTAGATCATTACTTTAAGAAAACTCTCTTGGATTCTCCAACTACCCCCACCCTTGAAGAACTTCGGGCTGAGCGACGGCGGTCGGTTGAAAGCCTAAACAATAGACCATTCCCGGTGTCACCAGTGTTAATTAGCTCTACGGGGGACGGAACTCTTACTGAAAATATCTGCACCCTCTCGCAGGACAGCATCCCTCTAATATTTAGAGAGGGAACACCTACGAGCGAATTTGAACCCTTAGGCACTACTAGTAAATTGTCAACCATTGTTACCACTCCCAGTACAACCAAATCTATTGTTATAACCAAAGCACAAATTACCCCTATCCCTAAACAAACAAAAGTAGTTAAAAGTAGGGCAAAAAAAGTCACGCCAGTTAAAATCTATGGCCCTCCTCCGACAAAAAGGCGTAAAAAATCTGACCTTCCAAAGAGGAAAATTAATTATGCAGACTTTGGCATTAAAAAGGACGACAGTACTAGGGGAGGACGGGTTAAAGTAACAGATAAAGGAAGGATAGTTATATCACCTACGCATCCATGTGTAACTCCCCTTACCGACCCTGTCATCTCCACCGCCGACAGCCCCCCCACGGTGGTGACGTTACAGGAACCTTCAAACAGGGCCTTGATCGATAGCATAGAGTCTATAATGAGGACCTATACTCTGGCTATCGTAGATAGACTTAGTAAATTAGAAGACAGACTTGGGAAGATAGAACATGAACTGGGAACCAAGATAGTGACTAATAAAGTGTTGCCTAATCCCCCTATACAAACCCCAATTTTACCCTCTTCATCAGGTATTTTTGCTATAACTACTATACCTACCCCTGTTCAGACTACCATTCTGCCTCAATCCTCAAATAATATGAGTGGAAGTACATCAGGGAGTAACCCTGTTGGACCTAACAGTAAACCCACATTGTCCCTGGCTGTAACGTCTAATGGACAGCGGAATAATCTTGGTCAAGCCCCAGGGAATAAAAATAGAGAGAGAGGAAACGAGCGGCTGGCTCGAGGTAATTATAACAAGGGCCCCCTTCCAGAACTTCCACCAGAAGCTGTACCCTTTGTAGTAGTCCTTACTGGGGTACCAGAGCTGGAGAAGAACAAACGGGAGGGCTTTGCCCAGTTGAAAAATAAAATATCGCATTGGTTAAGTCTACACAGACCTATTGCAAATAATATCAATGGAGAAATTGTCCATGTCCGCCGCCTTCCTTGGCTGGGAGGAAGACCTAAAGATATTGAGGGAGACATAGTGGTCATTAATTTTAGAGATCAGAATGCCGTCCATTTTATACTTAACTGGCCGTCTGACCACGGAAGTAAATCTATCACCCCCCGTCCCCTAACATATTTTTATCCTCGCTCAGTGGTGTTCCCACCTAATCATCAATCACAGCGAGCCCCCCCGCCCCCGTTATTGAGGCAAATGCTCTCAAACCCATATCGTCCACCTGTCTACAATAACGGCCCTATATTTAACGACAAACAACCACCTATAGCTGTAGATCTGTATGGGTGGAATACTGTAGGCCCAAGGTACAACTCCCTAACACACAGGAGAATGGATCATCTCAAACCTTTTACACCCCTAGATACCACCAACAGGTTTGACGTGTTTAGTGGCCTGGAAGACTGTGACTGATGCCATCGAGCCACAGGGGAGGGGGATAAGGAATTCTGTGGAGACACAGGGGGAGACACGGGTGTAGGCACGGGGGAAAAAGGCTCAACTGATATTAACCCACCCAATGGGTACAATGCTACTTGTAGCTCTGGGGGTAATACACGTAATTCTGGGCAGCTTCACTGTAACTCAGATACTCCTACCCCGGCCAATGGAAGTACAAGTCCGACCCGACTATCTGAAGACCCCGTGCCAGGGGAAGTAACCCATGTCCACACCTTACCCCCACCATCTATTGAGGCTGTTAGTCTAACAGAACGGGGATATAAGATGGCGAGTTGGAATATTGCTGGGTGGAATAACAAGATAGATCGTCTAGGATGGTTAGAATTTATAACCCAATTTGACATCTTGTGTCTCCAGGAGACTTGGGCGGCCGAAGATGTCTATCTTGATGGGTATGTTGCCTATAATTGCCATGCTCAGCCATCCAACATGGGGAGAGCCAGTGGTGGAATGGTGATATTGCTCTCTGTGAGGTTACCGGTTCGAGTAAAAATCCACCGGACCGTCGGTCTGCACTCTCAGTTGTTGCAGTTACAACACAGGAATGGGCGAAACGTTTTAGTTATAAACCACTACAACAATGTCTTTAACCACTCAAAAACAGATATGGTTGATGAACTTGAAGCGGAGGTGGAAAGGTTATATGGGCGCAGTGATGTGTCTTTTGATATTTTGTGGGGCGGAGATTTCAACATTCACATGTGCCCATTTGTTGGCAAAAGGGTGTGTGGGCATGGGGATGAGGTGGGGGAAGATCAGACCCATTTTTTACATTCGGTTTATGGGGAATCCCTAAACACTCTTATGCTTAAAATGGATTTATGCATTATGTTACCTGGCGTAGACAGTGAGGGCAATTCGGTACCGACCTTTATTGGTAGGAATTGTGCCACGGTTATCGACTACCTCATTGTCTCCTCCAGTATTACAGCTTTGTGTTCCTTACCCGTAATAGTAGACCCAGCCCTAAGCGATCATAACTGTCTAACAATGTATCTCTCCTTGTGGGGGGATAAAGTAAAGGCGTTACATGGTGCAGTGACAGATGTAGTTCCACATAGACCCAATGGCCCTAGAATTAAATGGGGTAGGCAAAATGAGGAACATTTACTATGTACCATTGTGTCTGCTTGTATAGATGAGGTGGAATGCTGTCTCGAACCCGAAAAGGATAATGCTGATATTCTAGCTAGTTTCGACATCATTAATAAAAACATTGCAGAAATCTTAACTGGAAGAAAACCAAAGGGCCCTAGGATTAACGGGGGATGGTTTAACAGGGAATGTACTAAATCCTTACAAAGACTCAAAGTTGCTCTTAAGGGTAAACCCAGAGATAAGGAAGCAGTTAAAACCCTCAGAAGGGAATACTCAATTCATCTGAGGGATAGGAAACAGGAACTAAGGGAAGAGGCCTGGAACAACCTGACTAAGGCAGTGGATCTTAAGGATACCAAGCTTTTCTGGTCCACTGTCAATAGTCTCTTCCTCCAAAATGAAGAAGTCCCGGTAATGTCTGCCCAGGTATCTGAGGAACAATGGGTGGCTCATTTTACTAGTATTTTTAACCCCGAAGGACTAGCTGTAGGGGGGGATAGGGAAACCCTGGCTTTTATCCCCATACCTCTTAATATCACAGTCTCTGAGGTGGATGCTGCCATGCGGGTCAGTAAGGGGGGAAAGGCGCCGGGCCCTGATGGGGTACCTGTTGACCTTTATAAAGCAGAGGTTTCCATATGGAGCCCATTGTTAACAAAGGTTTTTAATGCTGCTGCAATGATTGCGGCCCCACAGACTTGGGGGGAATCAATCATTATCCCGGTGTATAAAAAAGGGGAGAGGGGTGAGGCAAAAAACTACCGCCCGATTTCTCTCCTCACTGCTTCCCTAAAAATTATGAATAGGGTATTACTGAGTCGCCTGGAGGAATGGGTAGAAGATAAAGGGATCCTTGCGGATTCTCAGTACGGATTCCGCAAGGGGTTAGGCACCATAGAACAGTGCATTAATTTAGACCTTATTATATGCAAATATACACGGGCTAAACAAGGCTCGTTGTTTCTTTGCTTTGCCGCCCTGACCAGTGCCTTTGACTTGGTTGACCATGGCCTTCTGTGGTCAACCTTGTTGGACATGGGTGCTCCACAGGATATTATCTATTTCTTGGCCCAACTTTATAGGAATCTGACGGCTAAGATACGATACGGGCAATCGGGGGAGTGTACACCCAGTATTAAAGTAGGTTCTGGAATTAGGCAGGGATGCGTCCTTGCACCTCTTCTTTTCTCCCTTTTTATTAATGCAATCGAGTCGGAACTACGGACCATCAGTGCAGATGCACCGACTGCTGGCGGCCTTTCCATCCCAATATTGCTTTACGCGGATGACGCGGTTCTGCTCTCACAAACCCCTCTAGGGTTGCAAAAACTTATGAATAAATTTGCAGATTTTATTAATGGGAGAAAATTAAAAATTAATAATTCGAAAACTTTTATAATGCCCTGTGGGAAGAAAATTAAAAACTTAAGGCCCTTCACAGTTATGGACCAAACTATAAAAGTGCTGGACAAATTCTGTTATCTGGGTATCACTTTTAACAGTGGGGGGATGTGGACACCTGAAATGATTAATGTAAGAGCCAAAATGGCCAAGTGTTCTTTTGGCATATTTAGGTTTGCATCCAAGTTAGGCTCAAGACGGATACCAGACATGTTGTACCTATATCGCCATAAATGTGTTGCTCTGGCCCTATATGGCTCAGGAGTGTGGGGCCATTGTAATAACAACATGCTCCAGGTTGAGGAAAACAAATTTGTCAAAAAACTCCTGTGTTTACCATCTTCTGCCTCAACAAAGCTGATCCATCAGGAGGTTGGTCTAGAACATCTATCTGACTTGATCAGATTAAGACCCCTGTTAGTATGGAGATCTATATGGGCTAAGGAACAGACTGGTTTTACAAGAAAGATTATTTTAGATTGTCTTCACATGGACAAATGTTCCCGCATCCCCTGGCTTAACTATATTATCCGAACATTTAATGATGTTTTTAATCTCACGGTGCGTGATAACCCTTCTTGTGTTTTAGATATCCCGAAGAGTGAGATTAAACATGAATTTCTGAGGGTTAGCATGGTGAAGCGTAACGCAGCTACTGCTCAGTTCTCCTCACATGTTTTTTACGACAGATACACTAAGGAAGAAATGGGGCTTTCAGGATACCTTAAATTGGTTACTATCCGATCCCACCAATATGTATTGACAAGATTACGGATGGGGATTGTTCATTTGCTTGTTGCGTATCCTGTAATGAAGACCTATACTACTGCCCCCTGTCCGTGTGATGGGACCACAAAGCAAAGTACGGAGCATTTTTTATTGTTATGCCCTCTTTATCTCCACCTTCGAAAAGTATATCTGAAACCGCTTTTCAAAAAATATAACGTATCCACTATTGTATCGGCCATGGGGCTTTTATTTGGACTTAATTCACAGGACATCTGTTTTTTTACTGCTGTATATATTTTAAAATCGATAAGCTTGAGGAAAAGCACCCTTTTTTGATATGTGATTAACTTAAAACCTGCTGTACCCTCATGTTTTATTACTTATGTATGTATGTACTTTTATGATTATTAATCAATGATCGAATAAAGTTTTTGAATCGAATCGAATTGCAACATGACTCATCCCACACGAAGACAGCATTTTTAAAGCAATTTGGTTAAAGGTGCTATGTGAGAAGCATATTCAGGGACACAGCAAAAATAAAATTCACACTTCCCCATGAATGATTTAAGAGCACACTTGTCCATCTTAAGTACAATGCCTTTATCCTAAAGAATAGACAACACCCATTCCAGAACCGACTGATGCTATTCCTTGGTTTTTCATTAGACTAGAACCTCTGAATAATTAGTACATTATTCTTTGGGATACAGAAGCTGCCGAAGCTAGTCCGAACAGCATTCTGCAATATTGAAAAGTGGCCCTTGGTGATACAAAAGCTGTGTAATGTCTAGAGCCAGGATCCAAAACTACTTGGTGGTCAGCTGAAGCGAGATCCAACTTGCTAAACCAGTTAGCACCTGAAACAGCAGCCAACACTTCATATATTTTTGGAAGGGAATGAGAATCAATCCAAATGACCCTGTTAAGGTTACATAATTCTACACAGACCCTAAGTTCCCCGTTTTTCTTGTAGGCCACCACCAAGGGAGACAACCACAAGGATGACTCAATAGGTTTGATTATACCTGAGTCACACAATGTCATTAATCCTTATCTACGTCATCTCTGACTGGAAAGGGAACACTGCGTAACTTGTGTTTCACTAGAATTGACCCCTCCTTCACTTTGATCTTGTGTTGAAATCCTGGAGTAGCCCAATCCCTTCAGAGAAAACTCTTGGAAATTTAGTGCAAAGATTATTAATCATGCAACAATAATCAGTGAAACCACCCACGTCTACAAGAGACACTTGTTCACTAGTACCAGGCTTCAAAATCATATTACAAAGACCCTGGTGAAACCAACCCAGGATACATAACCCTTTGACTGCAACATACACCTTCCCAAAAATCTTCCTCCCTTGAAGCTTAATATGTCTTCAAAACAATTGGACAGGTCGATTGGGCCTCCTTTGTATGACACTGGAGCGCCATCAGGTGGTTCAAGTACCCTTCCAGGCCACACTGTGTTAAATAATTTCTCAGTTTAACTGATTTATCCCCAATCAATATATCAGCATATGGATCCACACAAGTGGAAGGATCTCCCGATGCAACCATACCATTGCCTACTACTAACACAATGTACTGTAAATCTTCTTGTAACTTTTACAGCCAATTCTCAGTATTTTCGTCTCCCAAGTTGGCAACAACAGAATTATTTCTATTACTCTGTTTTCCTTGACTCTGACACACCTTGGTGAAATGCCCTAATGTGTTTCAAATTCTGCATGTAACAGTTTTTGCAGGACATACTTTTCCACTTCTAAAGTGTGATATATTATATATTAGACTGTTTAAAAAAAATGTCAGATCTTGTGTTTTCTTTAAATTGGGAATTGCCAGAGACTTTACATTTAGTTTAACTGCGTTCAAAGCTTTGGTTTTCCTTTCTTCCAACACCTTCACAGATATTTGGGATGGTTCTATGCTTTTAGAAATGTGTAGCACTTATTTGAGGGACGGTTACCCAATGGCAATCATTTTTGCTAAATATTCTTATTGGAACAATGACAAATACATTGGTCTCTAACCAACTGATCTGTAAAATTTTCAACATGACATTTATCAACTCATCTCCTTAGAGCAGATACATAAGCATCAACACTTTCTCATGACATTTGCTTTCTCATAAGGAATTTATGTCTCTCAACACCACAATTCTAGGTTGCACGTCAAAACGTGCTTCCAATTTTGTAACACACTCTGTGTAATCGTACAGTTGTTCTCCTTGTAGATTTTCAATTTTTGGCAAATGTTTAAAAATGGCAGGACCCTAAAATTCTGAGGAATGTAATAACAAAAAAGTTTTCTTTCAGGACAAAATCTTGAGGATCCGATGACCCCTAAATAATTTTCAGATTTGTCAAACCAGTTTTTCCAACAAATCAGTGGATCACCTGGAGATTCTAAAAACAAAGGAGAAGGATTTACAGGCTGCATTTTATAGTACACTAAATAAGGTTCTAATAGTCAAAAGCATTCTATTTATACGTTTTCATAAACCCTGGATGCCGGTGTGACTTCATGTAATACAACAGCAATTATAAGGTGATGATACACAATGTGCTTTTTAAAATGAGACTACTATGCACATCAGCGTGATCTTGTTACAAACTGAAAAATATTGACTATGAACTGTACAGCTGTGCTCATCAGCGTCAAAAAATTCAGGTTGGAAATGCGCAATATACAGCAGGAGTGTTTGAAGGCTAGAGCTTTACAGCCATGCGCTTTGGCATTGAAGAATGCAAGTAGGAACGTGCAATGTGCAGCAGCCATGTGCACAGGCTAGAGTATAATTCAGCACATTGATAACACCAAACAGCACCACCATTAGTAATGTATGTGGGGGGTAAACAAGATGCATAGTAAATAGAGAAGACCTTCTCTATTTATACTTGTGTGGAAGCTGTGCGCATCGGCAAATCTGTGGCTAGGGAAGTATTGGATGATGCGCTAAATATAGACAATTAAGTTTCTATATAATTGTGTTGTAGCTGTGTGCTTCAGCAAAGTCGCACGGAAGCTTTAGGCACGGTGAAACGAAGCAAATGGTTGCCATGGAAATGGTAAACCAAAATCTGTGTTGATGTGATCATGTGAGGACGAATCCACGTGTAATGCCACAATGGGTGGCTGAGAAGAAGGCCTAATGCCATGGGGCACAGAAGACAATGATGGCGAAACGCAAACCGCAGTGACCAGACGGCGGGATACGAACAGCAAATACAGCAGAGGATTGTTGTGTTCTTATCTAGGACCCTAATTTGATATTCCCGATTTAAGCCCTTGTGGGGGTTATAATCAATATTATCCTGACAAAGGCATAAGAATCAGATTCATATTCAGTAATAGCCCATGCAATCCAAAGCACAGCACGGCTACTCCCATCGACTCCTAGAAGGCACAACGCGTTCTTTAAACAAACCAAGCCTCCAGCAGCCCGGGAAAAACCCCCTGCTTTTGTTTTCATTTGAACAAGTACTCCTGAAGTCCTGCAAGAACTGTTAGTTCTTGGTGACGTCTTATGTCCAACCTTACGTCAAACCCGGAACCTTTCAGGTATAAAATACCAATAGTTGCCTTAAGCAAACACACGGTGGTTTGGAGCAGAGCGGCCATCTACTTGCCCGAGAGCCCAGGTTATGCGAGTGCCCGTGGAAGCCGCCATCCATCCCTCTTCATTCCAGAAAGTTTCCAGTGACCTCTGAGCTAGCTAGCTCAAACCTAAATTAAGTTTAACATAGTCAGTAGAGACCTAGATGACCTCAGTCCTACGTCTACACTGCTGTTTATGTTATTCCAATGCGCAGAGCCTATTGGGAAAATAGGAACTACACTACATGGCGCCCAACGTTTGGTAAGACGATAATCTAACGCAATACACTAGAGTAACTCAGTCGTGCTTTTTCACACAGAACCCTTTCCCCGTAAAAACTCCAATAGACGTCTGGAGTGGGTGAAGCTGAATGGGTCCAAAACTGAAGTGCTTGTGATGGGAGGTGGTCCGACAGTGTGGTCCTCGGCATGGTGGCCAGATTGCCTGGGCTCTACTCCAGTGCCTGGGCTCTACTCCAGTGCCTTGTCAACAGGCCAAAAATCTCGGGGTATTATTTGACTCTGACCTGTCAATTGCTCCCCAGGTTAATCGGGTTGTCGGAATGTGCTTCGGTTTACTCAAGAGCTTACGTAAGGTTCTGGACCTACTTCCTGTTGGTGCCAGGCAGACTCTTGTGCATGCCTTGGTCACATCTAGACTCGATTACGCTAACCTTCTATATCTGGGTATAACAGCTAGAAGCCTCAATCGCCTCAATCGTCTCCAGGTACTTCAAAATGCCACAGCCCGGCTGGCGCTAAGGCTTCCTAGGAGAACGCCCTCTAAAGCTGCTTTGAAGTCCCTTCACTGGCTTCTGATCAGAGAAAGGATTACCTTCAAAGCACTATGCATGTGTCATCGCATCACCGGAGGCAGGGTGCCCGCCCCCCTACATAGCCTCATCACCTCCTACAGACCAGAGCGGATGCTTAGATCCCATGGCACCGGTCTGGCAGTCGTCCCCAAAATCCGTAAAGCTTGCATGGGGGTAGATCTTTTAGGCTCCTTGCAGCCAAGAACTGGAATTTGCTTCCGATGGAGCTTCGCCTCGAACCTTCTGAGGCCAAGTTCCGTAGAGCCCTAAAAACCTACCTCTTCCGCTTAGCACTTCTGTAACCTCTTGATCTGCTTACTTCATACTTCGCTCTCAGCGCGGGGACACGCCGGGGCGCGTAACCATGCGCTTTATAAAATCCCATAATAATAATAATCCACCGGAACTTAGTAGGATGAGAATCCTATGTATTAGTTTCTGGTTTGATCAACGTTGAAGGATACAGTGTTCCAAAATATTGTGCACCTAATCTTTGTTTCTTTGAAACTAAATCTGCAACAAAAAGCTTTCTGTCAGTAAGAATGGTGGAAAGTGACGATGAAGCAGAGAGAGCTGGAATAGCAGCTCAACTCTTAGAGGAAGACACAAGTCTTCATGAAACCGAACGGAATGCTATACTCATTCCGGTCAATTTAAGAAGAACCATAACTCTAAAACTTATAGAAAATGGACTGACACCGTGAGGTGGTACAGTCATATTTGTGATAGAGGCACATGAATATCGGCAGACAGAGGTATTCTATTCATGGATACATTTTCCAGCAGCACACGCTACGACAAAAGACTTCCACTATTACAAAATAGAGAAACCTCTGGATGAATACACTCCTTTCGAGGAGATTGAAATTCCACTAAAATACCAAGAGCACCTGCTTGGGTTTAAAGGCGCCCTAAAACATAATAATCACATCACCAGGCTCGGTCCACTAGGTAGACCAGAAGAAACGGGGCCGGTCCTATGCAACTATGCAACACAACAAGACTACGAAATAATGTCAAGCGAACAACTCCTAGTTAAACTAAAAGAATTAACAAAGGCATATAGAGAAGTAGTTCAATTGGCAAGGGATGATATAAAGAACCTCCAGTAATTGAAGGAAACAGATATAGCAGCTTAACCATTGGAACTTGCCAAAATCATAGAAAATCCTATGAAGAGCTAGGAAGAGATAGTTTGGGTTGGAAACCGGTAAAACCCCACTAACTGAAAATCCTGAAAAAACATTTATTAAAAATAATTTAAAAACTCCAAAAAAGAGTTGGGAAGGTAATAAACAAACCATTCCCAGGGAAAAACATTTCCAGTCCAGAGGAAGGTCTCCTCAGCATAGAGAGAGATCTCCAGGCCGAGAAGACAAGTGTCCCCAAAGGGAACCCTCTGAAAAAAGACACAACCTTAGAGATAGGGATAAAATAAGAAAACCAGACAGATATCAAGAGGTTGATACACGTCCCTCTAGATCAGAGGTCTTCAAACTTTTGTAGGTTGAGCCCCCCCAGCTCACTTTTTTTCAGCTGTTGGGCCCCCCCCCCCAAAAACCTGACAGAAATTTCTGGAATCTGGTACACTACATAATTTACCGCCGCACCAAACCCGGGGCCATATCCAGCATATAATGTCCAACATAATAAGAGTGTTTAGTTAAGTGCAGGTTTGTGAGTGGGGGTGCTGAAATGACAGATTATTACATAGCTCAAACCACCATTTTCCTAGATAAAATGTGCGCAAATTGTTTTTACTAGGATGCTTTGTTTTACACATGACATTGATTGATAACCCCACCAACATAAATGTTACGGGTGTGCCCGTTTTTCGTCACAGACGCTCAATCTGTGAATGGATTTTTGAAGATGAGAAGCGAGTTGTCTGAATGCAAGGTGCATTCCAAGACACTTGAAGTAACTCAGAATGTTATTGAGGGAAGAGTAGGGTTTCAAACGTGTTAAACCATGGGCAGTCACAAACTTTCTCTCGGGGGCCAAATTTACAGTGTGGTTTGTGTCCGAGGGCCACACCGGTGGGGCAGGGTAAGTGGGGGAGGGGGCGGGGCTAGAGAAAACAAAAAAAACTGAGGTTGAACAGAGGTCCCTGCAGCAGACGCCTTCGTCCACTGAGCCACCAGACCAGGCATACACACATCTCTCTCTCACTCTCTCTCCATCTCTCTCCCTCTGTCTCACTCAGACTGTCTCACTCCCTCTCACTCCCTCTCTCTCCCTCCCTGTCTCACTCAATCTGACTGTCTCACTCCCTCTCTCTCTCTGTCTCTCTCTCTCTCTTTGTCTGTGTCTCCCTCTCTCTCTGTCTCCCTCTCTCTCTGTCTAACTCTCTCTCCTTCCCTATCCCTCTCTGTCTCCCTCTCTCTCCTACCCTCCTCACTCTGTCGCCCTCCTCACTCTGTCGCCCTCCCCCTCCCTCCCTCTGTCACCCTCTGTCTCCCTCTCTCTCCTTTTCTCTGTCTCCCTCTCCCTTTCTCTGTCTCCCTCCCTCTCCTTGTCTCCTTCTGTCTGTCTCCCTTTCTCTGTCTCCCTCCCTCTCCCTCTCTTAGTCACCATCTGTCTGTTTCCCTGTTTCCGTCCCTCTCCCTCTCTTTGTCTCCCTCTGTCTCCCTCCCTCTCCCTCTCTTTGTCTCCCTCTTTCTGTCTCCCTTTCTCTGTCTCCCTCTCTCTGTCTCCCTTTCCCTCCCTCCCTCGTTCTCCCTCTGTCTGCCTCCCTCTCCCTCCCCCCCTTTCCCACCTCCCTCGCTCTCACTCTGTCTGCCTCCCATTCCCTCCCTCCTTTCCTTCCCTCCCTCGCTCTCCCTCTGTCTGCCTTCCTTTCCCTCCCTCCTTCCTTTCCCTCCCTCGCTATACCTCTGTCTGCCTCCCTTTCTCTCCCTCCCTCTCCCTCCCTTTCCCTCCCTCCCTCGCTCTCCCTCTGTTGCCTCCATTTCCCTCCACCCCTCTCCCTCCCTCCCTCGCTCTCCCTCTGTCTGCCTCCCTTTCCCGCTCCTCTACTTTAGCACACACAAGCAAGCATTTGCAAACATTTGTTCCAACGGAGACACTTCGGTGAATTGGAAAGCTGAAAGCCTTGCTATATTTAGTACGTAAATATAAGGTAAGGTACTTTTAATATTATAATTTAAGAACGCATTCTTGTTAGCTTCCTTAACGTTTTTAAAAATATATTTGTATATTTATCAAAAGTACACTAAAAAGTACATCTATCATTGAGATGTGGGAATTGTTACAGTACTTAGCTGCAACCCTCCAAATAGAGGTGTCCTCAAGGCAGTTAAATACAGCTTTGTTATTGTGCCCATTCAAATGGTGGCCTCTCAGCTGATGCTCCTATTCTGCGGGAGTCAAGCAGCACGGAATGTGTAAATTCGCCCCTAATGCATCTGGACTAGCTTGCCTCAACAGTTAGATGTACACCTTGTAGCACTATCATGGACACTTAACTTGCTTTAGCATTTCTCACTCTTTTAAGATGGGACTTTGCCTGAAAGCGCCTCAAGGTCATCATGATTCGTGTGCGCTATAGCCCAGCTGACCCCTCGTAACTTCTGCCTGAGTGCATGATGGTGGTAGGAGGTAACTGAGCGGGTTCACACATCTGCTGGAGAAACGTCCTCGCAGGCTGCAGAGTGTGAGTTTGAACCCTAGCAGGGCCGGCTGCGCACCGTCCTCCCACTGTCAGGAAAATGACTATCATGGAGATGCGGGAATTGTTACAGTACTTAGCTGCAACCCTCCAAATAGAGGTGTCCTCAAGGCAGTTAAATACAGCTTTGTTATTGTGCCCATTCAAATAGTGGCCTCTCAGCTGATGCTCCTATTGTGCGGGAGTCAAGCAGCAGGGAATGTGTTAATTCGCCCCTAATGCAACGTTAGAACATAGTGCTACATAAAACTATAATAAATAATGCACCACGGACGCTTTTAAAAACAAATACATAAAAAACAATGCCATTTAAAATACCAACAACTTTAAACTTTGTTAATGCGAGATCTATTGCATTGCAAATGCTTGTTCCTTCTTCCCTCTGTCTCCCTCCCTCTACCTCCCTCTATCACCCTCTTCATCTCATCCTGCCTGTCTGTGCCCGGGCTGATACAGCTTCAGGGCACACACACACACACACACACACACGCACCCAAGCACTTCACTGGTCTTTAAAAGACCATTTGTATGTTAATGAGGCTTCTGTATTTCACCTCTGGGGACAGACAATCAGGAATGTGGGTTAAGGGACCATTGGCAAGCACCACAAATCAATTGCTATGAATGTGTCAAAATGAGGCTGCAACAATATGTCCTGTTTCATGGTCTGAATGTTGTGACTTTGCCCAATTTCTACATGATTTTGTTCTTTACGATTTTGTGCTCTTGGTATGGATTCACTTCATTTCAAAGGGGGGCCGGGCTCCGTGTCAACTTTAAATGCTTCCTGTTTGCAATTGGCGCTGTTCCCATTTTTTCACGAACCATAATTTGCATTTGGGCTCAGTCACCTAAAGCAGCGCCTCCCACGTCACCATGGCTTCTGTGAATATCATCAGAAACCATCACAGACCTCTTTTCCTAAATTAAATGTCCTCGAAAGGCAGTTTTCGGTTTAGTAGAGGAGACTTCCTGCCTCCTTGCTGAAGCTGAATGAATTAACCCCCTCCTGGGAGGGTAAACATAATAAAAGAATGGGCACTTCGTGCCTCGTTGATTTCCCCTCCCTGATCCCTCAACTTGCCACAGAGAACAAAGGTGAAATTAGAGAGTAGTTGTGAAATTAGAGAGGAGTTCGCGCCCCCCCAAGGATGGTCTCGCGCCCCCCTAGGGGGGCGCGCCCCACAGTTTGAAGAACTCTGCTCTAGATCATTCTCACGGAATCCTTCTCGATCTTCCACACAGAAATCGGAAAGAAGAGGACGGTCAGAACACAGAGAAGAGCACGCCAAGTCCAAAGACAAGGAACCTGCTCATCAAAGTAAAAAATTAAAATTTCCCAGAAAGAAGGTAGCAAGTATTAAGATTAAACATGCCGAGGATACTGAGGACACAGCTGAAAAATGGAGAGTGGGCACAGACAATGCTAGACAGCGGAGCAGAAGTGACCATAGCTCACAAGACCCTGATGAATCTTCTGGAGACAGTGGACACGAATGAGTACATTCAAGTGGAAACTGCAGACACACGAGTTAGTGTGCCCCATAAGCTATATGTAATAACACTACGTATAGAGGGAGATAAAACCAGGAAAATTAAAAGTCTCTTTTAGGAAAAACTTTCAAAAGGCTATGACATTCTGTTAGCTGAGAAAGACTGGCCACCAGAGTTTGTCAGGGAGTGCCCTCATGGCGAAGAAATGATTATGCCTGCCTTCTCGAATCATATCCCGATTCATAAAAAATAGACTTATGCAAGAAAATGGGCAGTAGCCCAAGCTCCTGCTTTGTACACAAATCATGAAGGATGGGATGAGGACTCACCTCACCACAAGATCCAGTTAGAAAATCAGCGCACTGCACAAAGGCAGGACCCAGTTAAACAAGAAGCTAAAAAACAAGTCAGGGAAATCTTATATCAACTTGAGTACCAATCCTATGTTTCTTGTCTCCAAGCCAGACGATTCGTATTGTCTAGTTCTGGACTACAGACACCTTAACTCCTGTTGTAAAACATTTGCAGTACAAAACTCACATAGTGCAGCACTAATGAATAAAATTGTCCGCAAAAAATATAAAACAACATTAGACATCTCTAATGGATTCTTCTGTCAAAACATTGCACCAGAAAGCAGGTATTTGACCGCTTTCTCAATATTTGGATCGCAGAAAACAATTTTGCCGACTCCCACAGGGATTCAAGAATAGCCCAGGATTATTCTCATCAAGGGTAACAGAGTTACTACAAATTTATGATGATGAAGCATTATCATATGTCGATGACATCTATTTCACAGATGATGACCTGGAGACTCACTTAAAAAGGGTGAACACCATAATACTTGGACTCGCCTCAGAGGGTTACAACTTCAACTTTAAAAAGTCACGGATTGCCCATCTAACTGTCCTATTTTTAGGTTATGAATTATCAAGTGAAGGCAAAAGCCTGGCAGACAATTTCTTAGAGAAATGTGCTGTACTCCAAGCACCAAAAACGCTGAAGAATTCACAATCACTACTAGGTTTCCTGAATTTCGGAAGAACATACATTCTAAATTATGCTGAGAGGGTTAAACCTCTCTATGAATTAATAAAACCAGATTTTAAACAAACCAATTGGACTCAGAAACACACAGAAATTTTGAGATCACTACAAACAGACATGTTAACTAAAACAAAATTGCAAACACATGAGAACACACACAATCTTGTAATCCGAGTCATCCCAGGAAGATGCGGATTCACATACCTGACCTCTAATGAGGGAGAAACGGTACCTATAGCTTACAAATCACATTTGTACACAGAGAAAATTCTAACTGCGGTTAGAACTGCTGTAGCTAAAGAAAGAGTCCTAGCCCAAGGCAGATTATCTGTTTTTTCAGCAGAAACAGCCCTTGAGGCATTAACAAGTCATTGTAACCTGGTTAAAGGAATATTAGATCCAGAATGGATAGAATGGGAAACTTCTTTTGCTACAGAAGACGTTAAATACTATTTTGACCCAAAACTGAAAAAAATAGATGATCTAGTATATGAACGGGAATATCCTCTCCCAGCTGAAATTCCACCTGTAAAAAAATATACCTGCGTAATTTATATGGACAGATTCGCGCAACACTTTGATGTAGAAAATAAATCCTATGATGCAACGTGCATGATTGTTAAAGGTCGCTGGCACTCTGGTAGATTTAAACCAATAATTACCAAAACAGAATCATTCAGGAAATGTTCAGCTCAGCGAGCTGAAATAAGAACCTTAAAGATGGCGCTTGAAAATGCTGATCGCGGATTCCCTACACTAATAGTGTGCGATTCGTATTTCTGCGTCAAATCCTATAACAGTGACATGCAGGCATGGATCAAAAATGGTTACAAAGATGACACAGGTGCCACAATAAAACATAAAAGGCTTTGGGAACAGGTAGTTCTTTTACAGAAAGAACTACGAAAGACTCACGTGATACACGCATTGAGTCATCGACGTGATGGCATTCACGTTGCAGGGAATTCATTGGCTAACACAGCCATAGCAGAAGCGGCTCGCCCGGCTTCCGTAGCCAATGAAAAGCGTTCAGAAAAACACATAGATGGGGAAACCATGCTAGCGTTAAAAGCCTCATTAAAAGGCGATTATTCAGCATTACCTCTCAACTATCCACTCAGTAATACATACATAATTGATGCAAACTCCGTTCCGTTTGCTCGAATCCCTGGAGTGGGGGATAGGGTAATTCCAAACACGAACAGGAGAGTCTTCCTGATTGAAGACGCACACATGGGACTGGGTCCAAGGCACCAAGAGATAGCAATATCGCTAAAAGAATTACAATCAGAATACTGGTTGCCGGGGATGAGCCTGCAATGTTTCAAATTTGCATAGGATTGTCTGGACTGTAACAGAGATCGCAGTCGTGAACCGACCGGAGTAATGCCAGGACCCTTTTATCAGAAAGCTTCAGGCTATCTTGAACACAGAAATCCAGTAGGAGAAATGCATCCCCATAATAATTAAGATATAATTCACTTAAAAATGTAGACCACCACACTCGGCTGACGCCAGAACTGTTATAAAAGATTTGCAAGTCTTTATCAGCACATACGCAATTGGCATGCTACATTCTGATCAGGGTCCTGCGTTTAGCTCTCGAGCTTACAAAGAGGCCATGAACAGTATGGGCATCGCATTGCGGTATTCTTCTCCCTTCCATCCTGAGGGAAATGCGGTTGTGGAAAGAAAAAAACGGGACATAAAGCAATCTATAACGGCAAGGGTATTAGGTTCAGGCGATGGGTGGGTCAAACATTTAATGTGTGTCCAACGTAGTCTTAATAATCTGCCAAGAAACTCTCTAAAAGGTCTCACTCCATACGAACTATTGTTCGGAACTAGAATGCTTATTCAGGACCTTGATAGTCACACTTCAGTGGTAGAAGAAAAAGAGCTTTGATATCAAAGATCATTTGGCTGTTTTACAGGATTTAAATGAAAAAAGAAAAAATCTGAGTAACATAAAGTTGAAACATCAGTCCACATCCACTGAAGAAAAACCACCTGTCCCAGCCAGACCTGTCTGGATTCCTAAGATTGGGGATCTGGTCAGAGAAAATATCGCGGTAAAGAAGGGATTTGGGCCTTCATACAGAAAAGCAGTACCTGTCTTAGCTATCAACGGAACAAGATCAGTAGTACTACCGCCCCTTGCTGGTAAAAAGGAGAACCGAGTTGTATCCATCGACCTGGTAAAACCACAATCATGTGGCCAATAATAAGTAGTAGGCCCAGTGGACTCCCAAGAAATAGCAGAATACCAAAGTTTGATACAATCCAAGAGGCTCATGCTGAGAGACTAATCAAATTGGAGAAATCAGCAATGAATAAAAAAGGACTGTGCAATAATGCCATGGAACTGGTGCCTCTTGAAACCCAAATAATAACAGTTCGTCAAGAAACACCAATCTACAATGATGTAGCCTCAGACTATTCTAATGAAACAAAGAAAAATGCAAAAACAAATGAAAATCCGGGATAGAACTGCATCAGGCTACTTCAACAATTTCTCTGAAGACCCAAGCGAACATGAAGAAACGCCTTCAACACAAAATTTTAAAAACAAAGTAATTGAACTTTTCCACCAACTGAAAAAGTCTTACCTAATTTCACCATGGATTGAATTTTGGATTGTGTTAGGTGTACTTTTCCTCCTGCTTTGGCTCATCATGGTTATATGTTTGGGAAGATTCATTGAAGGAAAATATAGTACAATGGACACAGCAAGTCAGAACATCAACGTGGTCCTAAAGCCACACACATCTTCTCACATCGAGAAAAGAGAACTGTCATCAGTGAACATCACAGCCATTCCAATACCCGGTGGGGTAGCATGGGACAGAACTGATTATGCCATTTTGGGCCCGGTCGAGCTTTTAAAGTATCCCCACCACCGCAAGATTTCATTAAGTAATTTTGTGACACCTAGTACCTTCTCTGATGACTGGGACTTTGAAAACATTAATAATATGATGTCAGATTTAGTAATGTCAGCCAAATTTACAGAACAAGATTACTAGTAGGGTTCATCCAATTATGAAGAGCTTTACTTCTACAACCATTATGGTGATCACTATTTGCATAAAAGTGCTCAGCCTAGAAATGTTTTATCTTTTAACCAGTGGGAACACTGTCCTACTCCACCAAAAGGCAGTTCAAAAAAGTTTTCTGATAAATTCCAATACTTCTCAGGGCTTAATAACAGTGATCCAAGAACGTTTTATTTTAAAATGTCAAATAGAACAGGAATGAAAACAATGTTGACAAATACTAAATTGATTTATTCAGAAAACTTTTATGACAAAATGTCTACATTAGGTTTCGAAATTTGGAAAAACACCATTGAAACAAAAACAATCTGGGGTACCAAAGATTGGCAAGTACAAGGCCTAGAAGCACTGTTTAGGGCCTGCATGATCCCAGAACAAATTATATTCTTGAATGACACAATTCAACAAATTACTTGTCTTGGCCTAGCTAAGATAAAAGACATGAAAACACTGTCTATTCCGAAACCCATGCCTGATAGTGACAGCACTACTGATGTGGAGATAGACGTTTCTAATATTTTATACCAAAACAGAACACATACTGATTGGAAAAAGTGGTTGATCTGGCCAACAGACACGAATAACTGTCAAGATAGATTCCTGAACAAAACACAGGGGTTCAAAATGACCAGACCAGACCCTAGATATTCCCAGAGACAACATCCAGGGATAGTTACAACATACAGTGTAGGGAAACTATGCCTTGAGTGGCTACAGAAATCCACACTGGTTGAAATTAAGCAACACTTGACTTTACTTAAAGAAGGTGTTGACTTGCGTGATTTCATAATGGGACCACGCAAACAGCGTCAAAAACATTTCATAGCGGCCGGTATATACACTACATACAACGAAGCATGGAAAATAATGCAAATTGAGACAGCATAAAAAATACAAGAAATAGATCGTATAAATTTGGAAAAATCACTTTCTGTTGTGGACAATGGGTTAACTACTCTGTCTTCCAGAATATATTCACTGGACAGTATTGTATCATCTGCCTTTGATATAATAGAGCAGGACTTACTAATGCTACAACATGGTCAGTCTCAATCACGTTCTATTGTACAGCTTGGATGGATGTTGCAAAATCTGCGTTCAGGCTATGTGCCATGGTGTTTAATCAACACAACGTCATTATTCAGTATCTTTAACCTTACTGATAAACAAATCAGTTTGGCACAAAAAGGAGCAGATTATACAATTCTGAGCATTGAAAAACTCGAGAGATTACCTTTGACAATGTCAGAAAGACCTGTCATTGAATGGATAATACATGGAACGATTACAATTCGATAACAACTTTCCAGTTCAATTACTGTCAAGAGTATATACCAGCAGGCCAGTATGAAAGGTTGGGTAAAGAATACATCAAATCAACCTGGGATTTACCTTACACACACAGATGTTATAGTGAAGGAAACAAGGAGGTATTTCTTAGTGGTAAAAATTGTAAAAAATCACTAAGCGGTACACTTCTGTGTCAAGGTATTAATTCGCATGGAGCCTGCGAAGGGTCTTCAAACAACCTTTCATGTCACCTGCATGGCACGCCTGCAAAACAGATAGAGACATTTGTTAGACCACTTTCTAACGGTAGTTACATTTTAATAAGTGGCCACAGCTGTTGTGGCATGCTGCCAGGAAAAGCCTATCTGACAACTGTAACTTCCAGGGCCATTTGCTGTATGCCAGTATTGTATCCACACAGCAATCCAGATATGGGGGCTGCGTTATGGCCTCGGTTGTATTCTTTTACAAATAACTGTGCCTCTAACGTCATCAAAAGAAACATATGATCTGCAAGTTGCAAGGACAACAGCAGAGATACATACCCTTTTATCAACAAATTGCCCCATACATTTCGTAGAAGTGTTAAGCCAAATCTTAAACATGTCTGATACCAGTGGCATCGCACATGTATTTAAGACAATTTTTTCTGGACTGTTAACACCCTTTGAAACAGTTCTGGGCATCTTCCCGAATTTTGTCCATTCTGTCTTTGGCAGCCTACCCTTAATCTTGGGACTCGTGGCAGGAATTTTATTTTTGCTTCCTCTGCACCGATATGGCAAGCCAATCCACAGGCAAGACTCTAGCAACGATGGAAGAAACGATCCTAGCAATACGATACCGAGACCGTATCACTAAGGTCCTCGGATTGGCCCGGATAAGAGATCTGAGTACAACTTGGTTTCTTTCATTCAGACCGATCTGACAAAATTGCATCATACCTGTGCTTTGATGTCTACTATGCCGATAAGAATGCATGTTGGACATCTGTCTTACACTACAATCGGCAGTACCAATGGATATCGATACTTTGCTAGGTCCTGTAACGACTCATGCATTGTGTTGTCCCCAGCGGCTACCGATTCTGATGACGGCATTCGTTGAGACTTCCCCACTACGAATAGGTGGCGGCGAAGTACAAGAGGAAAGCAGCACCAAACAGGTACAGCCTTCTGTGAGCATTGCTGATCCAACCATCGATGATAGCAATCACGCAGAGAACTGCACAGTGGCAGTATTTTCAAACTTGGTCGAACTTTCACCTGATGAGGTAGACCAATTTTTTGCGGATCTGTCTGAAATAATGTTCTCTCCAATCAACGAGAATAACTCTTAAATAAAAAACGAGCACACAGCGTTCCCTGAACTCTGAATTTGGCCTTCAGTTTTTTTAAACAAAGCTACAGAAAATATTTGGAACTTTTCCCCTGAAAGCAAAATTATTTTTGCCCATATTTTTCAAAATATTTACCTTTTTTTGGCACATGGTACTCTGCTTAAAGTAGAACTATTCTTAGAGAACAGAGCTTCTATTTTAGGATACTAGAGACAATATTTTACCTCAGCCTCTAGCAGATATACAGCAATTTGTATAAATATGTGATGAAATGGTCTTGACCTTCTTTTCTGTATTTAGAGCCATTTCATGTGTAATTTTCGCAATTCGTTCAGCTGATATATATATGCATTTATCTGAATGATAACACTGCTTGAAAAGCGTACAGTACAAATACTAATTTTTCGTGTATTTACCGAATACCATTTTAAATGCGAAATATGTATTTTGGGGTGGGTCGGAAAAAAACACATGCACATTTGAATGTTTACTATTGCTTAGTTTTAGTAATGATGGACATCAATTCGTTGAGTGGGTGTTGTGTTCTTATCTAGAACCCTAATTCCATATTCCCGATTTATGCCCTTGTGGGGTTATAATGAATAATATCATGACAAAGGCATAAGAATCAGATTCATATTCAGTAATAGCCCATGCAATCCAAAGCACAGCATGGCTACTCCCATCGACTCCTAGAAAGCACAATGCTTTCTTTAAACAAACCAAGCCTCCAGCAGCCCGGGAAAAAACCCCTGCTTTTGTTTTCATTTGAACAAGTACTCCTGAAGTTCTGCAAGAACTGTTAGTTCTTGGTGACCTCTTATGTCCAACCTTACGTCAAACCCGGCACCTTTCAGGTATAAAATACCAACAGTTGCCTTAAGCAAACACACGGTGGTTTGGAGCTGAGCGGCCATCCACTTCCCCGAGAGCCCAGCTGATGCGAGTGCCCGCGCTAGCCGCCCCTCCTGTTTGACGCACTGAGAGAGACGCTGTCTTTTTCTCCAGCCGAGAAAATCCAGCTCCGGTGTTTCCAGCCTACCCTTGCGGGTTGCTGGGATATCGAGTCCTGAGGAAAGAGATACCAGACCTCCCACATTCTATTACCAAGGTACGGAGCTGACTAAACCCTTAAGAGAATTCTTGATGCAGATTCTTGGCAAAATTATCTTAACCAACTTAACTTGAAAACTGCTACTTGCTCATCCCTTCCCACATATTAGGCTTAGGTCAGGTACACCGGGGTAGGCTTAGTTAGAAGCACCCTTAGAGGTGATTAGTTTGTGCTTTACAAATCCTGTGTTTATCTTAAATGTTATTGTGTCATATGCACAATAGGTCTGCCCAGTGCAAGCATGACTTATGAAAAAGTGACAACAGAACTGTGGAATTAAGGGGCCTGTCATAAGTATATGGCACACAATGGAAATGTGGGTAAATAACAAGAAGTAGAAGGTCATGGAGTTACCTCATTCACCATTCCAAATGTCGTCCATCTAAAAGCAACCAGGGCTACTATTGGTTTAGAAAATTTATTTTTGGAACATCTAAGTATTTACAGGTCTACATGGAGATTACTCTATGCATCAAGTGCATTGCCACAGTAACTCTGCCCCAGCCTGTGCCATTGCCCATAATGGCGACAACTCATTGTCAGGCCTTGCTCTCTGCAGGTTGAATATACTGATCCCGCAGTAGCATCACATTTCCATCACTTCAATGCATAGAATTACATATTTTGGCCACCTAGTACGTGACCTTTAGGTTGTGTAGCACTCTGAAGGAGTCTGTGAGGTATAGCTAGATCTCAGACAACATTTTGGTGAGCCCAAATTTGGGCGGAGTGATATGTGGGACTGTACACATTGCTAACCTCATCCTCAACTGCTTCTTACATTATACATACACATATCATGCTGTAAAGCCTGTACATTTCTTTGTACATTTACCATGATCTGATTACGAAATATATCATAGTTGCTATTAAATGTATACATGCATAGAAATGTGCATTCAACACAAGCCGAATATAGGGCTTACCACACATGACACTTCACAATGGTAATGTTAGGTACAAAATGTACAGTTCGCCACAATCCTTTACAGGGTTGTCCTATGTAGGGAACACAAAATGTCAAAAGAGTAATCAGGATTAAGCCTGGGCGGCATACTCGCTCTGCCAGTGGAGTTTGAGGAGTTTTACCAACTCCGCACTCCACAGGGGATGCGATGTTGAGGCAAAACTCCCACTCCGTGGTGGAGCGGAGTATGCCCCTCAGCCCCTGTTCCACAGCCCCCAAAAAAAGGGTCAAGAAACCCACTTACCTGCTCTTTGGCATCTGCGGGCCGCACTCTCTCCTCCTCGCCATCGTCGTCGTCCTGGTTGCATACCCCTACATTTTACGTCTTGCATTGACTGTGTTTTATGACCCCAAAAAAAATCTGTGGGACTGGTGTGGAGCGGAGCGGAGTTCCACAGAGCTTTTTTTTAACTCCGTGGAACTCCGCAGAGTGCCACTCTTCATGCCCTGCCCAGGGTTAATCAGGATTCACTCTGAAACTCAGAGGCACATTGTAGCCTGTGGGAATGGAAAGGATGTAGTTAAACAGAGTAACCAATCTATGTAAGATTGGTACCTGTTCTTCTGGTAAACCATAGAGCTAGCCATACAGGGGAAGCACTTCTTCTACGTATAGCTCCACCCGATTAGCCTGGCATGATTGATCCCAGAGGTGAAAAACAGCAGTTAAAGTAGAGGAGATGTTGATAACAGCAGCGTCAGGAGGCAATTGAGCTATTTTTTAAACCACAGCGTACATGTATGCCACGTACGTGGTCATCAGCGCAGACGAACACAGCAAATGAGCCTCTACAGTCACAATCACCAACATTAGCCTATGGATGTCTCCGTCATGGATAAAACTGCCCCCGCAGTCAATTTCCACCGGCTGCTCCAGGTTCTGAATGCCCAATATGTGAGGCCAGGCATCCTTCATTTTAGTGGTTGTAAGTACAGAACTGGTGACTGTTAAGTTTATCATCAACACTCCAAATGAGTGTTTACTATGGACTACTCAATTGCCATGTGATTTTCATGACGCAAATCTGCTGTGTAGGGCATTACTGTGCATAAATGCAAAATGTGCGCAGTGCACTGTGGTTGACAGATTTTGATCTAAAACATCCTAAAATTAACATTTTTGTGCTAAGGATACATTTCTGAATGTATAACTCGCACGTTTATGTTACAGAAACATGTGAAGGCCACAATGAGGAATATTAGTTAATGTTGGGCAGTATACAATTATCATGTGGATAATTTAATATGCTTTCTGAACCAATTAGTTGTTGTCACATTACTTTTGGGTTACTCTTCACATATGTTACTGTGGATATTGTGCCCAATGTTAAAAAACTGTTTTCAAATCACACATAGGTACCCTGGGAGTGGAAGGAGATGACAGCCTCCAGTGTACTGCTCATTTCCAGACCTTCAGACCGTGGAGGAAAATTATGTCATCAAAAAGTTTCATTTGAATAGTCAAATAATACAAGATTTATGTCATCAGTTGGAGCACTATATCCTTCTTTGAAACACTAATCCGACATCCATCCCACCAATTGTGAAACTTATGGCAGTATTGCATTTTCTGGTCACAGATCCCTTTCAATACACTCTTGCTGTATCTCGTGCAATGTCACAACCAATGTTCAGTTGTGAATTACAAGACATGCTTTCAGCAATGATGAGACACATTGACAGCTACATCCAGTTTCCCAGAAGTGAGGATTTAGCCAATGTGAAGGTTGACTTATATGTGCAAGTTGTCTGCTTACTGGATTTATATATCTCAAAGGTCTGTGCCAGTTCCCAGGATCAGCCCATGACTCCTTCATACTGCGGAACAGCACCATACCACAGCTGATGTCACAACAACTGCTGGAGACTCGCGCCAGGCTTCTTGGTAAGTATGATCTGTCACACAGGTGTGGGTAAAGTCAGATACTATAATCAGAAAGTGAGTCCCCCTCTATCCACCCGTGAAGGTGTGTCAAATCACTGTGGCCTGCTGCATGCTCCACAACATCACCCTGCAACAGAACATCCCTTATATCACAGAGGATCAAGACCATGAAGTGCCACCGTGTGAAGATACTAAAATGCCAAATAGTGATAGTGGTGAAGAGGAAGGAGCTGACTTTTCAAGATCAACAACTGCTTCTCATGAGTGTAAGTGTTTTGTGGGATGCCATGACTTTGACTTTTAAAGCAACTGTTGTGGTGATGATGTGAGGAGTATGTTTAGGGAAGATATTAGGAAGTTGAAGCATTGGCAAATTCTGGCGAAAGGTGTTTGTGGAGACAAGATTTAACACATGCTCATTTTGTAAGAGTTGCTTTGTTTAGCTTAGATTTTTGTCATGGACTGTGTTCTCTAGAAGTTTTTTTTTAACAGAGTTTTATATATAGCGCGAACTTGACCCAAATTGGGTATCAGAGCGATTTACATAGCACCAGTTGCATTACATGAGAACACATTCATTTCTGTTAGGCACGGGGAGATTAAATGATTTGGCCTGAATCAAAGGATGTTAAGCGCCATTGCAGAGACTCTAACCCAGGTCCCCAGATTTGAGATCTACAGCCATAGCCGTTAGGCCAACTCCTGTGTGAATTGTGTCATATGTACGGTTTCATAGCTAATCTCTTTTTTTGGTCTGGTTTCGGTACTGTTATTGTTCTTGTTAGGAGTATTTGTAGAGTGCATGGCTACCCGTAGGCGCCCATGCACTAGGGAAGGCACCAGACAGATCACAGCAGCTTAGTAGGTAGGGTTGTGAAAGAACCATGTTTTCAAGAGTTTACGGAAGGGCAGGAGATTGGGTTCTGAACGTAGATAAAGGGGGAGAGCGTTCCACAGCTTGGCAGCAGTATAATAGAAGGACAGGCCACCACTTCTCATCCTTGTAATTTTAGGTACAGAGGCTAAATAGAGGTTGGTTGATCGGAGGCATCAGTTAGGACGATAGGGGGAGATGATGGAGCGAATGATTGAAGGGCCTTTCTTCCATAAGGACTTATGAGCAATACATAAGAACTTGAATTTTATTCTTTCCATAATCTGGAGCCAGTGCAAGGTCTTCAGAGCGGGTCTTGCAGAATGACTGTTGAGAATCTTACGGAGAATATGTGCTGCGCAGTTCTGAATGACTTGCAATTTGTTTGTGGTTGCCCCTGGGGCTCCTAAATACAGAGCATTTCCGCAATCGAAGCGGGAGAGGATCAAAGCCTAGATCATGAGCCTCCTTGCTCAAAAGGAGAGGAGTGAGAGGACTTTGCAGAGCATTTGTAGAATTCAATAGCAGGAAGCGGCCAGTTTCGTCACCTGATGATCAAATTTGAGTGACCAATTTAACCAAGACAGCTTGGCCATGCTGATCCAATATAAAAAATGGGTGAATTACCCAGCAGCATAAGCTTCGTCTCGTCTACATTCAGTTTGAGATAGGAGGACTTCATCCATTTAGGAACTCTTTCCAGGCAGGGACCTAGGGAGGGCGAGGTGTCATCCAGGTCATTTAAGACCACCATTAATTGGGTGTCATTGGCGTAGGTGACAATTTCAATCCCGAAAAGGAGGCCAATAAGTGCGGGGGGCTCATATAAACATTAAACAGCATCGGGCTCAGGGACGAGCCCTGAGGGATGCCACAGCTAAGTGAAAAACATTTTGAAATGTTGTCTCCTTCAAAAACCTGGATGGTCCTATCCTCAAGGAAGGTCTGAGGAATGACATCTTCATTTGGACATTTCAGAGTTGTGACATTAGCAGGTATACAATGCTGTTTGGACATACGAAGTGGATATGGATTGTTCCTGGGAATGACTTTCACAGACTTTGGGTGTATAAAACCTGTACCAGGACAGCTTGCACAGTGATAGGATGGAAGTTGAGAGGAATCTATTGGACTTGTTCCTTGTCGTGTGGTGGTCCTACTGCAATAAGTGTGCCATCATTTGCTCTAAAAAAATTATGTAAGTCCAAATCATGCTAGTCTCGTTTTACATAGGCTAAATCCTCATTGTGTATAAACTGTATGTAGCTTTTGATGTGCCTCCTCATTGTAGGTCAAAGTGCGTGTGGCACATCACTGACATTTGTTAACAACATTTCACCAGATGCAGCAACCCTGTATTGGAATTACCCTGTGATCAGAAACTGTTATATTGGCATGTGTCTGTTTATTGGTTTAAATTATGTGAGATTTCAAGATGGCCGGGAGGACGTGATCCACGTTGGCTCTGCTGCCACTATACTCTTTTTAAGCTGAAAATGAAGCGCATCTCCGCCGTTACACAGGAGCAGTGACAATTCGATCAAGGGGATGGGCGGATAGTAGTTTCTGACCCCAATCTCAATGATTTCAAGCAGATTGGAGGTGGTGGAGGATACTCCCTGTGCCAGCTAAGATTATGGCGTCGGATTTCAAAAAAGGATTTTTAAGGGCGGCGGCCTCCACGGCAATCCCAGCAGCCCTGGAAGAGTTACTGATATGGAGAAGTAAATCAGTGAAACTGGACCCCCGAGGGAAGTCATTTACTGGATCCTGGCACTTCCCTGACGTGGAAGCAACAAGGAGGTGCAGAGTCGTCCACGGACTAGAATGGGCAGCAGACTCGACACCGCCAGTGCCTTAAAGAGGGGAGCGAGTGGCCCGGCCTGAAACATATGCACCTGCAGACAGATGCGACGGGAGTCAGCTGCTGCATTTACCAATGCATAAGGTAGGAAACGACTGGGGAAGTGAAGCCACATGCAGAGGCTGTCGGGGTGTCCATTATACTCCCCCCGTAACATTTAAGAGAACGCATCTGAGAAAGTTGTGGACCCTCATAAGAGAGACAGTGGGATAAGTCCAGCACTATTACACTAAAGACCTATTAAGCTCCAGCCTGCCTGTACAAAATAGTATCCTCTCTCACAAGTCACCATATGGGGCTGTATAAAACTCGTAGTATGCAGTAAATTATCTAGGTGCCACAATACTGGTGTATTACCTATAATTTTGGGTAAACAGAAGTTCTTGTTACCAATGAGGGGCGGTCAATTGACAATTTGCAACTTTATTGAGTCCAAGGCGGACAATGTACCATTGCAAGATCTGACAGCTCCCAAAAAGAAGGGTCTCCTATACAGATTATGTATAGATGTTGGACATATTTCGTTTTTATATATAATAGTTAAGTGCAATGTACTGTCCTCTAGGTGGTGATCAACCCTCTTCCCACAATACGGTGTGAGAGAGGATACTATTTTGGATATCATAAATGTTCCTCAGTGATCCATTTAAATTAGAAGTAATTGTATAAACATAGAGCCTTTGCTCCAGGTTTGTGTGCCGGGGTATGTGTGGAAATTCCATAAAATACATTAAATGTAGTGTTTATTGTACTTTTTAAGATGGCACCCAGGCCCACGCCTACAGTTTAGAATGGTTTTGAGAATCATGTGATCCGCGTGATGACACGGCACATCTGTACCCTTACAAACTTCCACTGCGTACCGAACCCAGTAGGTGCTGAATTGAAGTGATACACCCACGAGGTCAGGGTAAACACGGGTGCTTTTGTAGAGCTGGAATAGACTAAGATCTAGAAGTAAGATAACGGCGGGGGCAGGTTAAGATGAGTAAACACGATGCGAGGCAAGCACCGCTCTTTGAATGGGCTCTTTTAAATAAAGGAAAGCTGAGCTGCCAGTTACACTCCTTACCAACAGCTCATTAGCCAGGCTTGCGTGAATACAGTGGCACAGCGAGCAGGGCACCAACATCTGGGCACACCCATCCCACTTAGGGTTCAAAAGTGCTGCAGCAACAAATGATGGATGGAATGCTGAATGAATCAAACATTCACACCCAGACAAAAGGTCTGGGTTAAATCCATTAGTCTTTTTCTCACCATAGCACCCCAGTTTGGACCCAGTCATATGCAAATCAGTCTTGACCATTTTCCTTATGGGAACAGTCCAGCCTTAACTGCCAAGCCAGGTCCTCCCTAGACAAGAAACAAGCATCCTAGGACCGGTTTCAGGGTTTCACCCCTCAACACTCAGGCTAGCTTAAATCCAGTGGTACAACAAGCAGGAGACCCACCTCTGGCCACTTAGGGTGAAAAGTGCTACAGCAACAAATAATGGACGGAATTAAGAATGAAGGAGGTCATTAGATGTCCTGAGAGGTTGCATTTTGGTACAAGGAATATACATGACATCTGACAAACATTGAAGCCAACAGAGTAGAGGGGTAATATGTGTATTGCATCATTACAAGGCCTTGTTACAAAAAATATAGGTCAACGGGTCTCCTGACACTTCTACTCAGCTGAGTTACATTCATGTCTTACAAATATTGGGCTACACACGTGGTAAAGTGGTATTCATGCCATTAATAGTTTTAGTTGAGGAGCCCTGGAAAACATAACGCTAAGTAGACTGACATGTCTCTGATTAGAGCATTGTATGTAGATTGCTCAGTTCATGAGAATTTAACATCAGTAGTAATCTGTCAGACAAGTGTGAATGGGCAAAATCACAATTGCATTTAGGGTTACAGAAACTGGGCCTCATGGTAGTTGTAGTCATTTCAATTTCTACTTGCCAACACTAGCATAATGGTTAGCTCCATGGGAAATAAACATCAGTACATGGCAGACAAGTGTGAACGGGCAAAATCACAATACCATCTTGTTTAGGGTTGCAGAAACAGATCCTTATAATAGTTGTAGTGATTTAAATCTGTATTTGCCAACACTTGCAAAATGGTTAGTGTAGCATACCTATTGAAAAAATGCAGGTGGTATGTACCATACATTTACATATTTATACATATCATGGGTCCTTGAATGTTATTTCCATAGCAATACACTTACAGACACCACTGATGGATATTGATACATGTGACCTTATATTCAATAATACACATTAAAACTGACAATCAAACACCTCCAATTCTTTGAGTACTGCATGTGAGGACAGTAGTTAGTCAACACAATAGGAAAAGATGAGATAAGTTGAGAGCAAACAGGACATTGAAGTGCTGTGACTGTTAGTGAGGTGTCACTTACCAGACTCCACTCCACCAAATATTCCTGTTAAGCCCTCAAAATGCACTATGGCCAATACCTGTTCTTTCCAGGGAAAGCGTTGTAATGGGGAGCTGGGAGGACCACTGTTAGTCTTCTGGGCCTCCAGGTGTTGCTTGGAGGCTAGGGAATGCACTATCCCTCGCAGGTCATTCCACCTCTTCCTAATTTCCTCCTTTGTATGCAGGGTGGGACCTACAGCATTTACTCTGTCGACTATCCCGGACCACAATTCCCTTTTCCTACTGAGAGAAGTATACTGGACTTGGGTTGCAAATAATTGTGGCTCTACTCTTATGATTTCATCCACCATCATAGCCAACTAAGCCTCTGAAAAGCGTAGTTTTTTTTGGGACGTAATTATAAATTAAAGTAAATGACAAAGTAAAAAAAATAAAACCAACAATGTGAGAAAAATGTGTAAGAAAAGTGATTGAAGAGTGCTAATAGGGATGGGAATAAAATAGGGCTACCTTATCTCACCCAAAAAGTCTGGTCTCTGTCCTGCTGTGCTGTGTGGGGTGTGTTTTAGACTGTGATTTTCAGGTGTGTCCACTTGACCAATGGACATCAGCTGTGTTGTATCTGTATCCATTCAATGGCCATTGCCCTGGTGCTTTGCTGAGAGTGAACCCCCACAACCAACTGTCATTGGGCAACCGCCACAAAGGTACCATCAGTACAACTGTGCTTCTGTGATAGGCTCGGTGGGAAGCCGTAGCCCTGACAGATAACCAACATTACAGTCCGCAGCGCCGCTGCCGGGAACCACTCCGTCAATGTGGTCAGCAGTTCAGGCTGCATGCATCGTAATACAGCTGATGGAAGTCCACCACCTCAGTGGCGGTACAGCAATGAGACCACCAAACTTGTAATCAGGTCCTTACACTTTTTAATGTTTACTACTTTGTGGTGTTCACAAACTTTGTAATAATTTACACATCTGTAGTAACTTACACTTTAGTTTGTCCCTACCTCCAATATTTTCTATGGGACAGTTTTGCAGTGCAAGTGGTTTCCCATGTCGACTGATGGACTTACTACAAAAGTGTAAGTTATATCAATGGTGCAGTTTGTGAATACCAAAATGTTGTAAACTTGCTCAAAAGTGTAAACTTACTCAGAAATATAAACGTACTCAAAAGTGTAACCATACCAAGAAGTGTAAACTTACTCAAAAGTGTAAATTACCTTTGTTAATCAGGCACTCCAAACTTAATTACTTTCACCAATTGGTTGGTCCTGCTCCTCTAGAGGTCTGTAAGATGAAACACACATTTTCCAACTTTTTGGAGTAGTTTCTCTTGTTCACTTCTACAGTTCTCAGGACTTCAGGGATAGCATTTTGGGGCCATGACTCACATCAGAGGATACCAGAGGGTCCTGTCCAGGTCCAGTAACAACTGGTCAACTGGTCACTCCAGGAAAGGTCTCTTGAAACGTGTTGTGTTCCTGTAGAAACATAGGAGATCAGCCAAATTACACATGGAGTAAACTTCACAGTCCTGGGTACAAGTGGGAACCGATCCTCCCCTTCAGGTCTCCACTCAGGTCACAGACAGTAGCTCCAGTGCTCTTCTTTTCATCCACAGGTTCAGATGTGTTTATATAAGTCGGGTGAGGTGCCATTTTTATAGAAATTACTAGCTAGTGGATGTGTATGACTCCTGGACACTCACTGAGCAATGGATCTCCCTTTTACAGCACCTCCTGGTTGCCTTACTGCAAACTATCCCAAAGTACACGATTCCTAGTGAAATCAATGCGGGTAGCTCAACTAGGGTTGTGTCTCTGAAAATCAGCAGTCCCCTTCAATTCAATCCGAATAGACAGGTTTTAGAACCAGCTCATCTTCCCAATGGGATGGTGTCAGAATATCTACACTGTCCCCTGGGATCAAAATGCCATCACTGTGCCCTTGGATCAAAATGCAATCACTTTACACTTAACAATGAATAGGCACATGTCCCGGCCACCCAGTTTACAGACCAGCCCAGAGGGTTGGTCTTTTTGGGTACTTTCATGGAGATGCAAAAAGATGATTCCTGTAGTACATAGGTTGGCTTTCTAGTTATCTCAAGAATGTGTTCACTGTTCCTATTCCATGTTCCATGTTCCACCTTCCCTGTTTCTCTATGTGCATTCCACTCAGTGGCAGTTTACTGGCTTCTGCTGCTGTGGATGGTCTGCTCTTATGCTGTATCCTACTTCCAATAAACAAACCTTTGGAAATCTACCCTGTCTTTGGACATCGTTTACTACAGTATTTTGGCGACGCTTCTTGAACCCCTGCAGTTTCTTCTATCATCTCGTCACAGCAGAGGGATACAAGAGCAGACCGATTCGAGTTGGATCTACTCTACGCTGCCTCAGAAGACCTGACAGCCTCTAATTGGACATCGCGACGGAACTGGCAAGTGTTTACCTGCGCCTGTCTCCGTTTTAGCTCGTTTTGTCCTTCTGTCGTCTTCTCAGCCTGCCTCCTACTCCGGCGCTGCCGCTTTCACTCTGATGACGCATTGGAATCCTCCGGGGGAGTCAGCGATTCTTCCTGTGACGTCTTTTGGAGCTTTCCTTTCTCTGCGCGACTCATCCTAACGCGCTGCGTCTTTCAGGAACTGGCGTATCAACGTGTCGACGTCATCGCGCCGAGGAGCCATTGTGGGTTTCCATGGTTTTAGCGTGTCAACGTCATCGCGCTGAGGAGCTATTGTGGGTTTCCATGGTCACCGATCCGACTCCAGCAGAGCAACGACGATGCGCTCGTCTTATGCGCATTTTTCACAAGTAAATCGTTGTTGTTTGTAGCGTTGTTTTCTGGATTACGCTAACTTTCCATTTTGTACTGAAACATTGCCATTTGTTTTGAATTTTGTGTTATTTTGCCATTAACATCATTTAGTACAGTCTCTGCCTCTCACCACAGTTCTAAACATGTCTGACCAATCTTCCTTTCACTCTGGCTCTATTGTCCTACCACCTAGTTTTCTCTCCTCGCCTGGCCAGCCCAGCATATCATGGGAAGACTGGTTTCCCATGTTTGAGAATTATCTGGATGCCTTGGATGCCCAAGAGTTTTCTGCCAAACGCAAGAAGGCACTTCTTTTGGGTTGTCTTGGTAAGGAAGGACAACGTGTCTTTAGGTTCTTGCCACAAGTCCTGGTACCTGGCGCACAAGCACCATTGGATGAGTATAAAGAGGCTGTGTCTCGTCTTGAGATCAGGTATGCTAAGGAAGAGAACCTAGTTATGAACAGATATAAATTTTACACCAAAAGTCAAAGAGCTGGTGAGAGCATAGATGACTTTGTTTCCAGACTACGAGAAATGTCAGTGAAATGCAAGTTTGGCAACATGACTGATGAACTGATCAGGGATCAGCTCATTGTACAATGTAATAACAAAAAGATACAGGAACGTCTTTGGGCAGCCAAAAATCCCAATCTGCAAACAGCAATTGATTTGGCAAAAGTTGTTGAACAATCCCAGGGGTGTATGAAAGAGTTGGAGAAAAGAGCTATTTCAAGTGACGTTGGTGAGGTGTCTTGTCATTCGGACATGTGTCCTAGTCAGGAAAATGATGATCAAGACGAAGTTGCTCTTCTTAAACAGAGAAAATTCTTCAACAAGAAAACTGTCAATGCTAAGACCAATAATACTGTTAAACCTTTTTCTTCCAGGCAATGTCTTAGATGTGGCAGTCTTGCACATGCTTCCGATTCAAAGTTTTGCTTTGCTTCCAAGCAGGAATGCATGAAATGTGGTAAATTGGGGCATTATGCTCGTGTTTGCAGAGGTAGAGCACGCTCCTCTGTTTCATGTGTTATTGACATTCCAGGGGAAAAAGATGGCACTGACAAAATTTTAGTGGTTGGTAAGGACGGTGATCTTCAACATGAAGACCAGAAACGCAGAAACAGACCTAAGGCTCTTTTCATTATTAATGACAAGCACATTTACTTGATGGTGGACACTGGTTCGCGTTACACCATTATTCCCAACTCCATGTTTGTTGAATTGTGGGGTGCCGGTTCTCTCTTTCCTACAGATATCTCTCCTGGTGGGTACCAGGGTGAGCCACTAAATATTCTTGGGTACTTCGAGGCTAACATTGTGTTCACTACGAGACATATTTTTGGAAAGGTATATGTCTCGGAATCTGGTCCTGCTATCCTTGGTTGGATACACCAATATGATCTTTACATTGTGGTCAATCCTCGAGCTGACCCTCAGGTTATGGTTGTGGAGGACACTGAGTTGTCTTCTTTGCTTGCTCGATTCAAGAATGTGTTTGGTGAGAGTTTGGGAAGGCTTAAGGGCTATTCACACAAAATTATAGTTAAACCCAATTCAATCCCCGTTCAGCACAAGGTAAGGCGCATTCCTATTATTATCAGGGATGAGGTCAAGGGCTTACTTGATGACATGTTGGGTTCTGGGGTCATTGAACCTGTAGAGGCCTCCCCTTGGGTTTCGCCCATTGTTGTCACCAAGAAGTCTGACGGCAAACTCCGTTTCTGTGTCGACCTCAGGTCTCTCAACCACTGTGTTGTCGCTGACACTTTCCCGTTACCTAATATATCTGAGCTAGTCACCACACTTAATGGGGCAAAAATTTTTTCTAAATTGGACCTAAGGAGTGCGTACCACCAAATTGACTTACATAAAGATTCTAAGTCCCTAACAGCTTTTATCACTCCTTGGGGTACCTTCCAGTTTACTCGTTTGCCCTTTGGCCTCAAGTCAGCAGCTAGCGTTTTTCAACGCATGGTGTCAGGTATTTTTGAAGGGGTACCTAAAGTGGTCTACTTCCAAGACGATATCCTGATTTATGGTCTTACTGAATCCCAGCACAATTTCACACTCAGTGTTGTCCTTGAAAAGTTATCTGAGGCTGGTCTAACTTTACGTAAGGATAAGTGTTTGTTTGGTGTGTGTGAAGTAGACTATTTGGGCTACACCATCACTTCCTCTGGCATAAAACCCAAAAGGAACTTGTGTGAGGCTATTCGTTCTGCACCCTCACCTTCTGACAAAGACCAACTTCGCTCTTTTATGGGCTTAATAGAGTACTACTCTAAGTTTGTACAGAACTTTTCTGATAAGACTGTGTCAATGAGATCTTTGCTCAAGCGGGGTGTGGGTTTCACTTGGGGACCTGAACAAGAAAAATGTTTTGTTAACATCAAAAATGAGATTTGTGATGCCAAAATGTTATCTCCCTTTGATGTACATAATAAGTCTATTGTCACAGTTGACGCCAGTGCGCATGGTCTGGGTGCTATGTTGTCCCAATTGAGTGGTGGGTCAGAGGTCACCATTGCTTTCGCCTCCAGGACCCTCACCGATACTGAAAAGAACTACTCTGTTATCGAGAGGGAAGCATTGGCTGCCTCTTGGGCTGTCGAATACTTCCGTACTTACTTATGGGGCATGAAGTTCATTCTACGTTCTGACCACAAGCCCCTCATCAAAGTCCTCTCTCCCGGTGGGGCCGGAAAGGGTTCTGCTCGACTTATGAAGCTGGCAGCTAGGTTGCAAGAGTTTCAGTATTCAGTGGAGTACATTCCTGGTTGGAGAAACGTCCAAGCCGATTGTCTTTCCAGATTATCTTTGGATTGGCGTGCTCCTTGCAATTCAGTTGTGTCGTTAGATTTGGATGATGTAGCTGTAGCCTCTGTTGAGGATGCTGTTTTTGTGGGAGAGGGTGTTTTTTCTTCCAGTGACTGGTCTAGGGAGATGTCTGCTGATGCTACTCTTCAAGAAGTCATCAAACTTATAACATTGGGCTCTAGGAGAGAAAGTGCTGTCTCAGTTGCTGTTCGGCCTTACATTAAGGTCTTAGATGATCTTTCTATTGTTGGTGACATCCTTTTTAAGGGTGAGAAATTTGTGCCCCCCTTTGGTTTGAGGACCAAGCTTTTGGCTTTGGCACATGAGGGACACATGGGTCAGACCCTTACCCAAAGACGTCTTAAGGATCACTTCTGGTGGCCTGGGGTTGACTCACAGGTTGTAGATTGGGTTGTAAATTGCTCTCTCTGTAGAGAAGGGGAGAAGCGGTTGAAAACTGGTCCGAAATTGGCTGATAGTGCACACATTTCTTCTCCAAATTTGCCCTGGCATACTATTGCTCTTGATTTTATTGGCCCTATGGGCGAGCTAGGGGAGAGTGATAGATTCGCCATTGTTGTTATTGATGTGTTCACCAAGTGGTTAGTGGTTCATTTTACCAACGATATCACTACTTCCAACTCCATCAAGTTTCTGGGCGACCTCTTTAAGGATGAGGGTTTGCCTTCTGTCTTAATCACAGATAATGGTCCACAACTCATCTCCAAGGATATGGAGACTTTCTTGAAGGAGTGTGGTGTTTCCCATCACCACACATCTTTATACAACCCTCAGGGTAATGCGGTCTGTGAGAGAGCCAATAAAGTGGTTAAGGGTATTATTCAGATGGCATCTAGTGGTGGTCACATTGTTAGGAAAATGGTGAATGAAATGCTATGGGCATATCGTACCACTCCTTTGGCTAATGGGGATTTGTCCCCATTTCAATTGATGAGAGGGCGTGATCCTGGTCTGAAATTAGTTCCCTCATGGATGAAGGATGTCGTTACTCTGCAGGCTCAGGGTAATTTTCCAGATGATATTCAAACTGATGTTGATTCTTCTTCCGATATCACTTCCTCTTCTCCTTTTTGTGTGGGAGATTTAGTCAAAATCAAACTGGGTAGGTTAAAGAAAGGCCTCTCCAAGTTCAAGGGTCCTTTTAAGGTCAAGAAGGTGCTTAACCATTGCGTCATCCTTAACAATGGTGAATGCTGGAACTTCAGGAGAGTTGCTCTTTACAAGAGACAGAGGACCTCTTCCTCTTTAGTCTCTGTGCACCCTGATGCTTCTGCCTCTGTTTCTTCCACCCCATGCCCTGTTGATTCTGATACTAGCGGTTACTTGCTGGCTAATGATATTGATGGTCACCTAGTTTTTAATAGTGTTTCCCTTGACTCTCGTGCACAGGATGAAGTCAATGTTTCTGGTGGGGGTGATGCTCCTGCTCTGTTGCAGGGCCCGGTCCCCATTCAGAGTTCTTCCCTTTCTGCACGTCCTCTTAGGCCTCGCCGGCCTCCTACTTACCTTCAGGACTTTATTTGTTAAGTTTCTTTTTGTTTTTTTTTTTTTTTTTTTTTTTTTTTTCTCAAACAACAGAAAGGGAGAAGATGTGTAGTACATAGGTTGGCTTTCTAGTTATCTCAAGAATGTGTTCACTGTTCCTATTCCATGTTCCATGTTCCACCTTCCCTGTTTCTCTATGTGCATTCCACTCAGTGGCAGTTTACTGGCTTCTGCTGCTGTGGATGGTCTGCTCTTATGCTGTATCCTACTTCCAATAAACAAACCTTTGGAAATCTACCCTGTCTTTGGACATCGTTTACTACAATTCCCAAAGCTTTGAGGGCAGGGGGAAGTTGCAAGTGGTAAAATGTTGTAGAACTGTACTGAATAAACATAATTTAAGATGGTTGGTAAAAGGAAACAAGGTTGTCAACGAATCGCTCATACATAGAAATTGACAGCACATGGCAATCCCTCTGTAACAATCCAGAATGTTCTGGAACAAGCCAGAAGGTTCTGAAAACAGCCATGTGATGGAGACATTGCCCATGTTGATCCCACTGACCCAGGTTACCTGCTCATCCAGTAAATCTTCTTCCTCTATGAACCTTGTGCTTCCTGGAGAGAGTTCTTGACGAACCACAAGATATATGTAGTAACTCCAGGACACAGCAAGTAGGTTCTTGGTACAAGTCCACTACAAACAGTCCCAGTTAAGCCAAAACATTCTACATGACACAGAATAATTCTAAATGACACAAGGTAATTCCAAATGACATCAAGTCATGGAATACCACAATATAAAAGAGGAAAGAGAAAGCGAAGTATATTTGATGTTTACCTGCTCCATATGAATATGCATGTCGGGAATTTGACACAAAGGAATCATGATTGAGCATCAGTAAAAGAACTTGGCGGTCAGAAATGCAAGATGTACAAGGTACTTCATTATTATTCATTGTAGTGCAATCTACGCTAAACAGAGAGAGACACAAATGAAAACACCAGATCCAGAACCCAGTTTAAGTTGAGTGAAAAAACAAACAGGAGATAGAACTGATTCTTTAAAATATTATCAAGCAAATGAACAGATATATTGAGTCTGGATTGAGAGAAACGATGTAAGGGCCATATGTATCAAGAAATCTATTTGCGATTCTGAAATTGCGAATTTTACCGAATCGCAAATTCAGAATCGCAAATCGGCATGTATCAACACAATCGCAAATATTTAGCGATTCGGCCATAATCGCTAAATAATTGCGCGATGGCCAATAGCGATTCCTTAATCTTAAAAAATCGCAAATTTGCGAGATCGCAGTCAGAAAATCGCAAAATTGCGAGATCGCAGCCCGAAAATCGCAAATTAGCGATGTTCCAACGGGAAAAATCGCAATTTTGCGATTTTCTGGAAACATCCAAATGCAATCCTGATGTTTTATGATGACATCACCATCCAGGAAGTGAGGAGTGATTTCCCATGGTGCTTCAGTACTGCTACTGAGAGAGTGTGTGACTGTTGTTTGCTACTCAGGAGCCATGGCAGAAGGAGGAAATCAGGATGTTCCAGCAACCCAACAGGAGCAGCAAGAGGGGGAAGCAGCCAGGAAGAGAAAGCTCAAGTTCTCTGAGGCAGAACTAGAAACCCTCATCACAGAAATGGTGCCAAACCATGAGGCTTTATTTGGGAGGAGTTCACACAAGTCAAGTCAAGTCAAGCCAAAAGATTTATATAGCGCGCTACATACCCGGAGGGTCTCAAGGCGCTTGAAGAAAGGTGGGGAATTACTTGTCGAATATCCAAGTTTTAAGTTGCTTTCTGAATGCAAGGTGGTTCTGAGTGAGACGAAGGTGGGTGGGGAGTGAGTTCCAGGTTTTAGCTGCCAGGTAGGAGAAGGATCTACCTCCCATGGTCGTTTTGTTGACGCGAGGTACGGTAGCAAGGGCTTGGTTGGAGGATCGTAGCTGGCGGGAGGGGGTGTAGAAGGAAAGTCGCGTGTTGAGGCATTCGGGTCCAAGTTTGTAAAGTGCTTTGTGTGCGCGGGTTAGGAGGCGGAAAGTAATCCTCTTATTGACGGGGAGCCAGTGGAGGTTTTTCAGGTGACCAGAGATGTGGTCTTTACGCTGGATGTCTAGTATGAGTCTGGCTGATGCGTTCTGGATGCGTTGGAGTTTTTTCTGGAGTTTTGCGGTGGTACCGGCGTATAAGGTGTTTCCGTAGTCCAGGCGGCTTGTAACCAGTGCATGGGTGACCGTTTTTCTGGTTTCGGTGGGGATCCAGCGAAATGTTTTTTTGAGCATGCGAAGAATGTTGAAGCAAGATAATGAAACAGCGTTGACTTGTCTGTTCATAGAGAGTGAGGAGTCCAGGATGACGCCCAGGTTCCGTGCGTGGTCCGTCGGGATGGGTGCTTTTCCAAGGGCCTCTGGCCACCAAGAGTCATCCCAGGCGGATGGGGAGGTACCTAAGATAAGGACTTCTGTTTTGTCTGAGTTCAGTTTCAGACGGCTGTGCTTCATCCACTCGGCTACTTCTTTCATTCCTTCATGTAGGTTGGTTTTGGCGGTGTTAGGGTCTTTGGTGAGTGAGAGGATCAGTTGAGTGTCGTCAGCGTAGGAGATGATGTTGAGGTTGTGTTGGCGTGCGATGGCCACGAGGGGGCTCATGTATACGTTGAAGAGGGTGGGGCTGAGTGAGGATCCTTGTGGTATGCCGCAGATAACTTCAGTGGCCTCTGACTTGAATGGGGGGAGGCGGACTCTCTGGGTTCTTCCGGTGAGGAACGAGGTGATCCATTCCAGTGCCTTTCCTTGGATTCCGATGTTTTTGAGGCGTTGTAGCAGGGTGCTATGACAGACTGTGTCGAAGGCTGCGGAGAGGTCGAGGAGGATGAGGGCGACTGTGTCTCCATGGTCCAGTAGAGTTCGAATGTCGTCTGTTGCTGCGATGAGGGCGGTCTCCGTGCTGTGTTTGGCTCGGAAGCCGGACTGTGAGGAGTCGAGGGATTTGTTGGTTTCGAGGAAGGCGGCGAGCTGGTTGTTGACAGCTTTCTCGATGACTTTGGCCGGGAATGGAAGGAGCGAGATGGGGCGGTAGTTTTTGAGTTCGGTGGGGTCAGCTGTGGGTTTTTTCAGAAGGGCGCTAAGTTCTGCGTGTTTCCAGCTTTCCGGGAAGGTGGCGGAGTTGAGGGAGCAGTTGATGACGTCTCGGAGGTGTGGTGCTATGATGGAATCTGCTTTGTTGAAGATGTGGTGAGGGCATGGGTCAGTGGGGGATCATGAATGGATGGAGTTCATCAGGCGAATGGTGTCCTCAGTGGAGATTGGGTTCCATTCGTTAAGGATGTTCAAGGGGGGTGAAGGTGCGGCAGAAGGTTGGGAGGGTTGGTCTCCGGGTCGGTTGTCGAAGCTGTTGTGGATGTCTGCGATTTTGTCGTGGAAGAACGAAGCTAGGGAGTCGCAGAGGGCTTGAGAGGGGGTGATGTCGTTGGAGTTGGCTGAGGGGTTGGTAAATTCTTTGACGATGTTGAATAATTCCTTGCTGTTGTGGGCGTTGTTATCTAGTCGGTCTTTGAATGCAGCTTTCTTGGCAGATCGGATTAGTTGGTGGTGTATGCGGGTGGCGTTTTTGAAGGCGTCCCTGGTGCTGGAGTTTGGGTCTTTTTTCCAGGCCTTCTCGAGGGAGCGACAGAGTTTCTTCGATTCCTTAAGATCATCGTTGAACCAGGAGGCGTTTTTGCTGCCTAGTTTGATTTGACGTTTTTTCAACGGTGCTAGGATGTCGGCGCTGTTGGATAGCCATTGGGTGAGGTTAATGGCTGCTTGGTCGGGGTTTGAGGAGTGGACAGGGGGGTTTTGAAGAAGCGATGAGGAGATCTGGTCGATGGTGATTTTGTTCCAGTTTCTTCGCAGAGTAGGTTGAGGAAAGTTGTGAGTTGTGGTCTTATTGTAGATAAAGTGAACGCAGCTGTGGTCCGTCCAATGGAGAGTTGTGGTGTGACTGAAGGAGACATGTTTGCTGGAGGTGAAGATAGGGTCGAGTGTGTGACCTGCGATGTGGGTGGGGGAAGTGACAAGTTGTTTGAGTCCGAGGTTGGCGAGATTGTCCAGAAGGGTGGTGGCGTTGCTGTCATTGCTCTTTTCCAGGTGAAAGTTGAGGTCTCCCAATAGAATGTATTCCTCAGAGGGGAGGGCGTGTGGGGTGATAAAGTCAGTGATGTCGTCGCTGAATTGTGCACGGGGTCCTGGAGGCCGGTAGAGGAGGGTGCCTCTGAGTGTGGTCTTGGGGTCGGTGTGGATCTGGAAGTGAAGGTGTTCGGCGCTGGCAAGGTTGACGTCTGAGCTGGTTGAGATGCGGATGGAGTTCTTATGGACGATAGCGATGCCTCCTCCTGTTTGCTTGGTGTGGTCCTTACGGATGATCTTGTATCCTTCCGGGATGGCAATGGTGATGTCTGGGGCTGATGAGGCGTTCATCCATGTTTCTGTTAGGAAGGCGACGTCTGGAGAGATGGTGTCTAGTAGGTTCCAGAGGTCGATGGCGTGTCTGTGGACCGAGCGGGTGTTGAGCAGGATGCATTTTAGGTGGTTAGAGTCAGATATCTGTTTGGTGTTAGTGGATGAGGAGTTGGTCTTGGTGCCATCAAACTTGCAGGAGTTGCATGTGAAGGGTCCATGGGTGTGTCCAGGAGCGGCTTGGGCGCAGTTGGGGAGTCGACCGGGGTTAAGGGATAAGAGGGTAGAGACGTCGTATGTAATGCGGGTGGGGAGGGTGAAACGGGGGCCAGGGGGTCTGGCGCTGGGCGCGGGCTTGGCGCGGACGGGCGTAGACGGGCTTACCTTTGGCGCACCTTCGGCGAAACTGAAGCCAGGAAGAGAAGGATTTGGGAAGGCATCCAAGCCAAAGTAAATGCCCTTGGAGTGACACACCGTATCATAGAAGTGTTGCGGAAGCGCTGGTACGACCTGGGCCAGCGCTCCAAGGAGAAGTTGGCTGCCAGGCTGGAGCAGTCCCAGCTCACCGGTGGGGGAACCTCCAATGTCACAGACTCAATGCCACTGGAGGAACTGGTAGAGGGCACACTGCCTCCACAGAGTGTTGCGGGCATGTCCCTGCTAGACAGCTCTGCCCAACCAGCTGCATGACCAGGTAAGGAGCATGCCCTCCCCACTCTAAACCACCCCCAGCAACCCCCTGCAGTGACCTAGGGATTAGGGGAACCACATGTCAGCCCTGAGCAAGTACACAGGCACTCACAGCAATGCATTATGGAAGATGTAGTCAGAAAAGTCAGTAATGTATGAAGGTAGATCCAACTAAAGCAAATTGGATCATGTCCTATGCTGGCCTGCAGAGGGGTCAAATATATGATGAAAGCCCAATCTCTCCTACAGCAAGCTGACCTTGGAATTATACCACCAACCTGAAATAACTGACTCTTACTTGCCACTTACAAACAGTTTTATTTGCCAATATTTTAAAATGTGTTTTATGCCCCAAGTTGATCAAGATGCATTTTGTAATGATTATTAATATTTTATACAATAAAAATTGACTTGACTTGACTAAAGCAAATTTCACATGTGCAGGACAGGAAAGTTGAATTACACAAGTAAAGTCAGGGAAAACTGTGAAAGAATTTGAACATCACATGACAGGAACAATCTGTTGAAAGTGAATGCTGACAAAACGGAGGTGCTGGTGATTAGCAACAAAGAGGATCCCTGGAGTGACCTGTACTGGCCCCCCGAGCTGGGAACCACTCCATCTCCTGGTTCTGTAGTAAAAAGCTTGGGGTTAAGGATCGATGCAGACCTCTCAATGGCCCCCCAAGTTTCTGCTGTGGTCGGATCCTGCATAGGTGTGTTGAGGCAACTGCGAAAGCTAGTTCCCATCCTATCTGCCTCCACCCTGCAATCGATCGTATCCGCCACAGTCATTTCGAGACTTGATTATGGCAATGCCTTATACCTAGGCTTGCCACAGAAGCTGTTGAGGAAGCTGCAGGTAATACAGAATGATGCAGCCAGGCTGATCCATTCTTTGCCTAGAAACTCGCACGTAACCTCACTGCTTCAGAAGCTGCACTGGCTCCCAGTGAAATTCCGAGTGCAGTTCAAATGTCTCTGTGTGGCCCATAAGGCACTCTTTGGGAAAGCCCCAGAGTACATTAAGCAACGTCTGAAGAGGTACATTCCCGGGAGACCATTGCGCTCAGGAACAACCTCCAACCTGTTTCAACCTAGGTTCAAATTAAAGACCAAAGGAGGCAGGGCCCTGTCTGTGCTTCTCCCGCAACTGTGGAATGAGCTCCCGCCTACCTTGAAAGAGGAATCGCAGCTTCTACCTTTCAGAAAGAAATTAAAAACTCATCTTTTCAGAAAGGCTTTCATGACATTATAGGAGGTGAAACAACTGAGGTTCTAGGGACATTAGTGTGTTATGTTTTTCCTGGTAAGCGCTTAGAGACCGGCGGTGATAGGCGCTATACAAGTAATCCCTAACATAACATAACATAACATAAGAAAATATTAATGTGTGCTGTTCTATCCACAGCACCTGCAAGTGGAAAGGCAACAGCCAGTGCAAGTGACACAGGACCCCAAGCCTCTGGAGAAGCTAGCCAGGGCCAGGATACAGATGGGGAGGACAGTCCATTCCCCCAACCACAGGGACACAGAAGGAGGATTGTGAGGCCATTGAGGATCATGGAAGATGAGGATGAGGACAATGTGACAGCGCAGTCTGAAGCACCAGTTACCCAGCAGCAGGAGCCAAGACCACAGACCACAGGCAGGCGTAGACCCCGCACAGGCTTTGGCTCCAGTGAGCATCAGGATGATTCTGTGTTTGCTGGCCTTGAAATGCACATGCTCCAGGAACAACGCCTGCAAGCGAAACATATGAAGGCTATTCAGCGGGAGATTAGGGCAGGGAACAGGGGAATACGCCAAGAAATCAGGGAGGCTGTGCAGGAGCTGACTGCCGAGTTGCGAGCAGAACGCGCAGCCAGGTGCAAAGAAATGGCCCGCATGGACCACTACACTCGCCCTATTAACCGGCTGGCCTCCTCCACCAATATGCTGGCAAGGCATGCCATAGAGACCCAGCGTGAGTTCTCTCACGGAATCCAGGATATTGCCACTGTGGTAGTGCAGTCAACTGCTAGCCCTGATGAACTGCGCGCACTGCGTACTGCTGGTCCAGGGGTGCTGACCCCCAGTGAGGACGACTCACAGTCAGTGCGGAGCTCCAACACCCCACCACCCACTGTTGAGAGGCACCGTAGTGGCAGGAGCACCAGGCCAGCTACACACCAGTAGGAACTGCTGCAAAATTACTATTTCACACAGGGGAGACATGGGCCAGCAACAGTGTTGCATTTACTGTGATTAGACTACAATTGTTGCACTGTGAAGTCAACATGTGCATTTGATTGAGAGAGTTGTTTTATGTTTCTTTGGATGTGTGACATTGTTGCTATTGGGAATTAAACACATTAGCAAAGGCTTAAGTTGTCATGGTATCATTATTTCTCACCTAGAAGTAGTTGCGCATGATCTCATCACGCCTCTGTCGTACAGCTGCAGCAGCAGCTACGCCAGCTTCCATGTGTACAGGTCCAGGTCCCTCCACGTCAGAGGATTCTGAGCCACTCAACTCCATTGGTGTCCCTTTCCTGGTAGCAATGTTGTGCAGCATGGCGCCAGCTACTACAATTTTGCAGCACGTTTCTGGGCTGTATTGGAGGGCTCCTCCACTCTTGTGTATGCATCTGAATCTGCTCTTCAAAATGCCAAAAGGTTCTCTCGATGGTGCCTCTTGTTGAAATGTGTGCCCGGTTGTAGCGCCGCTCCCCAGCAGTGGCAGGATTCAGGTAGGGTGTCAGGATGAAATCCCGGACTGTATAGGCACTGTCCCCTGTGGGTGGAAATGTAGAAAGGTCAGTCACTGACATGCACATGCTGGCCATTTGGAATGTGGGCTGACAGTGTGTGCTTTTACCTAGTAGGTATCCCTCTCTAAATTCCCCTCTTGAGAGTCTACGGTATAGCCCACTGTGACGGAATATGAAGGCGTCATGTGTGCTTCCTGTATACTTTGCCACTATGTCAGTGATTATGTTTTTGGCATCACACACCATCTGTATGTTCAGTGAGTGGTAGCATTTCCTGTTCCGGAATACATACTCTATGTTTGAGGGGAGGGAAATGGCAACATGTGTCCCATCTATAACGATTTTAAATAATCATGCATTAAACTTAAACTGAAACTGTGTCCCATCTATACATCCTATGACGTGGGGGAATTGGGCAATGTTGTAAAAGTCCTGCTTGGTCTGTGCTAATTCCTGTGGGCTGCTGGGGAAGTGTATGTGGTCTTGCATCCTATGTGTCATGGCGTCGAGGAACGCATGGAAGAAGCGCGACAGGGCACTTTGTGACACCCCTCCTGCTGAGGCTATGACCCCCTGAAAACTGCCTGAGGCCAGCAGGTGTAGTGAACACAGGACCTGGATGTGTGTGGGTATGGCCTGGGTCCTGCAGGTGGGGTGTTCTAGGTGGGGCCTGAGTTCCTCAATTAAATCAAGTATGCTCCCTTCATCCAGTCTGTAATGGGTGTAGATGTCCTCCTCAGTGCGCTGGAAGATGGTGGTGCGCAACCGGAATATCCTCTCCTCCCGTCTCCTCCTCTGCGTCATGGCTCTCAGTCTTCGCCTCCTCACTATCATGTACAGCCCAGACATTGTGGATAAGAGTGTGTTGCATTCTGGGCTTCATTTTATACTTTGCACCTGGTTACCACCTGCTCCCACTTGATGGTAATTGCGATTCCTTAATTTGCTAATTCCCTTATTTCGCAATTTGCGATTGGTTGATACATTCCATTGCGAATTCTTAATTGCGATTCCCAGATTTGCGATTTTCGCTAACCGGTTTCAGCGCTAATTTGGGAATCGCAATGGAATTCGCTATTTACCACTTTCGCACGGTTTGGAACTCGCTAAATAGCGATTCCTTCTTTTGCATGCATTTTCAACTTCATACATTGGGATTTGCGATTTTTATGTTTGCAAACGCTATGTTTAGCGATTTGCATCATTTGCGAGCTAATTTCTGCTTCATACATATGGCTCTAAATGATTGAAACAGTAGATCAAAAGCTGTAAAGGGTTTTTTTTTTAGAAAAAAAGGTAAATGTTTGTTCTTGTTGTTCATCCACTCACACACTGAGAGGCAGATGGCAGACGAGCCTGAAGGGTGATACAAGGAAGCTGTCATGCAGTCAGTGGTTGGCTATTTTCTTGTACCATTCCCCTATTCCCCTTGGTGTTCCTTTAGAATGAGTGTTGTGTACATCTCGCTTGGTTGAGCATCAGGGTGTTGCGAGAGATGAGTTGTGCATCGTTTCCTGCCAGGCCAGTTATCACAGGTTGGTCACTCTCTATTCAGAAATTGAGGTATCTGACAGCAGACCTCACCCTGTTCCCTTTCAAATTAATGAAGCTCCTGAACCCTTCCCAACTACCTTTCCGAATAAAGGATGAGTCACATAACTCACACCCAGATCTTCCAGCCAAAAAGCCCAAGCCATTATTTATGCTTTTATATCGGTTTTCATGCCTCATTAAGGGGAAAGCAATGGCATAGGAGAAGATGTTGAAAGAATAATGCTAGTTAGCCTACTGATGCATCAGGCAGACAATCATATACGGGTAAGGATGCTCGACCGCTCGGGGTCGACCCGCAATAAGTATCGCTAAACCTTTTTCACAAATGAGGTCGGCCCTCTTGGGGATGAATTAATCTATTTCTTTTAATGGTAAAATATGCAACAAAAGCGATTCAGCTGAACAGAAAAAACACTGTCTACCCTTTTCTTCATGATTGAGGTTTGACAATTCAAAATTGTGTGGGGTTTCTAAAGGCAGTATGAATACCCAGAAGAAGATGGAGAACTGCACCCGTCACAAGATGTGGTACAAATTGTTGCAGACCTCTGTTGTGGGTAATAGATGATATAATGTACAGGTAGCCAGATAGTTTATCCAAGATGTAGGTTTATTAGAAGATCAATACAAGTTCCATGTAAGTCTCAGGTAGTATCAAGAAGATAAGTAAACAGTAAATAGATAGTCCCACCAGGAGCAAGATGTTAGTAGCTCAGCCCACACTCCTCAACTGTCATTCCACAGACACACAGGCACTCTCACATTCTAAACTCTCTGACATCACGCACTCCAACATTCCACGCAGACACCACACTCACTCTGGCTTGAGCAACTAGAAAGGAGGAGAAACCAGGTACAACATATCCCCTTTTCTTCACAGGAAATAAACAGGAAATAAACAGAATAACTTACAACTAAGCAAATATAAAATGAAAGATAAACTTGCAAAGAAGCAGACAGATCAAAAGGAAAGGGAGAAAGAAATAGGTGAAAAGAATAAAGGAAGCAAAGAAACAAAGTAAAAGGATAAACCATAAAACATGGCACATATCCCCTTTTCTTCACAGGAAATAAACAGGAAATAAACAATGCGAACTTGAAAAGGCTTAAAGTGCAAAAACACAGAGTAGATACCCCACTGCATTATGCATATAATGAGAATGCACATCTTTTAATAAGGTAACCTCAATACTTAATCTTATCAATAATAACGCTAAGGCGTATTCATACCTGCACTTCCTTAATAATAACGCTAACGCGTTTTGAAACCTGCGCTTCCTCAATAATAACGCAAACGCGTCTTAATACCTGCGCTTTAATTTATGAAGCTAACACGTCTTAAAACCTGTACTTTAATTTATGAAGCTAACACGTCTTAATACCTATAATTCCTAAACATTGAAGCTAACGTGTTTTGATACCTATACCGTGTTTTGATACCTTTACTTACCAAATTGAAGAATAACGCGTTTTAATACCTGTATTATCTAAATATTAAAGTTTGCGCTATAATACTTGCACCATATACTTGTGCCATAAAATAATTAGAGAATTGCATTGCGTCTTACTACTTGCGCTTTAAAGTTAAATAGTACACACCTAAAGTTACACAAAATAGAATGCACTATTAATAAATTAATTTAAAAACATGGCTAAAAGAACAAAACTCACACTGCTGGATGTATAGTGAAAGTAAGTCAGGCATCACATAAATATGTAGGTAGGGAACAGTTAAAGAGTGTGCGCACTACTCTCACTGAATAAATTAATAAGAGCAAGAACACCAGCTTCTTCCTAACAATATCCTACGAATAAAGATGGTATTTGTGCTCAAGAATATTGAATACAGTACCTGACTACTTTATGAGAAGGCTAAAGAAGCAGTGAATAATATAACATTCAGCTAGAAGGAAAATTGTGTTATATCATATATGTTATTTGCTAAAAAGTTTTTGATCAGATTAGATTATTCATGCTCAAAAATTATTGTAGAATAATTAAAACAGTTTAAACAATGTAAATTACAACACCGGTGAGCGAACTCTCTCACCCGAGTTGACAACTGTCTCTGCATTCAGTTAATTTCACGAATTTGTTAATGTCTGCGCAGGATAAATACTTTCACTCATGTAAAAATGTAAATGTAAATGTATAGGCATTTATATAGCGCACTACTTACCCGGAGGGTCCCAAGGCGCTTCGACCGCTGCGAAACCCTTCCTGGCTTCCCTGAGAGATGGTCCCTTAATGGGTATCTCCAGGGTGAGACCAGGCATCCCCGGCGGTCTGGTGGGGCCGTTAGTGAAGATGAGGCAAGCTAATGCCCAGAGTTGCCGAGTGTGGTCGCTGATCAGAGTGGGCACCGAGGCGAGAGAATTATCGAGTCCGCTGACCCTGGTCCAGAAACCTGCCGCGCCGGGATTCGAACCCTGGTCCCGGGCCGTCCTCTGCTCTCGGGTCTGCCGCCTCTAACCAGTGAGCCACACTACTAAGCGAGGATTTCAGGTATTGCCACATTTCAAAACTAACTTTAAATTTAAAAGCGTGAACTGGAAGTATCCTATTTTCTCGACAGTCTCACAGATATGCAAGTGAATTTCACTTTTAAAGATGGTGGCACGTCTCTTGACGCAAGTCCGGGTGGCTCTGGGTACGTCTCTGCTGATGATTATGTAGCTGCTGTGCAGCCTAAATTCAGTATTTACTCAGACGGTGGATAAATAAAACTCCGGAAAAGGACAGCTGTCAATTTAACTTTATTGCCAGGCGCAGAAGAGCAAACGTGGTTGGCAGATGCAGTACAGCTGTAAGATAGCGTGACGTGACTCAAAAAATAGCTCCTGTGTAAACACAATATGGCGGCACGTTTTTTACGTTGTCCAGGGTGGCTCTCGGCATGCCAATGTACACAGGCGTCCAGGGGCAACTCTGACCATTATGTAAGCTGAATCGCCTCGCGAGGAGAAGCAGGTGAGTTTGTTCTAAATTTGAACTAAGACAGCGGTTTACTGTCTGCGTTTACATACACGAACTGCTTGCCAAAGTACTAAACCACAGCCACTAAAAGACACACTCCTCTATTAAATCAACAGTACTTACTCCTCAAATGAATTAAATGCAAAATTACGAGGAATACCTTTCCGGGCAAATAAAAATAATTATTTTTGTCTCCAATAGATGGCAGCACTCAACCAATCCCGTTTTATTAACTATTATAATTTCCTCTGACCTGTCAAAACGTTGCGATCGCTCATGTGAATGCTCTCCAGCCAGCCAGTTTCCTCCACCGATGATCTCATTAAAGCCCCCATGTGCATGTGCTCCGGATCACCTCAACAATATAATCCTCCACAGTTAGCACGCAGATTAATCTTGGTTTGTTGGGACCGGTAACCATTGAAATGATAGAAACAGGTCCGGTAACTTTAGGGATCCTTACGCAGCAAACAGTAAACTGTAGGAGAACTGTAGGAACTGTCGCATGAAGAGCTCCGAGTCGTGACACACTTCAGCATTTCAGCACAATAAAATGTTCATTCAAATCAAAACCCTGGGTTAGTAGGCAGTCCGCTGGAAAGGGACACTGGTGGGACTTACCAGGGTTGTTCTCTTGTTCTCTTATTTTCCGTTTCAGCAGAGATAATCTTAATTCGTTTTCAGTTTCACAAGTTCTAGTTTCTTTAATTCTTTACCATTCTTGCACGCTGTAAATTCTTAATGCTTCTCAAAACGTCACCAAATGTTGTGGGTAATAGATGATATAATGTACAGGTAGCCAGATAGTTTATCCAAGATGTAGGTTTATTAGAAGATCAATACAAGTTCCATGTAAGTCTCAGGTAGTATCAAGAAGATAAGTAAACAGTAAATAGATAGTCCCACCAGGAGCAAGATGTTAGTAGCTCAGCCCACACTCCTCAACTGTCATTCCACAGACACACAGGCACTCTCACATTCTAAACTCTCTGACATCACGCACTCCAACATTCCACGCAGACACCACACTCACTCTGGCTTGAGCAACTAGAAAGGAGGAGAAACCAGGTGCAACAACCTCCTATAGGTGGATACCCGATAATGGAGAGGAAGTTCTGCATCAAATTTGGTCTTCGTTTTCAGAACGTGTTCAACCAGATCTCGGACCACATTTCCTTTCCTGATTATATGAAAAACCCAGAGCTCAGATGGCACATTCTCCCTGACTCAATCAGTGATGCTTGGTGGTCCCTTTTTCTGCTGACTTGGAAAAGAGCAGCAGTTCGTTTTCTCACGGTACTGACCCAGGCCAATCAGTCATCTGAAGTATCCGTGGGTTCTGGATGGTGCCACTAACCACTCCAGTAGGTCGTATAACCCCAACGTGCAAGCCCTTCTTCAAACTGAGATGTGACCTAGGCGGAGGGGGCAAAGAGTCTCTTAGTTCTTGGGATTCTCTTCTTCTCAGGCATTTCTGCTACATCACATGACAAAGAATACTAGCCAAATCCTTTTACGAAAAAAAGTACTTGATCCTAATTCGTGTGCAGGCTTCTTCTCATCTTATGTCTGTAATATAGCCTTATAGCCCGCCGTAGAGGGCTATACCGGCTATTAAAGGCCCTCTCCAGCGTTAACAAGGGAGAGGGACTTTAATAGCGGTATAGCCCATCTACGAAGGGCTATAAGGCTATTGGAACATTCTGTCACTAGAGGACAGAATGTTCTAACAAAAAAAACAAAGCCTTTTGGAAGCGTGAGAGGATTGGAATCCCCTCAGGCTCCCTGAAGCCTTTGTTCACAGCCAGAGCTGCCATTATAAGCCCGGAGCACTCCATTGTTTTCATAGAGCTCCCAACATTCCAATGTTCTAATTTGCCATTATTCTTCAGGAATAGTAGAAAACACATTTAAAAGCTGAGGTGGCTACTTCACATCTCCCCCTACTCCATCATCCAGGCAGAGAATGATATGCCAATCTATACTACTCTAGCATTGAAGGCCTTCTGTTAGACAACTCATTCCTTGTACTCTTTTGGGGCTGATTTTCCTCCACATTTCATTGCTCTAAAAGTTTAAACACAATGTGACTACCAGGATAATGCTAGCTCAAAGTTTCACTGCACGCCATGAGTGATACTGCGACTGTAATCACTCAGGACAGTGTGCACTCTTTTGTTCCACAGTCCTGCGCCTTCCCAATCATCCAAGGCCTGCCAAGTGCAGGATCCTTGTTCATTACTATGTTGGGCACGTCCGATACCTGACCACACAATGCACAACTCAGATCCAGTAAGCTGTCAGTGGGCAAATAAGTGCTGCACTGGAAGGTACATCCCAAATAAACATCTTGTGCCAAATCTGTGCCATATTAATATATCTGCACCATGATATGACCCCTGACTATATACTGAGTACTTTTAACACATATGACCACGTTTTCCCTTCGACAATGGTTGCCTTACTGTCTATATAGCACACTATGTCTGCATAATAGTGGATCCGTAATAGTTTTGACAAAGCCGAATCTGCACAATGTATGTATTATTTTTACAAAATCTCCATTTGGCTTTTGCCTTTGTTCTCTGGGATTTTGTCTGTTCCTAATGTACAACCGTCACAAATCCTTGAATATTACTTTCAAAATATCTCAAAATCCTTCTAGCACTCCAATTTAAAACCATCTTTGTAATCTGCAAATTTAATAGATTTTGTTGGAAACTCCTACATACATTTTTAGTTCAGGTATACGAAAATTCACAAACTTCCCAACGTACGTTTTTTTTACATCACCTTTCTGAAATAAACTATCATCCTACAATTAAACCTATTATCCTTGCCCACTTACCTCGCATAAACAGATTTAAACATTCTCTGGCCCATTCAAGGCATCGCTTGTATGGCTGTATAGGAATGAATTTACAATTTGGAATGGTATTAGCTAAAAATACCATCTCTCTATCCGTATATTCAACTTCTCAGAAGAATAGAAGCCAATGTAGTCAGAGACGTTTATTTGAACTTGCAGGAATAAAGCATTCTACAGCACAGACAAAACCCTGCTGGGAGATGAGGACTGTGCACTCAGCATGACCTGTGCCCAATAGAAATGCCCTCCCGGATCCTAGGAATAAGCAGGTCAAAAATACATGTCAAGCAATCCAGTTTCTCAGAAGGTCTTATCTTTATTCTATAGCTTCATCGTGAATCGTGAGGGATCAGCATAAATTTTGCAGGTCCCCTACAGCATATCAGGAATGCTTGGACTGACAATGTGATGCCACTTGTTTTTTCAATCCTAACTTTTTAGATAGAACATTGCTTATTTTGGGTTTTTTTCCTCCTCCTTTTTGAAAGTGCATGCACTGAATTAGTGGACTGATATTTGAATTGAATGCATCAGCATATCTGGGCAGTCTTTATAACTTACTAGCTACACACCTGTTTTATCTGGATGTGGTTATGCCAGATTCATTTTTTATCAGTATCCCCCCCTCTCTCTCCTTCAACTTCTTCCTACGCACCTCCGGAAATGTGCAGAGAAACCAATTACAGACCGTATTATTTGCAATGAAAGGGGGCACCAGAGGTGTCTAATGTCTTGCTCCTGTTTTCACTTCAATATAAAAACAATAACTTGCCTCCTTTCTCTCTTTTTCCCTCTTTCTTCAAGTTGCCCAAGCAGCTGTGATGAGTAACTCGTGAATGAGTTTTTGGCAGCTAAAGACCCATGTCATGTTTATTTAGTCATTGGCGTGTATCTGCTCCAGTATAACATTTACAGTCTCAGCCTTTTGAAGAATAGGCAGTTCAAGTATTATTTTCATGCTGTAGGCTGAATGCTGTCTAATGGGTTTACTACAGAAGGTCTACAGTAGAGGCTGGCACCTCTATCCACGGATGTATGTCGTTACAACGCATACTTTTACAACGCATACCTTTACAACGCATTTTTTACACTGCAACATCCATTACAACGCATTCCATTACAACGCATGCCATTACAACGCATTCTTTGAAACTACTTTTACAACACATTCCACTACAACACATACTACATTTACAACGCATACCATTACAACGCATACCAATACATTGCATGTATGGTAAGTATTGGATAGTGTAGGGGTAAAAATTACTATTCTAACTCCAGGGGGGTGCAACAGTAGGGTAAGTGTTGGATAGTGTAGGGGTAAAAATTACTATTCTAACATCAGGGGGTGCAACAGTAGGGTAAGTATGGGATAGTGTAGGGGTAAAAATTACTATCCTAACTCCCGGGGGTGCAACAGTAGGGTAAGTGTTGGATAGTGTAGGTATGCGTTGTAATGGTATGCGTTGTAATGACTGTGTTGTAATGACATGTGTTGTAATGGTATGCGCTGTAGTGACATGCGTTGTAATGGTTGCGTTGTAATGGCATGCATTGTAATGGATGTTGCGTTGTAAACGTTTTGTTGTAAAGGTAGTGCGTTGTAAAAGTTGCGTTGTAAGTGTTGTTTCCTCTATCCACTCCCTACACGTTCATTTACTGTGTTTATTTATTTTAGATATTTGCTATTTCACTCCAAAGATCAGTACACTGCTTTTCATGGAACATTTATATTTTAGCAAAACATGTGGATCTGCAAATGGGACATTAAGGACTAAGGTTCTGTAATTATCCACCTTGCCACAACATGAGATATGTGCGTTGCACGCATCCTCAGGGCTGGGTGCAGCCTGAGGGATAAATAAAGGGTGCCTGGCTGCTCAGAGTGTGCATGACAGTGAATGGTTGTGTGTTTGGGCCAAGTATGTGGGTGTCCAACCCGGCACTACAATGACTAAGGCATAAAGGGACCAGGACCACACTTACACTAGCGACGAGGCGATCGACACCCATCGCATTCTCAGGGGAGTGCAGTTCGTGTTCATTCACCCACTCCTCACCCTGTGTGACCTATCGAAGAGCACATTTGAGTGCGGATTTACTTCCCAGCAGCAGCGTGGCGCCTGCACACCCTGTTCCCTCTGGTGGTCCTAGAGGAGACGAATGATGTGGAGGGCACAACCTCTACAACCAACTGACCCAGTGAATCTCGGGAAGTGTGTGGAGGCAGCCCATCGGCCCGCAGAGGCAGTGTGATGTAGTCTTCTCCCCACATGGCCCGGGTAGAATGCCCTGAAGCCTATCTGTGGCAGACCATTGTGTACAAGGTGAGAAGTGAACGTCAGTGTGTCCCCGGGTGGTGTCATCATGCAGCCTGCTGTAATCAGCACATACTAGGCTGCTGAGATGAGAGAGTGCTCCTCAAGACCTCAACCTGGTAAGTAAGTAAGCAAGCTGCTGCCAACCAGCTTCCAGTATCACTGCGTAAGAGAGGTGCATGCCAAAAGACTGTGGAGGAGGCCCAGCTGCAGAACACATCTGCTGGCATCCTCCATTAGATGCACAAGCATTGCTGCAGACGAGTAGGTAGAAGACGCCATGTCAACACTGCACCATAAAGCTGCTGCGACTGAAGCTGCGCTACCTCTGCAGCAAAGGAGTGTACAGGTGCCAGTAGCAGCGCCCCCGCCTTTCAGCCAATTAGAGGGCCCAGCAAAGGAAGCGCCATGATGGCGCCACTGGATCAGAGGACTAAATCACTTCTTCTGTGCCCCGTGCGATACAGATGCTGCACTGATGCTCCACATGGGTGGGAATGAACTATATGATCTGTTCGTGAACTTGCCCAATACCGGGGCAGACAATGATTTTGGCGCGACGCTGAATAGACATTTCAATCCCCAACTGAATCCGGATTATGAAAGATTCAAGCTGCAACAGGCACATCAGCTAGAAGGAGAATCAGTAGACACGTTCTTCACGTGGCTGTGAAAACTAACAAGCACTTGTAAAGGGATTGACAAGAAAGATGAAATCAGAGCTCAACTTATTAAAATTGTTATTAACTACAACCCCCCATCACGCTGGATAAAATACTCATCTTGGATCGGTCCCATGAACCGACGGACAGCCGTGCAGGAGCAATGGAGCTGGCGTTATCTCGCTGCTCAGCCACTCCCACAGCCACAGTGGCGGCGAAGGTCAAGGAGGAACAGGTAGAAGCCATTCAGTGGTGCCCTGCACAAGCGCAGAAAAAGGACCAAAGCAATGAAGAGTGAGATAGTATGCAGAAGCTGCAGCATGGTCCATCACCCACCATGTGTGTGTCCAGCCAAGGGGAAGACATGCCTAATGTGTGATGGATCCAACCATTTTTCAAAAGTCTGTAACAACTGCACTCAGTGCTCCGGCCCAAGCACAATAGGAAAGAAGCCGCGGAACATCTGGTGATTGACAGTAGATGACAGAAGAGACAACCAGAATCCTCTGCATGAAGCCAGAGGGCACATTTTAGAGGATGATGAAGAAGAAGTATTCACCATCTCATTTACCAGTCTGAACAACCAGCAACAAAGACCCTCTCCAATGTGTCAGATCAATGTGAATGGGACACAGATCTGGGTTCTCATCTAAATAGGGGCGACAGGCAATTCTCCCCCAAAGGCCAAAATATATATCTACGGAGGAACAGACCCCATCCCACTGCCAGGAGTCGTTGAAGTGGATGTCGCCAGTGGTGATGTGAAGTTAAGGACCTTATTCCTCATCTCATGATTAAGGACAAAATATGGAATCCTGCTAGGGTGTCACATGGCAGAGGACTTGGGATTAGTATTTTCCGCTCAGCAAGTCTACCAATCTCATGCCGACATAATACTGGCTGAATTCCCACAGCTGTCAGTCAAAATACTCTTTATTCGATTTTTGTTAAAATCATAAAAGGACACAATACAAATACAATTTTTAAAAGCATCACGTGATCTCATTACAAAAATGTTCTACTTATTGACTTCATTTCATCAGGTTGTTACACAAATATACAAAAATTTACAAATTTATTTAAAAATGTTAAAAATTCTCCATTTAAGATCAAATTTATATTAAAATAGGTCTATCTGGGGTAATCTTTTCTTCCTAGATCTAAATGCAGCAGTTAAATAGCAAGCAACACTAAACATAGTGTGAGTATCTGCCAACATTTGGAGGAAAATTAAAGCTGGCCTTATTTGAATAAAACCCGCCGCTTTCAAGACAGGGAATAGGTATTTTGCCCTTTCACTACTATAGAAACCACAGAAAAATATAAAGTGGAGGGTGTCTTGGACTGAAAATTGGTCACATCCACATGGCGGACCGTCTTCAGGTTTTGACCACACAGGGAAATTTCCTAGAGAGTAATGAATTAGGTTCATCCAGAATTTTGTGAGTAAGAGTCTATGGAGAGGATTAGTCACAACTTTTAGGTATGGTTCCAAGGCGGGCGAGGTCGTTAAAGCTATATGTGCCCTTACCGTGGGTTTCCTCAATTCCAACTCTTCTCTATCCATACAGGCCCTCTCCAAAAACGCCTGCTTAATCCATCTGATATCCTCCCTTCTGATGTTGGTTGGGTCGTTGAAAAGTTCCGGTCTCCCCAGCATAAGTAAAGTAGATTTGATATATTTCAGCCAGGGAATTCTCATGGCATTATCCCTTGCAATAACGTCTTTAAGGATGGCATGATTTAACGTTAGCTCGGGGTTCAGCCATGTTTTGGCCCAAAAAAGAAGGGGGGCTAGTTTTAGTTTATCAGTGATGTGGGGTAAACCTATTTCCTCATGGATAGAGAAGGTGGGTGTGGAATTAGGAACAGATAAAATGTTCCTAATAATACCATTTTCTACCCTCTGTATTTTTACCATGTCTGCATAACCCCAAATCGCAGACCCATACATGGCGATTGGTACACACTTAGTGTTATATATTTTAATCACCGCCTCCATTGGTTTGGCTCCTAGTCTTTTTGTAAAGGCCAACAGGGCTGATGATGATCGTGCTAAGCTAAGGCTCTTTGCTTTAATCTGGGGGACCCAGGACCCTCTTTGATCAAAAAGGACTCCCAGATAAGGAAAAACTGGTACCCTAGAGAGAGTCTCCCCCTTACAAGTAAATGATTTTTTTTGCAGCATATTTACTCTATGACCGATAATCATAGTGTGGGACTTAGAAACATTAATTTTCAAGTCTAGGTTCTCCATAAAGGAGCCAAAGCGGTCCAGAAGGGTCTGTAGGCTGATGCCTGTCCGTGCTATTAGGACGGCATCGTCCGCGTATAGGAGGGCTGGAATCTGAACTCCTCCTACACGCGGTACATCAGCCAGTCCTGTTTCTAGGTATTTCCCCAGGCCATTTATATAGATGGTAAAGAGAAGGGGGGCCAGGATACAACCCTGGCGCACCCCCTTCTCGGATTTAAAACTTTCCGTGCACCTTCCATCCCTTGTAACTCTTATTTTTGCATTGAGGTCCTGGTGTAACCTTGCCATAAATGCCACCAAGGATTCTTCTATGCCTAGCTCTAGTAGAAGAGTCCATAACTTACTCCTGTTCACCAGGTCGAAGGCCGAGGAGAGGTCCATAAAGGCCAAATAAACTGACCCCTCCCCGGCCACCGTGTACCTGGAAACTAGAAGGTGGAGATTGGAGCATTGTTCCAGCGTCCCCCCATTCTCACGGAAACCGTATTGGATATTCGAGAGCCCCCCGTTCTGTTCTAAATTTTCCCTTAGTTTAACCAAAAGGACTCTACCTAGGATTTTAAAAGTGGAGTCGATAAGGAAGATTGGGCGATAACACCCAGGGTCCTCCCGGTTTCCCTTCTTGAAGATGGGTACGATTATAGATGTTGCCCATGTTTCGGGTAGGGATCCTTCATTTGCTACTCTGAACACTCTGGACAATACTTTACTCCAGAGTGCTGGGAAGTATTTGAAAAAGTCAGCCGGCACACCATCGGGGCCTGGTGCCTTGTTTTTTGTGGTTTCCGTGATAGCTTTGAGAACCTCCTCTTCCGTAAACACCACTGTGGCTGCACAGTGGTCCACCTCAGTAACACCTGGACAATCTGAAGGATCGCCCCCATAAATATTGCTAAAATGCTGTACCCATCTCTCGTCAGGAATTACACAATCTGTAATCAAATTGTTCTCCCCTGAGAAAAAGGAATGATTAATGATTTCCCAAAATTGTTTGCTGTTTTTCAGGACATCTACATTAAGTAGATCATTCCATGCGTTATTTTTAATTTCATTTTTCCTTGCCTTCACATTGGCTTTATAGGCCCGCCTCAAGTGGGAAATTAATTCTTTATCCCTATCCTTAGCCTTGAGGGCCAATTTCAGTTCTCTATGTGAGCTTGAACATTTGCTGTCAAACCATTTGTGGGGCTTTATGGGGTACTGTGATTTAGGTTTTATAAGATCCCTGGCGGTTTGTGCACAGATACGATTAAAAGCTGTGACAACCTGAAGATTCGAGGCAGTATGGTCCAAACAAGTTTCTATTGGTCCCTCAATTTTAGGAAGTAAGATTTCCATAAACTTTTCCACCATGGCCATACCCCATCTGAGCCGTCTGCCCTGATCACTGGGCACCGCCATGGTGCAAACCCGGGGTTGGTCCACCTGTTTGCGCCATAAGTCACTCCAGTGTATTTCTATTGACAGAGGGTTATGATCACTATGGGGTGAGACAGTTACTTTATAGTCACTTGTCTTTAAAATCAAGCCTGAGGACATGAATATGTAGACAATTATCGGCCCATTAGTTGTACCTTTAAAGGTGGGGACCTTCTCATTTGTGACAGATTTGTATGGTTCATACATATTAAAATTAGCAAACAATAAATCAAGTGCCTCCCCCATTTTGGTGTTTTCAAAATGAGGGATGCAGGCTCCAGCAGGAGAATCTGCATCTAATGGTTGACAGGGCAATTGACATTTGTGGCTATTGAAGTCACCCATTAAAAAAATTTCGAAAAGAGTATGTGAATTTTGACTGTATTTGTTTATAAAATTCTCCAAACAATCCAAGTGTTCAGATTCATTTAGACCTCCCCAGGCGTTATAAAAGTTAATTACAAGTATAATACAACTCGGGGAGACTGTCCACTCTATTGCTAAGATGTTTGGGGAGCCTGAATTCAACAGATTAAAAGTCCCTACTAAATCTAGAGAAAAAAATGTAATAAGCCCCCCTTTTGCTCTCCCCGCGTTACTAGAACTTGCAGGTATTGTAAAGCTTAGGAACCCATCTAGGGAAAAGGAAAGTGAAGTGTCCCAAGTTTCTTGCAGAGCTATAACCTTATGTTTGGAAATGTGTTGTATCCATGTAGGGTCCGTTCTTTTAGCTCTTATTCCAGCAACATTCCAAGTCATGAATGTGCATGGTAGTGAAGTTACCCTCTTAGGCTTAACTATTATTGGTGATGTTACGGGTGCTGGTAGTCAATCATTTGTATTCAAGTCACTTAAGGGGTTAAAGCGATTAACCAGGTCCATAGTTGGGCCTGTGTTATGGTATGTAGATGAATTTCGTCTCGCTTTCCTAGTTACAGTTTGCCACCCCTTATCTGCGTGGACAGTGTTGGGGGGAGCCATCCTATATGGGTTAAAGCAAGTCTGTGGGGGATAAAAGAAACCTAATGGAACCGCCCTAAGACTGTCATTTTCCTTAATGTCTGATCCATCCCAAAACAGGGTAATCGGGCAATGATCATTATTAAAGTTTATCACCACACAATTCCCACAGCTATTTGAAGGGCTAGGGTGCCTGAAGAACATTCAAGTAAAACTCCATATCGATAACACTAATAAAATCGGTATCCCTGCGTCATTGGTGAGTGCCATTTCACCTTCCCCTGCAAGTGGAGCGAGAATTGGAACAGCTAGAGTGGGATGGCATAATTGACATAGTGACTGGCCTGACCCCAAGGAATTCACCATTGCCCATCGCCCCTAATCCTAAGCCATCAGGGCTATACGACTCTCCATTGACATGAGACTTCCCAACAAGAGCATTCATCGGCAATGTCACATAACGCTCACTTTTGATGAGAACGTGGCTAATTTGAATGGCGGAAAGTGGTTCCCCAAACTAGACTTAAAGTCTGGCTACCACCAACTAGCACTAGAGGAGACCAGCTGTTATATAACCACGTTCTCTATGCATGTACGGTTTCTCCGGTTCAAACGTCACAGCTTTGGAGTATCCTCAGCGGCTTAAGATTTTCAGGATGCGATTAGAGAGACCCTCTCTGGCCTGGTAGGCATGATCAATGCCAGTTATGACATTCTCATCTTCTCCAGTACCCTAAAAGATCATCATACACGACTCAGGGCCACTTTGTGTCACCTGGCAGACTGTCGCCTGACTCTTCACTGTTGTAAATGCCTATTCTACACCAATTAAATTGAATTCTTCAGATTCTGATTCTCAGCTCCAAGTAGATCCCAAGAAGATCAAAGCTATCAAGACAGCCGCTGTTCCAGGCAGCTCCTCTAAAGTCTGAAAATGTCTTGGAATGGACAATTACTGTGGCCGTTTCATTCCTCAGCTCTGCACGCTATCTGAACCCCTGAGGGCCCCACACCGTAAGATGGCTGCTGAGAATAGAACTGTAAAGCAGCAAAAGCCTTCCCTGATGTCAAAGAGGCCCTCGTACATGACGCCACCGTAGCGTGGAGAACAAAATTAATTGTGGATCCGAGTCTAGTGGGGCTTGGGACAGTACTGCTACAGCTGGAGGGAGAAGGTGAATGGGCCCCTGACAGCTGTGGAGACATGCTTTGCCCAAATTGAGAGAGAGGCCCTAGCCGTTCGATGGGCCTACAAAGACTTCCATCTCTACCTGTGCAGGTAGAGCTTTCGAGTTGTGACAGATCACAAACCCCTCCCGAACACAATGTGATGCTGAGAAACGAAAGATGGGCCGTATGCTACAGCAATATTCCATTGAGGTGCTATATCATCCCTGGGTAGTCAACCCTGAAAATTACCTATCACGACTTCGAGTGATGGCAAATGCTGACACGAATCAGGAGGTTGACCCACTGAACATGACTGTTTGCTGACAGGGCAGCCATCCCGCCAATCCAAGGTGGCAGACATTTAATATTTGCAAAAAATTTTACCTTTCCATGATCTCATCTCATCTCATCTCATCTCTTCTCTTCTCTTCTCTTCTCTTCTCTTCTCTTCTCTTCTCTTCTCTTCTCTTCTCTTCTCTTCTCTTCTCTTCTCTTCTCTTCTCTTCTCTTCTCCTCCCTTCTCTTTTCCTCTGCACATGCAGATGACAGGATTTGCCAAGAATCACACAAGTAATTGATGAAGTGTGAAAGCACTGTTGATAATTCCGATTTTCCTGATTCACAAATGTACTTTAAGGTCACAAAATCAGAGGTGACTTTATAAATACAAAAGAGCTGATCTATACCTTGGCAGATGGTACTCTGTCTGTCAGGTGGCACAGGACATTATTTTGCCACCATGATGCAATACTGCCAGCCAAATATAGAAATCACTACTGAGCCAGTAGTGATCTCTGTACTGTGACAGGGAGTAACATTATGGAAGTTCCTGTTAATATACAAATTGTTTGGTGGATGACTGTCAATAATTCCACCAAATATTAACCAATTTTTTATATTTCAAAAATATATTTCCGCAGTAGGAGTTTGTTATTAAAAAACAAATGACCTCAATCAATCAGGCTTTTTGAAGCACACTACTCACTAGTTGTAATGTGCGGGGGGGGCGGTTTGCAGCTCCGTTGTGGTCATTCGAAGAGCCAGGTTTTGAGGTCCTTCCTGAACTGGTGCAGTGTCGGGCTCTGTCACAGGTGAAGGGTGAGTTCGTTCCAGGACTTGGCAGTAAGGTAGGGGAAGGATCTTCCACCTGCTCTGCTCCTGTAAACATGTGGGATGGTGGATAGGTAGAGGTCGGCTGAGCGTAGATTTCTCTTAGGGGCGCAGGAGATTCAGTTGTTGAGGTATTGGGTCCGTTGTTGTGGAGGACCTTGTAGGAGTATGTGAGGAGCTTGAACTTAATCCTTCTATCGACGGGGAGCCAGTGGAGTTCGCGGAGAAGTTGGGGGATGTGGCTATGTCGAGGGATGTTGAGTATTTATCTGGCTGCAGCATTCTGCACAGTCTGTTGTTTGTGGAGGAGATTTTTGTTGATTTCAGCATAGAGGACGTTGCCGTAGTCCAGTCTGCTGGTGATGAGAACGTGAGTGACGTTTCTTCTGGATTCCAGGGTGGGTGGGGGGATCCATTTGAAAGTCTTGAGTAGTATGCAAAGAATGCTAACCAGGCTGTAAATGGCACTTGGAAGTCAAAGTACAGGTCATACCCTTTAATCCTTAACTTTTGACCCTTACCAGCTACAGACTTCATTCAACAATTTATTTTTATATTTGCTAGAAATCCAATCTAAGGATGCAGTTGAATTTTAATTAAAAATATTGGAAATTTAACTTTTAGAAAGTTATCATACACTGCCAGAATCTCCTAAAGAATAATTTGCAAAAGCTCTCTACTCAATGCCCAGCCTCTACTTGGCCTGGATGAGTTGTGAATAAGCATGAAAATTGGTCTCGAGTGAAAAGGTGTTTTTCTTCCAGTGGCTGGAAGACCAGTTAGGATGGGTGCAGGAACTTCATTAACTTCAAAAGTTCCTGCCCTGCACACAAGCAAATGTTAGGTGACACCTGTAAGGTAAACTTTGTTTACCAGGAAAGCGAAACCACGCATGCCATTGCAACGCAGTTGTTACAACGCATGCCATTGCAACGCAAGTCGGAACAACGACTTGATGTAGGGGGCAGAAAGTGTTCGTTTTAAAATCCCTACTGTTGCATAGACTGGAGATGGAATAATAAATTATACAATTCCAAAATCCAGCGCCCCCCTACAGCAAGTCGTTCTTCTGACTTGTGTTGTAATGTTATGCGAGGTAACAACATGGTCGTTGTTCAGACTTGTGTTGTAATGGCATGCGTGGTAAACGCATGCAAACGTACGTGGATATTCCACCTAGAAAGGACCCCACCCTTTGTGCCGCTAGTCAGGTTGGCACAGGAACTGGTTTTGAGGAACCACACGGAAGGACAATGCTCATTACATTGTCCACACTTTTGGATGGGCACACAGACTCTCAAAGGAGAAACATTTTGAAAGTGAGAGGCATTGTGGGTTTGTTTTCAATTGGGCAAATTGGAACTGCTGAAAAAGTGGGTAGAGTTTCTCCTGGAAATTTTTACTCTGTTGGTTAGGTAGGAGGCAGAAGTCACCCCCACCCACTAGCTAGAGTCAACCATAGAGGGGCACTCCACGGCACTCTCTGTAGAACATATTCTGGACATGCAGAAGATTAGAAGAGTACGCAACCTGCTGGCTGTGACCTGAGAGTAGCCCTGACACACTGGACCTGATCCCTATAGAACCCAGGACAAAGAGCTGGAATCCAGGGTTCAGTTGGCTGGCATCCTGTGTGAGTAGAGGGACACAACAAGCTGAAAGAGGCCTTTTGCCTGAAGTGCCCAGCTGACCAGTGACAACAGAAGATGGGCAGAACTTTGCTCTAAGTGCCTTTGTGGTTCTGGGGTCCTCTGGAAATGTACTGTTGCGGTTGTTTGTGCACCAGAAGAAAGTTTGGAAACTTTTCAAAACTTTCTCCAGAATTTTGGAAGACTTTTTCTCCAGAGCTTCTGAGGAACCTGCCAGAATATGTATCTGACTAGCAGTTTCACAGAATCATAGTGAATTGGAGCCCCATACAGCTCAATAGTCCTGCATCTCTGAAAAAAGCAGCTACGTCCAATACTGCATTGGGATTAACCTGCTTCAGTTTTCTGGCCTTCAGTTGCATATCAACGGTTACCATTTCAGTGCAGGCTCATTGAGGGAGGATTGTTTTTTCAAAGAATTGACAAAGTCCCTTTTTCAATTGGGACTTTTTCAACTTTTATGACTTCCAGACTTTCACCAGGAGCAATGCACTTGGTGTATTTGACCAAGGCTCCATTGCAGTTGGCCTCAAATCATGTTTAGGGTCTTGCCTATCACTTTAAAAAACGAGCAGTGGTACTTAGTGCTTTTTGGCACTATTTCTACCTAAAACATTAAAAGTTCTTTTAATTGTTTTTTTTCTCATTCCACTGTCAATTTGTTAATTAAATTTTTTCGAATTTGGTTTGGTATTTGTAATTCTTGGCGTTTTTACTTTATTACTCTTTTGGTACTTCATAAAATCTTTACACATTGCTTAAGGCAAGCCTGTATGTTCTGTGCCATAGCTATAAGGGGTTTGAGCACAGGTTCATTTAATTACTTTGAGGGTTCACCTTGACCAGAAGTGTCATTACTGCTCGAGGTAGGTTGTCGCCCACCCCATAATAGTCCAATTTCTTAAAGTCTTTAACTCCGTCAGACAGTTAGAGAAAGCTTTCCTTCAATGAAGTCAAGGGAGACTCCATTGACGGAAAGCTGGTGGTCCTCTCGACTTAGCAGAGGGCAGGCAGACCATCAGGTTGGCACACAAGCTACTATATCATGTTTGCGACATACCTCCTTTCTTCCAAACCATAAATCTGCCCTGAATTATTAATTCACATTGCACAAATCTGCCCTTAAATTCACAATTGCCATTGCAGTGAAAGAGAAGTTGCCTAGTGTTAGAAATTGGTACTCTGATTTGCAGAGATTTGCACCCTGTCTAAGTAAGGACCACAATCCTAGTCAGGGTAAGTCAGATGCACAACCTAAATTGGCCTGTGCTCACACTCTAGTAGCTTGGCACAGGGCAGTCAGGCTTAACTCAAGAGGCAATGTGTACAGTATTTGTGTAACACTCAATCACAGGTACACAGGGAAAACACCACTAAAAGATTGCACATATTTGTCTGAGTAAAACAAAACCAGATAACAAAAAGCCAATAAGTAGAAGTTGAGATTTGAATTTTTAATGAATAAACTGTGACATAGTGATTAAAAGACAATAGTGCTTAAGGGTTTCTTGAGAGCTCGCTGGACCGGCGTAAATCCAAAGTACAGGCCAACCATGATGGAGGGTAGGCCAGCTACAGGACCCATAGAAGGCCTGCTGGAAAAGTACCTTGGATGGAGCAAGCGTCTGGCTTGAAAACTTAATTTGTCTGATCCAATCCATGCTGTTTGGTAGATACATTGGTGCCGAGCCTTGCAGTCGGGCCCCACCTCGTCGTCAAAGCTCTTTCAATGCTGGTGATGTGTTGTCATCGATCCTCACAGTTAGGTCCTGCATCAGCAGCGTACCACTCACAATACAGGCATTGTGTCATCGTCAAGCCTTGAAGTTGGGTCCCGCGTTGTTGTTGAGCTGCGCTGGGATGTCCTTGAATCGGTGCAGCACGAACATCAAAGGTATTGTGTTGGTCATCACTGCGTCAAATTTTGTAGAAGTACTGCTTTGGAACCCACTTTCAAGGCCCAGGACTGGATTTGTACCTCGTAGATGGGCAGCACTCACAGTTGACAGAGTCCAATCCCTGAAGCAGAGATGAAGGAAGTCTTTGATGACCCTGAGGCTACCAAACAGGAAGCATGCCAGCAAGCCCTTGGAGAACTTGTGCTCAATGATGTATAGAGGAGGTCCAGTCTTTCTCACTCTCAGGCAAGAAGCAGCAAGCAGCAGGTCAACACAGCAAAGCAGGTGGTAAAGTGGCAGTCTCTCCTACAGCACAACAGCTCTTCTTCCTGGCAAAATATACTTAGTTCCACCAATGTTGTGAATTCATGGTGTTAGGGATCCAGTACTTATACCCAATTTGACCTTTGAAGTAGGGAGACTTCAAATAGATGCTTTGTAGTGCACAAGGTCCTGCCTTTTCTAACCTGGCTCCAGACTCACTACAGGGGGGTATTCAACCCTTTGTATGGGGGTAGGCACAGCCCTATTCAGGTGCAAGTTTCAGCTCTTTCCTTTCATCCTGCCCACAGGATGACCGATCAACATGTAGATGGCTACTCAGTCACACTTACTCTGCCTTTGTGTGTGGCTGTCTAGAGGGAATACAGGAAGCTAGCGGTCACCTACCCCAGACCTGTATTCCATAGACTGGCAGAAGGCACTAAATGGTTTAGGTAAGAAAATGTCGATTTTCTAAAAGTGTTATTTTCAGAACGGCTATTAAAAACAGATGTGTTTGATTTTCCAATCTTGTTCTAAGGGGAAACTACACTTAATTTTTTTTATAAGGTAGTCCCCGTGTTAATCCATGTGCGAGATAGGCCTTGTAGTAGCGTAAAATGAATTTAAGAGAATATCACTACTAGCACATGTAAAACTTAAAAGTATATGTACTCCGTTTTTAATATACACAACACCCTGCCCTCCAGGCTGCCCAGGGCCTAACTTATGGCTGACTTACATGTAACAAAAAGGATGGTTTGGTCCTGGCAAGAAGGTTAACTTTTTTTTTAATGAAAGTTGCAAGACTAATTGTCACGACCTGACCCAATGCACAGCTCAGAACAATTTCTTCTACTTTTCACAATTCAAATTGATATCACTGAATAAACATATGAATCAATATGCTTATATCTTTTGATACTTGTATTTCAGCATTTTCTGATAATCATACATACATACTTCAAACCAATGTACAGGTATATCCTGTATTTACATCATACAGATTTTTTCTTTACATAATGCTTTAAACTTTGTTTGTCATTAACAGTGAATCAAAATTCAACTCTTTGGGAAAATTCCATAGAAGAATGCGATGCTTTCTTGACTGGCCCAATGCATTCGGGGACATACGGTCCCTTCTTCGGGGGCCTCTGTTAATAAAGAACATTGTCAGAACCAACTGAATTCTATTGCTTAATCAATTGGTCCGTGCAAGAAGGTTAACTTGCCAGGTCAAATTGGCTTTTTAAACTGCGGACACAGGCTCTGCAGTTACAGCCTGAGCCATCTTTAAAGTGCTACTTACGTGGGTGGCACAATCAGTGTGGCAGGCCCACTAGTAGCATTTAATTTCCATGCCTTGGGCACATGGAGTGCGCTTTACTAGGGACTTATAGGTATATTAAATATGCCAATTGTGGATAAACCAATGTTACCATGTTTAGTTTACAGAGCACATGCACTTTAGCACTGGTTAGAAGTGGTAAAGTGCCCAGAACCCTTAAGCCAGCAAAAATGAAGTCCGCAAAACAGGAGGTCTAAAGGCAAAAAGTCTGCTAGATCCAACACCTAGCATAACAGAAGTTATAATTATACACTCTTGATATTCCAGTATAAATAATTGCATTTGTTTTACCATCAGAGGAACATCATCTGTTAAATGGTATCAGATTTCATATGTTATATCATCATAGAAGTTGACTTCAGTGGTTGAACATCAGCATTTGTTTTTTTGCTTCTTAGCTTCATCTTTAAACAAGGTGGAGTATTCATATCTTTATCTTCTGGTTTATTTGTGTAGCTTCAGCTAACACCAGTTTTACCTCTCTTTTGGACAATGCGCCTTGTGCTTTCTAATTACTGTGGGTATATTAGTATAATACGTGGGAGCCAGCAACCCCTGTACAAATTCTCATCTATATTTTCCTTATTACTCTTCCAATGTGATGTCATGATCTAGCTCCCAAATGTAATAATTTCTTGCAGCTGACTTCTGACACTACAGTGGCTGCTGTCAGTACTAGCAAACAAGGTTAAAAGCAGGTAATGGAGCATAATTAAAGCTGAAGTTTAAAGAGAAACAATGTTAGTACTATAACCACAATTCAACCGATAGTTAGTAACAATCGCAGAGCCCTGAAATGGCCATCGATCGTAGGCAATGGTAAAGCTATGACAAGTATCTATAATACTTTTCATAGCTCCTTTTATCGAATTACCTATTCCAGAGATCCCTCTTGTGCAGATTCATTACACTATGATAAATAAATTGAAACTGATATTGAGTAAACTTCCCAGAGAGCATGAGGTGGCTGGTTCAGTTATTCACCCCTCAGATAATCAATGGTGCAATATTAAGTGCCGCAAAGCAAAGAGAGAGTTACTAGTGGCTGTGAGGTCTAAAAAAATGGAGGGATTAAGGGATAAAAGGACCAAGTATAAAGAATTACTAATGCCAACAAAAAGAGGCTGGGACGATCGCCTCTAGGACAACTTGATCATTGCAGCCAAGACTAAGAACCTTGCGGGTTTCTGGAGATTATTAGCCAAGGGCAATAAAGCAGGCAGCAAAAGACACACAATTGATGGACGGAATTCAGAACAAATCAAAACATTCACCCCCAGTCAAGAGATCTGGGTTAAATCAATCATTCTTTTTTTTGCCACCCAAGTTTAGACCTGGCCATATGCAAATCAGTCTTGACCCTGTGCCTCAAGGGTACAGTCCAGCCCGAACTGCCAAGCCAGGTCCTCCCTGGACCGGAAACAAGCATCCTACGACTGGTTTCGGGTTTCACCCCTCTTCAGCCAGGATAGCTTGATTCCAGTGGTACAGTGAGCCCAGGACCCACATCTGGGCATACCTGGCGCACTTAGGGCGAGAAAACAAAAGACACAAATGATAGATGTAATGCAGAACAAATCAAAACATTCACCCCAGTCATGAGATCTGGGTTAAATCCATCATTCTTTTGCTCACCATGCCACCCCAGTTTAGACCTGGCCATATGCAAATCAGTCTTGACCCTGTGCCTCATGGGAACAGTCTAGCCTTCTTCAGCCAGGATAGCTTCATTCCAGTGGCACAGTGAGCCCAGGACCCACGTCTGGGCATACCTGGCGCGCCCCAAGTGGGACAGGTATGCCCAGACGTGGGTCCCGTGCTCTCCATGCCACTGGAGTCAAACAAATTCATGTCTCATATTTTAGCCTAGAAGAGACCTTAGAAGCCATTGATACTGTTATGACTGGGAAAGCCCCTGGTCCTGATAAAATACCTAGCAACCTACTTAGACACGACAAAGCGGTATGGGGACCTTGCATAAATCTTCTTTGTACTGCCATGGCGGAAGGAGCCCCTTTGCCAGAGTGATGGAAAGGGGCAGAAATTATACTTATTTAGAAAAAAGGAAATAGACAAGACCCTGCCATCTATAGACCTATAAGCCTAATCAACACCTTACAAATGATTTATGCTAAACAGATTTTATCAAAACTTAATATCTCGATTGAGGTAAATAACATTCTATCGCAGTATCAAGCTGGGTTTAGAGCAAGAACCAGTACAATTGATCAGGTTTTCAAACTTCTATGCATAGGATGGAAATACACCACTCTAATTAAGGGACACCTGTATATAGCTTTTAAAAACTTGAAGGTCACTTTCACTTTAATTAGTCTTTATTCGATATATTTCAATCATAAAAGACGTTTTACAAAAAGAAAAATTTGTTGTTTCTGTCCCACCCCCTCCCCCCAAGTATACAGGATCCACAATGAGTTGATACAATAAATAGACAAAGGTTAAAAGCATCTTCCTATCTCATCCTATTTACATTTTTACACAATCTTAAAATTTCCTATTTACATCATTACATAATCTTAAAATATCCATTAAAATACCAAAAACGATAAAATTTAGAAAGCTAAGTTCATTGGTGCCAACCGAAAGAGTAAGTAAAAAAGTAACAATTGCTTATAAGGCTTGCATAGTTTATCACAAAAATATACTGGTCAGAAGTTCAATTAATCACAAGCAGTACGACAAGCAATAACAATCCTAGGTTTATTCCAGACACATTTTGCGTGCCCGAATTATCCACATCCAGTGGAGAAATTTTGCCATAGCTATAACAACAGGCTGGGAGGTATCTGTTCTTAAAATCCTGACAGCCTCGTTTGACGTTTTTAAACCTAACTGGATGCAAATTGGTTTAAGCCATGAACGTCTAGGCATTCTGTATTCGGGGCAGGCAAACAACACATGACCAATGTTTTCATTATGGTCCGGACAGAAGGGGCACCTTGCTGTTTGTACCTTATTCCATTTCACTATTAGGGCATTTAAAGGAAGTGTCCCCACCCTCAGCTGGTGGTACCTCTTCCGATCCCCTGGGACCGTAATCCAATCCCAGTAGGATTCGAGGGCCGGTGAGTGCTTGAGCTCCAAATAGTCATATGTAAAAGTACGATCCATATGATTCCTAAAGCACTTAATCTCCACCATGCTCCAATAAAGATCTCGAAGTGTCTTTTTAGGTGGAAATACACTATTTAGGGGATCATCCCACAATTGGGGTAAGCCCAATGCCCTATATAATAGTTTAACCTCTTTCATCCAGACTATCTTACAGCCAATATCCAGGGTTCTCACCTCTAGGAAACCTTGGGCATACTGGGAGAGTTCTGGGGTTACCCATAACCTTCTCCAGTAGGCCACAATTCTATACCTGGCCATGTCCCTAAAACTATAAAATCCCAAATCATAATTTAAAGGTATCAGTGGGGTTGACATTGGTAAGCCAGTAATGTTGCGGAGAAATTTGTTCTGTGCTACCGTCAACTTGGTTAAATTACTGGACCCCCAGAGTTCAGCTCCGTAAAGGACTGCTGCTCCAACCTTAGCATTATAAATTTTTAGGACAGGTCTAATTGGTTTGGTATGAGATGAAAAAAGCTCCTTTGTGAGAACTCCTGCGAGTTGTGCATGTTTTGTATCTAGTTCATTTGTATGCTGTTTCCAATCTAGATTATAAGACAGATTAATACCAAGGTACTTAAAGACCTGAGTCTGTTCCAGCTGCACCCCATCCATAATAACTCTACCTCTGATGTGTTTCCGCTTGTGCATAACCATAAATTTAGTTTTGCTGGTATTAATTACAAGGCCATGGTCAGTGCAAAATGCTTCAAAAACCCCAATGGCCCTTTGAAGTCCCTGCTGGGTCTTCGATATCAGCAGGGTATCGTCCGCAAACATCAACAGGGGGATCAGTTTTCCCGCCAACCTTGGGGCATCCGTGGGCTGATGTTCAAAATAACTGATCACCCTGTTGATGTATAACGAGAAGAGCGTTGGTGCGAGCACGCAACCTTGGCGAACTCCCCTCTCAATGGGAAATTTCTCAGTGACACTTCCCTGTTGATTCCAGCGTACTTGTGCAAAGTTGTTTTCATGCATTCTAATCAGTAGAGACAGGATTTCTTTTGGGATACCCTGATCGTGTAGGATATTCCACAATTTGTGGCGGGGTACTAAATCAAAAGCTGATTTTAAATCAACAAAAGCCGCAAAAAGCATCCCGCCCCCTAATATAACTGTGCGCCAGTACAATAAAACAAATCTAAAAACTTGGTCAATGGTACTGGTATGACTGCGGAAACCAGCCTGCAGGGGTGATAATATATCGTGGTCATCTATCCACCCATGTATTCGCTGTAATAATAACCTTGCCACAACTTTTTGTATACATGCAATTAGGCTAATAGGCCTATAATTGCCTGGATCCGAGCATGCCCCCTTTTTAAAGATGGGGATAATCTCGGCTCCTTTCCAGGTCTCGGGAATGGGCGAGCCCTTTGCAATGGCATTGACTAACAGCTGGATATAGGTGGCCCATAGGTCCTTGTCGTGCATAAACAAGTCTGCAGGGACAGAATCTAGGCCCGGAGCTCTGCCTTTAGGTATGCGGCTCAGGGTTTTTAGAACATCATCTTTGGAGAAGAGTAAAGGGCTCATTATAGTATCTTCTAAGGCTAGACACTCCTCATCACCTTCATCCTCAGCAGCAAACTGAGTAGCAAAATGGGAAACCCAGGCTTCTGGTTGCACATGATTCATGGGTTCTCCTCTATTTGCCCCCCTTCCCCATTTGACAATATTCCAGAAGGGTGTCATGGATCTTTCCTTGCTGGCTTCGAGGAGGTCCCTCCAGTAGCCTTCCTCCCAATCCCTTTTTGCACTAAATTGCACTTTTTTATACATAGCTCGGGCCTCCCTTATTTTAGTTTTGTCTCTAGTTTTTACCGCATCTGACAGGAACCTATAGGCAGTCCTACAAGTCTTTCCATACCACTGATCCTCCTTTCTTGTTGGTCTACATGGCTTCTTCTTAGCTTCCTTTACAAAAAACAATTTTAACTTATTAAACAAATCCACATGGATCCTGCTAATATCAGCTATCGGGGTATTTTTATCATTTATACCCTGTACTTCTTGAATGGCCAGGGTTGTTAAATCCCTTATAGTTATCATACTGTCCTCGTTGGCTGCACAAATTGCCCATCTGATGTGTCTTTGATCGTTAGAGAGGTTTATCTGAACATTTTCCCTTTCTTCCTCATTTGTCATCAGATCAAACAATTTAAAAGTTAAAATCAATGGGTCGTGGTCACTTTCCACCCTTGACTTAATCCTCATGTCAAGAACATTTCTCCAATTCTCTTTATTAATCAATACATAATCAATACGACTATGTGTGATTCCGTTTGAGAAAGTAGGGGCGCCCTGCTTATCTGATAATGTTCTTCCGTTGGTGGCCCGCAACCCATACTCGACACATAGTACTTTTAACTGTAATGCAGCCTCAGACCATCTTTTAATGGGTAACAAGGAAAGCTGTGGGATTTCCCATATAAAATCCTCTTCGATAGTGAGGTCTATATCCTGATTATCAAGTGGTTCGAAACAACAATTAAAATCACCACCAATAATAATATCGGCATTCAAACAGTGTTGTTTTAATAGAGTGTCCAACAGTTCGACCGCCTTAGTGGGTTTACCACCCGGTAGTCCCCTTGAATAGATGTTAAAAATAAAGAGGTCCCTATTTAGTGGTCGCTGTAATTTGACCAATAATATATCGGAACTATTGGTATCTATTTGTAACACTGAGTAATCATTATTCTGCTTGATCCATGTTACCAAACCACCTTTTGCCCTTCCCCTTAAGCTCGGGGTAGCTGGAATGAAATAATGTAAATATCCCTGAATAGGGTCTGGTTCTAGCTGCCAAGTCTCCTGTAGAAGGATTATATCCTTTAAATCCAGGAAAGTTAGCAGATCCTGTGATATAATCTTATTTTTTAACCCTGCAACATTCCAGGACAATAAAGTACATTGTGTGTTAATATTGTCACTGGTGGATTTAATACTATCGGTGGAGTATTCATATCTTTATCTTCTGGTTTATTTGTGTAGCTTCAGCTAACACCAGTTTTACCTCTCTTTTGGACAATGCGCCTTGTGCTTTCTAATTACTGTGGGTATATTAGTATAATACGTGGGAGCCAGCAACCCCTGTACAAATTCTCATCTATATTTTCCTTATTACTCTTCCAATGTGATGTCATGATATAGCTCCCAAATGTAATAATTTCTTGCAGCTGACTTCTGACACTACAGTGGCTGCTGTCAGTACTAGCAAACAAGGTTAAAAGCAGGTAATGGAGCATAATTAAAGCTGAAGTTTAAAGAGAAACAATGTTAGTACTATAACCACAATTCAACCGATAGTTAGTAACAATCGCAGAGCCCTGAAATGGCCATCGATCGTAGGCAATGGTAAAGCTATGACAAGTATCTATAATACTTTTCATAGCTCCTTTTATCGAATTACCTATTCCAGAGATCCCTCTTGTGCAGATTCATTACACTATGATAAATAAATTGAAACTGATATTGAGTAAACTTCCCAGAGAGCATGAGGTGGCTGGTTCAGTTATTCACCCCTCAGATAATCAATGGTGCAATATTAAGTGCTGCAAAGCAAAGAGAGAGTTACTAGTGGCTGTGAGGTCTAAAAAAATGGAGGGATTAAGGGATAAAAGGACCAAGTATAAAGAATTACTAATGCCAACAAAAAGAGGCTGGGACGATCGCCTCTAGGACAACTTGATCATTGCAGCCAAGACTAAGAACCTTGCGGGTTTCTGGAGATTATTAGCCAAGGGCAATAAAGCAGGCAGCAAAAGACACACAATTGATGGACGGAATTCAGAACAAATCAAAACATTCACCCCCAGTCAAGAGATCTGGGTTAAATCAATCATTCTTTTTTTTGCCACCCAAGTTTAGACCTGGCCATATGCAAATCAGTCTTGACCCTGTGCCTCAAGGGTACAGTCCAGCCCGAACTGCCAAGCCAGGTCCTCCCTGGACCGGAAACAAGCATCCTAGGACTGGTTTCGGGTTTCACCCCTCTTCAGCCAGGATAGCTTGATTCCAGTGGTACAGTGAGCCCAGGACCCACATCTGGGCATACCTGGCGCACTTAGGGCGAGAAAACAAAAGACACAAATGATAGATGTAATGCAGAACAAATCAAAACATTCACCCCAGTCATGAGATCTGGGTTAAATCCATCATTCTTTTGCTCACCATGCCACCCCAGTTTAGACCTGGCCATATGCAAATCAGTCTTGACCCTGTGCCTCATGGGAACAGTCTAGCCTTCTTCAGCCAGGATAGCTTCATTCCAGTGGCACAGTGAGCCCAGGACCCACGTCTGGGCATACCTGGCGCGCCCCAAGTGGGACAGGTATGCCCAGACGTGGGTCCCGTGCTCTCCATGCCACTGGAGTCAAACAAATTCATGTCTCATATTTTAGCCTAGAAGAGACCTTAGAAGCCATTGATACTGTTATGACTGGGAAAGCCCCTGGTCCTGATAAAATACCTAGCAACCTACTTAGACACGACAAAGCGGTATGGGGACCTTGCATAAATCTTCTTTGTACTGCCATGGCGGAAGGAGCCCCATTGCCAGAGTGATGGAAAGGGGCAGAAATTATACTTATTTAGAAAAAAGGAAATAGACAAGACCCTGCCATCTATAGACCTATAAGCCTAATCAACACCTTACAAATGATTTATGCTAAACAGATTTTATCAAAACTTAATATCTCGATTGAGGTAAATAACATTCTATCGCAGTATCAAGCTGGGTTTAGAGCAAGAACCAGTACAATTGATCAGGTTTTCAAACTTCTATGCATAGGATGGAAATACACCACTCTAATTAAGGGACACCTGTATATAGCTTTTAAAAACTTGAAGGTCGTCTTTCATCTCATCCCCAGAGACTGAGTCTGGAGTTCCCTTAAATAAAAAACAAGGAGGGCCTGAAGATCTTTTTATACAGATAGTCAGAAGGCATGAAGACAACTATGCTAAAGTCAGAAGGGAATCAGGGGTGAACTTACCGAGGCAATCCCTATAAGGGGAGGAGTAAGGCAGGGCTGTGTGCTGGCACCCACCCTCTTCTCACTTTATATAAATAATGTTGCAAATCATCTTCTAGGGTGTAAACATGATTCGCCGAGCTAGGAGGGGTGCCAGTAGCAGCTATTTTATTTGCTGATGATAATATTTTACTATAACAAACCCCAAAGAGTCTTCAAAACCTATTAGACTCTTTTAGTGAATATTGCGATCTAAAGGGCCTCAAAATAAATCCTAGCAAAACAAAATATATGGCCGTAAAGCCCCATAAATCTTTTAAGAAAAACATCCTAGTCCCAAAACAGAAGCTAGAATACATGCCCAATTTGAATTACCTAGGCATTACACTAGATACTAAACTTACCTGGCATTCACACCTGCAAAAAAGCAAAGCTATTTAGCTTCAAAGCACTTTGCCAATACTGAAAAAACATAAGAATAGTGTAGCCAAGGCTGTGTCCCCAGCACTTGAAGTCTACAAAAATAGGGCACAATCTACAACCTTTTATGGTGCAGAACTTTGGGGGGCTACTAGCAGGAATACATTTGTGGGGGATGAAAATAAGATTATTGGGATGTTATTATGTCTTTCTGTACGTACCATGATCCCTATTACCCTAGATTTGAATATAAAGCGAATAGATCATCAGGCCTTATTGAGACTGTTTCTATTCTGGGTCTGCTTCTGGACCACAGAAGAACTTACAAATTACAAAAAGGTGTTAATCAAGATCTTAAGACTTAATCTGCATGTTACCCTCCAGTGGGTTAGTCATTTGTGCTTATGGTTCTGCAAACTAGAGTTAATGATTATTGGGATGCACCTAACTTATCAATACTGTCCTCAAAAAATATCTTGAAAGTTACATTTTCGGTACTTATGCAAAATAGCATCTCCCATAGCACAGATATTGGTAGATTGACATTGCAGTTCTTGTTAATGATACCATTTCCCTATTTTGAGCAATATCTGGACGCAGTCCAACCACAATTGGCAAAATCCCTGTGTATGAAGTTCTGCTATGAAGTTTTGCAAGTTAGTTTTTTTTGTTCTATTTTAAGCTTGGCTCAGAGGATGACTTTCAATAGATCGCAGCAAGGTAACTGCTCTACTACTTACCAAACCCTGACCCAGAATCAGGTCATCTATGAATGATTTAAATAGTTGGTTGCGGATCTTTATCTGTAGCCACAGCCATCTTGCGCTATCATCCCTCTGGGCCATTATAATATTCCCCTGCATCCTTTTACTAACTAATATGGCTACTCCCCTAATGGCCGCACTTGCGGAGGCATAACATTCAAATTGAAAAAGCCAGGGGTTTTAACCCTTGGCACGCCCTCCTTATAATGAGTCTCTTGTAAAAAAAATATCGGCTTGAAAGGACTTAAACCAGGCCAACACTGAGCGGCGCTTCAGTCTGTTATTAAAACCATTTACATAACAGGAAATAATCTTTAGTGATCTTGTTGTCATTTAAGAATAGGATTAAGAAAAATCATTATCTCGATCCCTTGCATTTTTTATCAAAAATTTGCTACATTTTATTTTTTTACCCCGTACACGGAGAATCCACCTCCCTTCACCCCTTCCTACCCTTCATGAAACCTTCCTCCCCGCACCCAGGGATCGCCCCCCCAGTGCACCTGAAACTCCCCCACCTACCCCATGTGACCCCACCCTCCTCCCTACATTGGGATGCTGTGACATGGCACCCAGGGTGGTGAACCAGTAGCTGGCGGTCCAAGAAAACATACAAAGAGCAGAAAAGAAAAAAGAACGAGACAGCAAAAACTAAAAAGATAAAAAAAAGAATAGAGAAGCAGAAGGAAAAACACCTAGTTCCAGCTTCATCTAATATTACTTCTGCACTTACCAAACTTTGTTAATCATTTAACAACCCTCCCCCCTCAATGTTGCAGAGAATGGAGGAGCTCCTACGCCTCTTGAACTGATTGAAATATGTAAACTCTCCCCTTATGGAGGACTTTTAACTTCAATTGTTGGACTAACCCCGCAGGAGCCCCCACTTGTTGAAAACAATTTATCATGCCTCTAAATTCCTTTCAGCGCTTAGCTGAGAGGGCGGACATATCTGAAAAAATGTTAAACGAACAATTGTCACTTGTCTGATAGCCTTTATCACGGATTGCTCAGGCTAGAATTTTCTCCTTTATTCTAAGGTCTCTGAAGTTCACAATAATCGTTCTTGGATATTTGGCGTTTGGATATTAAACTGCCGGAACTTGGTGTGCACGTACGTTTGTACGGTTCGTCGTAAGGTCTGCCGTCTGGGCAGTTTCTTCAGGGCAAACATATTTGTTGACCAAGTCCGTGATAACTTTGTCCATTGCTTCCCGCTTCTCACAGCCTTCTGGAATCCCTATAATACGTACGTTGGTTCTTCAAGCACAATTTTTTGCATCGTCTACCTTAAGCTGAAGACTTGCTAGCTCGGTTTGTAGTTTAACTACCTGATCTGCTTGTCGGGCGGTATCTTCAAGATCAGCTATATGTTTTGTCCTGCTACCGAGACTCGAGATGTGAACTGCTGAACATGAGATTAAATTGAGTTCAGTTGTGACTCCATCCTTTTCTGAGCTTCTTCTTGGGAGAGTTTCATATTTTTGAGCTCTGTTAAGATCTGTAGAAGAAGAGTTTGGGTAGAATCTTCTGTAGCAGACACGCTCCTTGAGTCTAATGGCGTGAGACCAATCTCTGGATAGTTGGGTTCTGAGAAAATGTTGCCTGGCATTGCAGTTGTGGCTTCCATTATGGTAGTAAACAGGGACGCGTCCAAAAGCCGGGGACTCCCCACATCCTGAAGCATGGGGTTTATATTAGTTTTAGATAAAATTAAACTTTTCAGATTAGTCTGTGTCTGAGGCCTCGCGTTAGGTCTCAAAGATAACGGGCAGGGAGCATGCTGTTTATCAGCTGGGAGGCCCTCCGTTGTTGAAACTACTGGTGTTATATAAGAAATTATCTTTACATTGAAGAGAAACTGAGTTAGCTGGGCTGAGGGGAGGCTTATCGCTGTTATTCTTATCTTCTCAACACTTCATTGTTGATTGGGGCAACATTGCTAGATGATCTTAAAAGCCCTGGAGAGCCTTAATTCCTTGCTGATTGTCAGGCTTCTGTTGAATTTCCACACCTCCCAGACCTAGTAAGCCTGTGGGCTTGTTCGAACACTTCCGCTGAACAGCCTGAACTCAACGTCTTTAAGAGATGGACTCTTACTGTTACGACGTGTTTTTGTGCCCCTTGTGGAGTTTTCCAGCAAACGAGGTTTCACCGTAGTATCTTTAGAAATTCTTTTCATATTAATTGACCCATCAGTCTTATTTAGGGTTCCTTATGAGTCGGATTCCTTAAAACGAAGGCGCAAGCCGCACCCAATCCGACTAGACTGCTTCCACACCTTCTCTCTTATGCAGCTATCCCAGAAGCCTCAGGGCCCCCCTCTTGCTTCGTCCAAATAGCCTGCACATAAGTAATCTTTTGCTATTTTGGAACCTTAATGCATGATGTTTTTAGTAAGACAATGGCAGTCTATCAAAAAAACGCACACACAAAAGCCATGACCTTGAGCTCTACAATTTTGGTCACTATCTGCAATTATATTTCGCTTAAGTCTCTTAGAGCAAATTGTTCCTTTGTCTCACCTCATAGACAAGAAAGGGGGGGGCTGCAGCATCGATCAAAGAAGGGCCCAGGAGCATCGTCATGTTCCTCTTCTGAAATCCTTAAAACGGAAAGCACCACCGGCCACCACAGCCCTGCAGCAAGTGTTCTCTCAGAGCATCCAATCCGCCACCTCAGCCTCTGTCTCTGCCTCCTGTAGGTAGCAGGGTAGAAGTCCGATCCAAGAGGTGATGCTGAAAATGTAAGGGTGACGTTTCTACAATTAACGTGCTGCCGGCACTGGCATTCCGGACTGCAAAAGAGCCTGAAAACACTTGGGGCTGCCCAGGAGATACGAGCAAGTGCCACCGCCTCCTTTTGGAATAGACCTAGACCACCAGCCACTTAGCCACGCCCACCTCAGTCACAGAACATGACGGGGGCTCCCGTGACCACCCTCGCAAGTTAGTTTTAATACAGCAAAATGGGCACGCAAAAATGGTAATGATAGCAAGGTCTGCCCTTTTTGACAATCGAATGCTGTGGAAAATATTCCTATCTACTACTGTTTTGTCCAGCATACACCATTCCAAGGAAAAAATGGATTGAACCTATTTTCCGGAATTTGGGAATCAGGTCACATTTAGGATCCTAAAAACAGACACATCGCAGAAATTTGTTTTTAGTTATATCCAGTTCTTCCATGGTGGCAAGGTCTGCAAATGTAAATGCTAATATAGCTTGAAGTATGTGGATTATGCATGGGTTCTAATGTATTATTCAAAATTTTTAAAACAAATTCTTTAATCCAATTGAATAAAATGATACTTTTTCTTTGTCTTTTTGGATTGTTCTGTCATTTTTAAAAATATGTGTAAAGCATTTTACCTACATGTCATTTATTTATGTATGAACAATATTGTAAATTTTAAATATTTTAACTGTATGATGAAACAACAAACTTCAAACATTAGAGAACATAAATACAACACCAGCTTAGTAAATTTTGATTTAATTCAACAAAAGAAAATCTGGGTGAACATCCCCTTCTCAGGGTGACTGGTGGATCCACTGCTGCAGAGACTGCGGTGGGTGCAAGTGTTTCCTCTTGTGGCGGGAGCTGCCCTTCTGTGGCTGAGGTAGATGTAGTAGGGGCACATGTTGTTGGACCACAGAAAGGGGAAGATGTTACAGGAAAAGTCCTGCACATATGGTCAAAACAATCCTGTGGCACCCAAGTCAGGGAGCACATATTGAAGTTGAGATTGTCCATCTGCCGCAGCTAATTCCTGTAAGGACTTGGCCCATTATGCCTTGGGACTGATTGAGGGATCCCTAGACCTGGTCAATGGGGGCCGGGGTGGCAGTGAACCCAGTGACCTCATTTTGCAGGCCCACAGATTCCTTCCCATGTACCCTACCCCCACTACCCTGTGTCCTTGACCCACTGTGCCCCATCTCACTGGCTCATAGCTGTACTGGAGAAGGTGATGGTGTTGGATCTCCAACAGCCATGACTGGGGGGCTCAAGATTGGGGTGGTATTTCTTTGGACACAGGAAGTGGAGGTATCCGGAGTCTGAGGTGTGATAACAGCTGGGGTGGGAGGTGTAGGTGTGGTCCAAGTGTGACTCATTGGAGCTGTCTGCTGAGGCAGACCAGATGGACAAGCCTGCTCCTAATCATCCGAACTTACAGAAGTGGATTCCTCACTGAAGGCGTGTTCCTAGTCTGGAGTGGAGGAATCATCATTAGCAGTGGCAGATGGTTGTCCACATACTCTGGGTGTTGGACCTAAAATAAATAGCAAAAAATATATACGTTTTTATAGTGATACAATGAAGCAAAAAAATATGTAGCAACCTAATAGGAAAAATAACAATGTTGAGATTATTATAGCTTTCAGTAGCAATGAAAGAACTTTCAAAAGAGTTTACATTTCACACAATACTCTTTCAAAACAGCATGTAAAATGATGTCCAGAAACATACGAATCTTCTTTTTTTAAGTATACATGATGTATACCACACATTCAGCACAACACAGTAGAGAGGAGAAATGTGAAAGGTACCATTCCAAGGTCTAGCATTCTACAAATCATCTAATTAGCATACTTAGAAGTATTGGTAGCATTTCTAAACATAGCATAAAATAGAGATTGATAAATACATAATACTTCAGCGTATGTGTAATCCGAAAGAAAAGAGAGAATGACCAAAATTACATTGCAATATTAGTTTGACAAAACAAAAACAAGGCATCATGGTAATTGTAGTAATTTCAATTAAACATTAACAACACTCGCTAAATAACTATGCAGTAAAATATGTACAGCAAAAATGACATTTTGGTTTAGTGGCCTATTCTAAAGTATAACTTACCAGTCTCTACTCCACCAGGAATTTCTGTCTAGCCTTCAGGGTGTAGGATCTGCAAGACCTTCTCTTCCCAGGGAACTAGTTGTAAGGGGGAGCTGGGAAGGCCACCTACAGTCCACTGGGTCGCCAGGCGATGCCTTGAGGCCAGGGAACACACTCTTCCCCGCAGGTTGTTCCATCTCTTCCTAATGTCCACCTATGTGAGCAGGGTGTTTGATACAGCATTCACTCTGTCAGCTATTCTCTAACACATTTGTGTTTTCTGCGCTGTAGTTGTATTCTGTACTTGAGCTCAAAACAATTGTGGTTCTACTCTAATAATTTCATTCACTATGACCGACAATTCTCCCTCAGTAAAATGGGGATTTCTCCTCCTTGCTATTATGAAAAAATAAACTTAAATTGATGCACTATCCTAAAGATAATAAATGACAAATAATTACAAAATGAACAAGTAACAGAGAAGGCCAACAAATAACCTGACTTCACTGCAATGTGCTCAGGAACAATGAACTGCCACAGAGGAATGACAAAGGATCATGGCCTGAAATGGAGTGTGTTATATAATGTGGTATGCAGCTGAACAAAATTAGGTAAAAACATCAGTTGTGTGCTGCTATTATCCATTCAAAAACTACAGGAATACTACAATGTTGAGCATGTGCCACAATGGAATCTCTCTGTCAGCAATCCGCAGCTAGGACAATGCCATCAAAACGGTGAGATCTAAATAGGCAGAGTGCAATCCCTCCACCCTAATGGCGACATTCTCATGTTAGCTAGCAGAGGAGTCTGCTGCACTGACAGCAGTGAATTGTTTACGTGACGGAAAGCACTCTGGGTCTCAGTACGACTACGGTGGTCCATTCAACTGCCGTAGTCGGGGTGGCGGTCCACCTGCCATATTCTGACAATGGCAGTCAGACTGCCACTGGACCACAGCTACCATTGGGGATCCACAATCCCACTGCAGTGGCACAGCAGTCTGAGGTTGCAATATGCTGGTGATGCCTCTGCGGCAAGGACAAGCATATTGCGACTTTCCTCTCTGCCACAGTTTTCATGGCAGTGAGCCCACCTTAAACAATTTAGTGGTAAAAAAACTAAGGGGGCCGTCCAGAGCCCTTATTGCCTCTGCGCCAGAAGATGCATTGAGGGTGGGGCACATGGTGTACCCCCATGTCTGCATGTACCCCCAGTTCCTGCACGGCATGGACTTCATAGTCCATGCTGTGCAGGAACATGCAATGGTGTCCCCATTGCAGTGCCTTGCTATGGCTCACATATGGGCCATGGTACACCATTTCCATGGCCCTGCCGCAGGACCACCCTACCTGGATTCCAGTCGGAATTCGGCTTACCTTCAATCTACGTCCCAGGCAAGAGCACACCTCCCTTGCTTATACCTCGCACCCAAGACCTGGAATGACCTCCCAAATACCTCAGAACCTCCCCCTCGCTAATGGACTTCCAAAGGAACCTCAAGACATGCATCTTCCAGATGAAAGAGGCATGATCTCCTCATCCCTCCTTAGGCCTGTCTTACTCAGCACATGGATACCCTCACAGGTGATTAGCTGAGCCCTACAAATCCAAACAACATAACAAATGCACTGTGACAGTGAGCAGTGGATCTCTGTTTGAAAGGTTTATACTCAAAGGGATGAAACATCAGGGTCTAAAGGTTTTTGTTCTTCAGGCGCTTAAAGGGAAAAAATCATGTTGTTCCCATTGCAGTATCTTGCTCTGGATCATATAAGGACCTTAGCACTGCATCACTGTGGCCCTGCCTCGGCAGTACCATCCTACCTGGATTCCAGTCAGAATCTGGCCAGCGTTCTCATTATGGGTTTGGTGGTCTTGGAGCTGAGCATTTTAGGAAGTTTGTTCAAGCTTCCTCTACATTAGAATCCAAGACCAGCCATGTCCTACACCGACTCCATAACACCCAGAGCACCAGCGCCAGACTCATCCTGAACATCCTGCAAAATACCCACATCTCTCCACACCTCAATAATCTCCACTGCCTCTTTGTCCAGGAAAGATGTAAGTTCAAGCTACTCACCCACACCTATGAAGCTCTCCACAACACTGGTCCAGCTTACCTCAACCACCGCCTTAACTTTTATCAATTTACCAGACACCTTCTATCTGTGTCCCAGGCAAGAGCCTACCTCCCTCGCTTCAAGAAGACCAGGAGCAGAGGACGCTCATTCTCAACCCTCACAGCCATGACCTGGAACGACTTGCCAAACACCTCAGAACTTCCCCCTCCCCATGCACTTCCAAAGGAACCTCAAGACATGGCTCTTTCCAGATGAAACGGACATGATCTCCTCATCCCTCCTCAAGCCTGTCCAACTCAACACATGGATACCCTCACATGTGATTAGCTGAGACCTACAATTTTTGATTTTTGTTCTTCAGGAGCTTAAAGGGTAAATAAATTAATTTAGCAGAATATGGCAATGATTAGTTAAAACCCTTCCTGAGGTAGGTTTATAAATGTTCTAGCAGTGTTAACGTTGGCAACTCACACAACCAAGTCCTCATTCCATTTCATGATATACTTGTATTAGCACTTGTGGTAACAAAAAGTCCAAAATGCTTGGAGTTTGGAGTTTGACAGGGTGTGGTGAATTATATGTAGGACACAATCCCTGAATGTGCCTTACTGCTAAGTGATTACTTTTACATGCATTTACTGAGGTGGCTGGCCAGAAGCAATAAGAGAAAGATATTCTCACAGTCACACTCCAGACTACCTAACTTTTAATAGTCCATACAACCCATGTCAGATCAAGGGCAGATTTTCAAACAAATCTGAGAACACAATGGGCAGAGTATATTTGGTATCACCTGCATAATGCATAGTGGGTGTTGCCTCATTTTCACATGCTATTTGTAATAACGGTAAACAAATTTACCCTTTACCTTATGGGATTTTACAGTCCAAGGACAGGAGCAGAGAGGCCCAAAAGGACACAGTAACTGCATCATTCAGATGGTGGAGCAAATTTAGTGCATCCATACAGGACCCTTTGGTAGGGGGTATGAAGGGTCACAGCTATCCGCGCAGCCTCCAGAGAGGTTAAACTGTACACTGCACTCCTCTGCATGTGGCTGTTAATGGTCTTTTTCCAAAGACACCTACAAACAAACTGTGGATGTTGAAGAATCTATGCTCTCAATGTCTCTTTAAAGCAAAACCAAAGGGGATGATGGACGGAGTGTTAAACATTGCAAGCACTCACCCCCAGTCAACTGATCTGGGTTTAATCCATCATCATTCTTTAGCTCACTCCGCCACCCCAGTTCAGACATGGCCATTTGCAAATCAGTCTGACCCTGTGCCTCATGGGAACAGTCCAGCCCGAACTGCCAAGCCATGTCTTTTCTGGAACCAGCATGTAGGCAAGAAAGTGGTGCTTTCATGGAATTTTACTGGTGTGTTAATGCCCTGTACATTAATCATCCCAACCCTGAGGTGTACCCATAAAGAACATATTGTGATTGAAAAAATTCAATCACAATTCCTTCAACAATAAACAAGAAAGTCTGCACAGCCCCACATGGCATTAGCCAAGAGACATCAATGAGTTGCCATAATTTCCTCAGGACATTCCAGAACATGAAAACTGTGTGTGCTACCTGCTCTGATTATTTTAAGCACACAGAGAGTCTTAATTGTTTTAATTTTCTTACAGCTAACCCCACTATCCCCTGTTTTGGTCTCCCACTTACCCACCATACAGTTGAATGTCCGTTAAGGAAGGCTCATTAGGGGCTAGCACTGGAATCCAAAAGAACAATTGTAACCATAAGTAAGTATGTCCCATGAAACCAGTGGCTAGACAAAACCCCAAGATATATCAAAGAGTATTGTGAGGGTGCATGAGATTACCCCCCTGAACACCATACCCCAGATATTCAATAATAGTGCATACACTTTAAAAAGGAAGCATTAAGATACGCACACAAGGCAGAAAGGGTGAAGAAGTTCCCCCTGCCCCCTTCCAAGCATGGGTAGGGAACCTAGTAAAGTATAACTAACATCACGAGGTTCAATGGCACTAATTTTCAAATGTCAGCAGTCCTGGTCCACCTCTTCTTAACCCACTTACCATCAATGTCCTCTTTCTCTGCCATTGGTTGCTGGAGCCCTGGTTGTCTGGTTGTCTGCCTGAGGAGGTACGAGAAGGATTTGGATGCTCCACATCATTTATCACCAGCAGCAGCTTCCTTCCACATCATGTATCACCAGCCAGAGCTTCCTTTCTCATGGTGGAGGAGTGATGAGAATTCTGGTAAATACGATTTTGAAGTTAAAACCCCAGAACAGTATCCTCTCCTGCCGCACAGCTTCCTACACCTCTTTCAGGTTGCTCCTCCTCAACTAAGCACCCTGGGCAATGTCATGGATTAGAGGGATGCAGGACCCATTGAATTCACAGCTCTGGCATTTTATGGTACTGTCCTAAGGTATTCCCCAGATTAAGTAAAAATGAACCCCAATGAAGGTTTCCCCACAAGGTCAAAATAGACCTAATATAAGGAGGTCTCCAGTTGAGCTGGTCATTTGAAACCCTACTCATCAGCACGATCTTTAAAGCAAGATCTTGATAATGGAATAATTTGGACTTTTACACATTTAAATATATCCCACAGGCTACCACACTTATCAGTTATCTTTACTCAGAGGCCTAAGGACACCTCTGAGTGAGAAAGTAACAAAATAATGTCAACAAACGCCCAAGGATCCTTTTCAACAGCTGATAAAGAAGTCACAAAATTTCCAATAATTAGATTTAATAGACAAGAGGAGAGGTAGCAATTTTGCCTAGTCTGCCTAGCTAGTACAAAGAAATGCAATCCATATGCATTAGCCATATCTGGTTCTTCAGCTCCTGCATGTACTTTAAAAACTGATTCAACAAAAGAGGTGAGATGCCATACCTCTTTAAGGAAAACGTTTAAATATCCAATTTACATAGTCGAATGCTTCTTTTTCTTCTGGCCTTATTACTGCTTTACATATATTTTCAGTCTATCTAACAATAATTGATCAGTTTGCAATTTTATATTTGAGTAGCAATCCCACCTTTGACAAGTCCACATTATGAAGATGGATCAGGTTTTAGTTAAAAAATGATGTAGTTCGAGTCAACCATCAAATGACTATGCTATCCTAATGTCAGAGTGGACCAGGAGGGGGCACTGTACACTAACTACAATATACACACAACTGAGGACTTCAAAAATCTACGTTCATCGTACCATACATCGATGAATTTGGTCAAATAAGAATTGAGAATGAATGGATTTGAGTTACTTTTACAGTGTTTCAAGATTTTCCTAAATTCAGATTGTGGAGCTCCTAGATTTTAAGATTACACACATGCCATTATTCTTATTTACAAACATATAAAACGTTTTCTAGAAGCGGGACAAGAACCACATTTGCACCAATGTGCATTTGCAATGGGTGGACGTAACGCAGTCCATAATTGTGCACCCAATACCCTAAAATACATCTCTATGGGAGTTAAACACTGTCTTTCTATCCAAAAGACCCTCACCACCTATGGGGACGAGTGTAAAAGGGCTAAAATGTAGGCATAGAAGGTTACAATAGTGGGTATTACTAGCAACATCAGTCAGAGGAACTGAAAATAGTTTGGCTCTTTGTCCCAAATCTTCTTTGAAGATGTGAATCTATGGTGGGGCCTTTAAAATTGGGAGGACATTTTTACCTTGCATTTGATTCTTTAATACTTCTGCTGAACACATATGGACTCTATGTAGAATGCCAGTGACCCTGTTACTGGAGATTTGTGCTTTGGGTTTCTCTCATTACTGATATCTGCACCAAATGAATCATGCCTGGATTTCATGTTGTTTAGTACTCCAATGCTGGTGGCGGTGGAGTACTTACCAGATTATATGATCTCCCTAGTTCATCATGAATCCATTACTTTCTACCTCTGTTTACATTTTAAAAAAAGTGGTTACTGTAATGAAAGGAGATCCCCGCAGGAAAATATATTTTCCAATGGAGAAAAAAAAAGAAAAACGTCAGCGAGCACGTTTGTACTTGCTCTATTTTTATTTTGCATGTGAAATTGTAAAATTCACAAAACGTTTTCAGGATAACGCATGTATAGCTGTAACTGGCTAAGGTTTCGGGGAATAATCTAGAGACTTTTCTGAATTTCAAACATCAGAAATCTGCACCCAAGCAAAGTCTGAAATCTGCTTTCTTGTTTTTTAAGACTTAAGCCCTTGGTCTCTTTGTGTAAAGGTACAATCTTCTGAGAAGCAGATTCCCTCACAACATGGAGGAATGAGAGCTGATGGAACCTGGGTGAGGAGGCGATATACTAAGATCAGTGGTAGACAGAACAGGGTCGGTCAAGTAGGAAGATTACAGAGGGAATGAGGGAGATACATGATTCAGACTTATGACATGTTTGTGCAAACCGCTCTTGGACAGCTGCGCGGTACAGCATATTTCTTCAATAGGCACTGAATCACATAGAGATATTAGGCCGCAAATTTAATTGGATCAGTTGTTGGTCCCAATCGCTGACTACTTTAGCCCTTAAACAGCACAGCCTTGTGATAGTCACTCTAGGTATGCTGGTACAAATGAAAAAAAGAAGGCTGCCTGATTCTGCTGGCAAAACACCTATCTGCCTGAGAGAGCAATGTTGCAAGATGTGGGTGTCCAGCTCTGTTCTGAATCTCTGGGACTGGAGCACTGCTCCCTGGTCTCAGAAAAAAGCCATTTGCTGATCTCAAGGGCCTACTTCTCTTTTTTCAATATCCTGAAGCTGGAGAGTGCAGAAGGTCCTGGGGACAAAAGGCTAAAAGTAGACCAAGTGCAAATGAGAATTGTGTTTCATCCTTTCCTGTTTTGTAGCAGGCCTAACCTGGTTTGGCTGGAGTCTATTGACAACTTGCGGAACGTGTCGATACTTTCAGATCACCATGAGAGAAGTTACATGCCTGTTTATAAAATTTTTACTTGAGGTGTTTTTTTATTGCTGTGAGACCAGGACTAGGTGTGAAGGTACCTAAAAAAGATTAATCTCCTCAGCTCAACTTTAGCGGGTTTTCCCCCTATGAGCTTTTGACAACAAATTTCGAGGCTCATTTGGACTGTATAAAACGAGTATCACCCTTATGGAACCCACCCTGGCTACAGCTTCAATCCTTACCTTAGGAAAGATCTTCAAATACTGAAAGTTTTTGGAAGTCCAAAGGTTAACAGGGGCAAAGAACCATCTCTCTCCCAAAATAATTCCATTGCTGGTCGAAGGGAACAGATCCTCCTTAGCGTTCAACATCTGACTGCTCTCTATTGAGTACGCTTGTTCCCAGTCTCCACATAGAGTAACGCAGTTTTTACATTTCCCTTGTTTCCTAAGGACTATAGCAATTGTCTTAGAATTCCTGATCCCTACATTCAGTTTTCTTTATTGGACTCATTTACATTCCTCCTGTTTACCTTCATTGATTTAGAAATCCTAAACCATGTGTTTGTTAAATAATCTTGGGGCATATTACCAACGGTTAGCGATATTTATCGCTAACGATGCTTAGCAACGAATTTTAACGCTAAGCATCGCCGGAAATTATCGCAGCGATAACTTGCTATTAGGAAGGTTTATCTCAGAATTGATAAAAATCCTCGCGCTAACTGCCAATTGAGAGATTATCGCTGGAAAACCAACGATAATCTCTCAAAGTTTGGCGTTAGCTTAATGATAGGGGCTCACAAACTTAGCCATGATATCCACCTTCCATAGGATATCATGGCTAAGTCAGGAAAATACCAGGTGTAAAAAAAAGCAGTGCTAACCGCGGTTAGCGCTGCTTTTTTTATCACTAACAGGGTTAGCGAAATCCTTGATAATAGGAGAAATGTCGCTTAACAACATTTCTCCTATTAATTTTCTCTGGAACGCCCCCTTTGCATCTCATTAGAGATGCAAGGGGAAGTGTAGAGAAAAAGGGTTCTAACATGCGAATTTGCGTGTTAGCACCCTGTTGCTGATAAGGAGATAAGTTTATCTCCGCTTTCTTGGCTTTTAAAGCCAAAAAAGCGGAGATAAATCCCTTGATAACATGCCCCCTTGTTTTCAGAGTGTTGCGCATGTACCACATACACTTTTTTAGGCGGGCATTAGTGCTTAGACCAAGCAAGAAAGCTGGATAGTACTTACAAAACCAGCTGACCTAATAAGAGTCAGATTACTGTGGTTTTCTGGGAGTTCTGACACAGCTCACATCAACCCTGTGTCTCTTTCTCCAATATTTACTGTGTTACCAGTTTTATGTTCCCATGTCACTAGTAACTCCTATGGGGTGCACAGAAAGGTTGTTGCCTGATTTGTGCCTTCCCATCTGTCTATATGTTATATAAGAAGAATATTGCGAGGTGTCGCAATCAGTCGTGGATTAGCTATGTGTTATATTATATGGGCTGCAATTAGTTTTAGATTAAAACATATCTTTTCTTTTGAGGACATTATAATTTTCTGGGCACCCTCCTATGATCTCATTAGCAGTAACCTCTACTTTTCCAATGGGATCTGAATTTGCTTTACCTACCTGCTGCTGTTCCATGCAGGTCCCATATGGGTTTTGCCCGGTGCCAATCCGGTTTTATGGAAATATGAGATTTTTATATTGCTGCAGTAAAATGCAAATGAACTATTCACGTTCTCCGTAATTTCCGGATTGGTAATGGGATCTCAGCTTTTCATGACGCCACAAAGCCCAATTTCCATGTTTCATATCGAGCCACAATCAGAATGTGAGAACAATGAATACATTAGTTGCCTCAAAAGGATAAAACTTTCTCTTGAATATAAAATTCCAAACTTCACATTGATTGCTTTTGGAACCGTAATAAGGCACTAACACGAGAGAAACTTGAAATAAATGCCCAAACCTAAATTGTGAATGAAACAAAATGTTCCAATCTGTTTTCGTACCATCCTGGGAGGTAAAAACCGTGCTCTCCTCTGAAAAGAATTACTTTTATTTGGATTGTTTTAATAGCTCATTTCCAATTAATCAATTCTGAAGTTATCTTGTGCAGTTTGTTTTCTTCCGCAAAATTAATCATACTGGAAAATCAATGTATTATATGAACTCCCAAAGGGAGTTAGTTAAACTTTCACGAAGCAGAATGTCCCAGTGACAACAAAGCGCAACAAAGCAATATGAACAAAAGCGAATATTGCGTCTGCAGCTACGGGGTACTCGCCTGTCTAAAGAATGTACCGGTGATCAAAGACATACATCACCACAGGCACATCTGGCTGTTAAACGCTGTTAAATTACCACGGGCTCTACTCGTAAAAGTGCTAATATTCCCAATTTGACATCAAATTAAAAAGCGAGACGTCGCTAAATGCAACTATTCCATTTCCTTTCTTAATTTCTATCAGTCCTGGGATTGAAAAAGCAGTGAGTGTGCTTGACTCAGTTTTAGTCCTCCTCTTCTTCATCACCACAGTACTTAGTGATGCAGTTGGTGCTACCTGAGAGTGGTAAGATCTGCAGTTAAAGGGCTGAGAATGAACACCGCACACATACTAACTGGGCTGGCAAAAAGGGAATGATATTTCCAGAAAAAAAATAGCTCCCCAAAAATGTTTTTCTGAAATAGCTCTTTCAAAACGTCCTTTAAATTAACACTGTTTTCTATGCAGTTCATGGCTTTGAAACACCTTTTTTTTTATATAAATTTCGACCTCCCTTAACATTTTCTTTTTTCTGTATGACATCTTTTTCATGTATTACTCTCTCTCTCTACACACATACACATACACATACATCCATATATATTGTGATTCAGGGTTTTCAGCACAAGCAAGAAAAAGCTTAGATCATGTGCAACAAGCACCCAGCGTAGACAGTGTGTAGGGTTAATGTGTTGGACCTCTTGAACAATTTTATTTGATTTAATTTTCTCCAGTCCCTAATTATCCACAGCTACCATACCGACTCTCTTACGTGCTCCGATAGATCTTGTTCTGGGTTGAAAGGGAGCGGATTACTAAGGGGATGAACAATTATCCTCTGAGGACCTGGGATAAGATAATTGTTATCATTCAATATTGAGATCGAACTCCCAAGTAAACCCACCTCTAGTTTAGATAAACACCAAGTCAATTTAAAATTTTGACTTGAGGTGTTTTTTTATATTGCTGTGAGACCAGGACTAGGTGTGAAGGACAACCAAATAATGAGGCTGAATCATCAGAGTAATTTTTCCTAATTTTTTTTTCTATTCACATTTTTAGAATTTTGCATACAACCTAAATTTGGATACGTCAGATTTAATAAGCTTTTGCAAGCTCTGTAAGATCCAGATATGAAGGGATTATCTTTCTCAGTCAAGGAGATTTATCCAAAATGAAAAGGAAAATGAATTAATAGGGAAATCAGTTGTTTCTCATACCAACCCTATAAGGAAACTTCAGTAAATTCCAAATCGCCAGTTCCAGTTCATGGACAGAATTGTCTGCCTTTGTCTACATTACAGCGTCATTGCCACAATTGCTCTGACGCGAACCCTTACAGCCAAAAAGGCTCCACTATGTTAGCCTACCAGCCAGCAGCAATTCGCAGTATTTTGTCACAGTTTGCGTTGTTTCAGGAAGTCTCAATCATCAGTCTCTGTACCTCAAGTTGGGTAGAGGGAGAGATTCCCCTTAGTTCAAAATTAGGCAATTATACGCCATCAATTCCAGATTTACAACTATTGACATCACTAGATTTGTCAGACCACTCTGTCCCATTGGTTGCTCACGATAGGATAGGATGATGTAGTAGGTAAAAGTATGCAGATCCAGAAAAATTTAGTAATCCATTACTCAATATTTTCTTAGAGGCACAGTAGTTTAGTCATTGGATTATTTATTGCATTTAGAAAGTAGGCAATTTTATGCTCTCATCCCTCTTCTGTCCATCCTCAAGCGTTTGCTCTAGCAAGTATCACTTTTGTTGCAAGTCTCGTCAAGCAAGCTACAAACGTCAAAGAAGGCTATGGAATATTAAAACACAAGTGGTAACTTTACAAAAGGTTCCCATAGGCTTCAGACTACTCAGTTCATGAGTTCTTTCTAGGAAAGGAAGTAACATTTGAGGCCTTCGTGAAATACAGCTCTTATATGATGAGATTGTGCCAAAATATGAATATCGCATTACATAGAATAGTGCAATTATTTCTTCAATTAAGCATGGTATTATCACTTCATTATGAATTGCAATTAGTACATGTCAGTGTAAGGTACCCATAAAAAAAATCCCTATAATTTTAAATATCATTTTTGTAATTCTTCAATGCACTTTAGATGGGTGCACAGACATAATATTGAGTCCAAAATATCGTTTGGACATAATATCGAGTAAATAATATAGACTGGACAAAATATCGACTGGACAGAATATAGACTACAAAAATATAGTTTTTAAGGTAAGTGAAGTAATATCGACTGTATAAAATATAGATAGCAAAAATATCGATTTTTTAATAATATATAATATTTTATAGTGTATTTTTATGTAATAATATGTGTGAAAAGTGTGTATTTATGTTATAAATAATTTTATTAAATGATTTTTGTTTTTATAATTATTGCGTAATGTAATTCTGTAGCGGGTTGTGGGTTTATAGGGGAATAGGGTGGGAAGTAATTTAATTATAATTAATTAAATATGTAAATGTATTAATTGATATTAATTCGTAATTAATTGGTAATTAATTTATATGCATCAATTAATTTAAAAGTAATTGTTAATTATTTTATATTAATTGATTAATTGGTTATTATGTGATTTTTACTAATTTAATTTCTGTAGCGGGTTGTGAGTTTATAGGGGCATAGGGTGGAAAGTAATATATTAATAATTAATTAAATAATAAAATATTTATTAATAATTGTTTAATTGGTAATAATGTAAATTTTACAAATTTAATGCAGTAGCGGGTTGTGGGATTATAGAGGAATAGGGTGGGAAGTAATTTAATTAAAAATAATTAAATATGTAAATATATTTATTGATAGTAATTAGTAATTAATTGTTAATTAATATATATTTGTTAATTAATTTAATAATAATTGTTAATTATTTTATATTAATTGATTAAGTGGTTATTATGTGATTTTTACTAATTTAATTTCTGTAGCGGGTTGTGAGTTTATAGGGGCATAGGGTGGAAAGTAATATATTAATAATTAATTAAATAATAAAATAAAATACACGTTATTTATTTGGAAATAATAGTGAAATAATTTGTAATTATTAAAAAATTAATTGTTTATGTTTAATTAATTTGTATTAATAGGTGAATAAATAAAAGAATTATTGTTAATTATTAAATGTCAATTATTATTTATTCTATTACATAACATTTTTATTTGATTTTTAATAATTATTATTAGATATTTCTTGTTAGATTTTTGATTTATATATGAAAGATTTACTTTCCCTAATGTTGTATTCTCTGGAGTGTGAATTGTAATTTTTACACCTACGCTTTCCAACGCTTTCCTTACTGTTGCACCCACTGGAGTTGGAATAGTAATTTTAACCCCTACGCTATCCAACGCTTTCCCTACTGTTGCACCCACTGGAGTGGGAATAGTAATTTTAACCCCTACGCTATCCAACACTTTCCCTACTGTTGCACTCTTTGGAGTGGGAATAGTAATTTTAACCCCTACGCTATCCAACGCTTTCCCTACTGTTGCACCCACTGGAGTGGGAATAGTAATTTTTACACCTACGCTTTCCAACGCTTTCCTTACTGTTGCACCCACTGGGGTTGGAATAGTAATTTTAACCCCTACGCTATTCAACGCTTTCCCTACTGTTGCACCCACTGGAGTGGGAATAGTAATTTTAACCCCTACGCTATCCAACACTTTCCCTACTGTTGCACTCTTTGGAGTGGGAATAGTAATTTTAACCCCTACGCTATCCAACGCTTTCCCTACTGTTGCACCCACTGGAGTGGGAATAGTAATTTTAACCCCTACGCTATCCAACGCTTTCCCTACTTTTGCACCCACTGGAGTGGGAATAGTAATTTTAACCCCTACGCTATCCAACGCTTTCCCTACTGTAGCACCCACTGGAGTGGGAATAGTAATTGTAACCCCTACGCTATCCAACGCTTTCCCTACTGTTGCACTCTTTGGAGTGGGAATAGTAATTTTAACCCCTACGCTATCCAACGCTTTCCCTACTGTTGCACCCACTGGAGTGGGAATAGTAATTTTAACCCCTACGCTATCCAACGCTTTTCCTACTTTTGCACCCACTGGAGTGGGAATAGTCATTTTAACGCCTACGCTATCCAACGCTTTCCCTACTGTAGCACCCACTGGAGTGGGAATAGTAATTTTAACCCCTACGCTATCCAACCCTTTCCCTACTGTTGCACCCACTGGAGTGGGAATAGCAATTTTTACCCCTACGCTATCCAGCGCTTTCCCTACTGTTGCACCCACTGGAGTGGGAATAGTACATTTTACCCCTACGCTATCCAACGCTTTCCCTACTGTTGCACCCACTGGAGTGGGAATAGTAAATTTTACCCCTACGCTATCCAACGCTTTAGCTATTGTAGAATTCACTACAGTTGTTACAATAATTGTTAACTATTTTGCTATGCTACGGTAACATTATTATATATGTTTATTTAATATAAAAAAATTATATAAATATATATGTATTATTTTTTTAGATTTATTTTATTTTAAAATAAATATTTATTAATATAACATTATTTTAATAATTTAAAGTAAGTTTAGACTAAATATATTTATTACTACATTAGTATTAACTTAATTTAAAGAAATTTAAAAAAACGATATTTTTTACAGTCTATATTTTAGTAACTCGATATTTTAGAGTCGATATTTTTGTACTTACCTGTTTAAAGATAGCCATTCGATATTTTGTCCATCGATATTTTGTCAACGATATTTTGTCAACTCGATATTTGTGAGGTCGATATTATTTCAGTGATCCCTTTAGATGTTATACAGCATACAAGATTTAAAGGCATATCAAAGTTAAACTTTAGGAAAAGCAATCATAACATATCCTTGTATAGCATCTACTTTTCTAGTCAATGCCAGCGCTCACGTTTATACATTCTAAGATTGCTATCCATTGTCTAATACATGAAGCATTTTATTCTCAAATAGAAGTTTTCTTGTGTTATTTATGTATCACATTTATCTAAGCATTAGAACATGTGGCACTAAAAATGTCAGTTTTCACATCTACTTCTTGACTGTTATGTGTGATTGAAAAAAACATGTCTAGCATTCTGCATGCTTTTATGATGTAGTATCTATATCAGAACTTCTTTGCATGTAGTTTTGAAACATGAAGTCTAACACACAGTTTGGCATTTGCCATATAAAAATGGTGTCGTAGATCATTTCCATGTAAAATTGTTAAATATATGAAAGGTAATATTTCTGCTCTATCAACAGTGTTGGGGTTGGAGGCATAGTAAACGGGAAAGTGTCAGAGTTAGACTGCTAACCATTGTGGGGCTGGAACTTCCTAGTGTGAGAGTCACTTCCGGGTCTTCAGCAGCCGAGAATATTTAACAGCACTGCAAACATGGCTCCATGCCAAGCAACATCTCGTGCTTGAATGGTTCTCCACTCCAATAAACAGCATCCACTCGGCTTAGCACCTCAACACTTTTACTATGGTCTTTATTCGGTTCATTGTTGGTCTCATCCCTACCCTCTTAGCTTGTGGCTTTCTGCTCCTCTTTTTCTCAATGTTTATTGGTCTTTCTTGTGTTGTTGCTGCGATATAAAATTAGCTACACTTTGTAAATGTAATTGCATTTATAAAGCGCGTACTACACCTGATAAGGTTTTGAAGCACTTTATTCTGGGCAGCAAGCTGCTCCAAAACCCAAGGTTAGTGTTTAGTCCAGTGTTATGTGTTACTGTTGATTTGTGGAACTAGTCTTGTGTGCTCAAGTAAACCATTCCATGTATTCACCCAAGTTTCTTTGAGGTAGACTAAATGAATAGGATCTAGGTGTTATCATGCAGGCTAGGGGGTTGTGCAGATGTTTGATGGGGTTAATAGATAAGCTAGAGGTTTGACATTGTTAGGTTGCAGGGGTATGACTTTTAAAAATGGAGAGTTTGTGATCTTTGAAATACGTTGTGGGGAAATGGAGATTAAAGCAAACATTCAAGTGACTTAGAGAAGGTTGTGCCCAGAAAGAAAAGACATACAGAGAATGGGAAAGGAATAAAAAGGTAATTCCAAGGCAAATTTAGGGGCAGCAATTCAAACTTTTAAGAAAAATATCAGGTTTTCATACTGGAGTTTACTAATAAAAGGGATACTTTTGATACAGCATGCAATTTATTAATCCACAATTTTAGCTAGATTTAACATTATTCTGTATTTTGATAGGCACTAGAATTGGGTGAACAGCCTGTCTGATGCTAGGCTAACACTAGACCACCCCTTTAGCAAGAAAAACTGATCAACTCAGGAGTTGGGAGCTTAAAATAGTGTCTGGGTGCAAACCATCTGCAAATGCTGGAGTGGGTGTCTTCTCAGGTTCCAATGTGGATACATCTGATTTGACATGGTAGAAGATGAAGTGTAAGTACAGCTTCCTCAAACAGTGAAAGTGTACAGCTTGCATTCCTGCTTCTGGAGAGTGGAAACACCGAATGCTGAAATTCAATGAAGAAATTGTTAGCAAGGGACTGCTGATTAGACTTACTGAACTACTACTGTTTGGTAGATGGCAGCAGTGAGGGGTGGAACTGCAGATTCAGTTGTGTAAGACAAAGAGGCCCCACAGGGGAGGTAAAATATCACCTATCCTTCTCCCTTTGTGATGGTGATGCAGGTTGGAGATTACCCTGCTGTGAGGGGCATCACTAAACAAAGTCTATGTCTGGGGAGCATTTGAAAGAAGCACTATTCCAAAATTGTTCTGCAGCATGTAGATTTAAAAACATATATCACCTTTGTTTTAAAGCACTCCCAGGCTCTGTTGAACCAGTGAAAGGAAAACCCAACTCTTGAAAAGGTTACTTGAAAAGCAGCAAAGAAAGCTGGAGCACGAAAGCATTAAGGATACAAAACTCATTGTTGATAACAAATGGATGCCCAACAAGGCACAGTCAGCAAAAATAGAATGTATCTAAAGGAAAGACTCACAGATTAAGGTGTCCTCCAAGAGGGGAACATGAGGTAGAACACTGCGAGCAAAGACAAAATCACCACTACATCGAGGACACTTAAACACACTTTAAAAAAACATCAAGAGCATTACAATTTAGTCCAGATTTGTGTGTTTATATATATGCTACATTTGTGGCAAGATGACCAGACATTGGGGCAATTATCCATGATTTGTGCTGACAGTCATAACTGCTCACATTCAGATGAGCCCTTTTCTGTGATTTTCTGAGCAACTCAAATCTGAAAGGGTGTTCTGTTTAATACGTATTTCACATTGAGTTTAATGTGCTATTGAACACAATGACATTCAGTGTGGCACTTACTTGAATAACAGGTAAATAAATCCCACATGATCCCTACAACGCACCAGAACAACATGGTGTGTGCCTCACATGCAGTGACATGAGTTTGGTCCATGTGCCTAACATGCACAACATCGTGTCTGTTTGCTGCCTACACTCACATGTCAGCTTATCCTTGTACCTCTCATCCACAGTCTTGTTTACACTTGCTAACTGCACCTCACGTGTAGCCTCTTGTGTGCTTGCTTCCTGCACTACACATGCAGAGCCTCTGTGACTGCACCTCAAATGTTGCTACTATGCACGTTTTTTCCGTGCACCTCACATGCACAGTGCTATGTCCACTTGTTCCTTATACCTCATATGCCCAGCCTCATGTGTTCCTGCCGCACACGAGCAGCATCATGTGTGCCCCACTCTCTACACCTCACATAGGCAGTGTTGTCATTTTGTTCCTTGCACTTCACGTAGCCTGTTCCTGCTCCTCAAATACAGAGCCCCATATGTACATGGAGGGTGCCCCAAAAAGTGGGAACGGTATGGGGAAAGTGGAAAAATTTAAGAGGGAGCATCTGTACTCCACCTCCAGATAAGCCAGCAAATGGCACCAGTTAATTTAAAAGGGTGCGGAAGCATGTAAATCAATTTACCACAATGTCAATGTAATAACTGTATAGCCTTAAGGGAAGAGTCTGAATGTACGGTGAAGCATAACTGCACAACAATCTTTTATTCTGTAACCCGATTGTCGCAAGTTAAACTTGTATTCAATAAAAATAATATTTAAAAAAAATACAGGACCCCCTCTTTCTGCCCTTTAACTGCACCTCAAGTTCTCTCATGTCTGCCTGTTTCCAGATCCTAAAATACGGAGCTGTATGTCTGTCTGCTCCTTTCACCTCAAATTACAGCAGTCTGCCAAATTCACACCTGCATACTGTATCTGTCCCTGCACCTCAAAATCCAGCTCCAAGTCTCCCTCTCCTTGTATATGCCTGAGGTTTTTCCAGACACATCAGATGTACAGCTCTCTATCCCCTCCTTATCCCTGTGTTATAGCAAGCTCAGCTGTATGTCTGTCCAATGTCTGCTCCTCACCTGTACAGATCACCATGGCTGCCCTCCACACCTTGCAAACACAAGAAGACGAAGAATGGAGTGCTAAATCTTTTCAGACCCTCATCCCCAGTTAGTCATCCGGGTTTAATCCATCATAATTCTTTAGCTCCCTTTGCCACCCCAGTTCAGACACAGCCATATGCAAATCAGTCTTGACCCTGTGCCTCATGGGAACAGTACAGCCCGAACTGCCAAACCAGGTCTTCCCTGGACCAGAAACAAGTGTCCTGGGACCAGTTCCGGGGTAACACCCCTCATCAGCCAGTCTAGCTTTAATCCAGTGGTTAAGTGAGCAAGGGACCCTCGTCTGGGCATAGCTTGCCAACTTAGGTCAAACAAAGCAAACACAAGGAGATGATGACGGAGCGCTGAAACATTTCAGACACTCACCCCCAGTCACAGAACTGGGTTTAAAACATCATCATTCTTTAGCTCACTTCGCCACCCCAGTTCAGACCCACCATATGCAAATCAGTCTTGACCCTGTGCCTCATGGGAACAATCCAGCCTTTACTGCCAAGCCAGGTCTTCCCTGAACTGGAAACAAGCATCCTGGGACTGGTTTCGGGGTAACACTCCTCATCAGCCAGCGTAGCTTTAATCCAGTGGCAAAGTGAGCAAGGCACCCACGTCTGGGCATACCCTGCCAACTTAGGAAAGCAAAGCAAACACAAGGAGATGATGACGGAGCACTGAAACTTTTCAGACACTCAAACTCACCCCCACTCACAGATCTGGGTTTAATCAATCATCATTATTTAGCTCACTTCGTCACCCCAGTTCAGACCCAGCCATATGCAAATCAATCTTTACTCTGTGCCTCATGGGATCAGCCCAGCCTGAATTGCCAAGCCAGGTCCTCCCTGGACCGGAAACAAGCATCCTGGGACAGGTTACGGGGTAACACCCCTCATCAGTCAGGCTAGCTTGAATCCAGTGGCAAAGTGAGCAAGTGGCCCATGTCTGGGCATACCCTGCCAACTTAGGGTGAACAAAGCAAACACAAAGAGATGATGGACGGAGCATTGAAACTTTTCAGACACTCACTCCCAGTCACAGATCTGGGTTTAATCCATCATCATTCATCATGGCTCAACAAGATTACTTTTTTCTCTTAATATGTTTGCTAAAAAGTGCTCTACACAAATGATACTGATTAATACCATGTTACCATGTTCATTTTCCCCATTGTAGATACTTGGCCTCATAGGCTAACATGCAATTTAATATGGACGCATAACTTTTGCTTGGACTGCGTACAATATTTAATTGAAAGACTTAACAGAATGGTAATGATATATCCAACAGAATGCTCTTGTTAAATGTATCATAATTTGTACAGTGTGCTAACACTTCCTTGTCTGTAAGCCAAAATCCAGCCTTCCTGCAGTCTTCCCTGATTGGTCAGTGCTAACAGGCTTATCAAGATTGCCTTGAATAGGTGATAAGTGGCTATCCAGATGAGAGGTTATCTGCTGGAGAGAGTTCCACAGCTACACAGAAATGTCAGCGCAGTGGGGGCAAGCGGGTCATAAAGCATGAGGCTTAAAAGGAGGACAGGACAGGCAGGGAATGCCAGGCCTACGTACCCCCAGTCTCCTGTACCCCAGCCAGATAGCAGGCTTAAGGAACAAATTTGCAGACGTTAGGGGGAGGAGAGCTATGGAAATGAGCCACAGTGAGAGTTGGTTTAGTTAGCTCTTACTGCGCAGCTGAAATTTCACAGCCATCATGTATTTTGGAAGAATAGTGCTTTCTGGGACAAGAAGATGCCAGACTTTGGAGGAAGTGATCATGCACCTGGGTGGCACCCTGCATCTCATTGGTCAGGGGTGTCCCATTCTTGGTTCCCAGAAGCTGAGAATAAATATGTGCTTAGCCTCTCAGTTCTGCTGCCTGAAACTCCAAGAAGAAGGATGACTGTCCTGCTGGAATCCTGATCTGCACTCAAGGGCCTGCCTGGTGAAGACTGAGTCTGCTGCGCTACCTGGTACTACAGCTCTGAGGACTTTGCTTTACTTCAAGAAGGTGTAAAGAGTGCACTCCCTGCAGCTACAGGTTAACAGAGCTGAAACTGAACCTTCTCCAGCCAGAGTCCTCCTCCTGGAGGGCATCCAGTGGACTTTTAAGGGGTCGACAAAGTGCATTGTGGGAAGTGTAGTCCAGGCCTGCTGAGAATCCAGACCCTTGGACGTGTGATTTGGACCCATGGAACCTAAAGGAGTTCTTCTGGAAAGGCCTCCAGAAGTTTGTGAAAGTTTGGGGAACCTTTGGAAAAAAGCTCTTTAAGATGACCGACATAGCCACCTTCAATTGCGACCCGGCACAGATTCCAGGTGCATCCCGCTGAAGAGCTCCGGAGTGCAACTTCCAGAATCTGACTTGGAGCTACCTGAAAGTTAAGTTGGTGAGCCATCACCTAATCCGGCCTGGTAAAGAGCAGCGAGGGCCCTCGGAAGAAAAGCTCCAGAAATGTTTCTAAATGTGAAAGTAAAATTTTGACTGGGACCTCCCGATTAGTGTATCCGAGCAGGGCTTCATCACGTTCAGCCAGAAACTTTGACTTTGTCCCAGTCAGGCGTGACCAGATGTCCCAGATTCGCGCTATTGATTATTAAGCACTAGAAAGTATTTAATCTTTAAAAACCCACATCTCTGGTTCCCTACATTGGATTTCAGTCGTTTTAACAATAAAAATATTTTCAACTTTTTATACATTGGTGTGTAGTTTTTATTATGTGTTGTGTCTTACATATGTACTGTATTGTGGTTTTTCAATGCTTTACATGCCTGTCTCCTATTTTAAGCCTTATTGCTTTGTGTGAGCTACCAAGGGTTCAGCAAGGGACCAATTCATAGAGACCCTTTTTAGGATCAAGGACAGTGTTGGTGGCCTTGTCACTGGTGATAGGTGCATACTTACCACCACCAATAAACCACCTGTCAACATACTTATATTCCAATGAGTAGAGACAATTACAATTAATTATCTGCCTGGCTAGATTATTGGTTGATGACCAACATTTTAGTGGAATCTCAGCTCTTTTGATGGAACCCAGCAATGCAAAATTACCATGTTATGGTACGACTATTTGTAGAGCATGCATCTCATCAGGGAGGGCAGTGAGGCACTAGTTAGAATGGAAAATAAGCTGGCCAAGTCGCAAATCTAAGAGATGAGACATGTCTTCAGTTTCTTATGGAATTCAAGGCCAGAGGAGGCAGCTTTGATCTGCTGGGGAAGTTTGTTACAGGCCTTGGTTGTGAGCTAGAAGAAGGCAAAACTCTGGCTCTGTGGATGCAGAGGTTTTGAGCAAGCACGAGATTGGCTTATTTAAGGTTTCTGGTTGGGTTTTGGAAGTTGACATTGCTATTGAGGTAAGTGGTACCTAGGTTGTACAAAACTTTGCATGTGTGGGTGAGGAACTTGAAGAGAGTGTGTTTGTGGGTAGAGAGCCAGTGGAGCTCTTTGATGTGTAGGGTGATAGGTGTACAGGGTGGGAGTCTGTAATTGAGTCTTGCCTCTGCTTTCTGTATGACCTGACATTGATGGTGAAAAAACATGTGTTGAATAGTCCAGTTTGACAGTGATATGGGCTTGGATGATGGTTCTTTGTGCGTTGATTGGGAGACATTTGTATATTTGTCTGAGATTCTTTAAGGTGTAGAAGGAGGAAGAGGCAACCCTGTTGACTTGACTGGTCACCAAGAGTTGGTTGTCCACCACCATGCCCAAGTCTGTGACTTTATTGGTCGAGCAGGGAGTTGATACAAGGTCTGCTGGCCACCAGCTAAAGTTCCATAGAGTAGTGGTCTTGCCAAAGTGTACCACTTCTGTTTTGTATGTGTTGAGTTTCACACAGTTGGTCTTCATCCAGATGGCAACTTTGAGCATGCAAGAGGTGAAGTTGGTCGGAGCGCTGGTTGTTTCACCAGAGAGGGACAGGATGAGCTGGTTGTCATCAGCATAGGAGATAATGTTGATTCTGTGGGATTTGATGATGTTGGCGAGCGGTGCCATGTAAGCTTTGAACAGCATGAGCAGAGAAATAATCCTTGGGCTACTCCGCAGATGAGTTTGGCGGCTGCTGAGATGCAGAGGGTCAGGCTGCCCTAATGAGTATGTCCGGTGTGGAAGGCGCAGATCCAGAGGAGGGCGCCTCCATGCATGTCAGCCTCAGGGATGCATTGAATGACGATAGGGTGGGAGACTATGTCTAAGGGGACAGATAGGTCGAGTAGGATGAGCGTTCCTCTGTCCATGATAAGTCGAATGTCATCCATAGGGCAGATTAGGGTGGTTTTGGTGCTGTGGTTGGGACTGAAATCCGATTGGGCTGGGTCAGCAGGTTTTTTGGTGTTTGGGCAGTAGGCCAGTTGTTTGTTTATAACTTTTTCCAAAACTTTGGCAGGGTAGGGCAGCAAGGAGATTGGTCAGTACTAGGCCAGCATCTTAGAGTCTGATGAGGGTTTCTTCAGGAAGAGAACTATGGTGACATTTTTCCAGGCATCTGGATAGGGAGCTGTAGTCTCAGAGTGGGTTGATTGTGATGAAGTCCATGAAAGCCTGAAAATATCGGTTCAGAGCCTCCAGACATCCAAGAATGATAAAATAGGAAAAAAGTTGTGGGATATTTTTAAACCATTTAATTTAGTTGTAGGTGTGATCAACCTACTAGGATGATGTTTGATAATGGCAGCACCAACTACCTACTCGATTATGTATTTTTAATATCTCATGACTTCGCAGATGAAAAGAACTCCAAGAGAGTGAACTTCATGGTAGTAAACATCATCCACTTGCATCGGATATTAGGGTGAAGCCACAAAATAGAGATCACTGCCAAAATGGCAGCCACATGTGGATGATAAATAGAAAAGGCCCCAATAAAGGTATTTAGTAAAAAATGAGGCCATATAAACATGAAGAAAAAAAGAACATCAATTAATAAGTATAACCTTAGCACAGAAAAAGAAACATGTGAAACATGTTGGAATTGTAGGCAAGCACAGAGGGACACAATAAATGATCTCAGTACCAATCATAGAAAAAGTATGGATACAAAACATCAATGAGCTATAAAACTCTAAGAACAATATATCAGATTGAAAGAACGACACTGAAATACAAGCAAATTTCAAGATTTGTAGCCCCAAGAGGTGGTAGAAAATGCACACGACTTTGTGTGCCTGCCAAATAAGATTGAAGTATTGAAAATAATAAAATTATTAAAATAAACTCAGGAGCGCAGGGCCTTGATATAATATTGGCCTTAATGATAAAGCAGCATCCAAGTTTTTGGACCCAATCTTTAAAAGAGTTTTCTCTTTGGAGACCATCCGAGAATCCTGGAACAGCCAAATTTCCATCTGTAAGAAAGGAAAATC